>NC_132914.1:110301447-110926447 GCF_047675955.1 Chlorocebus sabaeus | reverse complement strand
CATTCCTGCCTCTTCAGAGACTCACTTCCCCTCAAGGGCAGAGGGAAGAGGTGGGCAATCTCCAGTCCCAGGTACGCAGTTCTGGACCTGAAGAGATTGGGTTTGGATTCCATATCAGCTGTGTTCTGTGTGACTTCAGGCATATTACCTAACCTCTCTGAGTCTCCATTTCCTCATCTATACAATGGGAATGGTAACACCGTCTTCGAGAGTCACTGAGAAGATGCAACTAATACCTAGAGTGGTGCCCTGCATGTAATGGGTGCTTCCTCCTACTGTTGTAATTGTCCCTCAGTATCCATGGGGAATTCATTCAAGGACACCCACTCCTCCCCCCCAACACACAGATACCAAAATCCACAAACACTCAAGTCCTTGATATAAGGCATATGGAATAGTATTTTCATGTAACTTACACACATCCTCCATATACTTTAAATTGTCTCTAGATTACATATAATACCTGATACAATGTAAATACTCTGTAAATACTTGTTATACTGTATTTTTTGCAATTTTAAAATTGTATATTGGCATTTGTTATTTTGTTTTAAATATTCTTTATCCAAGGTTGGGTGAATCCACAGAGGTGAAACCATGGATATATGGAGAGTCAATTGTATTTCATTTATCACGTGGAATGGTCATCTTTTGTCTTTACTAGCCATTCATGGATTCCTTGGGAGCAAAGACTGTGTCCTAGACACAGGGTCACTCTGGAGGCACCTGCCACCTCATCAGCGACCAGCGACCAGCGACCAGCATCCACAGAGGTCTGCGGAACACAGGCTGAGTCACCTTACCAGGCAGTTCTGCTCACTGCCAGATCTCACCCTTTGGCCTAGGGCTTGGCAGGTGTTGCCTTCTGTTTTCACATGTGATTCATTCATTCATTCATTCATCAGTGAATATTTGTTGATGCTATTTCAGTTTCCCTGCCTATAAAATGGGGGCATGGGGAGGGGACCATTGGATAAGGCAATTCCTTCTTGTCTAACATGTGATGAGAAACTAACATGTCTCTAACATGAGACTGAGAAACCCCTCCCCCTTTTCCCTGGAAGCAACTCCTGTATCTGTTCCCTGCCTGATATTTTTCCCCAAAGGCAGAAATCATGGCAGTTCCCAGTTACAGGAACTCAGGACACTTGTTGAAGTGAGAGAGTTTCTTAAGAGCAGTTGCTATTTGGGACAAAGACCCAGGAACTAAGGTGGGGGTCAGATAGAGAATAGAGTGGGAGAGGTGGGGACATAAAATAGTGCCCCAAACTCACCCTGGCTCATTACTCTAGCCAGCATGTGCCAAGAGCTTTCCATTCTCTGTTTTTTGTCCTTATAGTTAATTCTCCCAACAGATGAAAAACAGAGGTCCAGAGAGGTGCACAACGTTACATAGCTAGTGTGTAGGGAGGCTATGCTACCAACCAGGTAATCTAACTTCATGGTGGCCTGTGCTTTTAACCTCTTTGCTCTATGGCTTCTTGAGTCAGTTTCCCACCTACCAAGTAGGGCTCTCAGTATCTTCCTTGCAGACCTAGCAAGGGTGTTGAGAAGAGTTCTTCCTGTGGGAGGTGAGGGCTGTCAGAAAGGCCGAGACCATGATGTCAAGCGGTCGAGACCATCCAGGCTCTGACGTCAGACTTCCTAGCTCAGGGAGCTGGGGAAACCATTTACCCTCTCTGGACCTCAGTTTTCTCATCTGCCAAATGGGGTGGATTTGTTGAACCTACCTCCTAGGATGGCTGGGAGGGTGGCGGAGCTGTGAGTGATATGCCTGGCACAGAGAGAACAGATCAAAGAGGCTCCCCCAGCATCTGGCTTGTAAATCGTCCACATGTGAGCATCCACTGGAGACTCAGGAAGAGGCAAGCCTCCCTGGCACTATCGTGGTCTCGAGAAATGGCAACCCCAAAGCACTCCATAAAACCCAAGCAGTAGTGAAGTTGGACTTCTGAGTGAACAGGAGTAATTAGTGCACTTCCCACAGAGAGTAAAACCCAAATGTCAGCCAATGCCAGGGCCATTAAAGCCGTCCTCGGCTACAGGTCTTGCCTGCTGCTGGCTGGGTCTCCGCCTCCCTGCTGACCTTCTCAAAGGCAGAGGACAGCACAGCAGGGAGCTGCCCAGACCTGCGGACTGGACTCAGGGACAGAAGATGGGCTTTGTGTTTTTCTCAGCTCTGGTACCAACATCTCCTTGAGTCTCATCTTTCTCATCTGTCAAATGGGCTATATGGGCCTCATAGGGTTGTAGGGAGAATTCGGTTTGGCCACATGTCTAAAATGTTAGGCAAATGATAGCCCTTCTGGATGATGTAAGTAATACCACAAGGGCAAACAGTGTCCAAGACATAGTAGGTATAGTAGATGCTGCTGGTATCCCACTCAGATGTCTTTACTCACGGACCTGTCCCCCACTGTTCCTCTAGGCTGTCAATATCTTCCATGTCCAGAGGAGGAACCAGAGCTCTGCTAATGGGAGCTGCCATTGAGTAAGAAGTTTTGCCATGTGCAGCCCCTAAGGTGGCCCACAGCCAATGCTGTTTGATACAGGGGTACAAAAGGCCAGCCCTTGGCCTCAGGGTTAGCGGCAACTCTGTGGGACCAGTAACACCCCATAGTTCCCTATGGGATCTGACTGAGGTTGGACTCTAGTTACAATCACGTCTGCCCAAATTCTTCTCCTGCTTTGCCCTGCTTCCCTAACCTCTCACGGGTTTCTCCTGCAAACACAGCCTCCATAAAAGATTTTATGTGAATCCTAAGGCTCTAAGGCTCTTCCTAGAAAGGGAGTCTAATTTAAGATCGCAGGTGTTCAGTAAATGCTTGTTGAATCAACACATTGCCTGTTATAAAAAACAAACAAAAAAAACCCCAAAAAACAAAAAACAAACAAACAAAAAAACAGGACCGGGACCAGGTGAGGCAAGAGAGAGGTGCCAAAGGCCCAAACTTTAAGGAAGGATCCATTCTTGGAGTCATGCAAATGCCCAGCCCTGCTGAAAAACCAGAACCCGTTTAAGCATCAATCAATCAAGAAGCAGCTATGTAAACTATAGGACACCCTAAGAGAAGATGGAAGGTCACGGTCATGACATGGATTCCTGAGTCAGCTGGAGATAGACCTGAGCTCCAGTCTTGGCTCCACCACGCAACTGCCACTTTGCACAAGTCACCTCACTTCTCTGAACCTCTGTTTCCTCATCTCCAAAATGTGCATGATAATGGCTCCCTCATATGGCTGTTGGAAGATTCGATGAGATTGTGTTAATGTACTTTGCACATAGTAGGTACTCAAAAAAGAGTAGCCATTGTAATGGCCTTTAGAAGCACTTAGAGCAGTTTTCCGAAAGTGCCTTACACGGGACGTCTCCTTCACATCCCTGCCTTGTGCTCCCATCCCAGTTACCTGCTAGACCTGATGATTCTGATTCTCATGTAGAGCACAGTAGAACACATGATTAATTTCTAGTGATGGATACATTCCCTCGGCTTACCCATGTGTGGATGATCCATATCTAAGGGACCTTCTAATCAGAATTGTGATTAAAATGAGGCGTGCATAAATGCATCCATTCTATGAATTGGCCCAAGCAGCTAAAGGAAAAACCACAATAAACAACATAGATTTACCCTTCCAGAGGTGAGATGACAAAGCTCAGGCTTTGAACACCCACATCTGGCTGTGGCTGACTCCACCACCCATTACATGGCCTAAAGCAAGCTGTGTTTTTTTTCTCAGCCTCAGGTTATGTGTCTGCAAAATGGGCGTGATAAAGCTCATAACACTAACACTGACGTAATGCTATGTGCCTATGTATTGGGCTAAATTTATTTATTTACACGACCCCTGAAGTCTGTAAGGCTGGTATTAGAATGATCTCCGTTTTTCAGATGAGGTAGAGAAACCATCCAGAAGGAGAACTGGCAGCTTCAGAAGTAGGGAGCATCTTAATTTCTAGCAGAAACTGGGATAAACCCGGGGTACGAGATAAAAATGGGAGATTCAACCATAAAAGGTTGGGAAATTAAATGATGCTATGACTATCTGGGATGCTCGCTGGACAGAGCCTGCATGAGGGCAGGACAAGTTAAATTATCTTCATGAGTATCCCTGTGTTCAGTAAAACCCAAGCTTTCTTTTCTTTTCCTTTTTTTTTTTTTGAGACAGATTCTTACCCTGTCACCCAGGCTGGAGTGCAGTGGCGTGATCTTGGCTCACTGCAACCTCTGCCTCCCGGGTTCAAGTGATTCTCATGCCTCAGCCTCCCAAGTAGCTGGGATTACAGGCATGTGCTACCACGCCCAGCTAATTTTTGTATTTTTTGTAGAGACGGGGTTTCACCATGTTGGAGAGGCTAGTCTCGAACTCCAGACCTCAAGTGATCCAGCTGCCTCGGCCTTCCAAAGTGTGGGGATTGCAGGCGTGAGCCACCACGCCTAGCTGACTTTTCTATTTTGAGTTTTTTGCAGGTCCAGTCTTTTTTTTTTTTTTTTTTTTTTCTTTCCAGCATTCCCTATTCCTTGTTCCTATTTTCCTACATTCTCAGTCTGTGGAGTTTGGATGAGGCTGAACCTATTTTCAGATACAAGGGTGATCACATGACCCAGTACCCGCCAAAGGAGTCCAGTCCCTGGCCTCATTGATTGGTTCCAGGATAGGCATGTGACCGAGGTTTGGCCAATTAGAACATTACAGCTCTCTAACTACACTCATTGGCCTTGGGATGGGCACATGACCAAGTTGGTCCAATCAGAGCCAAGCCAGGGACATTTCCCTGGAGTGGCTGGAAAAGAGGAATCTCTCGAAATTCTGCAACTGCTAACGGTGAGAAAGGGGTAAGCAAGAGACTTCCAGGGGCCGTCTCGTGGGACGTGAGAAGGAAGCCAATACCCAGGAAGCAGTATCAGGGGAAGAGAGACACACACACAAAGCCCTGATGATCTTGTTTGAGCCTCTGGGTCCAGCTAAGCCTAAAGTCTTCCATTCCTGGATTCTTGTTACATGGGACAATACATTTCCTTTTTTTGCTTAAGTCGGTGTGAGTTGGGTTTTTACTACAGCAACTTAAAAAGCTCTGTCTGACACAACTGTCTGGCTCGTTTGCATTATTTTTTTTCCCAAAAGAAGCTTTCCTCCCAACATCATGTGATGCCATATATATATATATATATATATATATTTTTTTTTTTTTTTTTTTTTTTTTTTTTTTGTGGCGTGATCTAGCTTTGTCGCCCAGGCTGGAGTGCAGAGGCACAATCTGGGCTCACTGAAACCTCTGCCTGCCGGGTTCAAGTGATTCTCATGCCTCAGCCTCCCACGTAGCTGGGATTACAGGTGTGTGCTACCACGCCCAGCTAATTTTTGTATTTTTTGTAGAGATGGGGTTTCACCATGTTGGCCAGGCTGGTCTCGAACTCCCGAGTTCAAATGATCCACCTGCCTCGGCCTCTCAAAGTGCTGGGATTACAGGTTTAATCCACCACACCCGGCCATGTGATGCTATTTCTAAGCACCAGTGTGGAAGAGTGTCAAATGTGGCATCAGACTGCTGAGGCCGAGGCAGGTGGATTTGGATCAAATTCCTGCTGCTCCCTCCGGACCTGAAGCCCTTAGGCAAGGCCTTTCATCTCTCAAAGCCTCGGTAGCCTCATCTATAAAGTGGGGATATTAATATCTCCCCTCACAGTGCAGATGAAACAGAAAACGTTTGTTAAACATTTTCACATGCTGTTCCTTCTGCACAGAATGCTCTTCCTTCTCTTCTTTGCTGACTTAGCATCTATTCAACTTCAGAGTCTCAGCTCACGAGTCATTTTGTCAGAGCTATCTCCCTAACCTTGTTGGCCAAGGCCAGTTGCTCTGTGAAATTGTGGCATCGTCTAGAGCTTGCATTACTGAATCAATGTGTCGTTCTAGGCACGACTGTGTGATTAATGTCCACCTCCCCCACTAGAATGTAAGTTCCAGGGGGACAGGGAAGTGTCAGTTTCTGCTCACCACTATATCTCCAGTACCCTGCACAGAGCAGGCCTTTAAGAAATGGTCAATGCATTAACTGCTATTGTACTAGACTGTAATCAGAAGTTTTAGGGGGTCGGATGCTCAGGCCTATAATCCCAGTGATTTGGGAGGCCATGGCAGGATTGCTTGAGCAATCTAGGCAACATAGCGAGACCCCCATCTCTACAAAAAAAATTTAAAAATTAGCCGGGTATGGTGGTGCATCCTTGTAGTCCTAGCTACTTGAGAAGCTGAAGTAGGAAGATGGCTAAAGCCCAGGAGTTAGAGGCTGCGGTGAGCTAGGATCCTGTCACTGTAGTCCAGCCTGGGTGACCTTGTCTCCAAAGATAAAAATTAAAAATTGAAAAAAGAAAAGTTTTAGGTAAGTAGTGTTTCTTTGGACTCAGCCTACATAGAAGTGGGCATCTGAAATTACTAGGATGCTATGATTCCAGCAAGTGTCCACATGGGTTCATCCGACCCAAAACCAATGGAGATGAGCATTGGTCTCTATATGACTAGCCTGAGCCATGCAGATGGCAGGTCTTCATCTATCAGTCAATGGACAGTCACTGTTCCCTTAGGTCCAAGAAGGCAGGAACAGTGGCACACAGAAGGACAAGTGGCCTTCAAAGAACCCATACAAGGGATGAGCTTAAAAGGAATGAGATGAAGGCTGGGTGTGGTGGGTCATACTTGTGATCCCAGTGACTCAGGAGGCCTAGACAGGAGGATTGTTTGAGGCCAGGAGTCTGAGACCAGCCTGGGCAGCATAGTGAGACCCCTGTCTCTATTTTTAAAAGTTTAAAAATTAGCAAGGACTGGTTAATTAGCACACACCTGTCCTCACAGCTACTCAGGAGGCTAAGGTAGAAGGATCACTTGAGCCCAGGAGTTCAAGGCTGCAGTGATCCATGATGATGCCACTGTACTGTGGCCTAGAATGCAGGTTAGATGCTAGGTTAACAAAGAAGATGCTAATTTTAACAAGGAAAAGCATTCTGTGCAGAAGGAACAGCATGTGCAAAGGTTTAACACATATTTTCATGTTGCATCTGCACTGAGGGGGTTATTGATATCCCCATTTTATTCATGAGGCTACTGAGTTTTGAGATATGAGAGGCACGCCAGCCTTTTATTCTTTTCTTGAGACAGGAAAAGAATAAAATTAAATAAGGATATTGTGGGCTCCGGAGAGGGCCTACCTGGGTTTGTAACTCATCCCTGTCACTGACTAGCTGTGTGGCTTTAGACAGCCTTGATCCATCTCAAAGACTTGCTTTCCTCATCAATAAAATGGAGATGTCATCCCTGTGTTGCAAGGAGACAGACTGGCTGGGTCCAAGTCCCTGCTCCTCCCTTCGCATTGTGTGAACACGGCTCACTGGTTTACCATTTAGTGCCTCAGTTTCCTTGACTGTAGGATGGGGTAGCAACAGAATCTAATTCTTAGAGAGGTTGGAACGATGAGGCTATTTAATGAATTAAGTGCCAGCCACCAAGCCTGAATTTAATAGAGACTCAATGTATGTGGCTAATGCTATTCTTCTACTACTCCTATATTAGTATTATTAGTAGTAATATTAATATAATGAATGAGCTGGCTTATGCCAAGCACCCAACACTGCCTGGGGCATGATCAGGCCCTTTCTCTTCTGATGTGTGTCCTGGCTCTGGCCACTGGCTGACCCACCCCAATTAGGTGACTCTCATGTTAATATTGACACACAAAGGAACCAGCTGGCGACCTCTGAACTCATTCCACTTGGGATCACAGGCTGATTTTGGCCCCAGCCCTCAACTTTGAGAGCCGGACTCGTAATCTCCTTTGACACCAAAAAGAGTTGGCCTCACCCCGACCTTTGCTCCCTGCTTCACTGATTTCCGGTGTTTCCTGGGCCTGATGGGCGTCATGTTGCCCACAGCATAGATGTGGCCTGGAGTGAGTGGAGGGAGGCCTGGATGGGCCAGTGCTTGGGGGAAGGAGTAGGGAGGGACAGGGCAAGTGGAGGCCTTTGGCTCAAGAAAACACACCTGCAGCCGGGTGCAGTGACTCATGCCTTTAATCCCAGCACTTTGGGAGGCCTTGCGGGGAGGTTTGCTTGAGGCCAGGAGTTCAAGATTAACCAGGGCAATGCAGCAAAATCCTGTCTCTCAAAAAAAAACCAAAAAATTAATTAGCTTGGCTTGGCGGTGCGCACCTATAGTTCCAGCTACTCAAAAGTGAAAGGTAGGAGGATGGCTTGAGGCCAGGAGTTCGAGACCAGCCTGGGCAATGAGCAAGACCCCAATTTCTACAAAAATAAAATAATTAGCCAAGTGTGGTGGCACAAACCTGTAGTCCTAGCTACTCAGGAGGCTGAGATGGGAGGATCACTGAGTCCAGGAATTCAAGGTTACAGTGAGCTATGATGGCACCACTGCACTCCAGCCTGGGCGACAGAGTGAGACTTTGTTTCTATATAAACAGATAAATGAAGCTCACCTGTAGAGGATGGATCCATGGGGACAGATTGCCAGATAGGGATGTCTGTTAGGAGGACAACAGTCCACGAGAATATGACAGTGAGTGCATCTGAGTGCTGGCCAGAAACGGAGCTGGCAGAAGAGTCACCGGGAAAGTGGAATGTGCAGGGCCCCAACCATTAGCCTGAGGGGTGTAGGGAGGAGATTCTCTAGGGTGGAGGTCTCTTCTCAAATGTACTCAACACACGGTTTTGTCCCCTGTTGCTCTGGGCTTACAAGGAAGGAATACAGATGCCTTGCTCAGTGCTCCCCAACCCCCTGCCACCGCCATGGGTGGGTGGTCTGCATGAGAAATGGCCCTTGTGCCTCTTCCCCAACACCAGCACCAACCCTGTGCCCCAACCCCAAAACCAGCCTCAGCCCTACCTACCCCAGCACTGAGCCCGGGAAACAGACCTAGAACCGGGTGATGCCTGAGAGGAGTTACCATGGCAACAGATGTGCTGGCACAGAGATAGGGAGTTTTGCTGACCATCCTCAGCCTGCTGGCCGCCCCTATAGAGGGGTGCATGAACCATAAACTGTCCTTGCAGCTGGCCCTGGGGACTTGGCACTCGACATCCCGCCAAAGGAGAGGTCTCCTACAGACTAGTCACTAGTCACAGAGCACCAGGCCAACCTCCTGATGGAGTTCTCTGGCTCTTCCAGCTTTCTCTACATGACACCTTTGATTACAGCCCCTCTGGGAGACCGTCTGCTTCCATTTTCTTCTTGGGGCTCTCTCCCCCTTGCACTGTTGATAGAAGATGAGCTTCTGAACCTCCTTTCTGTGATGGGCCTGGAGCTCGCAGGTGCAGTGGGGGAGGATGAAAGAAGGGTCAAAAGAACTGAGGTTAGGGGTGAGGCCTCTGGAGCCAGACCTGCCTGAATTTGACTCTGGCTCTGTCACTCACTGGCTGTGTGGCCTTGGGCCAGTTACTTAATATCTCTGAACCTCCTTTCATCATCTGCAAGCTGGTAGTGATTCCAGTAGCACTCACCTTGTTAGGTTGTGGTGAGGATTAAATGAGATAATATGTGATCAATCTTAGGACAGGGCGTGGCAGAACATAAACACTTAATGTCTATAACCTCTTGCCTTCACTAAAATCACCCCATTCCTGGGAAGAGAGGCACACGTTTTTGGCCATGAGAATTCAGGGGGTTAAGTAAAAGTGTAAAAGAGTGAATGAGTGAGAATTGAGAGTTTTGGGAATTAGAAAGAAGGGTGCTTTCTTTTTTTTGAGACAGAGTTTCGCTCTTATTGCCCAGGCTGGAGTGCAATGGCGTGATCTCGGCTCACTGCAACCTCCGCCTCCCAAGTTCAAGCGATTCTCCTGCTTCAGCCTCCCGAGTAGTTGAGATTACAGGCGCCTGCCACCACAGCCAGCTAATTTCTTGTATTTTTAGTAAATATGGGGTTTCACCATGTTGGCCAGGCTGGTCTTGAACTCCTGACCTCAGGTGATCCGCCCACGTCAGCCTCCCAAAGTGCTGGGATTACAGGCGTGAGCCACCGTGCCCAGCTGAAGGGTCCTCTCTTAATATACTCTGCTGTAGACAGTAAGTTTTCAGGGAGCAGAAAGCAAAGTAAAAGTCTATCTGATTTCCCCCAATTCTTCCAACACCCGGCACAGGGCTGGGCACAACGCTTTATTTCCACAGTCTGAAAATGCCATCCATTATAAGAGGCAGCATCCATTTAACTAGAGTATTTCTCTTTCTTTTTCTTTTTTAAGATGGAGTCTCGCTCCGTCACCCAGGCTGGAGTGCAGTGGTGTGATCTCTGCTCACTGCAACTTCCGCCTCCCAAGTTCAAGCAATTCTTGTGCCTTGAACTCTTGGGTAGCTGGGACTATAGGCATGTATCACATGCCCGGCTAATTTTTGTATTATTAGTAGAGACAGGGTTTTGCCATGTTGGCCAGGCTAGTCTCAAACTCCTGACCTCAAGTGATTTGCCTGCCTCAGCCTTCCAATGTGCCAGAGCAAGTAAAAATGGGTGTTATACATGTACTAGATCCCAGTTTCAAAATGTTAAAAAGAAAAAAAAAAGTTCACCTTAAAGTTGGAGAAATAAAATAATAGGTCATTAATAAATGGTAATTGACTGTGTGAATGAATGGTTACAGGAAATGACAATGCAATAGAACGCTGTCAAATACTATGCTCGCTATACTCACCAATACTGGAAGAGTTAGAAAAGGGATCCACCATAACAAGCAGAGTGCATCTGGGAAGACTTCCTGGAAGAGGCAGTCTGTGAGTGGGAATAAGCAAAAACTAAGTTACATGACTTGGGGAGAGGAAGAAATGGCGGTTAGGCATAAGGGGCAGAGTCTTGATAAATTACGAGGCTGTGTGACCACCATCATCCCCCTCCTTAGGTAATGGAGAATGTCAGAATTATCCAGGGAGGTGACTTCTACATCAGCTCAGAGAAGCCAGGACCAGATCAGACATGAGTCCCAGGGCATAGGCCTGCACCAGGCTAGGTCCACAGGGGTCTTAAGGCACTAGAGGCAAAGCAGCCCAGCTGCTCCTTAGCTGGGCAACTCTGGACTGGCTGTTTGGCTTCTCTGGGCATCAGATCCCTCCTCACCCAGGAAGCAGGGCAGACGACAGGGTTCTGAGGTCAGGCATGTGCAGAATCTGGTATATGGAAGGTGCTTCATGAATATTAATTTATAATAGGATATGGTTTCTTTTTTTTTTTTTGAAAAGTTTTGAAAGGTAAAGGCCATTAGCTTGGAGGCAGCAGACAGATCTCCTTGACTGCTGAATTCTTCCCGGCCTGAAATTGGAGCATTCCAGGCTCCTCAGATGAGTCATAAGCTGCCAAGATTGTGAGCCTCTGGGTGAGTATGAGTAGAACCAGCTACTTCCTTTGCGGGGCTCAGTGAAAAATGCAAATGAGAGGTCGGCGCTAAATACGGGAATGTGCCCATCAAGCTGCTTCTGTGGCCTCGCGCCTCGCAGCAGTCACAGAGCCCTCAGCTGGAATCCTGGCAAGCACTGTGGGCCCTCCCATGGTCTGGGATGTGCTTAATCTGAACACAGCCCTGTGGAGTAGGTGCTGTTGTTATCCTCATATTACAGATGGGGAAACTGAGGCACAGAGGGACCACCAGCTGAGCCGCCAAAGGACCGGCAGCTGGTGGCGTGGCTTTTAAAAGGGAACCTATGCCCCCGGATCTGGAGGCATGTTACCCCACTCGCCCCTTCTTTTAGGGTGAAATACACATTCTGCGAAATGGAGGCAGCTTGTAGTGGGGGTGAAGCCAAATGCGAGGGCCGGGGCAGCCGGATTTTCAGTCCCAGTCCCCAGGGCACCTCCTTCCCACCGTACCCCGCTTCCTCCAGCAGGGAGCCCCCTCCCTCCAGCAGAACAGGATCTGGCCTCGCCAACTTGCTACCGGGGCTGGGGGCCAAGAGTTAACGTCGGAAGGGAGCTCGGGAGAGTGTGAGAGTTAAAGGACATGTCAAATCAATCATATTTAAACAAAAGCCTCTCCCGCCCAAGGGCCCTTTTAAAAGCTGCTTATTTAATTAAAAGTCCCATTTTCCATATTTATGGCCCTTATTCAGTTAAATATTAACCGCTGGGGCCAGGGCTAGTGTGTGCTTTGTGAGCGGTGTGCGGGGAGGTTCATTACCGCGGCCGGGATTTATCAGACGGTGTTGCGGCCGCGGCGGATCAATGCGGCCTGCCCTGGACAAACATGCGGGGGGCGGCGCGGGGGCCGGGTGGGGGCGGGGGCGGGGACCCCGAGGGCGCCTCCTCGCTCTCCGGCTGGGACTCGGCGACTCGGGGACGCCTTGTCTCTCTCCCTGTCTCTCTCGCTTCCACATGCTGTCCCTGGGGCTCGGTCGTACGCCCGGTGTCAGAGACAGAGAGACAGTGAGACCCAGAGGGAGATACAGAGAGGCCCAGAGAGAGATACAGAGAGATAGCGAGAGACCCAGAGGCAGTGAGAGACCCAGAGAGAGACAGAGAGACAGTGAGATCCAGAGAGAGAGATACAGAGACAGTGAGAGATCCAGAGAGACAATGAGACCCTGAGAGAGGCCCAGAGGTAGATACAGAGAGAGAGTGAGAGACCCAGAGAGGCACCCAAAGACAGTGAGAGACCTAGAGAGACAGTGAGAGACACAGAGACAGGGAGACACCCAGAGAGAGAGAGAGACAGTGAGAGACACAGAGAGGTAAGGAGAGACAGCAAAAGACCCAGAGAGACAGAGACAGGGAGAGACACAGAGACAGGGAGACACCCAGAGAGAGAGAGAGACAGTGAGAGACACAGAGAGGTAAGGAGAGACAGCAAAAGACCCAGAGAGACAGAGACAGGGAGAGACACAGAGACAGGGAGACACCCCGAGAGAGACACAGACACAGTGAGAGACACAGAGAGGTAAGGAGAGATAGCAAAAGACCCAGAGAGACAGAGACAGGGAGACACCCAGAGAGAGACACAGAGACAGTGAGAGACACAGAGACAGTGAGAGACACAGAGAGGTAAGGAGAGATAGCAAAAGACCCAGAGAGACAGAGACAGGGAGAGACACAGAGACAGGGAGACACCCAGAGAGAGACACAGAGAGGTACGGAGAGATAGCAAAAGACTCAGAGAGACAGAGACAAGGAGACACCCAGGGAGAGACACAGAGACAGTGAGAGACACAGAGAAGTAAGGAGAGACGATGAGAGACAGGGAGACACCCAGAGAGAGACACAGAGACAGTGAGAGACACAGAGACAGTGAGAGACACAGAGAGGTAAGGAGAGACAACGAGAGACCCAGAGAGACAGAGACAGGGAGACATCCAGAGAGAGACACAGAGACAGTGAGAGACACAGAGAGGTAAGGAGAGACAACGAGAGACAGGGAGACACCCAGAGAGAGACACAGAGACAGTGAGAGACACAGAAAGAGACATTGACAGTGAGAGACACAGAGACTGAGAGATCCAGAGACCCAGTGAGACAGACACAGAGAGACATCCAGAGAGAGACACAGAGAGATACAGAGACACTCCCAGGGAGACATAGAGACAGTCAGAGACTCAGAGAGACAGAGATAGGGAGACATCCAGAGAGAGACACAGAGACAATGAGAGACACAAGGAAAGACACAGAAAGTGAGAGACACAAAGAAACAGAGACTGAGAGACCTAGAGAGACAGTGAGAGACCCAGCAAGACAGAGACAGAGACAAGAAGACACCAGAGAGAGACACAAAGACAGTGAGAGACACAGAGACAGACAGTGAGAGACCCAGCAAGACAGAGACAGGCAGACACCAGAGAGAGAGACACAGAGACAGTGAGAGACACAGAGAGATCTAGAGACACTCCCAGGGAGACATAGAGACTGAGAAAGCAGAGAGACAGTGAGAAACAGCGGGTCGTGTTTTTCCATGTCTGGCTGTGTCTAGGTCAAGACCAGGTCCACACTTCTTAAAATCCAATGAGAAATGAAAATGTTAAAAAAGTAATATGAATTGACCATGTGTGGCTGCACAGGTGGCACGCCCTGGGCCCTGGCAGCCTCTCTCTCTTACCATGTGCTGGGGTGGGGCTGCAGAGGTACCAGGCATAGGGGTTAGGCTGGTGGAAGGCCCATAAGAACCCGCTCACTGCTCTTCCAGGCTCCATTCCCTGGGGAGATAGGCAAAAAGTAAAAAGAGGGAAAGGGGGAAATCTGGCATCTGCTAAGGATTTGACCTCACTCAGCTGCGGGGACGGGCAGAAAGAAAATAGCCACAGAAGAGGCCTAGATCCAAGCAGAGGCACTCATGGCTGCAAAACATGCGTCACGCGCAGAGCTTTATCCAGGGCTTCCCTGCACCAGGCACCAGTGCTGGCCAGTGTTAACTCACATCATCCTCGCTTCCATCCTACATAGGTTGTACCCTTTTGATCACCATTTTACAGATGGGAAAACTGAGGTTCCGGGCAGGTAGGGAGTGATCCTAGGGTCACTCAACCAGGGAGAGGCAGACCCAGGCTGTCTCCTCCTCATTTCACAGTAGAAATCACCAGAGTTGCTCAGACCCAGGTGGGGACCATCCTTGCCCTTTACAAGTTCCTGACCGTCCCTGAGCCTCAGTTTCCTCATCTGTGAAATAGGGGAATAAGATTTTGGGGAGCATTTTGTATCACGTTTTGTGGTTGCTCCATCCCAGGTCCTCCACCCCACACTGCTGCTCCTGACCACTGCTGCTGGTCCCTGAACTTGCTGATGTGACTCTCAGGGTGTCAGGGACAAAGCCGAATGCGCTTCCCCATCTTCCGAGTGCTCAAGGGGGTAGGGCTTTCTCTGGCCCTCACTGCAGGAAGCAGTGTGGTGAATGGAAAAGATGCACTGTAGAACCACAGACAATCCCACCTCTGCCATTTACTGGTTCTGCAAACTTAGGCTGCCTCACATCACCACTCAGAGCCTCAGTGTCTCCAGCTGCAAAATGGGGATAATGATAGACCCTCCTCCTAGTTGTTCTGAGGATTCAATGACGTACTTCTTGTAATGGCTTAGCAGTGCGTGGCATGCAGTGAGCATCATTGCCAGCCCCATAAGAGCCTGCAGGGGCTGCACAAATGCTGCCAGCCTGTGCCTCCAAGGTGCCATCTCTGAGGGGCAGTGGGGCTCCATCAGTTCCAGCCCTGAGACCCAGCCAGTCTCCTGAGTGGCCTGGCACGGGGAGGCTTCAGCTCCAGTGCCACCTCTGGCCCTCCTGTGACCTTGGACCTGGAACATGCCACTGCCCCTCCTGGGGCCTCAGCTTACCCATCTGTGGAATGAGGGGATTATTGGGTTTAGAAAAATCTCTCTGGGCTATTGCAGGGCCAATGCATCTCCGCAGCAGACAGGGTGAAGAACTTAACCTAAATGTGAAAATATCATTGAAATGTGCCCATTTAAGCACAGGAAGGACTGTGTGACAACCAGGGCAAGTGCCTGGCTCCTGAGAGCTGTCTGTTAGGTGCCAACAGCCAGGCTGGGGAAGATATCTGCTGTGTCACACACATGCATGCACACACATGGCCATAGGCAGATGCACACACATACATGCATGTACACATGCCCACATGGACACACACGAACACACACACATGCATGTACACAGTGCACATAGGGCATGGGCACACTCATGCATGCATATGAATGCATGCATGGGCACTGGCCTGCACACACACATACATGCATACACATGCATGGACGCACATGCATACATGGGCATGAGCGCACATTCACATGAGCACGGGCACACATTCACATCAGCACATATACACACATGCATGCTCTTGCATGCATATGCTCAGGCACATGCACACACAGACATACACACACACATGCACACGGACATGCACACACACACATGCACACATGCACAAGGGCATGCACCCCATCACATCTTTTGCCCCATGCTCTGCTTCTCCATTCGGATCCTGTTAGGAGCCTGGTGCCTGATTTCTCCCACCACTACCTCCTCCCCAAAAAGAAAAAAAATCCGAAAAGCCAGATTAGAACTTCACACACGCATCGCTGGAAAAAATCTATGTCTCATTTTCATATCTAGCAAAATAAAATGACAGAAGAGCACTCCAGCAAACCCCTAGAGGGGGGAGCGTGTCTGCCGAAGATGAGGGGTGGTGGCGGGGAAGACACCTTTCCCAAAGGGAGGAGGCCCCAGGGCCAGAGGCACGGGCACGGGCGGGGGCCTTGGGCCTGGCGAGAGGCTGGAGGATGAAATCGATCAGGCCGTTTTGTCCTGGGGCTGGAGGAAGGCTGGGGGGTCCTGGGAAGAGTCTAGGGGGTTGAATGGAGGTTAGAGAGGCAGCAAGAGGGGGAAAGAGGAGAAATAAAATCCTGGGGATGGTGGTGTGAGTGAGGGAGCGGGAGAGAGAGAGAGAGAGACACCAGGTTATCAGAGAAGTGTGAAGACAATAATACAATCTGACATTTCTGAAACAAGACCCCCCGGTTGCCATGGCAACGTCTCATGTGGGAGCAGCTCCCAGGAGACGGCTCCGAGATGTACTATAAATGATGTTTGATTAGAATTTAAATCATTTAGGCAGAGAGAAGATAGGCCTTTTGTCAGCAAGGGGACCTGGGGGTGGGGAGGGAGGGGGGCCGGGGTTGTGGCGGGGGAGGGGGCGCTGCTGGAGCCAGCCTGGGCGTGGGGAGCGGGATCGGAGGTCAGCCAGGGGGTTGATTACTTTTGCCCTCAGCTTCTTTCCCGTTTACAGTAACCTTTCCATGGTGGCCGGAGGGACTCAGAGGGCAGGAGAGGAGAGACCTGCGGGGGGACGGGGGTGTGGGAGGGGAGTAAGGGAGAGCAGCAGAGATGAAGGGAGAGATGCAGAGAGACAGAGAGGAAGGGACAGAGCAGAGAGACAGAAGCGGGAGAGAGAAGCAGGAAGAGAGAGAAGGAGAGGGAAAGGAGAGGAAGGGAAGAGAGACAGACACAGATGGGCAGAAACGATGAGAGAGACAGAAAGAAGAGAGACCAGGAAATGGACTGAGAGACACAGATAGATGATACAGAGACAGAGAGACTGAGAGACACAAAGGCGGAGACCTGGAGTGAAAACGAGGACTCTTGTATCCACACACTCGGAATCATTTTCCAGCTTTGAAAAATGCATCAAGAATGTGGGTGCCCATGTTGAGTCCTGAACTTAGAAAAAGCTCTGCCTCCACCTCCCACTTTGGCCCCCATCTACGGGGAGATTCCTTGGCCCTGGAGTTCCTGGGAAGGGATTAGTGACCCTGGAAAAGAGGTGCCATGGGCTTCTGGTCCTAAGAAAAATGGGCCAATTTTACTGAGCTGCCCTGTAAAATCTTAGACAAACCACCTCACTGCTCTGAGCCTCAGTTTCCCCATCTATAACATAAGAAGTGTTATAGATGGAGAGTCAGATCAGCCTATGGGCAATGAGCCCCGTGTTCCCCATTCAGTTTTTATTTTTGGTTGCATTAGTTGCCAGCATTTAAAAGTTGGGAGAGTTTGCAAAAATTGTTTAATTTCTGGGTTCTTAAAAAATAGGAAAATCTATGCATGCTGGGCCTGTATTTCCACATGGCAGCCATGTGCTGGAAAGGAGTAGTAGTCCCTACTTTTAAGCAGAGTATGAGGTCTCCAGTTTACCACAGTTTCCACCATTCCCTGTTGTCTTCCACCCAGCTACTTTTCACACCTTCGTGGTGACTGCCTGCCCTCTGTAGGAATTTGTGGTTTTTTTGTTTGTTTTTTGGAGACAGAGTCTCACTCTGTCACACTGACTGGAGTGTGGTGGTGTGATCACAGCCCACTGCAGCCTCAACCTCCCTTCTGGGCTTCAGTGATCTTCCCACCTCAGCCTCCTGAATAGCTGGAACTATAGGTATATACCGTCACACCCGACTAATTTTTGTATTTTTTGTAGAGATGGGTTTCATCATGTTGCCCAAGCCGGTCTCCAACTCCTGGGCTTAAGCGATCCTCCTGCCTCAGCCTCCCAGAGTGCTGGTGAACTTTCAAACTCTGCAAATAAACTCCAGGATCCTTATGGCTCTAACAATCTATTAACACGTGGATTGTAGACCCATACCTCAGTCACCGTGGTTTTGGGCACCCAGGATAATAGAGTTCATGGGGGTGATCACAGAGTCAGGGCGAACTATACGGCCATCCTCATACGCACAGTCGGTGCTCAGTAAATGTTTAATTAATACAGGAAGATGAGCCAAAATGATTAGGGAGACTGAAATTAGAACCATTATGGGAAATAGGGTAGCTTTTTGAGAAAATGAACTTGTACCACTGGGCACTGAGGATAAAAGTGACCTGCTTGGGAGAATCCCAGGAAGCAGATGGGAGGGAATTTGTAAGGAGGGAAAGAGCTGCTTTCAAAAGGCCATCTTGAAGTTCTCTATCTTGGCACCTTCCTCATACTCACCAGGGCACTTGTGACAATCTGGAAGTTTTGGTTTGTGTATTGGCCTGTGTGTGTGGCCTCTCCTCCCCGAGGAGACTGTGAACTCCACGAGGATTGAAACTACATCTGGCACAGCCAGTGCTGTAGCCCCAGCACCCAGCACATAGTGGCTGCTTAGGAAACTCTGGATGAATAAATGAGGGGATGAGTCCCCTTTTCTCACATACTTCTTCTCCCATTTTTGCTCTGAGAATTTGAAAGCTATCTCAGTCCCGTCCTCATACTTCATTTATTTATTTATTTATTTATTTATTTATTGATGATGATGATGATGATGATGATGAAGACAAGGTCTGATTTTGTGGCCCAGGCTGCAGTGCAGTGGCGTGATTACAGCTTACTGCAGCCTCCACCTCCCAGGCTGAAGTGATCCTCCCACTTCAGCCTCCCGAATAGCTGGGACTACAGACGTGCACCACCATGCCTGGCTAATTTTTTATTTTTATTTTTGTAGAGGTGGGGTCTCATCATGTTGCCCAGGCTGGTCTCAAACTCCTGAGCTCAAGGGATCCTCCTGCCTCTGCTTCCCAAAGTGCTGGGATTACAGACGTGAGCTACTGTGCTCAGTCCCTCCTGCTGTATTATTAAATGCAAGCAGTTTGCTTTTATGTTTTGTTCATTTAAGGGAGCACTTCCCTTACTAGGGGTGCCAATAATGTGACCCTGGGCTAGTAAGAGGCACTTAATGTCTCTGAACTTCAATTTCCTCACCTTCAAAGTAGCGCTAATACCTTCATTCTGAGACTGTTCTAAAATTTAGGTGACAGGTCTGTAACAGTGTCTGGCATGGAATAGGTGCTCAATAAGTAGAAGCAATTTTAATGGTTGTAGACAGTGATAATCTACTAGCATGTGGTAGTCATATAAGTAATAAGAAACCTAAGGGAAGAGGCAAATCTTAGGGTGATGTGGAGATAGGGAAGAATTTGGAATTCCTTTAGCAACATTCCTCTTACGCAGAGCTGTGATCCCAAGAGAATTTTCCTTTCTCAATTTTAGGATTTTGAAGCTTTGCAATTGAGGAGGATGGTGGATTCATCCTCTATCTTTACTGTCTTACAGTTCTGGAGGTCAAAAGCCTGACATGGGACTCGCTGTGCTAAAAATCAAGAACTGCACCCTTAGAGGCTTAGGGGAGAATTGTTTCCTTGCCTTTTCCAGCTTCTAGAAGCTGCCCTTAATCCTTGGCTCATGGCCCCTTCCTTTATCTTCAAAGCCAGCAATGTTTTGGGCTGAGTCTTTCTCCCATTGCCATCTCTGCTTGTCCCTGACTCATCCCCTCCCTTCCACTTACCAGAGCTCTCGTGGTTACACGGCGCCCACCAGATAGCCCAGCATGGTCTTCCTGTTTTAAGGTCAGCTGGTTAGCAACCTTCACTTCGTCTGCACCCTTAATTCCCTTTCCATGTAACCGAACATTTCGCAGGCTCTGGAGATTAGGAAATGGATAGCTTTAGGGGTCATCATTCTGCCTACCACATCGCTCCCGGGGTCAGCCCCTTGCGACAGTGAGGGACCGTGGATGCTGTTGCAGTCTTCTGGTCTTCAGTAGACAATTCTGGAAAGCATTCTCTACACCCCTCAACAGGTTCCAGAGACATCGAGTCTTTGTTGTCTGTAGTGGCACTTTTACATTGACGTTCCTCCTTCCCTGACTTACTCTCCCTCATCCCTCACTCCTGCTTCCAGAGATCACTGGTCAAATAAGTTATCTGCGCCCAAGTCCTTGTCTCAAGCTCTGCTTTCAGGAGAATCCAAACTAAAACAGTCTGGCCAGGTGCAGTGGCTCACGCTTGTAATCCCAACACTTTGGGAAGCCGAGGTGGGCGGATCACTTGAGGTTAGGAGTTCAAGACCAGCCTGGCCAATATGGCGAAACCCCATCTCTACTAAAAAGACAAAAAAGTTGGGCATGGTGATGGGTGCCTGTAATCTCAGCTAAGGAGACTGAGGCAGGAGAATCACTTGAACCTTGGAGGCGGAGGTTGCAGCGAGCCGAGATCACACCACTGCAGTCCAGTCTGGGTGACAGAGTGAGACTCTGTCTCAAAAACATAAAATAAAATAAACAATTTTCCGTAAATGTTGGCTATTACATTGGTCAAGCTAGATGTGATAGATACCTGGCACAAAGTGGCTTAAGCAAAAAGCAATTTATTTTCTCATTGACTGAAAAGTTAATGGTTATATCTAAGACTTCAGGCACAGCTGGATCCAGGTCCTCAAACAATGGCCTCAATAGTTTGTCTTTTTTGAAACCTCACTTGTACTTTCCTCTGTGTTGGCTTCAGCCTCAGGCATCCTTTCCCCATACATTGGCAATGACGGTCTCCAGTTGCTCAGCCAGTGACCACAACAAAATGATAAAATGATTGTGACTTTTACCCAATAGTGCCAGGAAAGGCACAAATAGGCATCCTTGTTCCTCAGTTCTGATTGGCTCATCTTGGGGCACATGCCCGTGCCTGGACCAGTCACTATGGGAGAGGGGATGTGGCACTGCCATTGGCCTTGGGTCACACGAATTGGGGGTGGAGTCAGCTACATCAAGGCCACCTGGCCTGAGAGGGAGCAAGCTGCGGTTCCCCTAAAAACACTGGAGTGCTTCTCACATAACAAGGAGTCAAGTACAAATCGCAGACGTCCTCTACAAATGCGATCATCGTGTACTGTTAATTTTAGGTAAATCTCTTGCAAGGATGGGAGACAAGATGCCGCCCAGCAGGTGGAGGCCTGGAGCTGGGAGGACGGGCAGCCAGGCGTTGTGCCAGTCATCAGTGCCAACCGGTCCTGGCTGCAGGGAATTCTTGGGATCAGAAATCCACAGTCTGAGAACTTGTCTATAATTTTGCAATTTCTATTTTCTTTGCTACAAAGCAGAGAGAAAGCCAAAAGAAAATAAAGTTCCTCTCAAAAATGCCAGGCTGTTTGCGCCGGATAAAATGGCATGTGAAGAGTGAAAGAGCCTTTTGTTGAGGCTTGGGGAGAAAGAAAAAGGGGCTGAGAGCGAGGGAAAATGTATGGGAAGCCCCCCTCCCCCACCTGGGGAAGAGGCAAAACAGAGATGGGAGGGAGAAAAGGGTTCCTCTTGCATGAGCTGAGCCCAGGGAAGGTTTGAGTGTCATTGATCATCAGGGATCATACAGACCTGGATGAGACACTCTCCCACCACTTTCTGGTGGTGTGGGCTTGGGTATGTTTTAGAAACTCTCTGAACCTCGGTTTTCCCATCTGTAAAATGGGGCTGGTGATAGTACTTCCTCATATGCCTTAGGTGAAGATTGAATGAAATAACATAAACAAAGCCATTAGCCTAACATGCTTGGCATGTGATCAAGAATTAATAGTAACTGTTATTAGGTTTGCCGTTTTTACTCTGATTCCTTATACCTGTCAATAGTCAGGGTCATCTGTCTCAAGGAAAACGGGTTCCCAGCTTGCTTTTAATCAGAAGGTGGGAAGTGCAGCGGGCACAGAGACCTAGTATGCTGTGTTCGTCCCCCGTTACTGCTGTCACAAATTGCCACGAGCCTGGTGGCTCACAATAACAAACATCTATTCTCTTACAGTTCTGAAGGTCAGAAGTCCTGAGACTGGGCATAGTGGTGCATGCCTGTAGTCCCAGCTACTTGGGAGGCTGAGGCAGGAGGATCGCTTGAGTCCAGGAGTTCAGGGCTAGCCTCGGCAATATAGCCAAGGGTCAGGCCCACACCAAAAGACTCACCCAGCCAACTCACAGAGTCACAAACAAAATCAATCATTGTTCTGAGTTTTGATAGGGTTTTTTTTTAAGACCCTATCTCTTAAAAAACAAAAAAAGTCCTAAAATCAAGGCATTGGTAGGGCTACATTCCTCCTGGAGGCTCTAGGGGAGCACCTGTTTCTTTGCCTTTTCCAGCTTGTAGAGGCCACCTGCATTCCTTGGCCTGTAGCTCCGTCTTCCTTCTTCAAGGTCAGCTGTGTAGCATCTTCTAGTCTCTCTCTCTCTGCGTCCATCATCACTTCTCCTTCTCTGACTCTGCCTCCCTCTTATAAAGATCCTTGTGGCAACATTGGACTCACCCAGATAATCCAGGACCATTTCCCCAGCTCAAGATCTTTAACTGAATCACACCCACAAAATCCTTTTTGCCATGGAAGGTCACATAGTCAAAGGTTCTGGAGATTAGGATGTGGACATTTGGCGGCGGGGGGCATTATTTAGTGTGGCACCTATGCTAAGCCTAGACAACGGGAAGGCACATAAGCTGAGTTGGCTTTGGGTCAGTTGGTGTTTATGACACAGCAACCCACCCCCAAATTTAGGACTCAGAATAACGATTGATTTTGTCTGTGACTCTGTGAGTTGGCTGGGTGACAGTTTTGGTGTGGGCTGGCTCTGCTGGTCTTGGCCGGTCTTGCTCGTGTATCTGCAGGCAGCTGGTAGGTTGAACATTGGCTGAATGATCTAGACCTCACTCCCATATCTGGCGGCTGGCTGGCTGTCTGCAGGGATAGGGGTCTCTCATCATCCAACGGGCTGGCGCAGGATTCCTTGCTGGTAGGCATCAGGTTCCAAGAGCAGAAGCTACAAGGCCACTTAAGGCTGAGGCTTGAAATGGGCACAACATTACTTCCCCTGCATTCTGGAGACAAAGCAAGACACAGAGCCAGGTCAGGTTCAAGGACTGGGGAAACAGACTCTACCTCCTAACAGGAAGAGCTCCTAGATATCATGGCCATTTCTGCAGTCCACCTCAGGGCCAGTGCCAGGCGCTATGCTAAGTGCTTTCATTACACTATCTCATTCCATCCTCATAATAACCGTTTGAGATAATAAGCACCATTTAGAGGTCCCCAACTTATAGACGGAAACACTGAAGCTCACAGAGGTGCAGCCATTTGCCTAAGGTCGAACAGCTAGTGAGTGGCAGAGTGGGGACTTAGCCCTTATGTCATGAGCCACAATAGACCCTTCTAGCAAAAGACATGCATTTGGAGATGGCTGACCAGCATTAGAGAGGCTGGCTAGAGGGGAAACCTGGGTCTCGATACTGTTGCCCAAGCACTGAACTCACCAGCTCTGCTGCTAACCCCTACGTGGCTTCCCAGGCCCCATCTCCTGGGAGGCTGAGGGGGTTCCCAGCAGGGCATCTTTTTTGAGGAGCTGGGAGCCCTTCCCTCACCCATCCAGGAATATGGGAAATGGGCCTATCACTTATTACTCCTTTTCCACCTATGCAGGAAAGGGAGGAAGGACAGCTGGATTGGGTGGAGGTGCCTGTCACTTTCCCCGTGAGTCTGACCTTTTTGTGCCATCTCCTCTACCCCCACGTGGGTTCAAGCCCCCACTGCTTCTAACCTGGATGACACTAGAGCCTCCTCCCTGGTCTCCCTGCTTCCATCCTGGCCTTACTGCCCCCCACATCCATTTCCCACTTGGTGGCCAGGGTGAGCCTCTGACAACCTAAGTCAGATCCTATCATTCCTTCCACGGCTCCCATCTCATTCAGGCTAAAACCAAGTACCTACCAGATCCTGCCTGTGACCTCTCTGATCTCCCCTGATCCCTACCACCCTGGCCTGGGTGCCCCAGGTACCCGCCCACTCAAGGGACTCCAACCTGCCTGGAACATTCCACCTCTAGATAGCCATATGGCTCACTCCTTTACTTCATGCCAGTGGCTTCTCAAATGTCCCTTTGCCCCAGCCAGGCATGGTGGCTCACACCTTTAATCCCAGCACTTTGGGAGGCTGAGATGGAAAGATTACCTTGAGGCCAGGAGTTCAAGACCATCCTGGGCAACATAGCAAGACCCCCATCTCTACAAATGTCCCTTTGCAGGGAGGTGGGGTTTTCCCCTCCCCTCCCCTCCCCTCCTCTCCTTTTTTTGCATCTGAAATAGTGACCCTTATCTTTCTTGTCTGGCCGTTTATTCTGTTTTGCTCTTCCTCCATAGTATGTCCTCCTAGACATGATTCTGTGTGTCGATGTATTTATTTACCATCTGCCGCCTCCAACAGACTGTCACCTCTACCAGGGCAGGATTTCTTTTTCTACCTATTCTCTGCTGTGTTCCCAGTGCTAAGGCAGTGCCTGGTGTTGGCACATAGTAGTTGCTCAGTAAATACACTTTGTGCTGATAAATGAATGAACAAACGAGTGAATGAATGGCAGTAACCCCCCAGGCCCCTTGCTCTCTGGGGGCACTGGACACAGGAGGAGCCTTATGGGAGCTAAGAGCCGAGAGGACCCTCATGGTGCAGGTAGTTCTTACCTGGATTCCCCATGGGTTGAGGCACCAACAGGAGAGAAGGTGGCTAGCTCCCTGAAGTCACTGGGTGCCCTCACCGTTTCTCCTTACAGCATCCCCTCCCCCACCTCCTTGGACATTCATTCTTCCATTGCTGCCCACTGCTCATTAAGCAGGATCTGCTCTGTCTCCTGAATCTTCTCTGAAAGAGGCTTCTCCCAGCTTGTAGGAGAAATGCCTTGCAGGTGAAGATGGCGAGGAGGTTGGCCCTGAAATAGCCCAGCCCCTTTAAGAGACAAGCGGGGAGGAGCGTCATTCAGGTGCTTCTCTGGGAAATGAACCAGGTCGGCTTCTCTTTGCGGGGCAGTGCTGACCACTCAGAGGCGGTAGTGCCTGTGGAGAAAAGGGAGGAGTCCTGAATCTGGGCCCTGCAATCATCTGTGCATTTGGCCTTGGGGAGTTGCTTAAACTCTCTGTGCCTTGGTTTCCTCATTTGCAGAGTGGGCATCATGTTATCTAACTCACAATATACAATGTACACTATGGCTTGAAGCTTCCAATGCCTGCGGGGGCCGGGCAGGTGGGAAGACAGGTGAAAGGGGTTGAGGGATGGGCAACATGTGAGCCCCGGCCCCTGTATGTGGGTGGCCACTATTCAGTCTTTGCCATGCAGGAAGAGGGGCTCAGAAAAGCCAAACGTGCCAATTTTGCTTAAACCAGATTTTGCTTAAAGGTGAAATTTTTTTATCTTTAAAAACGACAGCACATTCAGATTAAAAGCATTAAAAGGGATACAAGAAATCTGTCTATTAACAAGTTTGCAACCTGTGTTTCAGCCCAGCTATAGAGGGGAAACTGAGGCAAAGAGAATAGGAGCTGGTCACCCAGAAAGATAGAGGGAAAAGTGTTTGTCAATGCTTATAGAGGGAGGGCAAAGGACAGACAACCCCTGATCCACTTTTGCTTTGGAGGACCAGAAGGCTGTGGCTGCCTTTAGAACTGGTTCATACTGAAACACAGAGACCTCCTTCTTTCCTCCCCTCTCCCATGATGAGGGATGGTGTCTTAGACCATGTGGACTGCTGTAGCAAAAATACCATAGGCTGGTTGACTTATAAACAAGAGAAATTTATTGCTGTTAGTTCTGGAGGCTGGAAAGTCCAAGATCAAGATGGCAGCAGATCAGGTGTCTGGTGAGGACTTGTTTTTTGTTTTTTTTTTTTTTGAGACAGAGTCTCGCTCTGTTGCCCAGGCTGGAGCGCAGTGACCGGATCTCAGCTCACTGCAAGCTCCACCTCCCGGGTTCACGCCATTCTCCTGCCTCAGACTCCCGAGTAGCTGGGACTAACAGGCGCCCGCCACCTCGCCCGGCTAGTTTTTTGTATTTTTTTAGTAGAGACGGGGTTTCACCATGTTAACCAGGATGGTCTCGATCTCCTGACCTCGTGATCCACCCGTCTCGACCTCCCAAAGTGCGGGGATTACAGGCTTGAGCCACTGCGCCCGGCCAGGACTTGTTTTCCAGTTCATAGATGGCACCTTCTAGCTGTGTCCTCACATGGTGGGAGGGGTAAAGGATTTTTCAGGGGTCTCTTTTATAAGGGGACTAATCTCATTCATGAGGGCTCCACCCTCATGACCTAACCACCCCCCAAAGGCCCACCTCCTAATACCATCACATTAAGGGCAAGGAATTTTGGGGCCACACAAACATTAGACCACAGCAGATGGCATGGATGGGATTGAGGGAGAGAAAGTGTCAGAGCCGAAATAGAAGTTTCTATTCTCTTTTTTGTCCCCCTACTTGGTGACTAAACAACATTTCTCCAATGTGGTTGGGGTGGGAATCTGTTGGATGGGGTAGATAGGAGTGAGGTCTTCCAGCCTGGCATGACCTCCATTTTCCAAGATAATGTTCATCTTAAAATAACCTACTTCAATGAACATTCAGCCAAAAGACAAAATGAAGGCATTGCTAGGTAGTGTGCAGCCACTCTGTCATAGTCTTTTTTTTTTTTTTTTTTAAATGAACACAAATTCCTTGACTCTCTTCTTACTGAGAAGTGAGGTCTATGTCCCCCCACTTGAATTTGGATGAGCTTGTGACTCACTTATAGCCAAGAATATGGAAGAAGTGATGTTGTTTGAACTCCTCATGCCTGTGAGCCTCTCTCTGAGAAGTTCAGTGCCCCTGAGCCCAGCGTGCTGAAGAAGCCACTTGGAGAAGCCCCTGTTGTCAGGGAGCCAGCATCACCTGCCAGTCACCAGAAGTGAGCCAATCAGAAGTGAGCCATCTCAGACATCCAGCCTGGCTGAGCCTTCAACTGGCTGCTGACCCAACCAACATATGAACTGCAACCGCATGAGAGACCCTCAAGTGGCAACCGCCCAGCTGAGCCTTTCCCAAGTTCCTGGCCCACAAAACCCAGAACAAAATAAAACAACAGTTTTAAGCCTTTAAGGAGCAGGGTAATTTGTTACACAGCAACAGTAACTGGGACACATTCCCAAACCTAACTAAGAGGAGGAAATTTCCTCTTGATAAAAATGCTGATTTTTAAAATTCATCCTAGACCTTCATAAGTCAAAATCTTCTGTGGATAAGGTGTAAGAATCTGCATTTTTTTTTTTTTTTTAAAGACAAGCTCTCCCACCCCAGGTGATTCAGATGCACAGCCAGCTTTGGAAATTTAAGACCTTGGAAGAGAGTCACATTGCCTCTCTGAGTCTTAGCTTCCTTGTCTGTGAATTGGGGAGGAGTGAGGGTTGGTGTGAGTATCAAAGAAGATGCTGCAGGTAAAGTCTTTAATAAAGCCGGCCAGGCATGGTGGCTCACGCCTGTAATCCTAACACTTTGGGAGGCCAAGGCGGGCGGATCATGAGGTCAGGAGTTCAGCCTGGCCAATATGATGAAACACTGTCTACTAAAAATACAAAAAAAAAACTAGCCAGGTATGGTGGCAGGCACCTGTAGTCCCAGCTACTCAGGAGGCTGAGGCAGGAGAAATGCTTCAGCCCGGGAGGCGGAGGTTGCAGTGAGCTGAGATCACGCCACTGCTCTCCAGCCTGAGTGATAGAGCAAGACTCTGAAAACAAACAAACAAACAAACAAAAACAAACAACAAAGAAATGGCTTTAATAAGGCCAAGGCATATGGAAAGGACTCAGGATTGGAATTGAAGAATTAACCGTGGTATCAGTATCACTGATACCAATACTGTTGTTTTTTGTAACTACTTCACTATCATGGGTTGAATAGTGGCATCAAAAAGATATGTCCAGTTCCTAATCCCTGATGCCTGTGGATGTGACCTTATTTGGAAATAGAGCCTTTGCAGATGTAGTTAAAGATCTCAAGATGAGCTTGTCCTAGATTTAGGGTGGGTCTTACATCCAATGACGAGTGTCCTTTTAAGATATAGAAAAGGAGAAGAAGACCACATGCAGACCCACAAGAAGATGGAAGCAGAGACTGGAGTGAAGGAGCCACAAGCCAAGGAATGGCTGGAGCCACCAGGAGCTGAAAGAGGCAACGGATGATCCTCCCCTGACGACTTCAGAGGGAGCATGGCCCTGCTGACACCTTGATTTTGGATTTCTGGCCACATAGTTTGTAGCAGTTTATCACAGCTGCCCTTGGAAGCTAATGCACCACTGTTCAGCAGGCACCACACCCAGCACTGGAAACAGCAAAGTGAGGAAGGGGCCCAGTGTTTCCCTAGACACAATATCCTCAAAAGCAGGAGCTATCCTGTGACGATTCACAGAAGGGACATGGAGTCACAGTGATGAACACAGGTGTCTATGACTTCCACTGAACCTAGAGAAGCCTTCCTCAAGTGGGCATTTCTTCCATCACCCTCCAGTGAGAACCAGGAACTTGAATACTCAATTCTAACTCAACAGTGGATCACAGGCTCTTTGCCTTCTGATGCTGACCTGAGTGTAGCCATAGAGCTTTGAGAATCGAGACCAGAATGCTATGAATTCATCCACTCACCAAATATTTCCAGAGGTCCCCTTCTGTAAAAGGAACCAGGCCAGGCACAAGGTCCCTGCCCACACCAAGCCCAGAATCTGGAGGAGACTGCGGACCAGTGCACGGACAGACAGGGTGGGAAGGCAGCTGTTGGAGGCAGGGTGGTGCTGTGGTTAGGATTCTGGGCTCTGAAGCCTGCCTGAGCTGGGATTCCAGCTTTATCACTCCCTGACTGTGTGGCCTTGGGCAAGCCTTTTATGTCTCTGTTCCCTCATCTCTAAATGGGGGACAACAATCACACCACCTTCAGAGGTTGGTGCTTGTGAGGACTAAATGAGAAAAACCAGGCAAGTACTGAGCACAGTGCCTGGCACAGAGTAAGTGATGAATAAAGGTGTCAGGTGATGAGGAAGGCTGGGGGTGGGTAGGAGAGATTGTTCTGGCAGGGGGAACAGCAAGTGCAAAGGCCTGGAGGGAACACAAGGATGGCAGCTTTAGATACCAGATGGCTCCGGCAAGCCAGAGCCCGGAGGACAGAAGGTCCTAACCTAGTCTGGGTCACAGCCCAAACTGGGAAAGCCAAAATCAGGAAAATGCACCTAGTACTCACCAAACACCATCCCTGATTTCAGGCGAGTCACGGACCAGGTTATCAACCACAGCTCTATTGACATTTTGGGCCAGATAATTACTCGGGGTAGCGACTGTCCTGTGCATTATAGGATGTTAGCACCATCTTTGACCTCCACCCACTAAAGGCCACTAGCAACTCCTGCCCCAGTTGTTATGACCAGACTGTCTCCAGACATTGCCAAATGTCTCCTGGGGACACAATTACCCTTGGTTGAGAACCAAGGCCCTAAACCATCTCTCTCAGATCCTGCAGCCTGGGCCACCTGCCTCTTTCCATCTCTCCTGAAATGTGGCTACCAGATATGGGATGGATGCTCATCTTGACTGTACTGGCCTGGAGGAGCCTGGGCAGAGGAAATGGCACTGGAAAAGGAGTCATTTAGGAGCTTAAGGCACTCAGAGAACTTACTAAAACACCAAATCTCAGGTCCCTCCAGGGGCGTGGATTCAAGCAGTGCAGTAGCATGGAGATGCACTGCCTTCCCTTCAAGAAAAGCCTCCTTGCCCCGCTGCAGGGGTGTGGTCTGTGGATAACTTCTAGCTCATCCGTGTTTGCTTCCTTCAAGGTCCTGCTTTTTCTGGGCTGCCCCTGGCCAGTGGCTGAGCGAGGCCCTGGGAGATGAGGGCATGATCTCCTTAGGGTGGCACCTGGCCAGTGAGCATGGCAGTGGCACCAGGGCCATGGTCATTTCTGCCCAACTCAGGACTCCTCTAACCACCTTTGATCTGTAGCTCCCCACTGGGCCGGCAGAAATGTGTCATATCTGCACATCTGTGGTCTGACCCGACCCCATGCCCCATCCTGCTTCCTCCCTTTGTTCTTCCAGGTGTTAGAGCCCAGCAAACCCTTTGCACTTCCAACTAACATAGATGCTCAGGGTAGAGCCTAGAAATCTTGAATTTCAAAATTGTTCCCCAAGTAAGGCCATTGCTCAGTGAGGTCTGGGAGCCTCCAGGCTAAACAGACTCCCAGTTCTCTGCCAGCGCTGACATTCTAGGGTTTTATGATTTGGGAGAAACTTGATTTGGCCTGGGGGTGTGTTTGCATGGGTGCAATAAACCATGCTGTCACGGGTTTTATGGTTTCCTTCTCTGGGCACTGTTGGCAGTGAATTTGAAAGGCTTCCCACCTGAAGAGGAAGAAGAAACCTGGGCTTGTATTGTTCCGATTCGAGTTCCTGCCTAGAGGAAGGGATATCTCTAGGTCTGATAACTTTCTCATTAGAAAGAGTCAGGAGCCATCATTGTCCCCATTTTACAGATGAGGGGAAAAGTATACCCTAAAGGAAGGAATAAGGACTTCAGAGTCTGCAGATAGTTTGTGGTGGACTTTAAGATAATCACTTACTCTCCCTAAGCCTCAGTTTCCTCATCTGCAAAATGAGGCAGTCAGTCATTCGTGAACTTTATTGAGTCCTTACTGTGTTGAGCACAGTTATCAGGAATGGGGATTCAGCTGTGAATAAGACAAGTAAGATGGAACACACGTCATGGGGTTTGCATTCTAGAAGGGAGATGGGCAATAGACAGATGAACAAATAGTTTCAGATAGGGTGAGTGCTATGAAGACGGAGAAATGGGGTGATGAGGCAATGATGGGAACTGGGGTCAGGGTAGGCAGTAACCGGATGACAAGAGACAGTGACATTTAAATGAGACCTCAAGGATGAGAAGAAATTGTCCACTGGAGGAGCTGGGGGAATGCTGTGCCAGGCAGAGGGAACAGCAAATGCAGAAACCTGAAGTGGGGAGGGAACGAGCTTGGTGTGGGAAAGGAACCTCCCAGAGGTACAGCAGGTGAGGGGATGAGGGTGGAGAGGTTCCCCACGTCCATGAGAACTTCAGCTATTACTGTCCCTGAGAGGGGCAGCTCCTGGAGTTTACAGCAGAAGAAAGCCGTGGTGAAGCTCACTTAGAAAATGACTAAGGCTTACTTAGAAGATAATTCACTTTGGCTCCCTTAGGAAAGGTCTAAGGCTCACTTAGGAGCTTCCATTTTTAGGATAAAGGACTTGCCCAAGGCCACAAAGCCTACCACCCCAGCTTCTTCTCCCAGTCATTCCCCTCTAGCACAGGAGAAGGCAAACCAGGCTGGGAAGTGCAGAGGCAGACCCCAATACAGCAGGTGTTCCTCCAAGCAGACCAAGTTGGGACAGAAGGGGTGACAAATCAGCCCCACAGAGCAAAGCACATGGAGCACTTTGAGGACCTGGACTGCTTCTGACCATGGGGTCACATGGCCAGCTCTAACTACCCCTCCCCATGGAGGGGGATCTGGGCTAATTGCCAGGGAGCCTGGGGTTATAAATTATATGGGGTTGGACAGAGGCAAAGTAGAGGCTGGCATGTAGCTTTAAATGGGTTTCTCCAACTCTGAGGTCTCCCTTTTGTTCCTTAAGCTTTTGTAACCCACAGCTTTGCAGTCCCCAGAGAACTGTGCCTGAACTCCCTGGTGAATTGGAATTTTTTTCTTTCATTATTTTATTTACTTATTTTCCAGTTTTATTGAGGTATAATTGAAAAGTTAAAATGGCATATATTCAAGATGTCCAGTGTGATGATTTGATATATGAATACACTGCAAAATGATTACCACAATCAAGTTAATTTTTTTAGTGGCCACTCTGGGCAAGGGAGGTACAGTTCCTGGTTTTGAGGCTGTTGTTTTGTTTTGTTTTTGTTCCTGGGAAGCTGCAGCCTCCATGATTGGACACCCGCATTTCTTGGGAAACTTTTGAACGCTATGACTTCTGGTCTCACCACTACCCCTCCACTTCAGGCTCTCATGGGTTCAGTCCTGGATGCTGTAATAACTTCTTCCCTCTCTTCCCAGGTGCTAGCCAGGATCACTTCCTCCCAAGTCATCCCAGAGGGTGGGCAGGAGGGAGAATGAAATGAAAGAGAGAGGGAGAGAAAGGAAGGAAGAGAAGGAGGGAGAATAGAAGGATGTATGGATTTGGATGTATGGGTTCCATTCCTTCTACCCTGGCAAATGCTTACTCATCCTTCAGTGTCCATCCAAAATGGCACCTCTTCCTGGGCACCATCTCTAGAGTCTCTTTCAAGCAGGTAGCTACATCCCACGAAACAACCACCCATCTGACCATGCAAGTGTGTGGGGGAATGAAGACCAGCCCGGGAATCTGAGATGAATGTCTTGCTTCTTGCTCTGCCACTGACTCACAGGGTACCCCAAGCAAGTCCCTTCACCTCCTAGGTCTCAGTTTCTCCATTTACACCACTAAGGTAGTGGACCTGATGGCCTCAAATCTCAACATTTTTATTCCCTGAAAAGAAATTCTTGGTGCTGAGTGGTCTTCTTCTGCCCTGGCATCTCACCTTTCAAACACTTGTCTCTTCTCACCACACCTACCACTTAGTATGTGCTCTTGGAGAACACCCAGGACTCAGGGTCTCTGCACACATCATGAGTCCAGCTCAGCATTTGAGGTGGAATCAGAGGAAAGGAAGGAGAGTGGAGGGAATAGTCAGTATTTTGGCAAGCTCATAATACTTTCCCCCTTTGTCTAGAAACTTCAACCCAATTTCCCTTTGAAGGCACTACCTCCTTCCCCCAGTCATGAATGAGTACAGGTCTCAAGCCTGGACAACCAAATGCACAGTGATTGGTTCAACTCTGGACCTGTGACTCAAGCCAGACCAAGGGAGTGACATACAGGGCTTTGCCTGGAACTATTCTGAAAGGGGCACTCTCTTTCTGCTGGGCTGCTGATAATATGTGCATCCATGATAGGAGAGCCTGCCTGATAATGAAGCTAATAAGAGCAGAGCCGAGCCAAGAGATGCTGGGAGAGCAGATGCCTGAAAATATCATTTGAGCCCCTGGGTCCAGCTGCACCTGAAGCCACTACTATCCCCTGGACTTTGCGGTTATTTGAGTCCATAAATACCCTTTGGTATTAAGCCAGATTGCATCTTAAGGCATATAGAAATAAGAGAAATGAAAAAAGAAATGAGAAAAGAAATTGAAAAGAGAGACAGCAGAGAACTGATTTTCTACTGAAGCTTCCAGAAGGAATCAACTCTGCCAACACCTTGATTTTGGACTTGTGGCCTTCGGAACTATGAAATGATAAACATCTGTTATTTTAAGGCACCTAATGTGTAACATTTCATCACAACAGCCCTAGGAAATGAATACAGGGAGGAAAATCCTATAGCACAGAGGCATGGAGGTGCCAGCATGCCCCGTCTGCCTGAAGAGTAGATGGAGATGAGGCTGGAATTGTCCATCCTAGCTGCCCAGACCCATGGGCCTTTGTTTTATGTAGTTACAGTGCCTATGATACATATTTGCTATCACATATGTCACTATGAACCTCCTCTGGAGGACGGAGAAGTCAAATACCTTAATTATTCCAACACAAGCTTGCGTGAACAGATAATCATCACTATAAGTATATTGTGTGCCTGCTAAGCACCAGGCCTGAGATAAGGAAGCATTTGCTGGGGTGAATGTTCCCTCCAAAGCTCATGCTAAAATTTAATTGCCATTGCAACAGTGTTGCAAGGTGAGAACTTTAAGAGATGATCAGGTCATGAGAACTCTGCCCTCGTGAATGGATTAATACTGTTATCACAGTAGTAGACCCCCCTTTTCTCTTGCTGTCTGTCTCTCATGTTAGCTTGTGCTTCCACCTTTCATCATGGAATAACACAGCAAGAAGCCCCTCACCAGAGGCACCTTGATATTGGACTTCCCAGCCTCCAGAACTGTGAGAAATACATGTCTTTTCCTTATAAATTACCCAGTATATGGTATTCTGTTATAGCGGTGGAAAATGGACTAAGCATTTTGCGTACATTATCTGTCTTATTAAAAATGTTTTTACCCAGGAACATAGATTCAAGTTGCCCTGAATATACATTATCTTCCTACATTATCTCTTTTAATCCTTACCTATTAGATAGATATTGTTATTATCCCCATTTTGCAGGTAAAACCTCAAACTCCCAAAGAACTGCATTGAGGAAAGTGAAACCAATAGCTACTATGTTCTGTGGTCCCCTTTACCCATGGTACAGTACAGTATGCTAAGATATTTTGAGAAAGAGAGAGGCCACATTCACATATCTTTTGTTGCAGTATATTTTTACAGTTGTTCTATTTTATTCGTCATTGTTGTTAGTCTCTTACTGTACCTAATTTATAAATTAAGCTTTATCACAAGCATGTGTGTATAGGAAAAAACAGTACAGATGTTCCTCAACTCACAATGGGGTTATGTCCTGATAAACCCTTTGTTCAGCTGAAACTATCTTTTAAGTTGAAAATGCATTTAATACCTCTACCTCTAACCTACTAAACATCATAGCTTAGCCTAGCATACCTTAAATATCCTCAAAACACTTACACATGAAACACTTAAAACAGCCTACAGTTGAAAAAAAAAATCTAACACAAACCTATTTTATAACAAAGCATTGAATATGTCATCTCTTCATTTAATTTAATTTCATTTTATTTCATTTTATTTATTTATTTTTTTAGAGACAGGCTGCTCTGTTACTCAGGCTGGAGTGCAGTGGCGTGATCATAGCTCACTGCAATCCTGAACTCCTGGGCTCAGGCCATCCTCCCATCTCAACCTCCTGAGTAGCTACAATACAAGTGCATGCCACCACACCTGGCGAATCTTTTAATTTTTATTTTTGTGGAGACGAGGTCTTACTATGTTTCCCAGGGTGATCTTGAACTCTTGGCCTCAAATGATCCTCCCACCTTGGCCTCCCAAAGTGCTGGGATTACAGGCGTGAACCTGTGCCCAACTTCTTCTTATATGTTGAACACTGTACTTAAAGTAAAAAATTGAATGGTTGTATGGGTACTGTATGTTTTCTGCTGAATGCATATCACTCTCACACCATCGTAAAGTCAGAAAAGTATAAGTCTAACCATCATATGTTGGGGACCATCTGTGTGTTACTATCCATGGTTTTAGGTATCCACTAAAAGTCTTGAAATGTATCCTCTTCAGCTCAGGAGGCACTGCTGTAATAATAAAAACAGCTTGCACTTCCACAAGATTCGGACATGCCAGATAGGGGTCTAAGAGCTTTGCATGCATGTTAATTCATTTCACTCTCACAGTAACCTGATGAGGGACTTACTATGATTCTTCCCATTTTACAGGTGAGGAAACAGAAATAAAAAGACACCAAGGGCTTGCGCAAGCTTGAGCTGGAATTTGCACCCAGGCCGCCTCACTCCAGCTGCCTCTCATTTACTGCAGGCCTGTCGGGTGCCAGGCACTGTGATGGCACATATTCTACGTATTTCACCCTCCCAGCCTCTCAGTGACCAAGTGCATAAATTGTTGTGACCATTTCATACTGAATACTTAAGGATAAGCAAGTGATAGTGGCACACGAAGGGACACTTACTATGGTGCTTCCTTCATCCTCATTTGGTTTTGGATACGTTCCCTGCCTAACTCACCAGACTCCCCAAGGGCATGGAACGTGCCTAATGGAGCCTTGGATCCTGCATGTATTGCACGGTTCCTGGCCCATAGTAGATGCACATGTTTCTTGAACTGACCCATCATCTGCACGCCCTCTTGCATGTGACGTGGCCCTCCTCCTCTCATGACTGCCACAGCCGTGCTCATCACCCTGGGCACCAGAAGGCAGAAGGCTGGTGAAGCAATTTGGCTGAATTCACTGCCTCCCTCTTGACGGAGGGACCGGGGTGAGGAGGGGGAGGTGGCAGCAGGATCCACTCCAATGGTGCCTGGATAGACCTATATATCACCCAATACAAATAGAGCCACTCCGAGAAGTACTGAGCGGAGTTCAGGCAGACAGTGCGAGGGGAGCTGGCCTCCTCGTCCATCAGTGCCACTGCTGCTGCCTAGGGGTGAGGAGCATGGTAGGGCACCTGCAAGGGGTGCCCACAGAGCCCCCTGCCCCTAGTTGCCCCCTCTGCAGATGGGTGGAGGATGACAGTTGCATAGGGATATGATTTTATTGTATAAATCTCCTTTTGTGGCCCTGCCTGTTCTGGATCCAAGCAGGAGCGGTGGTGGGCAAATAGAAGGTGACAGCAGGACATTTATTGTTCTGATGGACCAATAGGGAAGCTGGGTTGGAGGCCAGCAGGGGCAGCAGTTAGGTCAGTGTGGTTGGTGGTACTTATAGCCGATAGGATCTAGATGAGTCCGAGACAGACCACTGCAGAGAGAGCCAGCCCCCACCACAGCCCCATCAGTAAGCCTGTGGGTAGGGAACAAGCTGGACAGCACTGTGCAACCTGGCATGGATGGGTGGAAGGTGTGGCTTTTCACAGCAAGGTTGGGGAAGATGGATAAAAGGGCGGCAGTGGGAACAGCTTGGGCAGCGATCTGGGGAGAGAACAAGAGACCCCTGGACACATACTGTCTCTTTCACATTCTGTCTTTCCATGTCTCTGCCTCTGTCTCCTCGTCTATGTTTGGTTTTCCTTTTTCTCTCTTGTCCCTTTCCTTCCCTTCATTCCTCCTTCTCTGCCCCTTTTCCCTTCCCCTTCTCTCTCTCCATCTCTTTCTGTCTCTCCTTCCCTCCCTCTCTCTCTCTTCCTGTTTTTTCTCTGGGTGTGGATGTGACTTTCTGACTTACTCTCCCCTCCTCCTCCCTCCTTCTCCACCTCTCCTCCTTACTCTCCCCTCCTCCTCCCTCCTTCTCCACCTCTCCTCCTTACTCTCCCCTCCTCCTCCCTCCTTCTCCACCTCTCCTCCTTACTCTCCCCTCCTCCTCCCTCCTTCTCCACCTCTCCTCCTTACTCTCCCCTCCTCCTCCCTCCTTCTCCACCTCTCCTCCTTACTCTCCCCTCCTTCTCCCTCCTTCTCCACCTCTCCTCTCTCTTTGTAGGTATTCACTACAGCTAGCATTTAGTAGGTGTGTGCTTTGTTCCAGACACTCTTCTGAGCTTTTCACACATATGTGCATACATTCATTCCTCAATCCTCACACTGCCAGTAGAGCAGATATTGCTCCTGGCTCCTGGTATCTCTTTCTGAGGGCCTTGTTTGCATCTGGACCCAGGATGCTCATGTGTGACTTTTCTGGAATCCAAGCACATTGTGCCTGTTAATAGTGATGATGACGATCATGATAATCGTGAAGATAAAAAATTATCAGGCATTTTCTCTGTACTAAATCCTTTACGTATATCATCTCCAGGAATCCCCTGGGTACCTCCAAGAAGTAGGCATTATTATCCCCACTCTACAGATGAGGAAACTGAGGCCGAGAGAGGTTAAATAAGTTGATCAAGTTCACACAGTTGATAATACATGAAGCAGGGCTGGAAACAAGGTCTTCTGGAACTTCACCTCACTGATCTGCTACAGGAGGGAGTTGGGAAGCCATGGGAAGCCCATTCAGGGCTGGAACTCTGGTCTACAAATCATCCCTCCCTGGGAACCTGGCTCGGGGGCCAGCCTCATCAGTGTCTCAGCAGAAACCACTGGTCATCTTAGCTATAGCCTTTCACCAAGGAAGAATGCCTGAAATAATATCCATGCCCAGGAAAGGCTGACAATTACAGTTGAACTTTCCATCAAGATGGCTGCTCTTGACTCAGAATGGGTCAGAAATTAAAATGGGAAATTCAAGGTTATAACACTTTGGTCATGGCTCACATACAGTTCTTTAACAAAATCCCTAATATGGAGTAATCAATATTTTTGAGGTGTGTGCCAGGTCAACACCCTTCTTCACTGAGAACCTCACATTCCCTCATCCCCTAATGGAGAAAGCTCTTGGGAGCCATGTTGGTATCATGTGACCCTGCTTCCCAGGCCGATTGGATCAAGGGTGATCACCTGATCCAAGATGGGCTGATCAGATCCTCTCTCACCTCAAGTTTGGAATTGGGAATCTAATCTTTTTTCTTTTTACTTTTTTAAAACTATAGTATAAAATAGTTTTATTTTTTTTAAATTATGTAAATAATACACGCCAATTGTAAAAAATATTCAAGCTTTTACATAAAAATAGAAGGAAGGCAATGAAAATTACCTGAAAGCCCATCATCCTGTTAGCCATTTATATTTGGTGACCATTCTTTCATTCATTTCTTTGTGTATTAACTCACACACATATATCTAATTTTATATAGATGGAATTTTAAATGAATGGGCTCATGTCACATGAGCTGGTTAAATACGGTCAATTTTTTTTCTTATAATAGAGGGGCTTTTTCTTTATTCCTCCCTCATACCCTCTCTCCTCACTTCGTCCTCTTCTTTTTGCACACCTTCCACTTCCTTACCCCTCCCCCACCCCAGACCTAGCCCTAGTAACCAGTTCATAACCTGATGGAATTGTGTTTGTGGTAAGCTGCATAATGGTCTCCAACAGAGATCCATGTGGAACCTGTGAGTGTTTCCTTATATGGCAAAAAGGACTTGCAAATGTGATTAAATTAGGAGCCTTGAAATGGGAAGGTTATCTGGATTATCTGAGTGGTTCTAATGTAACCACAAGCGACCTTATAAAAGGGATGCAGGAGGAGACCAAGTTAGGGAAGAAGGCAATGTGAAGACCGAAGGAAAAAATGCAATGATACAGGTATGAGCCAATGAATGCCAAAGCAGCTTCTAGAACCTGGAAAGAGTAAGGAATGGTTTCTTCCTTGGAGCCTCCAGAAGCAGTCAGTCCTATCAACATCTTGCTTTTCGCCCTGTAAGGCTGATTTTAGATTTCTGACCTCCAGAGCTGTAAGAGAAAAAATTTGTGTTGTCTTTGGCCACTAAGTACATGGTAATTTTTCACAGCAACAATAGAAAACCATTACAAATTTTAGTACCAAGAGTGGAGTGCTACTGTAACAAGTACCTACACATGTGCAAGTGACTTTGGAATTGGCTGATAGGTAGAATCTGTAAGAATTTTGAGGTACATGATAGAAAAGGCCTAGACTGCCTTAAACAGACTGTTGATACAAATGTGGATGTTCAGCACTTTAGGCAGCTGAAGTGAATGGATCACTTGAGCCCAGGAGTTGGAAACCAGCCTGGGCAACATGGCAAAACCCCATCTCTAGAAAAACTACAAAAATTAGCCAGGTGTGGTGGGACATAACTGTGGTCCCAGCTATTTGGGAGACTGAGGTGGGAGCATCGCTTAAGCCTGGGAGGCAGAGGTTGCAATGAGCCAAGATTGTGCCACTGCACTCTTGGGTGGGTGACAGAGTGAGACTCTGTTTCAAAAGAAAAGAAAAAAAAAGAAAAGAAAAGAAAGAAAAGAAAAGAAAAGAAAAGAAAAGAGGATGTTAAAGCTGTTGCTGGTGAGGGCTCAGAAGTAATAGTGGACCATGATGGAGAAAGTTTGTATCATCTTAAGAGAGTATCTAAATCGTCAAAAACTCTCGGATGATAGAAATGTGAATACTAATGATTCTGCCAATGAAGGCTCAGAAGGAAATAAAAACACGTTTTTGAAAAGTAGAGGAAAGGGGATACTTGTTATATAGTGTAAGAAAGCCTAGCTGAATTCTGTCCTGCAATTATGTGGAAGCCAGGACTTGCAAATGATGATTTTCTATATTTTAGCTGAGAAGATGTCTAAGCAAAGTGTTGAAAGTGTAGCCTGGCTTCTTTTTGCTGCTTATAGTAAAATGTGAGAGGAAAGAAAAAAATTCAGAGAACTATTAAACAAAAAGGAACCAGGGCTTGAAGATTTGAGATATTATCAGACTATTCGGATTGCAAATGATGCTAACATTAGTAGATTCACTGTCAGCAAAGCATGCTCTGGAGAGAAAGCCAAGGGTATGGCTGGAAAGCACCTTACTAGTGCCTCAGAAAGATCCAAAGGTCACAGTATTGAGTCACATACAGGGCTTTTTGAAGGGATCAAACATGTGACTTGTTGATTCCCTCAGCCATCTCAACGGAAGACAGGAATAGAGATGAGGTGACCCAGGAAAGATTTGTGGAGGAGCCTTGTCTAATGAAGTGAATCTCTGTGACATGCATGGGAAATCCACAAGGTTTCTGAGACTATTGTACCAGCAGAAACACTATCACCTTCGACTAAGAGGGACAGAGAGATGACAAACTGAAAAAGGCTATCAGTCTCTCAAAATTCTACAGGCAAGAAATAGGCTGATGGTAGTACTCAGCTGAAAACATGCCATCTTTTTTTTAAATAAGAAAAGAAAAGAAAGATGGCTGGGTGCAGCAGTTCATGCATTTAATCCCAACACTTTGGGAGGCCAAGGCAGGAGGATTGCCTGAGCCCAGGAGTTAGACCAGCCTGGGCAACATGGCAAGATCCCATCTCTACTTAAAAAAAAAAAAAGGAACATGACTCAGAAAGCTAAGCCAAGTGCCCAAATGGCATCGGCAACAGGAAACTAGTACACCTTCCAGACTTCCAAACGAATACACCTTCCCTTGTCCATGTTCTGATCACCACATTAAGTTGTCTGTTCCTGACTGAGGATATGTAAACTCAGCAGGTGCAAGGTGACCACATTAAACCGTATGTGTAGATCTAAGTAGTTGTAACTGGTATGGAGAAGCCTGGAGAGAGAGAGAGAAAGAGAGAGAGGAAGAGGTTGGGGGAGAGGAAGACCGGGGAATACAGAAGAGATGCTCAGTGCCTGGGGTCCTGACAACCTCCCCTTCTCTGCTACAGGGGACTCAAGAATCAGCTCTCCTTCCTGTCCTTGGGACCAGCACACACACTGTCCTTCTCAGTAGCCAAGAAGTTTGCTTCCTTCTCATCCAGGATTCTCTTCTAGAGTTTCTGAGAAAAAACGTTTTGCAACAGGTCTTCTGGATCTACTAAGTCTGGAACTATGTATCCAGGTGATGTCAGCTTCTAGCTGTTCCTCCCAGGAAAGCCTACAGTTTTGGAGGAGCCGTCATCCTCTACAAAGCTAGCCCAGTGGAGGGCTGATAAGGGCAAGGGGTACACTCCCCACTCTACCAACCCCTCTACCTTTAGATTTCCACCAAGCCAGCACATCAGTCTAGCCAGTGAGTCAGAGTTTATCAAAGGGCTGTGTGACCTTGGGAAAAATAGTTAACCTATTTTTGGGCCTCAAATTCTTCATTTCTGAAATAGGCATTATAATAGTGCCTATCTTATAGCATTGCTGTGAGGGTTAGTTAACAACCTAACAGCATGTTGTGAAAATGCTTAACACAATACCTGGCACAGAGTAAGGGCCCAATAAAAATGATAATAATAATATTAAATATTAGACTAAGGAGTTGGTTACTGTTTCACTCATTGCTGCTGCCTTCATTCACAGCTGCTAGTCCATCAAAATCATTCTCTCTTTTTTTTTTTTTCTTTTTTAGCAAGGTCTGTCTCTTGCCTAGGCTAGTGTGCAGTGGCATGCTCTCAGCTAACTGCAACCTCCACCTCCTGGGCTTAAGCCAACCTCCCACCTCAGCCTCCCAAGTAGCTAGGACTACAGGCATACACCACCATGCCTGGCTAATTTTTTGTTGTTGTATTTTTTTGTAGAGATGGGGTTTCACTTTGTTACCAGGATGGTATTAAACTCATGAGCTCAAGTGATCAGCCTGCCACAGCCTCCCAAAGTGCTGGGATTACAGGCGTGAGCCACCACGCCTGGCCCATCAAAATAGTTCTTATTAAGCACTGGCAAGGGGGTGAAAATCATCTGTTGTATGTTTAACCCCAAGACCGCTTTTAAAATGGAATGTAGGAGATTCCCAGCCTCTTCCAGGGTCATAGCAGTAAGGCCAGGTGATCACTGCCGTGTGGAACTGCCTCTTTTCACCAGCCTAGATTTGCCACTTTCAAATCAGTGGATCGCATCTCTTAGTCACTGATTAAAATCACCTGGGAATTTCAAAACAATGCTAATACCTATTGACCCTGAATATCTGGGCTTGTGGCCAGGGCACTGGTATCTTTAAAAGCTTTCCAGTTAGCATTGCCAGATGAAATACAGGACACCCAGTTAAATTTGAATTTCAAATAAACAATAAATAAAAATTTTTAGTATAACTATATCCCAAATTTTGTATGGGATCTCCTTATATGCCCCTAGTTATTCCTTGTCTATCTGAATTTCTAATTTAACTGGCCATCCTGTGTTTTTATTTGCCAACTCTGGCAACCATACGCCCAGAAAATTCTGAGGACCCAGTGAAGATAGGGTAGTACTGGCATCAATGACATCCTTTGCAATTCAAAAAATCCAAAGAGCTAACTCTCACAGTAAACTGAGGGCTGGGCTTCAGCATTCATACTATGGTTAGCGAGTAATTTTCTCACCCCTTGTATGGGCATACTAAGGCATACCACTCTCAGAAACTCTCAAGAGAAGTGAGAATCTGGCACCAAGCGTGTCTGCAGATATCCTGCCTCTGCTACACCGACCCGTGTCTCTTCGCCGCGGCCGTTCTACACATCACATCCATCCCCACAATATAATGTACTTCGGTGTGCTGTAAGCAAAACCCCTCTTATTACACTTTGTAAGAGTCTAATTTATTTGCTTTAGGTCTAAAGTCCAGCAGGTCAGGGAGCAGACCTGTCTCGTCTTCTAGTCGTCTATTGTATCTCAATACAATGCCTGGGACAGGAGAAACACCCAAAACATATGGGCAAAATAAATAAATGACACAGTTCTGGAGTGGCAGCAGATCAATTTCCTGGTCTGTGTCTCTTCAATGGACAAGTCGATAGATCTCTGCTGCTCCACGTGTAGTCCATGGACCAGGCCCATTCTCATCACCTAGGAGCTCATGAGCAATGCTGCATCTCAGGGTCCCACCCCAGACATCTGCATCGGCTGAACCCGGTTCACCACTCGCTTGAGGGTAATTGCATATAAGTCTCCAAGTCTCAGTTTCCTCAGCTGAAAAATAAAAGGTAATAAAGCCCTTTACTGCCTCTTCCTAGCACTGTTGCCCATATCAGGTGAGAGAATGGACTGGAAGGTGCAAACTTGAATATGCTGTTTACAAGATGACATCATTCCTGTTATGAGTGGTTGGAGGGTTATAAAATAGTACCCTGCTTCCTCAACTTCTTTCTAGCTAACCCTCTTCCTCTCTTTGTTTCTCTGCTCCCAAGTTCCCAGTCCCTAAATAAAACCCAGCTTCCCCTTCCTGCTTCTCCTGCCCGCCCCTCCCCTTGGAGTCTCTCATAGCAGGCAGAATTGTCCAGGTGCTTGTCAGTTTTTGTGGCTTGAAACGAGCTTTTGCACGTGTCTGTCTGAAGGAGGTCAGGGTGAGGGGTGGCTAGGGGGTGAGTGGGACCGATTCAAACAGGCTCAAGTCCCCTGCGTTCGGTTTTGTCTTGTTGCAAATGTGTCGTTTGATGCAGGCCTGATCAAACACGTCCCTGAGCTGGAGGATGTGGGGATGGAGAGAGGAATTAACATTTTTCTCTCTGCTGAGCCTGCCGGCGTCCCGCCCCCTCCTGCATTCGGCCTCATGGGGATAGCATCCAATTATAGATGGACCTCAAAGTCCAGCGTCTGCCTTCACATCCCGCACCAGCTCCTGAGGTTTTCAAAGGAGTGAGCTAACATCTATTAATGTTTTCGACGTACCGAGCTGTGTGCTGGGTGCTTTACAAACATTTTTATGGGGTTACTGGGGGAATAAAATGAAACACAGGGTTAATGCATTTCCTGAAATCGAAAATTCCATCAACTGTAGCTTTGCCCCTAGATTTAATAACAACCACATTAAATGTATGTGTCCACTGCTTTCTGGCTACTTGAAGGGTGGTCCGTGAACCAGCAGCATCCACGTCACCTGAGAACTTGGGAGAAGTGCAGAATCTTGGCCTCCACCTCAGACCTCCTGAATCAGAATCTGTATTTTTAACAATACCCCCAGGGCATTTTTGTGCCCACTGATGTCTGAGAGGCACTGGATTAAAAAACCTACTTTGATTTTGGCATCTTTAAAATGTAGGGGGAAATGCATGTTTTGGAATCAAGAACATAGGGAGATTTTCATTTCAAACGAGGAAATTGGGGCTCAGAGAGGCAAAGTTACTTGTCCAAGTTCACACAGCTTGAAAATGATAGAGCCAGATCTCCAAGGGCCATGCTGTCAGAAGCTTCAAAGGGAGGGATTGAGAGTGGCAGCAGCAGAGGAAGGGACGAGGGAATTTATCCCTCTGATCTTCCCACCACACTACACTGTACTCCACCCCTCAAATGGAGGACATCATTGTCATCAGTGATAATCAATACGTGGTTTTTGATGTCAGCTGAAGATAGTTACCAAGGACCAGCTGTGTATTCCCAATCACCTTGAGAGACTGGCCTTCCAACCAGTATGGGCCTGGCTGTGAATATTTCCAGGTTTTATAAAATGCTTTGCAGAGCTTTCATGTTGATGATGTTGGTGCGCCATATTGTAATTAGCAAATATCGGGCGATCATCTGCATGGAAGAGCTCCCTGCTTGCCAGGCAGGTCTCATATATGTGTCACTCCCTCAGAGAGGCCTTTTCTAACCATGTGGTCTCAGTGTGGTCTTTGTCTAGCACATCACCGTGTCTTAACTCTTGGTGTGGCACTTGTCATTGACTGACATGATATTGCTTATTTGACTTGTCTTTTGTCTGTCTTCCCTAGCTGGACTGTCAGCCCCAGAAGGGCAGGGATTCAGGCCAGGCGTGGTGGCTCATGCCTGTAATCCCAGCACTTTGGGAGACCAAGGCGGGTGGATCACCTGGGGTCAGGAGTTTGAGACCAGCCTGGCCAACATAGTGAAACCCTGTCTCTACTAAAAATACAAAAGAATTAGCCAGGCGTGGTGGCAGGAACCTGTAATCCCAGCTACTTGGGAGACTGAGGCAGGAGAATCTCTTGAACCTGGGAGGTGGAAGTTGCAGTGAGCCGAGATCACACCACTGCACTCCAGCCTGAGCTACAAGAAGGAAATTCCATCTTGAAAATTAAAAAAAAAAAAGGGTGGGGGGAACAGGGATTCCATCTGCATAGTTTACCACTAGATCCCCAGTGCCTAGAGAGGGCCTGGCACACAGTGAGTGCTCAATAGATATGTAAATCAATGAATGAATAAAGGCATTTGTTGGCTGGCTGGCTGGCTGGATAAATGATGGATAGATGGGTAGATAAATAGAAATCAATGGATGAATGAATGTATGGAAAATTGATAGGCTGGGTGTGGTGACTCATGCCTGTAATCCCAGCACTTTGGGAAGCTGAGGTGGGAGGATCACCTGAGATCAGTTCAAAATCAGTCTGGCCAACATGGCAAAACCCCATCTCTACTAAAAATATAAAACTTAGTTGAGCGTAGTGGTGTGCACCTGTAATCCCAGCTACTCAGGAGGCAGAGGTTACAGTGAGCCGAGATCTCGCCACTGCACTACAGCGTGGGCAGCAGCGAGATTCCATCTCATGGAAAAAAAAAGAAAGAAAGAAAGAAAGAAAGAAAGAAAATTGATAGATAAGGATGAACGGATGCATGAAAATTGGATGGATGGATGGATGGATGGATGGATGGATGGATGGAAAACTGATGGATGAATAAGGATGGATGGATGAATGGATGGATGGGTGGATGAATAGATGCATGGATGGATGGATGGATAGATGGAAGATTAATGGATGAATAAGGATGGATGAATGAATGGACGGATGGGTGGATGAATAGATGCATGGATGGATGGATGGATAGATGGAAAACTGATGGATGAATAAGGATGGATGGATGAATGGACGGATGGGTGGATAAATAGATGCATGGATGGATTGAGTTTAGATAGTCTGGGGTTTGGGTAAGGGTTTGCTTTCCCATTCTAGACTTTGAATCTCCAAAGGAACGTTTCTAATGAAAATCACTTTAAAATATCATCCCCATCAAAACTGAAACAAGGCACGTCTCCTCAAAGAGGAAAAAAAAATTAAAGTAGCATTTACCTGGCAACAATGGCTTATCTCTGATCTTCAAACAAATAAGGTATTTTGAAATCAAAACAAATGAAAGTCATCTCCTTCTTTTCTGCTCTGTGTTTCTCTCCTGTGGGAGGTTGGGGTTCGCCTATAATTCAATGAGGCTGAAACTGAACCTTTTCCTCCCAGACTTTTGCTAGATTGGGTATAGTTCCAAACTGATGGTCACCACATTCCCACTCCCTCTGAACCAGCCCTGGCATTCTCCCATAGGGCATCTTTGTACAAATTAGAGAAAGGCTTCCCATCTTCCAAGTGGGTACAACCCTGGGCCTGGAGCAATGGCTTGGTAAACAGACTGCTCCCCCTCACTAGGCATCTCCTTGGCCTAGCACCTTTGTTGCAGGGACCAACCTGCCTGTCTGTATGTGGCAGCCTCTTCTGACCCTGGTTTGTTTCAGTCTCAGAGGCTCTAAGCCACTGGTGGCCTTGCCACATCTTATGCGTCCCAACCTAATCTTTACAGATTTATCTTTCAGAAACTCACTCACCAGGTTAGAGAGAGGGTCTGGGTTTTTTGTTGTGTGTGTGTTTTTTTTGTTTTGTTTTGTTTTGTTTGAAGCGGAGTCTTGATCTGTCACCCAGGCTGGAGTGCAATGGCGCGATCTCGGCTCACTGCATCCTCCACCTCCTGGGTTCAAGCGATTCTCCTGCCTCAGTCTCCTGAGTAGCTGGGATTACAGGTTTGTGCCACCATGCCCAGCTAATTTTTGTATTTTTAGTAGAGATGGGGTTTCACCATGTTGGCCAAGTTGGTCTCAAACTCCTGACCTCAAGTTATACGCCTGCCCCTGCCTCCCAAAGTGCTGGGATTATAGGCATGAGTCACCACACCTGGCCTAAAAAAAAATCTGTTCTTAGTTTTCTATGCAGCCAACAGAGGAACCCAGCAAAGGGCCCTCTCAGCCCATCCTCTTCTCTCTCTGTCTCTGTCTCCATCTGTTTCTCTTTGTTTCTGTCTGTGCAATTAATTCTGTCTCTCTCCGCGGCATCCGTGGGCCCGGTGCCTCCTCCTGTCCTGGCCCAAATCTGCCTCTCCTTCTGAATTGCTGTTTCTCAGAGTCTTTCCAGGAAGGACCCCTTGTCCTAGAATCATCTGCAATTAATCTGTCTCTGCAATTAATTGCTATAGTCTTCAGCAATAACAATATCCCAAAACTGTCAGCGGTGAGGGCTCCACCAGGGGGCAGTCTGAATGATGAGATGCAGCCGCCTTCCCTCCGCTCTGGGGACAGATGTGGACAGATGGACAGACCAGTGTCTCTGCCCACCTGAGGATGGTCCTGAGGACCACGGTCGGGATCCAGGCTTCGAAGATAGGGTAGAGAATGCAGCCCAGCCATGGGAAGCACATACATAGGACTCAGACCTGGATTCAGGTCTGCCACACTGGTTCAGTGGATGTGAGTTCAGGCAAGCAACTTGACCTCCCAGACCCTCTGTTTCTTCTTCTGTGAAACAGGAATAAAGATGCTCATATTGCAGGGGTGTGAGGATTAGATATAAAGGGCTGGGGTTGGTCTTCTAATGGGAGCCTTTTGAAAGGTGGAGGGAGGGCAGGGTTAGCGGGGAAGATGTGCAGGTGGCTGACCTCAACTAGTGACGAGGACTTGTTGCTACAAGTGCCAGGAGCCAGAGGATGCTAGGAGAGGGGAAGGCATGACAGGATGCCCTGGGCTGGGCATTTTCCCCATCAATGGGTGGCGGCATTAGTCATCTGAGGTTAGAAACACCTTCAGGCCATGTCTTGTCCTTCATGGCCTCCTGATCAGAAAGAGCTTAGAAATCAGATTCAGAGCCCATGGGTTCCAGTCTCAACTCACTTGCTGGGGCCCTCGGGCTGGCTACTTCAGACTCAGTCTCCCCAACTGCAAAATGGTGATGAGAAGTCCCCCTCAAGGAGCGGCTGTGAGGATGAAAGGCACAGGGGGCAGAAGCACTCTGGAAACCCCTTACTCACTGGGAAGTGCTTCATAATGTGGGTGAGCACTTTATACACTGTAGGGTGCTTCATCCGCTGAAAAGGACATTACAAAATTCAAACTTGTTGACTCTGGTCCCTGTCTGGCCCAAGTCACCTGACAAACCTCCCCTTGAGGAATTGTGAGTGCTCAGCTGGTCTAGCTCTGTGGATAGGATCCACAGGCTTGAGATCTTGGCAGAGGGAGGCCAGATGACTGGAAGGGCAGGGCCCCAGCAACGGTAAACCACTGGCTGGAGAGCTCCTGCCTCCCACCCTGGGGTGGGGCTCCACTGTATACTTGGGTCCTGTGCATCCTCCTGTCCTGGCCCACATCTACCTCTTCTGAATTGGAGTTTCTCGGAGTCTTTCCAGGGAGGACCCGTTTTCCCAGAGTCACCTGCAGTTTTTGGTGGAAGTCAGGAGTTTACTCTGCAGACTTCTGGTCTTCTCCTGAAGCATACCCACTGAATTGCCATCTCTGGGGATGGGACCCTGGAACCCGCATTTTATTGAGACAGAATCTCGTTCTGTCTCCCAGGCTGGAGTGCACTGGTGTGACCTTGGCTCACTACAACCTCCGTCTCCAGGGTTCAAGTGCTTCTCGTGTTTAATCCTCCCAAGTACTGGGATTACAGGCACATGCCACCATGCCCAGCTAATTGTTGTATATCTTGTAGAGGTGAGGTTTCACCATGTTGCCCAGGCTGATCTCAAACTCCTGAGCTCAAGCAATCCTCCCGCCTTGGCCTCCGAAAGTGCTGGGATCACAGGCATAAGCCACTGTGCCCGGCCTGGAATCTGAATTTTAACAAGCTCCCTGAAGGGCCCTGGTGCTCGATGATGTCTCAGAAGCATTAGATGAGCCCCTGTCCAAGGTGTTGCCTGTCCCAGTCCCTGGCACATAGCAGACATCCAACATAGGCTGGCTGAATGAACACCTAAACAAGCAAAATCTCTATGGGCCTCGGTTTCCTCATCTGTGAAATGGGAAGGATAATCATCTCGACCTTGCCTACTATTTTTTGAGGTGATTTAACTCACCTCATCCTTTTGAGGTGATACACCTGATAGTTTTGAGGTTTAAGTGTGGCCAGAGTAGGAACTCTCCACAGAAAATGACATGAGAGATAGAAGGTACACAGGGCAGAGAGAGAAGAGAGAGACAGACAGAGAGACAGAGAGATAGAGGCAGACAGAGACAGAGACAGAGAGGCACACAGAGAGAGAGACAGAGAGAGAGAGAGAGAGAGAGAGAGAGAGAGAGAGAGAGAGAGAGAGAGAGAGAGAGCCTTCATGTTAATAAGCACCAAGGAAAGCAAACTGTGGCCAGAGAAACCTAGTGATGCTCTCTGCACCTGAATCCCTGGAAGGGTGACTTCCTGCCCACGAACCATCTGCCTTAGTTTGGAGTTCCCCAAAAGCAGACCTTGAGACAAGGACTTGGGTGCAGGTTGTTTATTTGGAAGGGGAGAAAGTGGAAAAGTGAGGCAGAAAAGGGAAAAACAATGCAGTTTTTGTTAAGGCGCAGGTTACTTACAGGGTGTCGGTCCATGGGGACCCTCAGCGGGGCCATGCAGATCCCACCTCAGAACTTTCCCACTGAGGGACATAGAAGTTGTGGCATTTCTCCACCTACTCCCATTGCTTTTGGAGACATTAGCTCCTCAGTTTTTCCTGACTGCCCTGTGCACCTTGGTGAAAGGCTTTGGCCAGAAAAGCAGGAGGCTGCGGGTAGGTACATAGAAGGGTGTGGGGGCAGCTGGCAGCTCACGGAATGTCCTCGCCAGCTGCAGATGAGCTCTGAGCTCAGCAAGGGAAGGTGAGGGATCCCCAACCTCTGTTGCTCTCTCCTGGTGTGCGCCTGGCCAGCCCCACTAAGCCAAGCCAGGCCCTCAAAACCAACCCCGGCCCTCCCAGCCTCGAAGGCTTCTTCTCCATCCACCCTCACCTTCACCGTCTCCCCTTTAAAAAGTGGCAATAATTTGAATCATTTTGATGACTTTAGGTTACATGTGCTGACAAAAACTGCAAGGAGGGAGGGAGAGAAGGGAGGCAGGGAGGGAGGGAGTCAGGGAGGGAGGGAGGGGAGGAAGAAAAGGAAGGAAGGGAGGGAGGGAGGGAGGGAGGAAGGGAGGGTAAAGGGCATTCAGTACTTCCCATGGCACTTTCATATCTGTTATCTCATTAAAACCACTGTGAGGAGTCTATCCAGTAGGTAGCATCATCCATGTTTTCTAATGACAAGAAAACTGAGGCCCATAGGGGTGATGTCATTGGCCTAAGCTCACACAGCTAAATAGATAGCCCAACCTTGGGCTTTAAAACACGTGTTCTTTCCTGCCTTCTCCCATTGCCCCCTCTGGATGTTTACTTATTTGCAGGTGAACACTGTCAGTCCTCAACTAGATCCTGCTGCTCAGGGCACAGCCTGCAACCTCGCAGCCCAGCAGCATCAGCAGCTACTAGAGCTTGTTAGGAATGCAGAGTCCCTGGTCCCAGAGCTACTGAATCAGAATCTGCATTTTAATGAGGTCCCCAGGGCATGTGTGTACGTGTTAAAGGTTGAGAAGCACTGTCCTAGACAGTCTTTGAGGAAGAGGACGGCATTTTCCTTTTATTTCTCATATTCCAGGACAGCATTTTCTTGGTACAATGCAAATGTTAAAAAACAAACAAACAAACAAACAAAAAAGCGAGTAATAAATGCTTGTGGGTCAAAGACTGATTCCACGTGGCTGATGGGGAGGCTCTCTGGTTAGTCATGAACCTCACAAGCCTGTGCGCCTGGACATGGCAGGCCAGGACCATACATGTGGACCTGGTCACATTATTGGATGTCTATTGAGCACTAACACTGTGCGATGCATTGCACAGGGCATAGATTTGTGTGTCTGCCGGGCAGTGACCCGAATTCAGTGCTGGGTAGAGTGCCGGGTGCATTGGGGGAGATCAATATGCAATTATAATTATTATTACCATTAATAATAAATGCCACATGGTCCGGACAAAAGAAGCTGCAATGTGAGATGGGTGTCTGCCTCTGAGCCCTTCACACTGAGCCCTGTGCAGTTGCGGGGCTCCTCTCTTCACGCAGGAGAGCGGGGAGGGCCTTGGCGTTCTGGCAGCCCCTGCTTCTGTGGCACGTGGATTCACAGCCTCCCTGGGAGAGTGGGAGAGGCCGGGGGACCCACAGGGAAAGCAGGTCTTTCTGGAGTTGGATGGAGGTCAGCGTGTTGGTGGTTTATGAGGACACTCCAGAAGATTCCCTTGGATGGGCCAGCTCAGAGGACCTCACGGCCCCCCTGGCCTGGGGAAGAGCTCATTGCCCAGTCCTCGATGCAGAGGGCTCTGCACAGCCTCTTGGAGAGCACTGCTGCCCTTGAATGTATGCATTGCATGGTGGCCGCATTGCCTGATGGTGAGGCACACAAGCTTAGCAGCCAGGCCACGTGGGCTCCAATCTTGGCTTTATCACCTATGAACCACGTGTCCTCAGACAGGCTGCTTAGCCTCTCTGGGCCTCAGTTCACTTATTCCCAAAATGGTTATAATGACAGTGCCCATCCCATGGCGCTTCTGTGACAATTGAAACAATGGGCGTAAAGTGCCTTGCACATAGTGACCATTCCAATGTTCACCGTCATTGTTTACTTTCCTGTGTCTTGTCCCTCACTGAAACCTGAGAAGGGTTTGGTACATGTGGGTTTATCAGTGGCTCCATGAATAATCATGACCAGCATTTACTCACTGCTGACTCTGCCAAGTACTATTTGAAACATAACTCAGTTCATCTTTGCACCAATTCCTGGAGGAAAAAGTGATTACTATTTCCATTTTACAGATGCAGGAACCAAGGCAGAGAGAAGAATGAATTTGCCCAGTGTCATATAGTTAGTAAAAGATGGCACCAGAATTTGAACCCAGACAGTCAGAGTCCAGAGCCCATGTTCCTCACCTTGTAATATACTGCTTTTGAATGAATGAGGGAAGGAGAGAGGGACAGAGGAGGGAGGGAAGGATGGGAGAAGGAAGAAAGGGAGGAAGGAAGAGAAAAAGGAGAGAAGGAGAAAGGGAGAAGAGAGAGGGAGGGAGGGAGGAAAGAGAGGGAAGGAAGGAAGGAAGGAAGGAAGGAAGGAAGGAAGGAAGGAAGGAAGGAAGGAAGGAAGGAAAGGAAGGGAGGGAGGGAGAAGAGACTGGAAGGAAGGAAGGAAGGAAGGAAGGAAGGAAGGAAGGAAGGAAGGAAGGAAAGGAAGGGAGGGAGGGAGAAGAGACTGGAAGGAAAGAAGGAAGGAAGGGAAGGAGAGGAGGAGGAAAGAAGGAGAGAGGGAGATATAAAAGAGATCATTAGGCAAACAGAGAGTTCGTACATGAACTAATGGGTAGATGAAAGAGTAAGAACTGACCTCCAAGAGTCATTAAGATTAAAATGAGTAAAGGTTCTGGGTCTGGTACATAGTAAGTGTTCAGTGAACATTAGCAGTGGTGATGATGGTCAAGACAGTGATGACAATGAAGATAGAACAGCTGAGTGGAGAAATATAAGAATGACAGCAGATGGTACCAGTGGCTTGACATTTGGAGGGTTTGACCAGCCAGATCTCTGGAGAAACCAGGATGTGAGACACACAGAGGCTCGGATTTCTCTCTCCATTCCACAGATAGGGCACTCAGAGACACCAAGAGTGGAGAGACACTCTCCCAAGGCCACATGGCTGATATTGGAGACAGAATTCGATTCCAGAACAACTTTCTGGGCACAGCCACTGTTCTTCAAGGCTCCTGGACTGGCATCTCACTGTATTGGCATGAGCAGATTTTCTAAAGGACTGAGACAGAAGTGTGGAGAAAAAAATACATATTTTCCATTCAGCCAGCATTTATTGAGCACCTATAGTGTGCCTGATCTTGTGCAACAGGTTTTCTGACATGTTGAGTGATTTCTCTGCACCTGTCCTCTGCCTTCTGTAGGGAAAAACCTTGGAGATGAATAATGGACAGAATCCTGAGCAGCTGACTTCAGAGGAAAAGGGGTTTCTGGTTGTATTAGTCAGGTTATGCTGTAATGACAAGCAACCCCTAAATCTCAGCCCCTGAAAACAACTAACTCATCAAAGGCTAACATCTCACCCTGTGGGTTGGTGAGGGCTACACCCCACATTGTCCTCCCCACCAGTTGCCAGGCTGATGGGAGCTCTTGCTGGTGGAACACAGCTGGTTGGTGATGGGATGGGGGACGAGGAGATGGAAACACACGTTGCCATGTTTGGACTTCAGCCTACAGGGCCACGCTTCACTGCTGCTCCCATTTCACTGGCCAAAGCAAGTCACACGGCCATACCTCATGTGAAGGGGTGGGGAGGGCAATACCACCACGTGGTCACCACACACAGTCCCCATGCAGATTCACAGGGAGGAGGCGAGGCTGCTTGTGGTTTGTGTACATTAGTGAAACCTTGAGAGACGGCAGGCTGGGGTGAGGAGTCATGGGCATGGGGAATAGTGTTAGGGATCAGCCTAGGGCTGGGATCAGGGTTTAGTCTATGACTAGAATTGGGCTTCAGTCTGGGATTAGGGTCAGGGCTCGGTCTGGAGCAAGGATCAGGCTTCAGTATGTGACTAGGGTCAGGACTCAATCTTTGACCAGATTTGGGGCTGTCTGGGATTACGGTCAAGAGTCATACTGGGACTAAGATTAGGGCTCACATTGTAATTGGGATACTCTGTGATTGTGCTCAAGGCTCAGGCTATAACAAGGGTTGGGGCTCAGCCTATGACTGGGATCAGGGTTCAGTCTGTGACTGGGATCAGGGCTCAGTCTGTGCTTGGGATCAGGGCTCAGTCTGTAACTGGGATCAGGTCTCAGTCTGAAGCAAAAGTCGGGGCTTACTCTGGGGCCTGAATGAGGGTCCAGCTCTCCACCAGCATGAGGATCCCCTATGACCCATCAGTACCTCCACACTAGACTGTTCTAAGGTTGGAGCCTCACACCCAGCACCACTGATCTGCAGCATCAACCTCAGCCCCAGGCCTCAGAGCCCGGGAGCCCTGCCTCCACTGACCCGCATGTGTGTCCCAAAGTGGAGCCTTCCCCCATCCCTTGTCCAGCAGTGTCAGATCAGCCCAGTGTGGCCCAGTGCCACCGTGGGCGCCCTGGGCCCCTCCTCCCCGCCTGCCCTCCACGCACCTCCCTCCCGCGGCCTCCCTCTGCCACCAGCTGCCGGCTCCGTCTGCTCAGTCTCTCTCCCTCTCCCGCCTCTGCCTTAGAGACAGCTATAAGTCTCCCGTGAAATATATACAGTGTAAATATATAAAAAGCTTGTGCCTGCCTGCTGCTTATGTATTCATGAAATAGTAAATAAATTTTATGGGATAATTTGAAGGCTGCCAGGAAGCCGGGAGATGAAAACGAAGGCCTAATGAGATGGAGTATCGGGGCGGCACACGCGCAATCGATCGGCAGCTGCCTGGCCCGAGCTGGGACGAGCCCATCTCCTGTGGCCCGGGGCCTCGCTGACGAGACACTTCGGAGGGGCTTCCGGGGGCCATAAACCACGGGTGGCGCGGTGCGGTGCGGGGGAGGCCCGGGCTCTGGAAGCGGTGATGGGGTACTGACAGCCTCCTGCTGGGAGGCACAGGCTGAGTTCTTTTCCTAGCTCTGCCAGGGACCCGCTGTGTGACCTTGAGTCAGTCATGCTCCCTCTGTGTGCCTCGGTTTCTCCACATGTGTGATGAGGTGCTTGAGCCAGAAGGTCCCTGGGCTGGAGCCTGTGGCTGTGACAGTCTTCCCGTAGCCCCCTGGCCCTCCCCTTCCTGACACTTATTGCAGTGTATAACAATATGTTGATTTCATGCTTACTAAATGAATATCTGTCTCTCCACTAAACCTCAGCTCCATTCGGGCAGGGTCTAGGTCTCCTTTGCTTACTGTTTAGTACCCCTTCTGTCTGCCATATAGGAGGGTCCCAATAGATATTTATGGGTTGGGCCGAGTGCTGTGGCTCACGCCTGTCATCCCAGCACTTTGGGAGGCTGAGAAGGGTGGATTGTTTGAGGCCTGCCTGGGCAACATGGCAAAACCCCATCTCTACTAAAAATTAAAAAAAAACAAAAGTAGCAGGTGTGGTGGTGCATGCCCGTAGTCCCAGCTACTGGGGAGGCTGAGCAGGGAGGGTAGGGAGGCAGAGGTTGCAGTGAGCCGAGATTGTGCCACTGCTCTCTAGTCTGGGTGACAGAGCGAGACGCCGTCTCAAAAACAAACAAACATTATGGATTGGATGGATAATGGAATGAATGAATGAGTGAGAGAAAAATTCAGAACAGATCCAATTTCACCCACTCCACCACACCACCACATGGTGCAAGCCACCATCATCTCCCACTCAGACTATTGCCTTAGCTCCTCTCTGATCTCTGTCACCACCCTGGCCCCCTACAGTCTACCTCCCCACAACCCCCAGAGGAATCCTGTTAGACTAATAGATCAGCTCCTCCTGTGCTCAACATCCTCCCATGGCTCCCATCTCCCTCAGAGAAACAGCCAAAGTCTTCTCCGTGTCAGATGAGGCCTGTATGATCTGCTTCCGGCCCTTCTGGCCGCCCCAACCCCTGCTGTGTGCGCACTCCTCCCTCCCTCCACTCCAGCCCCTGGCTGCCCACCACAGGGCCTTTGCACTGGCTATTTGATTCTGCCTGCAGTTGTTTCCCTGTTACAGCCCCATAGCAAATGTCCTTATCCTTTTCAAGTCATTGCTAAAAACATGTTCTCTCTATGAGGCCACCCTGGCCACCTTACCTAAAAATGCACCCAGCCTTCCCCTGGTACTCCCTGACCCGTGTCCTGCTGTAACCACCCCTGCCCACTACCTTCTGAAATCTACTTATTGTTTGTGTGCTCTCAGCCTTTCACCCATGAGAAAGTGAACTTCGTAAGGACAGAACGTTTGCTGGGTTTGTTCATCGCAGGGTCCCCAGCACCTAGAACACTGGCTGGCCCACAGCAGATGCTCGGGCAATAGTGATTGGAGGAATAAATGAATGAATGAATATCTAAGGGACCTTCCAAGGCAGATCTCATTTTTTTTTTTTTTTTCTTAGCGACAGGGTCTCACTCTGTCACCCAGGCTGGAGTAAAATGGTGCAATCATAGCTCACTGCAGACTCCACCTCCTGGGCTCAAGTGATCCTCATGCCTCAGCCTCTAAAAGCACTGGGATTATCGGCATGAGCCACCATGCCTGGCCTTAACTTAATTAAAAACAAACAAACAAACAAACTGGCCAGGGGCAGTGGCTCATGCCTGTAATCCCAAACTTTGGGAGTCCAAGGCAGGAGGATCATTTGAGGCCAGGAGTTTGAGATCAGACTGGGCAACATAGGGAGACCCCATTTCTGTGAAAACATTTTTAAAATCAGCCTGACATAGTGGCCCTTGCCTCAAGTCGTTGCGGATTTTTTTTGTTTTCAGGGTCTTGCTCTGTCACTCAGGCTGGAGCACAGTGATGCAATCATAGCTCACCGTAGCCTTGAACTTCTGAAGCTCAAGTGATCCTCCTGCCACAGCTTCCCAAATGGCTGGGACCACTAGATGTGCACTGGTGTAATCATAGCTCACAGAAGCCTCGAATTCCTGGACTTAGGCAAACCTCCTGCCTCAGCTTCTGGACTAGCTGGGACCACAAGCATGAACCGCCGCTCCCGGCCCCATATTAATAATATTCAGCAGGCTGGGTGCGGTGGCTTACGCCTGTAATCCCAGCACTTTGGGAGGCTGTGTTGGGCGGATCACCTGAGGTCAGGAATTCAAGACCAGCCTGGCTAACATGGCAAAACCCCATCTCTACTAAAAATATAAAAATTAGCCAGGCATGGTGGTGCGTGCCTGTAGTTCCAGCATTTTGGGAGGCTGAGGCAGGAGGATCGCCTGAACCCAGGAGTTTGAGACCAGCCTGGGCAACATAGCGAGACCCCGTCTCTACATAAAATACAACAAAAAATTAGCCAGGCATAGTGGCATGCGCCTGTAGTCCCAGCTACTCAGGAGACTGAGCTTGGAGGATCACCTGAGCCTGGGAGGTGGAGGCTGCAGTGAGCCAAGATCGTGCCACCTGGACAACCAGAGTGAGACCCTATCTCAAAAACAAAGAGAGGAAAAAAAAAAAAGAGCAAAGAATCAGAAGTCAACTTGCTGTGTGACCTCAGGCAAGTGAGTGCAACTCTGTGAGCCTCAGTTACACCATCTGCAAAATGGGCATCAAGCATGAGCTCCCTCATTGGGTGGTGTCAGGATTTAAATCATGTGAAATGCTTAGCAGTCCTAAGTGCTCAAAGTCCTCCCAGAAACTTCCAAGGCTCTGCACATACTGGCCTGGGGGCCCCCACCTTTTCCCTCCTTTTCCCTCCCTGCTGTGTCTCACATGCCCCTGCCAGCCTTCTGGCACCTGTACATGCTATTCTCTCTGACTGGACACCACCCTTTGCCAATCTGCTAGAACATTCCTCCCAGGCTGTGACAAGTCCTTCCTTTAAGGAGCTTCCCTGAGAACTTTCCCACCCCTGTCCCCCTCCTCCCCCAGGATAGCCCTTGCAGTTCAACTCTTTTAGGTCCCCTGCACCACAAGGGCCTTAGTCCTCAATCCTTAGCATCATGATTGGTTCACTACGTTTTTCCCCACCAGACCCTAACCCCACCTGCACAGGCGATCTCTGTCTTGTTCACCTGTGTGTCCCTGGCCATTTGTTGAATTAATGAATAAACCTTTTTCCACCAGTATGCCAGAAAAAAGGATTGAGCTTCAGGACCCACAGGGTTGAAGAGCTCAGGCTTGGAATCAAGTTATCTGAGCTCAAATTCATCCTCTGTCCCCTCCTAGCTAGGTGAGCCTGGACAAGCACTGTGCTGTATGTGGAATAAGAGAGTTGTGGTAAAGTGCTGAGGCTCGGGCCTGGCGCAATGTTGGGGTGTGCCACTCTCTCCCCATCTGTGCGGTGGGCCACTGTATGGATGGGCAAGGTAGATGTCAACTCCAGGGCAGGTGAAAGCTCACTGCTCTGGGGTGACCCCAATACCCCCATGCCCAGTCCTTTCCCCAACAGTGTCCTCTTGCCCTGGGTAGGAGAGATGGGCTGTCTGGAGGTGAGCTCTGGGCGCCAGCTGTGCTGGGACCACCTTCTGGGAACTCAGTCTTGGGATGGGGACAAATGTCCCATCCCCTGTGGCCAGATTAGCCAAGGTAATAGTAGCAGAGGAACCTATGTAGGGAGGTGGGGAATACAAGAAGTCCTCCTAGGACAGGAGCTGGGCCCTGGAGGAGGATGTGTTCTCCGTGCAGGGAGGTCAGCATTCTTCCCCAGGGAGGAGCAGCCCCAGGGAGACAAAGCCCAGCCCTGGGAAAGGTAAGATGGCAGGTGAGTCCTGTAGAGAATGGTGGCGGGGTAGGGGGAGGGAAAGCTGGAAGGGCAGTTGAGTGTCAGAACCCGTGATATGTTCTTTTTCTCTCAGCAGTTCCATCTCCATTTCAGAAAATCACTCTCATAGTTCTCCAGCAACAACTTAAAGCAATCTCTCTCTCTCTCTCTCTCTCTCTCTCTCTCTCTCTCTCTCTCTCTCTCTTCAAAACACACAAAAAATTAGCTGGGCATGGTGGTGCATGCCTATAGTCCCAGCTACTTGGGAGACTGAGCTCAGAGGATCACTTGAGCCTGGGAGGTCGAGACTAGTGAGCCAAGATTGTGCCACCTGGCCAACTGTCTCTCTTTGTCCTCTCTCTCTCTCTCCCTCTCCCCTATAAACACTTCCTTTTAATTTGGTGGGATTTGATGGAGAAGTAATCATGATTAACCTCAGGGTCAGAGTGGAGTCTTCCTTCTTCTCCACAGCTTCAAGCCCCCTGCCTCCCCATCTATTGGACCCCACAGTGCTGAACTGCGCATTTGATGCACCCCCTGCCTCTCACCCACCCCCACCCCCATTATTTACTTATTTATACATAAAGGCATTATTTACTTATTTGTACATAAAGACACAGGCCCCTCTGCAGTCTGCCTTCTTCTGATGGTATGTGCGGCCCCCTCAAATGTTCGTGTCTCAGAGCCACAGTGTGTACTGTTGGGGAGGAAGACCAGAATCATTCTCCTACGAGACCAGGGAGGAAATGAGTTCCGAGAGGGGATGGGACTTGCTGGAGATTCCATGGGCAGTGAGGAAAACCCAGAGCTGGAACCCACATCCTGTGCCCCAGAATAGGAACAGACATGGTAACTACAGCATTAGCATTGGTTTCCAGTTGCTCATTCATAGCACTTGAAGAGATACAGTGACTTGTGCAAGGTCACCTGAGTTGGAATTTGAACCCGAGCATGAGTATAGAGCTAGCGTTCCTTCTGCAACACCTTCTACCTCTCCAGAGGAATGGTCTAGGCCCTTCACATACAGGCGCCCACCAGCAGCCTTACCACCTGCTTCCTACCTCCCTCCCCAGCAGGTGCTGCCTTTCCCCTGGCTGGGCCCTGAGGCCACTCTGCAAAGGTCTCTGAAGCCTAAGCCCTTTTATGTGCTGCTTCCTGTGTCTGAGATGCCCTAGGAATGCCTGCTTTTTGAAACTGAGCAGGTGTCACCACCTCTGGGAAGACTTCTGGAGCTCTCCAGAATCTTCCTGGTACAGATCCAGTTGGGGCCGGAAATATAGGCTGCCTGTGCTCACTCGATAACCATCAACCTGTGATGGAATTGCCTGCTGCTTGTCCACCTCTCCATTCAGGCTGGCTGCTTTGGTAGGAGATGCATGGAGCATACTGGCTGGGAGAACAGCTTTTGGAGACAATCCTGGTTATCTCTTGCTGCATAATGAATCATCCCAAAACCTAGTGCCTAAAAACACAATCATTTTATTATTATCTCTCTTGGTTTCAAGAGTTGACTGGGCTCAGCTGGGTGGTTTTGCTCATGGTCTTTCACGCAGTCACAGGTGGATGGAGGCTGGAACTGGAGTCGTCCCAAAGGCTCCCTCAGTTACATGTCTTGTGGCTGAGTCAGGCTATCTGCTGGGACCTCACCTGGGGCTGTCAACTGAAGCACCTCCATGTGGCCTCTCACTAGTTCCTCTGCATGGGCTAATTGGGCTTTCTCACAGTATGGTGACAGGATTCCAAGAGTGAGCATCCCAAGAAAACAAAGCAGAAGTGGGTCACGTTCCTAGGGCCTAGCTTCTGGAGTCACATGATGTCATTTCCGGCTTAGCATACTCCATCAGTCAAGGCAGTCAAAAACTCCAAGTTCCAAGGGAGGGGGCATAGATCCTGCCACTCCATGGGATAAGGTCAAAGTCACATTATAAGGATGGCAGCCATCTTTGAAAATACAATCTGCCACAGTCAGACTGACCTAGGGTGAAATATTGCCACCATCACTTACTTGCCCTCTGTTTCTTCAGACAAAAAGCTAATAATAGTACCTACATCATTGGGATGTAAAAGGAAAGTGAGAAAATGCATGTACAGGCCGGGCACAGTGGCTCACACCTGTCATCCCAGCATTTTGGGAGGCCGAGGCAGGCAAATCACGAGGTCAGGAGTTCAAGACCGGCCTGACTAACATGGTGAAACCCTGTCTCTACTGCAAATACAAAAATTAGCCAGGCGTGGTGGCGTGCCTGTAATCTCAGCTACTCGGGAGGCTGGGGCAGGAGAATCACTTGAATGTGGGAGGTGGAGGTTGCAGTGAGCCAAGAATGTACCACCGCACTCCAGTCTGGGTGACAGGGCGAGACTCCATCTCAAAAAAAGAAAAAGAAAATGCATGTACAGCCCTTGGCACTACTGCTGTATATACAAGCGCTCAGCAAATTATAAGATGATGACGATCATTCTTGTGCTTCCACACCTAACACAGTAGGTGGAGCATGTGTGAATGCCACAGTAAGAATGTTGGACCTCTTGGAGTTTCCCAGCAAAAAGTGTGTGTGTGTGTATATATATATATATATATATTTTTTTTTTTTTTTTTTTTTTTGAGACAGAGTCTCACTCTGTCACCCAGGCTACAGTACAGTGGCATGATCCTGGCTTACTGCAGCCTCTGCTCCCCAGGTTCAAGCAATTCTCCTGCCTCAGCCTCCCAAGTAGCTGGTATTACAGGTATGCACCACGATGCCCGGCTCATCTTCTTCTTCTTTTTTTTTTTTTTTTGTATTTTTAGTAGAGATGGGGTTTCGCCATGTTGGCCAGGCTGTTCTCAAACTGTTGACCTCAAGTGATCTGCCCACCTAGGCCTCCCAAAGTGCTGGGATTACAGGTGTGAGCCACCACACCTAGCCTATTATTCCTCTTTTTACAAGATGTTTTAAACAAATGAAAAATCGTGGAGCAAACAAAACAAAATGCTTACACACTTCTACCCAGCTTTGTCAAACCTTAACAATTTGCCATATTTCACTTATAGTTTTACTATTACAGATATGTTAAAAGCATTACTCTCCCTTTCTTTCTATAGGAAAGGGAACACTTCAATGTGGTGTTTAAAATTGATATGAGCAGTTTGTAATATTTTATTACATTTGTCTATATGCACAGGTTTTGTGTGCCTTTAAATTTGATGTGAAGTGATATCGTATTGAGGGTATTTTTTTCTGCAACTTCCTTTTTTCTTCAGCATTATACTTTTTAAGATTTATTCATGATAAAACATTCCTGTAGCTTATTTGCTAACTGTTGTATATCGTTCTATTGCCTATGTATGATGTAATTCATTAGTCCATTCTCCTACTGATGCATATTTAGGGTGTTTCTAGTTTTTACACTTTAATAATCAATGCTGCAATCAACAACCTTGAATGTTTTGTATGTGTGACATTTCTCAGAAACTAGGGGAACAATTGGTGGGTTAAAGGGGTGCATGCATTTTCAATCTTCCTAAATATTCATAAATTATTCTCCAAAGTAGTTCTACCAATTCATACTCCCACCTGCGGAGTATAAATATTTCCCTGGCACCACATCTCCCCAATACTGGATATTGATGACATTTCCATTTTTGCCAATCTCATGGGAGAGAAATTGTGTCTCATTATTTGAATCTGCCTTCCAATGTGATTGAGCCTCTTTTTGATGTTATTGACTGTATGGGATTCTTCTCAGAACTGCCTGTTCCTATCTGCTGTCTATTTCTCTATCGAGTTGTTTGACTTTTTACCTTACTGGTTTGTACACTGAATACTAACTGAGAAACACTTGTTTGCCTGCATTGTAAGTATCTTTTCCAGTTTATAGCTTATTTTTCACTTTAACTATGGTGGTTTTGGTTGCATAAAAGTTTTAATTATTAATGTATCACTTTTCCTTTCTTGTTTGTGCTTGCTTTGAATAATTTAGAAAGCACATCTGTACCTCCTGAGATCAGGAAATTAATTTGTCTAATTGTAAGAAAGTTTTGCTTTTTCACAATTAAGTTCTTTAACCTTCTGGAATTGTGTGTTTGGGGTGTGTGTGTGTGTGTAGTGTGAGGTAGGGATTCAGATTTTGTTTCCTGTGTATAAACAATTCATGCAAGGTGTGGTTGTTCATACCTGTAATCCCAGCACTTTGAGAGGCTGAAGTGGGAGGATCACTTGAGCCCAGGAGTTTGAGATCAGCCTGAGCAGCATAGGGAGACCCTATCTCTACCCCGCAAAAAATCACTGTTCAGTAAATAGTCCATTTGGTCTCCATGATTTCAAATGTCTCCTCTGTCAACATCAAGACCATGCCTGTTTGTGAAGTCTCTTTTCTGTCCCAGTCTCTCACTGGAAACTTCCTTTGGCTTTCATTAGTGGCTAGTGATTCTGCCTCCTTTTCCCAAGCTCTGATTTCTTCCAGCTCTAAAATGTGAGGCCTGAGTTTGATGCCCAACCTTGCCACTAATTTGCCACATCACCTTGGGCCCACGCCTTCCTCCCTGAGCCTTTTCTCCATCTGTGAACAATGGAAGGTTGTCAGCCAGGTCATCAAGGGTGTGGTGTTGGAGCTTGGTTCTCTCTCACTGACCCTTCACTCTCCAAAACACACATCTCCACAGTTAGGGTGGTCAACTGTTCTGGTTTGCCGAGGACTGAGTGGTTTCCTGGGACATGAGACTTTCAGTGCTAAACTCAGGATAGTCCCAGGAAAACCAAGACAGTTTGTTGCCCTATTAATTGGCTCTTTCCCTGCACCCACTAGATAGTAAGCTCCATTTAAACAGGGTGAATTTTATATATCACCACCCCCAATAGCCAGAATGGTGCTGGCAAACCATAGGTGTCCAATAAGTGATTTCTGAATGAAAGAGTTTTTGGATGAATTCATGAGCATCCATAATATCCCCTGCTACCACCCTGGTCAAAGCCACCATCATGACCACCTCCTAACTTGCCCCCCAGCTTCTGTTCTTGGCATATTTGGTCTCTTCACCCAACAGCATGGAAGCCACCATGTAATTCTTCTACTCAACTTCTTCCAAAGGCTTCCCAATTGATACAGTTCGGCAGTGTCACTGCTCAAATCTCATCTTGAATTGTAGCTCCTATAATTCCCATGTGTTATGGGTGGGGCCCAGTGGGAGATAATTGAATCCTGGGGGTGGTTTCCCCATACTGTTCTCGTGGTAGTGAATAAGTCTCTTGAGATCTGATCATTTTATACAGGGTTTCCCCTTTCACTTGGCTGTCATTTTCCTTTCGCCTTCTGCCATGAATATGAGGCCTCCCCAGCCATGTGGAACTGTGGGTCTATTAAACCTCTTTTTCTTTATAAATTACCCAGTGTCTGGTATGTCTTTATCAGCAGTTTGAAAACAGACTAATTCACCAATCTCAATCTCCATGCTTATAATAGTTCCACTACCCCCATTACCTCTCTGACATTGACATGAATGACATTGTTTATTCACTCCAACAATGCTGGCTCCCTTGCTAGTCTTCAAATTCTCCAAGTATGTTCCCACCTCAGGGCCTTTGCACTAGCTACTCTGCCTGGAACATTCCTCCAGATAACCACGTGGCTTGCTCCTTCCCCAAATGTCACTATATAACATTGCAATTCCACACCCAACAACTCTTATCTTTTTCCTGATTTGTCTTTCTCCTTGGTGTTTACAACCATCACACACTACACACTTTGCTTACTTAACTTGTTCATTATCTGTCTCTCTCCCTGCCCATGAAGGCCAGGATTTTTGTCTGTCTTCTCTTGTTCACCCCTATATCCCCAGCACCTGCACACCGGAGCCAGACACTAGTGGGCTTAATAAGTCACTTGGTACCTTCCAGTGTAGGATAAATGCCTAAATTTTGAACAGGGGAAACATGGTCTGGGAGGAACTCTCAAGGCTTCAGGAGCCGAGCATCTCTATGAATGAGGTCTGGGAGTGGGAATCCACACCTGCAACTCGGAGCAGAACACAAAGCAGGGCTACGAAGGTCGGTGTGCACCATGTGACGCCGTCACGCAGCCCCCACCTGTCCTTTCTGCAGCTGCCTCCTCAATGAAGTAGAGAGGCCTTTTCTTCTTTTCCTTTCCTCCAAAGCCAATCTTTATATTGATTTCTCCATCTCCACCTCCAGCTGCAGTCAGTGGGCGTTGGGAGAGACTGAGCGTGTCTGTTTTGCTTAAGAGTTTCCCCCATCTCAGACAGCCACCAGCTGTCACATCAGGCTGCAAGGACCTGTCTGCCTGGCTGCCATGAGGTTCCAGAGAGAAACAAACCAACCTGCCTTCTCCTCTATCATCCCTTGAGGGACTGGGTGGGTCAGTCATTCATGCCTTCAGCATTGTGTGGACACCTAGTGTTTGCCAGGCCCCGTTCTCAAGTTGAATTACTGGATGGTTCATTCAACTAATATTTAATGAGCACCCACTATGTGACAGGTACTGTTCTAGATAGGATACAGCTGTAAGCAACAGATGAAAATTCTCTACCTTTGTAAATGGGAGACAAGGAGAAACATTAGTAAACTATTGATAGCAATGGGTCACATGAGGGTAGACGATAGGGACAAAAATAATATAGAGTGGAGGGGTAGTGAGTGTTGAGGTGAGGAAGCTACAGTTTTAAGTGGGGTGTCAGGGTAACATTTGAGGCAAAGGTAACATTTGAGCAAAGACTTGGAGGAGGTGAGAGGGAGAGAAAGCTGTTTGAAGAAGGTGAGAGAGCCAGCCATTGGCAATCTGGCAGAAGTCAGTACATGCCAGGAAACGGCAGCTCCAAAGTTCTAGAAAAAGCAAGGGGATCAGTGTTCCTGGGATGGAGTGAGTGACAAAGCAGAGAAAGCAGGTGACAAGGCCAGAGAGGTAAGTGGTAAAATCCTGAAGGGCCTCTTATGCCCTGGTGAGGACTTTGAATTTCACTGTGCAATGAGATGGGAGCCATTGGAGGTTTCTGAGTAGGAAGCAACACTCTCTGACAAATTATAACTGGACCATTCTGGCTGCTGTGAAGAGAATAGACTAAAGGAAGGAAAGGGAGGAAGCAAGGCTACCCTTTGTTCTCTCCATTCCCTTATTGGCAGACATTCTGCCTTAATTTGTAGCCAGCAGAGCTGTCCCTTGATGAAATGGGCTACCTGGAGAGAAACTGAGTTCCTTGCCATGGGAGGCATACAAGCAGAGCCTGATTGCCTTGTCAGGGATAAAGTAGAGGACATTCTGTGAGTGGGCAAATTTTGAAACCAGAGAAACCTAAAGTGACCCCTAGACTTCCTCTGTATCCTGAGATTTTAAAGAGAGAGCTTAGGTTTTCTGAATTTCTTATCCTTCCTCCCCCTAACTCTCCCACTCCCACCCCCAAACACCTACACTGAGAGGTCAGAAGATTTTTTAGTTGCAAGTGACAAGAACCCACATCAGATTGGTTTAAGCACATAGGGAAACTGATTGGATCACAAAATTGAAAAGGGCAGGCTTCAGGTGCAGTTGGACCAAGGAACCCCACTGCTATCATTTGGAATCTGTTCCCCTCCACCACATGGCTTTGTTTTCTTCACTGTTAGTCTTGAAGGTTCTCTTTGCATGGTAGTAAGAATGGCCACCAACAGCTCCAGGCTGACACCCTTCCAGCTTTGCAAACCAAGAGAAAGAAACCACTTCTTTACCAGCAAAATTACCAGCATGGAATCTCATTGGCTCAGTTGAGTCGTGTGCACATTCTTTAACTAATCATCACAGGCAGAGATATGGAGTGTTCTGATTTCCTGGGGTTGGTCTCATGTCCCTGGAGCTGAGGGCAGAGGGGCAGCCCCACCAGAACCATGGAGGTAAGAAAAGAGGAAGGAGATTCCTCTAGGGAAGATGGACAGGGAGCCATAGAAGAAGGTGTGGTTGATCCCAGGCCACCTCTGACCGATGAAGGGGCAGCAGGGACAGCCTGAATTATCCCCATGTAGCTTTGCAATTACTAATTTTCCTGAATCAGGACCCGGGAGCTCACAAAACCTGGTCAAGGGCAAGAACATTTGGGCAGCACAGTTATAGTTGTTTGCAAACAAAGTCTGGAGCACAAACATAAAGCTTTCCAAAGTCTGTGCCCAGTCATCAACCCCAAGGCCATCTGGACCCTGCCAAGTCTGAACCCACTGGAAACAACATAAAAACAACAGCAAGGGGTTGCTTAGCCAGGGAGGATGCTCTGAGTTCCACAAGCTGCAAAGCCAATGATGTCTGACAAAAAACCACACCTGCCCTGCCAAGAGGGGCTCAAGAGGTCGTGAGACTCATCCCCCTGCCTCCAAGGAGGGCTAGAAAACAACCCTCAAGCAATATGAATCAACCTTGGGGGGATCTGGCTTGGAAACATCAGGTAGACTTGTCTTCAGCAAACTGGGATTTTAACAGTGAAACCCACTTTTACATTTGTTGTAAAAATGCCCTAGAGAGTAATAAGCAGCTGTCTGAAGCACAAGCTTTCTGCCCCTTGTGGGATTCCTTCCTCTTTCTCAATTACACGTTTCTTTAGCTGGTTGACGTTCTGGGCGCCAAGCAGCTCAGAGCCTCAGGAGAGCCCAGAAAAGGTGTCCTGTGATGAGAGATTGGAGGAATTCATGGAAAGACAAATACAACACATCTTTATAGTTTCAAGCCACTGTTTTAAAGTCAAGAGAAGTGAGTGCATTCGTTGTTCAAGCTACTATACACTGGATGGCTTATAAACAATGGAAATTTATTTCTCATAATTCTGGAGGTAGGAGTCCAAGATCAAAGTGCTATCAAATTTGGTATCTGGTGAGGGCCCACTTTCTTGTTCATTGATGGCCCTTTCTAACTGTGGAAAAGGATCTCCCTGGGGACTCCTTTATAAGGGCACTAATCCCATTCATGAGGGCTCCATCCCCACGACCTAATCACACCCCAAAGGACTCACTTCCTAATACCATCAGGTTGGTGGTTAAGTTTCAACATATGAATTTCAGGGGGATGCAAACATTCAGACCACTGCAGTGTGTTGGAACACTGGCTCTTCAGTCTGTGGAGCCTTGACTAAATTACTGAACCTCTCTGAGTCTCCATTTTCTGATCTTTACAATGGAGCTACCCAATATTACCAGTCATCAGGGGAAATGTAAATTAAAACTGCAGTGAGAGACTGTTATATACCCACTAAAATGACTAAAATCAAAGACTGACAACACTAAATGTTGGCAAGAATGTGGACCAATCTGAACAAGTCACCATTTAGTGAAGAGTGCATTTGATACAAGCTGGTTTCTAATTTTTCTGTCACCTGTTAAGGCTGGTGGGAATATAAAATGGTATGATCACTTTGGAAATTTCTGTGGCAATTTTTAAATAAAAACCAATCCTACACTTACCCTATGACCCAATAATTCCACTCCTAGGTATTTACCTAAGATAAATAAAAACACGTGTCTGCAAAAAGATTTGTATAAAATACTCATAGCAGACTAGGCACAGTGGCTCACACCTGTAATCCCAGCATTTTGGGAGGCTGAAGCGGGCAGATCACTTGAGGCCAAGAGATCAAGACCAGCCTGGTCAACATGGTGAAACCTCATCTCTAAGAAAAATACGAAAGTTAGCCTGGCATGGTGGCAAATGCCTGTAAGCCCAGCTACTCAGGAGGCTGAGGCAGGAGAATCACTTGAACTCCGGAGACGGAGTTTGCAGTAAGCTGAGATCACACCATTGCACTCCAGCCTGGGTAACAGAGTAAGACTCTGTCTCAAAAAAAAAAAAAAAAAAAAAAAAAAAAAAATACTCATAGCAACTTTATTCATGATAACCCCAAACTTGAAACAGGTCATAAATAAACAAATTTTGATGTGTCCATACAATAGACACTACCCAGCAATTAAAGAAAAAAAAAAAAAAACCTCCTCCTTATATTTATTTATTTATTTTTACAGATGTAAATCTTTGTACACATTTATGGGGTACATATGATATTTTGCATAGACCGTGTAATGATCAAGTCTGGGTATTTGGAGTGTCCATCACCTTGACTACTTACCATTTCTACATGCTGAGAATATTTCAAGTCCTGTCTTCTGGCTATTTTGAAATATACAATACACTGTTGTTATTAACCATACTCACCCTACACTGCTATCAAACATTAGAAATTATTCCTTCTGTCTAACTGTATATTGGTACCATTAACCAATCTCTCTATATCTTCTACCCACACACTTTTCCCAGCCTCTGGTATTTATCATACTACTCTCTCCGTTCATTAGATCAAGTTTTTTAGTTCCACTTATAAGCAAGAACATGTAATATTTGTCTTTCCATGCCTGGCTTATGTCACTTAACATAATGACCTCCAGGTTCATCCATGTTGCTGCAAATGACATGATTTCATTCTTTCTGTTTCTTCTTTTTTTTTTTTTGATACAGAATCTCACTCTGTCACCCAGGCTGGAGTGCAGTGGCATGATCTCGGCTCACTGCAACTTCTGCCTCCCAGGTTCAATCTATTCTCTTGCCTCAGCCTCCCAAGCAGCTGGGATTACAGGCACCTGCCGTCACGCCCAGCTAACTTTTTTGTATTTTTAGTAGAGATGGGGTTTCACCATGTTGGCCAGGCTGCTTTTGAACTCTTGACCTCAAGTGATCTGCCTGCCTCAGCCTCCCAAAGTGCTGGGATTACAGGCGTGAGCCACCGAGCCTGGCTAATTTCATCCTCTTTTATGGCTGAATAATATTCCATTGCGCACAAATACCGCATTTTCTTCATTCGTCCACTGATAGACACTTAGGCTGATTTTATATCTTTACTATTGTAAATGGTGCTGCAGTAAATATGGGAGCGCAGGAATCCTGTTGATATACTGATTTCTTTTTCTTTGGTTAAATGTCCAGTAGTGGGATTGCTGGATCATATGACAGTTCCACTTTTAGTTTTTTGAGAAATCTCTATGCTGTTTTTCATAGTAGCTGTACTAATTTACATCCCAACCAACAGTGTATAAGAGTTCCCTTTTCCCTGTATCCCCACCAGCATCTGTCTTTGTTGTTGTTGGGTTTGTTTTGTTTTGTTTTATTTGTCTTTTTAACAATTGCCTTTCTAACTGGAGTAAGACAATATCTTATTGTGGCCTGATCTGTGTTTCTCTGATTAGTGATGTTGAGTATTTTCATATACCTGTTAGCCATTTGTATGTCCTCTTTTGAGAAATGTCTATTCATGTCCTTTGCCCACGTTTTAATGGGATTTTTTTTTACTGTTGATCATTCCCTTTAAAACAAACTAGCGATAAACACAATACATGGATGACTCTCTTAATTTTATGCTGAGTGAAATCCTTACACTAAGGGTCCATTTGTGCACTTCCACTTATATGAAGTTTTACAATAACCAAAATAATCTGTGGTGATTAAAAAAAAAAAAAAAGTAGGAACAGTGATGCCGCTGGGGGTTTGGGAATTTGTTGGGAGGGGAAATTAGGCTATTTTCTAGGGAGATGGAAATGGGAAATGAATTCTGTATCATTATATAGATGTGCATTGCTCAAGTGCAGGGGTTTGTCAAAACTCAGCAAATGGTACACTCAAGGTCTGTGCTCTTTGCTGGCTGTGAATTTTACTTTACAAAAGGAACCCTAACCAAATATTGCATTTCAGTTAAAGAAAGACATGCTCAAGTAGTTAGAAAGAAATGTACAGATGTCTGTAACTTTCCTTGAATTGCATAAAAAATAGATCTGATAGGGCTGATAGATGGATAGAGGGATGGGTAAATGAATCAGTCTGGGATAAGGAAAGTGTTGAAAAACATTAACAGTACAATCTAGGTGGCAAATAGACAGGTATTCACTGAAAAACCCTTTCGCCTTTTTATGTTCGAAACTTCGTCATGAAATGTTGGGGACCTGCCTCACCAGGTTGATGTAAGGACCTTGTGGGATGGAGTCAGCACAGTGACCATTCCAGAGAGGACACTCGACACATGGCAACCATCATTACGATCAGTAGGGGTATGTGGAAACAGGAGTGAGGGTACATGAGATATGGCAAGACTCAGGTTGACAAATCTTTCCTACTACTATTATTTTAATTGTCTAATCTTTTTGACTTGCTGATACTTGCATGTGGTACAAAATTTCAAAGATACAAATGTATACAAAGCATGACAACTCTCCTGCCTTCCTCTGTCCCCCCGTTACCTAAACCCATCCTCAGGGGTTTCCTGTTTCTCTCCAAGGATATTCTATACTGTGTATGTAATTATATGGGTGTATGTATATTTTCCTTTGGTCATAATAGCACGCTATACACTCTTCTAGCATTTTTTTTTTTTTTTTTTTTTTTGAGATGGAGTCTCGCTCTGTCGCCCAGGCTAGAGCGCAGTGGTGCGATCTTGGCTCACTGCAAACTCCGCCTCCCGGGTTCAAGCGATTCACCTGCCTCAGCCTCCTGAGCAGCTGGAATTACAGGTGCCCACCACTGCACCTGGCTAAGTTTTGTATTTTTAGTAGAGACGGGGATTCACCCTGTTGGCCAGGCTGGTTTCGAATTTCTGACCTTGTGATCCACCCACCTCAGCCTCCCAAAGTGCTAGCCACCACGCTCAGCCACATTTTTAAAATACAATATATCCTGCTGATTCTTCTATATCCACACATGTGACCTCTCATTCTTTTATATGCCTTCATAGTGTTCCACTGGGTGGATCCATCATGGTTTTTTTGCTCAATCCCATATTGATGGACAGGTGGGTCACTTCCTTAGTTTGTGAAACCTTTTGAATGCTGTCATTGTCTTAAAGACTTGGAAACCGAGCTTAGCAACTCTCAATGAATGAGTTGAAGAGTAGGGGCCTCTCTGGTCAAAACCCACAGCGCATCATTAAGTCTTTGGGCTTCCTCACTTCAGCTTTTATTAAATTATCCCAATTTGTCCTTTCAAATAGATGTCTTTTCTTAAGTAGTGATTTACCACAATTAAGCCCCCCAAAATTAAATTAAGTGAATTACGTCTCTTAGGTTGGGTGTCTGCGGGAACCAAGGTTGGGTGCAGTAATGGTCCAAATGCTATTAAAAGCAAAGGCAGGAGACTGTGCGCTGAGTTAGAAGGGAAAATTCATAGCTCCACTGATACGCCATGATAAATAATTATGAGTTATTAATTTTAAATTACATCTTTAATGCGTTGCATGATTTTAATTCCCCCTACAGTATTAATATCGGACTGGCTTTGATTAATTTAAAGCAGAACAGAAAGGTGCCAATTAAGAGAGCTAGCTGGGAACTTTGAGGTGTTTATATCTGTCTCTTGATAGCCCCCACGGTGGGGGGCAAGGTCATTCCTCAAGGGAAGCTAGCGATTACCCACAGAAACCCAGGGTAGGAGGTGTCAAGAAGAGTGGGAGATGGATGTTAACCCTTTTTGTATCTTCGAGTGCTAGAGAGGAAAGAGAGAAGGATGGAAAAATGAAAGAGCTGATCCAAGCCCCAAGGCCTTTAATGAGCCAGGAGATAGGTGAGGATGGGGCTGGGCATCCTGTGTGGCCTCGAGGCAGAATCAGGGACCAGGACTTCTGCATTCTGGGATTCACTCTGTCACCTAGGACAATGGGTTTGACCTGTCTATGCCTTCATGGGATCTCAAGACTTGGACAAAAGGAATAACACTTGGTGAATATGAAGCAATGAATCAAAGAATTTCCTAACCAGCTGAATGGTAACAGGGTTATACTTGGAACAGCAGCCCTACCGTAAGAATGAGGCACACATGCAGATGTGTTTAGTTGGCATTTTATTTTACATAATAGCTATGTATTTACTTTAATGCATGCTAGAAAGAAATATATAACCAGCTCCTTCAACCCATGATTTCATAGATATGATTGCTTCAGTTGAGGCTAAATTAAAAAAGAAAAAAAGAAAAAAACCGTGATCCCACATAAAAAGTTGAGCACAAGCACATTCATGTTTGGCATGTGGCTATGGCAAAAAGAATACAAATGTTTTTATTCTGGCAATACCTAAGGAACCAAAGTTAATAACTTTCAAATTAATGTCATGATAGTTGTAGATGACAGAAACCCCTAGGCTTGGAAAAAGGAGATAGCACTTGATAAGTATGAAAAATATGAAGCAATGAATCAAAGGATTTTCCAGTTAGCCGAATGGTGAGAGGATATTGTCTGATGTAACCACTCACTGATATAATATGGTACAAATGCAGATCCTTTGGGGTCATCTATGAAGTTTTTAAATTTTCTTTAATAATTAAGTGCTTAATGTGTGCCAGCTCACTAAGACTTTTGGTTTCATGGATAGTATTGCTTAGGTTAAAATTCCGTTTAGGCCACAGGTGGTGGCTCACAGCTGTCATCCCACCACTTTGGGAGCCTGAGGCAGATGGATCACCTGAGGTCAGGAGTTTGTGACCAGCCTAGCCAACATGGTGAAATCCCGTCCCTGCTGAAAACATAAAAAATTAGCCGGACATGGTGGCAGGTGCCTATAATCCCAGCTACTTGGGAGGCTGAGACAGGAGAATCGCTTGAACCCAGGAGGTGGAGGCTGCAGTGAGCCGAGATCACACCATTGTACTCCAGCCTGGGCAACAAGAGCAACACTCGGTCTAAGAAAAAAAAAATCAGTTTAAGTTTCTTAAAAAGAGTGACTTAAAACAGAATATTAAAGCATATTTGTATGTGGCTATGGCAAATAATCATTATGATGGTGACACACGAGTAACTGAGGTTAGCGAATATCAAATTAATGTCACTGCAGCTGCATAGGATAGAAATCCTAGTCAAGGCTCTAAATTAATGACCCTAGATGAGAGTGAGCATAAAAAGAATTCGCCACAAGCCACAGTGTGAATTTATCGCCTCTTCTCTTCCCTGACAGATTAGCCTCGATATCGCCAAAGCACCTCCCCATTAGGCACATTTGGTTCTTACAGTCATCCTGAAGATGGGCAGTGCCTAGAAAAGTGTCTGGCTCATGGCAGGTGTCCAGTGTGCAATTGTGGAGTGAGGGAAAGAGGCAGGAGGGAGAGAAACAAAGAAGAAAACAAGGAGAAAAGGAGGAATGAAGAGGAAGAAAATAGCAGGTGTTCAATCAACACTAACATGATTATTCCATGTCAAGTGTGATTTGGAGCACTCAGCATGAATCATGCCATTCAATACTCACAACAGCCCTGTGAAGTAAGCATTCTCATTAATCCCAATTCAGAAGGAAAACACTGAGGTTGAGAGAGGTGGAGAAACTTGCTTGAGGTCATCGAGCTAGTAGGCAACAGAATCAGATAGTATTACTCTCCATCTTTTATAGTTTCAGAGCCTGAGGCACAGAGAGGGTTAGCAACTGGCCCAAGGTCACACAGACGCTCAATGGATCCAGAGCTTCAGCTCTTAAACACCAAACTATACTGCCTCATAAAAGAAACACACATTTTATAGATGTGAAAAGCTGAGACACAGATTGTGTTAGTCCTAAGGGCACTTAGTGGAGGCTTTAACTTGGATATTGGGACTCTCTGCACCATGTTCTTGTCATCACAGGTGACTATGTCTACCTGACCCACATAAGCACTGGGGAAAGGTCCTTCCTTGGGCCAGGCAGAAGAGGGAATCTTGCCTAGCACATCATAGGTGCTCAGTTGGACACAGGCTCCTCCACCTTGGCTCTGTCCCTCCCAGGCTAGACTCCTTGGCCCGATGGTTTCCCATAAGCCTCCCTTGTGGCTCCCCACCACTCCTGGGAGCCTCTGGAAGCCCAGCCAGAAACCCCAAGCTCAGTTTCCTAGCAGAGTTACAGAAGCGAGACAATCGCGTTAGGTCCCTGGGGCGGATTTGGCGGCCCCATCATGCCTTTGAAAGGCAAGGATTCGCTGGGTGGACGGCAGTGAGTGGTTGGAGCTGGTTTCTGTTCAAAGCTCCTTCCTCTAGAGGAATTAAAGATGGATTATAATTCAGAGGGTTGGAGAAGGGTGAGTGAAGCCACCTCCCCTCACAGGTAAGATGGTCATGCAGGTAGGACCTTCCAGGTCAAGGGCAGCAAGGATCCAGAAGCAAAAACAATAGCGGCAACGATGAAGACAACTGCTGTCACAGCACCTACCCTGTGCTAGGCTCCGTGCTCAATGCTGTAGATCAACAGCTTGCTTTAACTCTCACAACCACCCTGAAAGATAGACATTAATCCCCAAATGCGGAAAGCAAGACACAGAGATTAGGTAACTGAATGGGGGCAACCCAGCTAGGTAAACGGCAGAGCTCAGATTCCAACTCAAGTCAGACACAGTTCTTGCTATTCACTACCTGTTCTCCAACTGCAATGAGTTAATTATTTATATGATTGCTTAAGTCCCATCTTCCCTGCTGCTTCAGGAGATCAAGGCCAAGGTGCACACCTGTTTCATTCCCATTGAATCTCCAGAGTCAGGCAGAGTGCCTAGCAGAGAGTGGGTGCACAGTGAATATTTGCGGAATGAATTTTGAAAGGAAGAAAAGAAGGAGGGAGAGAGGGGGAGGGAGGGAAGGAAGGAAGGAAGGAAGGAAGGAAGGAAGGAAGGAAGGAAGGAAGGAAGGAAGGAAGGAAAGAAGGAAGGAAGGGAGAAGGGAAGGGAGGGAAAAGAAGAAAAGAAAAGGAGGAGACAGGGAGGAAGAAAGGGAGGAAGGGAGGAAAGATGAAAGGAAGGAAGGAAGAAAGGAAAGGGAGGAAGGAAGGGAGGGAGAGAAAAAGGAAGGGGAAAGGAGGGAAGAAGGAAGGAAGAAAAGGAAAGAGAGGGATGGAGGAAGGAAAGAAGGAAGGAAGGAAAGAAGGAAGGAAGGAAAGAAGGAAAGAAGGGAGGGAGAAGGTAGGAAGCAGGAAGAAGGAAGGAAGGAGCATATAACCCAGTGTCCCCAGCATGCTTGCCCTCACATTTCTGCTTGTCTGCGCTGCAGTGAAAGGTACACTATGAGAGGGGAAATGTTGAGCACAGCTACAGAGGCAGGAAGGGTGGACACATATAAAGACCTTCACGCTGTATGGTGTGTGTGTCTGTGTGTGTGTGTGTGTGTGTGTGTGTATATATATATATATATATATATATATGATTGATGAGTCTTACAGAGGGAGAGAAGAGACTCCCAAATCTAGTCCCCGCTCTGTGACTCACCATGTGACCTTAGGCAAGTTTGTTTACTCCTCAAAGATGGTCTTCGTTTTCCCCGTTCTGAGGACAAGGGAAAATGCACATTCCAACCCCAGGTTGATCCAATGACAGTGTTAGCCCCCCTGCCCTCAACGCAGATCTAATCAAAGGACAGCTCCCTCCAGCCTGGAGGGAAGAAAGCCATTAGGTGGGTGTGAGGAGCACAGCTGGGCAGCTGCATGGTTGAATCTTGCTTCTGGAATTTGCTTGCTGTGAGGCCTTGGGCAACAGACTCATTCCCTCTGGGTCTCAGTCTCTAATTTGCAACTGGAAGAAAACGTTAGGCATGCCTCCCTCACAGGGTGTAGTGATGACTCAGTGAGACGGGGCTTGCCCAGTGCCTGGTCCATGGTCAGCACTAACTGCACACGAGCTGCTCTTTGTAATAATGCTGCACGTTAGTGAAATCAGCCCTGCAGCCAGGCTGAGAACTGTGGAGGTTTGGAGGGCTTGCTGGAGAAGGTGGGATCTGGAGAAATGTTGAGTGAATTTGATTTTGAAGAAATGGCTTCACTGAAAGCACCAAAGTCAGAATGGAAAAGACATTTCCTGGGAGCAAGAGAGCCTCCAGATTTCAGGATCTCCTACAGAGCAGAAACCATCTTATAAATGTAAAGTTTACGTGGGTTTTTTGTTTGTTTGTTTGTTTTTCATCTTGGAAGGCGCAATGCCTCACTACTTATGTTAGCTATCTATAGCCACCGTAATGCTCTGTAACAAACGATCACAAAACCTGCTAGGTGCAGTGGCTCATGACTGTGATCCCAGCACTTTGGGAGGCCAGGGTGGGAGGATAACTTGAGACCAGGTATTCAAGACCAGCCTGGGCCACATACTGAGACCCTGTCTCTACAAAAATGAAAATAAAATAGCTGGGCATGGTGGTGTGTGCTTGTAGTCCCAGCTACTGGAGAGGCTGAGGTGGGAAAATCACTGGAGCCCAGGAGTTCGAGGCTGCAGTGAGCTATGATTGCACCACTGCACTCCAGCCTGGGTAACAAGATGAAACTCTGTCTCTAAAACAAAACGAAACTTCTGTTGTGGTGGTCAGCAGGTGTATTAGTCTGTTCTCGTGCTGCTAATAAAGACATACCCAAGACTGAGTAATTTATAAAGAAAAAGGTTTCATGAACTCACAGTTCCACATGGCTGAGGAGGCCTCGAAATCATGGTGGAAGGCAAGAGAGGAGCAAAGGCACGTCTTACATGGCAGCAGGCAAGAGAGCAAGTGCATGGGAACTGCCCTTTTATAAAACTATCAGTTCCTGTGACACTTACTCACTATCATGAGAACGGTACAGGAAAACCCACCCCCATGATTCAGTTACTCCCTCCAGGTCCCTCCCATGACATGTAGGGATTATGGGAACTGCAATTCAAGATGAGATTTGGGTGGGTACTCAGCCAAACCATATGAGCAGGCCAGGCAGCTCTGCTCATCTTGACTGGGCTCATTTGTGTGTCTTGGTCAGCTGGCTGATGGCTGATCTGGGATGGCCTCCACTGGGATGATGAGGGCAGCTTGGCTGTGCTGCACAAGCCTTCATCCCCCAGCAGGTAAGCCTGAGTGTGTCCTCATGGCCCTGTGGAAGGGCAGCATCAGAGCAAGTCCAATTGCACAAGCCATTTGCAGGCTTCTGCCTGTGTTACTTTTACTAATGTCCCATTGGTCAAAGCCAGTTACATCCCTGTGCCCAGAGTCAGAATGGGTAAGGACTACAAAATCAGCAGCAAAGGATGGGTGTGAACGTGGAGAGGGATACATCTTGGGGGCCAATTTTGTGATCTAGCTCACCATGCTTCAGTATTCAAATAGGAGAGATTTATAATAAAAATCTCCCCTCCACGTCCAACTCATGGCAACTACAGCTGTGGGTCTCTTCTGTATCCACCCAGAGATATTCTACGAGTTTACAATATTTTTGTAATTTTTTATAATTTTTTAAATTTTTAATTGTTGTGGGTACATAGTAGATGTCTATATTTATGGCGTATATGAGATATTTTGATACAGGCATGCAATGTGTAGTAATCATCACATCATGGGAAATGGGGTATCTATTCCCTCAAGCATCTATCCTTTGTGTTATAAACAATCCAGTTATATTCTTTTAGTTGTTTAAAAATGTACAATTAGGCCGGGCACGATGGCTCACACTTGTACTCCCAGCACTTTGGGAGACTGAGGCAGGTGGGTAACTTGAGGTCAGTTTAAGACCAGCCTGGACAACATGGTGAAAACCCGTCTCTACTAAAAATACAAAAAAATTATGTGGGCGTGCTGGTACACACCTGTAGTCCCAGTTACTCAGGAGGCTGAGGCAGGAGAACCGCTTGAACCCGGGAGGCAGAAGTTGCGGTGAGCCGAGATTGCACCACTGCACTCCAGCCTGGGTGACAGAGAGAGACTCCGTCTCAAAAACAAACAAACAAAAGCACAATTAAACTACTATTGACTATAGTCACCTTGTTGTGCTATCAAATACTAGGTCTTATTCATTCTTTCTATTTTTTTCATACCCATTAAACAGCCCTGCCTCCCCCGACCCCCTACTACCCCTCCCACCCCTGCTAACCATCCATTTTTATAATTTTTATGCCTCAGTTGTGCCCAGCCCTTTCCCTACTATCCTCTTAAATCAGCACTTGCCATGGTGCTGAGGCTTTGCTGTCATGCTACTTGGGTTCAAGTACCGCCTGTTGGCAGTATGGCCTTGGGCACATCGTTTTTGTCATTCACGGAGCCTTGGTTTCTTCATCCGTGAAATGGGAATGATAGTGTGTATCTTGCAGGGGTTATTGGGAGGCTTAAATAACATCCCTACATACCGAGTCCTGGATATAGTAACTGTCAGATAATTGCTTTGTCATTTTTATCATCATCATTATTGTTGTTTTCTTAACTCATGAAGGCAAAATGTCTTCCCCTGGTTTCAAGGCTTCTGGAACTCCCAATAGGAAAGGGCTTTCCTTCCCACATCTGGGCCCTGGGAGCCAGCTGACCATCTGCCAGGAGGGATTTCTGTTTAACAAGCTCTTGTAATCTTTGCTGTGATCACGACTCCCTCCCGGGTCTGTCGCTCCTCTGGGGCTTGCAGCCTCTTAGGCTAAGCCTCTGATGAAGCTATGAATATCTGAGCACCTGACCCTGCATTTCAATGTGCCCAGGCTGGTCCCTGAGCCTGCGTGTTTCCTGGGGATCTGCCCCAGGAAGGCTGTTTTACATTCTCTCTTTCCAGAAACCCCCACCTCCCCAGCACCAGAAATATTTACTCATTCAGGCCTTTCACTCAGCAAATATTTATTAAACACCTTACTGTATGCCAGGCCCTGTCCTAGACCTAATAGCAATTGTCAGTAACATCTGACCGCTGTTTCTCAATATCCAAGACATTTTCTTGGCCTCTTGAGATGGTAGTTGAAATGCCTGGCCAAAACAGGGTAATTAGACCCAGCGTATGGTTACATGGTCAGTTCATTTCCAAGAGTTTGTCTCAAGTTCCTGTCTTAGGGAAGTTTCGGCAGGTTCTCTAGAAGCAGAGGCTGTGAAGGGAATTCTTATGCAAGTGATTTATTGAGAGAAGGCTCTCGGGTGACACCTAGAAGGGACCGAGGGATGGGGACGGGGCAGGCAGAGAAGCCACGCAAGGATGGGGTTGCAGGTGAGGTCTTGACCCAGCCCGATCCCGCAGAAAGCTCTGGAGACCTCACAGAAATAAGCTGGGCCCCTCCCTGCACCTGACATTTCCTCCTGACCCAATCCCAGGCAATCACATGATTACTGATGACTGTCACTGAGCTGTGGGGAGGTGGCTCCAAGCACAGACGTGGCATCAAATAAACGCAGTTTCTAATACAGCCTTCTCTGTTCACTAGCTGTGTGATGTGGGGAAAGTCACTCTACCTCTCTGAGCTTCAATTTCTTCCCCAAAATAGTGAAGATAAGACCCGTCTCAGAGGGCTGTTGGGATTCACGTGTTTGGCCAGTGCCTGATACCTACTGAATACTCTAGTCACTACCAAGGCAGAGCAAGAGTTTGAACCCAGGATTTCTTGGGTCCCAGTGCTTTGTAATAACCATAAGGCCTTGAAAAAACTCCAGAAACACCCTCTGGAGCTTAGTATGATTTTTTTTTTTCATCCAAAAAAAAAAAAAAAAAAAAAAAAGGCCAGATTGCTCTCCTTCCTGTTTCTCTGGTACTTTGAGAGGGTGTATATGGCACTGTGAGATAATCCAACTGTCAAGGCTGGAAGAGACTTGGCAATGACCTCATTCCCTCTCTGTCATTGGGGCCATTTGACAGATGGGTAAATGGAGGTCCAGAGAAGTTAACCAGCTTCCCTGATAGCAGAGTTAAGAGAGGAACTTGAAATTCCTACTTCCCACTTCCAGGTTCTTCCCTCCCAGCAGGATGGCCCCTCCCTCTCCAGGTGAGCAAATCACTGTCCCCTCTAGCCATAGTTTCCCAATCCAGAAATCATTAAGGGCCCAGATTAGATGCTCTCCAAATCCCTTCAGCTTTGAACATTTCTTGCCTCCAGGTATACCAGGTGCTCTGGAATCCCAATAGTACCAAGGAGGATTTCATTCCGTCCATCCCAATCCCTCTTTGGTTACAGCCAGCAGCAGAATATACTGGGCAGCAAGCTGGTGTGCCCGTTTTACAGATGAGGAAACAGAGGCTCCAAAAGACTTGCCTTTGGGAGACTAGGATCTGAAGTGCCTACCTACCTGCTGTCCTACCTGAGGAGGTGATGAAGGCCCAAAAAAAGAGACGAAGGAATCCAGGGATTTTGTTTTCCCACAGGATCACGTTTACCTTAACCTCCTAACTCACAGCCAGGTCACCAGAAACTTCCCACAGATTTCCCACTGGATTAATTATCCAATAAAGGCAGCCCTGTCTTGGACACTTGTCTTGGCCCGGAGCTGCAGGGTCCAGGATGGCTGTGGGGAGCCATGCTCCATCCAGGGGGCTGTAATGAAGGACATGCGCCAAGATACGGGGATCCTTACAGAGGAGCCCATGGGGTCATGCGTGGAGGGATGTAGGGCGTCCCCACATCATCCTAAGGGCTGGAATGTCAGTCATGAGCACGTGACTCTGAAGGCACAGGGCCATCTGCTCTGCTCCTAGACCCCAGCAGGTAACCTGGACATCTCAAGGGACAGGTGAGATGGGATGATGGGTGACGAGGGTGGCTGGAGATGGAAGCAAGGGTTCATCCACCAGGCTCTGCTGCTTTTCTGGGCTGAAGGCAAAACCTGCTTCATGAGAATACACTACTAGCGTGAGTGACACGGGCCGGGCGCTGCCCTCAGGGTGGTCGGGTGCTTTCCAGCGCTGTGAATCATCTCGTTTCATCCTCGTAGTAGACACTGTTGGGGCTGTCAGACCCCCGTGGCTGCTGGAGTTGCCCCCTTCTTAGAGATTTGCCTTCCGCGGCTGTGAGCTGATGCCTGGGTGTTTACACCCCCACTCCTCCCTGAGGGGCCATCAACACAGACTCACCCCTGGCCCCCTTGCTAAGGTGGGACAACTCCAAGCTCAATTTATGCTCAAGAGCCCCTGTGGGATTAGGCCCAAAGCAGGGACCACACCCTCGCTCAGCCCCTCCCCGGGTCCTATCCTGTGTCTCCCCTTCCTTTGAGGTTTTCCTTCCAAGCCCACTCCCCAGAGAAACCCTATACACCCCATCCCTGTCCCAGGCTTTGCTTCTCCGGGGCCCAACCTAGAACAATCTGTAAAATGACGCCAGAACATTGTCACTGAGAATCAAGCCCCGATGACCGATGAGAGGGAAGGTCACTTGCCCAGAGTCGCAAGGCACAGGTTTGACCCAGGTCTGTCTCAGAAAATGCCCAGGCTTGGCTGACCTCTGTGGAAGCTCATTGCAGCCAAGACGGGTATATTTGGGAGGTCTGGGAGCTGGAGGAGGCCTGGGTCACAAAGACCGTTGCCAGCGAGGACACACAGCTCGCCCTTTGGGATAATGAGGCCATTGGCAAGCAGGAAGAAGAGATGGCCAGGGAGGGGGAGGTAAAGAGAGCCGGGTGAACCAGGGCAGGCGGCTGTGCCCATCAGGAAGGGAGGCGGAGGACGTCAGCACCTCACCCTCAGGCCTGAGCAGCTGGGGTCCCAGGTGGCTGAGTTACCGCGCCCTGTTGCTGGCAGACAGGTCCAGCCTTGCCCTCCACTTCAGGGGTACTTGACGTTCCAGCAATAATAGGAGACATTGAGGCCTGTTCTCCTCCAGCTCCGGCAGCTGCCACCAAGATGGCCTGACTGAGCCAAGGACATCGGAAACGCTGAAGAATGCACCCTGGATGAGCTCAGAGGCTGCCGGCTTTAAAGGTCTCCGCCAGAAAGCAAGACTCCCTGCAGGTTTCATCTCTCAAACACGATTCGCTGCACCTGAAGAAGGAATGCCAAACGCCACGGTGTCCCTGCCCCTGCCTCTCAACAGGCCTGTGTCCATGACCCCTGCAGGAGGGACACAGTGTGCTTCCTTTCTCCCACACCACCCGCCTTCCAGGCAAATAATCCAGCCCCAGCTTGCTTTGTGGACTTGCCAGATCACCCCTTCCCATCACACAGTTTCCCAGTCTTTCTTCTCTTCCTTGCAAGGGCATGTACTAAGGGAGATGTCAAGTCATTCATTCGATATAAGCTAATTGAGCACCTACTATGTGTTGGCTGTGGGGGATGCAGCAGTGCATAAGACGATAGGTCCCAGAGCTTCCTTGGGGATGGAAGGAGCACCATAAACAAGTAAACACACAGCTGATGTTGGGGTTGGGGGGTGCAGCTGATAATGGGATTCACCCTCCAGAGGCAGAGCACTTCATTAACTTCTGAGACAAGAGGAGGGGAAGGGAAAATGAGGCTCCTAAGGGGATAGGCCAAAGCCTCTCACCCCATCATCAGCCAGGACTCAGCCAAGGACATAAAATCTCAGGTTCAATAATTTTTTTTTTTTTTTTTTTTTTGAGACGGAGTCTCCCTCTGTCGCCCAGGCTGGAGTGCAGTGGCCGGATCTCAGCTCACTGCAAGCTCCGCCTCCCGGGTTTATGCCATTCTCCTGCCTCAGCCTCCCGAGTAGCTGGGACTACAGGCGCCCGCCACCTCGCCTGGCTAGTTTTTTGTATTTTTTTTTAGTAGAGACGGGGTTTCACCATGTTGGCCAGGATGGTCTCGATCTCCTGACCTCGTGATCCGCCTGTCTCGGCCTCCCAAAGTGCTGGGATTACAGGCTTGAGTCACTGCGCCCGGCCTAGATTCAATAAATATTAACAGAGCACCTAGTCTGTGCCCAGAGCTGTGCTAGACACCAGAGATACAGAAGTGAACAAAACAGACAATGCCCTTGCCCTCCTGGAGCTGACATTCTTGTGCGGCAGAGGGACAGATGCTACATAGACACACAAGTACGTGAAGATGATTAAGAATAGCTGCTGTTGTGTAGGAAGGCTTAGCCTTTGCCAGGAAGTATTAGATACAGGATGCGGCAGGGCAGAAAACAGGGAGGGTGCCTGCTCTCAGCCAGCAGCTAAACGGTCAGGTTCTACATACCAGGTGAGAATAAGGCCTGGGGATGGAAGCCAGAGAAGCCTATCTCAGAAGCCAGGGAAGTGGCTGCTCACCCGCTTAATCCCTCCATGGTTCCCCATTCCCTCCCAGTACAATCCACACCAGAGACTACATGGCCGCACCCACATCTCAAATATCCGGTCAGATGCACTTCCCATCAGTCCTGTCTGACCTCTGGCCTTTCCCCCGTTCCTACTGTCGGGGAGACTTTGTGTAACCCCACATCATCCCCATTGTCTTCACCAACCACTTATCCTTTGGGTACCAGTTTTGACGTCACCTCCCCCAGGAAGCCTTCTCTGCTCACAACATGGGATAAAGTGCTTGCCCTGAGATTATGCCCCCCCAGGATACCCCATCTATTTGTTGGCAAGCCCTGGGGGCAGAAACGGGGTCTGTCTTGTCCACAGTTTTCTCTCTATTGCTGGCACAGAGCCAGGCACACAGCATGCAATAAATGACTTAGTGATCAAACGAATGAATATATCTCCCACGAACGTATCTGCTGTGGTGCCTAAAATCCCACCATTTACCACTCTTGCAGGTTAAAGCGGAGTCAGTACACTACAACCCGCATGCATGTGCCTGTTCATTTATCTCTACGGCTGCACTGTTGCTACCACTGCAGAGTGTAGGAGCTGTGACAAAGACCCACCCTATGGCCACAAAACCTAAAACATTTACTATCCGTCCCCTCAGAAAAAAGTTTGCCTGACCCTGTGTTAAGAAATCCAAGGGCCCTGCCCTGAAATAAGCTCAACTTCCTTGTCTGTAAGATGGGACCATACTAGTGACTACCTGTTAGGGACCCTGGGAGCAGAATACAGTGCTTAGAACAGTGCCCGGCACTGAGATTCTTGAGTGTCCACTGTTACTACTGTTACTATTTCCGTGGGCCACTCCATCAGATCAGCTGGAAAAACTCCTCTCAGAGAGATGGGACCCAGGCTAGGAATGAAGGGGCCAGGAAGAAAGAGGTCATGAGACTGAGGGGCTCCGGGAAGAGAGGCTGCAATTTTGTTCACCTCCTCCAAAGCAAGCGTGGGGTCTCCCTGGGAATCAGAGTCCCCTGTCATGTCGGGAAAGAGCCTGTGGAGCCTCTGTCCCCTACCCCTGGTGCCAGGTGTCAGTCTCCCCTTCCTTGTCTCACACACACACACACACACACCATTCACACGTGCTCACAGCATTCATGCTAGAATGTATACACATTCACATACACACTTAGGCACCCACTTACACCCTCGTGCACACACAATACATACACCAGGATACACTGTCCACTTACACACACACTCATTCACACAATCACTAACACGCTTGCACACCCCCATGCCTTTACTTGCACACTTGCACTCATGCCCACACTTGAACACACACACACATGACCTTCCTGTATCTTCTTTGCCCCAGTGCCATGACAACATACTTGAAGACATTTCTTTCCTTTTCCAACACATCTCTTGGTGAAGACCTTTTTTGCAGAGAATGAGACACACAGAGCAAGCCAGAGAGAAGGATTCTATGTCTGAACCACGCTGATGGCCCCGGCAGCAACAGGGATTTCACGGTCCCTCTCTGAGGGGCTCACTTTCTCCATGGTTTTCCCAAAAGCATGTCCACCTATTTGAGTTTGAGGGTGCATGTGTTGGAGTGTGTGTGCGAGCATGGGTGTGTGTGCTGGGGTGCGTACGGGCTGCTGAGCCATCCTCTTTTCTGGGGATTGCAGCCCCTCCTCTGACCATGGCATCCCCGGAGCCCAGCCTGCGGTTGAGGCCACGGGAGGCAGCACAGCACTGAGCCTGTGACTCAAACACAGGCTATAAAGGCAGACGGGCCTGGGTTCAAATCCTGGCCCCTCCCCTCACCAAGCTGTGACTTGGAGAAAGTGTCTTCACTTCTCCAGGCCTCAGTCATCTCATCTGGAAGATGGGGATAACCGCGGTACCTCTCCCAGAGAGTTAGAAGTAACACAGCATGCCGGAATGCTCAGAACAGCACCAAGTACCTCCGAAGACCTGGGTAACTGGAAGCTGACTTTATGACCTAAGCCATGAGAACTTGGCTCCACCGTGGGCTCACTGTTTGGCAAACCTCACAATCTCCATCTCCCTTGCTTGGACAGCAGGAAGACAAATGCCCTCACGCCGTGTGCTCCGAGGGAGAAAGGTGATGTTCCTTTACAGCACGGAGCATCCCAGGGGCTGTTCCCCAAACTCATAGCTGTACCAGCCCCTGACCCTCACCCCAACACACACCCAACTGGTAAGACTAGGTTAATTCTGAACATTTCCAACAGCCCAGGGTTCAAATCCTGGCCCCTCCTCTCACTGAATTGTGATTTTGAGAAAGTATCTTCACTTCTCTGAGCCTCAGTCATCTCCTCTGCATTATTATCTCTACCCCACCCAGCAAGGTAGGGTCGACTTTGGGTATGATGCCAACTTTTTAATAACTTTTATTTTTATTGGTCTATAATATCTGTACATATTTTTACAGTCCATGTTGATCATTTGATACATTTGTATAATCAAATCGGGGTAACTGGGACATCCGCCACCTTAAATATTTATCCTTTCTTTACTCCAGGAACATTCGAATTCTTCTTTTCTAGTTATTTTGAAATGTACAATCAACTAATGTTAACGATAGCCATGCTACAGCTCTATTGACCACTGGTTCTTACTTCTGCCATCTGAGTATGTATTTGTACCCATTAATCAAGCTCTCTTCATCCTCCCTCCTCCCCACCCTTCCCAGCCTTTGGTAACCTCCAATCTACTACTTTCATGAGATCCACTTTTTTTAGCCTACATATGAGTGAAGGCGTGCAAGATTTGTCTTTATGAACTTTTGTTTCACTTAAACATGATGACCTCCAGCTCCATCTATGTTGCTGCAAATGGCAGGATTTTATCCTTTTTCATTGCTAATATTCCATTGTGTATATATCCACCACATTTTCTTTATCCATTCATCTATTGATGGGCACTTAGGTTGATTCCATATTTCGTCTGCCCATTTTCAAGGTGAGGAAACCGAGGCTCTCCCATGGGGAATTAGTAATGGAGCTAGAACTTGAGCCTACCAAGGAAAGCTAAGGACTGTCAGCCTCAGGCCTTTGTTCTTGTTCCTTCCTCTCTGCCTTCACAGCAGGCTCCATCTCACCCTTCAGGTCTCAGTTTAAATGTCACCTCCAAGACAGTCCTTCGCTGACAACCCCAAAAATAGCATCTCCAATCCCGATTTATCATGCAATCTCGCTTTATTCTCCTCATAGCACCTGTGACTCTGAAATTGTCTATCTCTCTCTCTGCAACTAGAGCATCATCTCACACCTCAATGATGGCAGAAAATTTTTCTTTCTTAGTCCTTCCGTAGCACCCATGGTTGAATCAAGTTCAACAAGTAATTATTGAATGAATGAATGCAATATGGTTTTCACACTTTCTTTCTTCTCTTTCCCTTTTGACCAAATATATTTATTGCTCAGACTAGCTCACTCACTGTGGTCATGAAGCTAGGAGGGAATCCGCTGCCTTGCAGAAAACAGTTTGGTGGCTCCCCAAAAAGTTAGACATAGAGTCACCATATGATCCAGCAGCTCCACTCCTAGCTATGTACACAAAAGAATTGAAAACAGGTGCTCAAGTACATGCACATGCATGTTCACAGCCGAACTGCTCACACTAGCCAAAAGATGAAAACAGCCTAGGTATCCATTCATGGATGAATGGATTAAACAAAATGTGGTCTAGCTATACTATGGAATATTATTCAGCCATGAAAAGGAATGAAGTTCTGATACACGATACAATGAGGATGAACCTTGAAAACATCATAAGTGAAAGAGGTCAGACATGAAAGTCACATATTATACGATTCCATTTCTATAAAATACCCAGAATAGGCAAATCCATAGGGGGCAAAAAGCAGATCCGTGGCTGCCAGCGGCTGGGGGAAAGGAGGAACAGAGACTGACTAGATGCCACTGAATTGTTCACTTTAAAATTGTTACTTTTGTTATGTAATTTCACTTCAATTTAAAAAAAAGAATTCCCTGACCCCCATTATCCCCTCCAGACCCATTCAAGAGGTCCAGTTGGTAGAGCCCCCATGGAAGGCTGTAGTGATCTGGCTCCCAGAACCCCCCTCACCTTCACCCACTGATTCACCCTGGACAAGACGTTGTAGCTTTCTGAGCCTCTGTTTTCTCATCTGCGAAATGGAGGCAATCAGCCCTGCCCTTCGTCAACTCATGGCGTCATTGGGGGTTCCAATATGAAGGACCCTGATGGAATAAACTAAAACACAAGAAATACTGTGCATAGCAGGTGGTGAAAACAAAAGCTATGCCAGGGAGCCTCCACCCTTCCTTATTCAGAAAAGACATAATAAAATAGCAAAAATCTGGCTGCAATCAGCATAGGGGATGCCTGTTTGGCTCATCTACTGCTGCATAACAAACATCTATTGGTCAAATGCAGTGGCTTCAAACTATGGCACCACTTATTTTGCTCATGAATATGCAATTTGGACAGAGCTTGGCGAGGACGGCCTGCCTCTGTTTCACTGGCATCAGCTACGAGACTCAAAGGCTGTGCCAGAGTCACCTGAAGGACAGCTCACTCATGTCATTCACCTGTCTGGTGGCCGATGCCGGCTGTTGCCTGAGACCTCAACTGGATTGTCAGCCAGCACACCTACATACGCCATTCCACGTGGACTGGGCTTCCTCACAACAAGGAGGCTAGGTTCCAAGGGCAAGTGGAGAGAGAGAGAAAAAGAGAGAGAGAGTGAGACACACACACACACACACACACACAGAGCGAGCGCAGCTGGAAGCCCTATTAACTATTAGGACCTAACCTTGAAAATCGTGCAGCGTCATTTCTGCCTCATTCTATTCATTGAGGTCATCACAAAGTTACACAGGTTTGAAGGGAGGGGAAATAGGCTCCATCTCTTGCTTGGGAAGTGGTGAGGTTCTGGGAAAACACGTGGGATCGGAAATATGGTTGTCGCCATTTTTGGAAATTGGCCTGTACCTCATATACCACAAATGTCCAGAGATAGAGACACTTCCCACTGCCTGGTGTTTTCCCATTAAATGAAGATTGACAGAGGGTCTCTTCTTAGCAGTTTCAACTAAGACTTTAGACTTGATCTTCCACACCCTGAAAAAGCCAGATGATGGCAGATGATCCGGAAAGCTGGATCCAGAGTTCAGCTATTGTCAGGAACTCGTCTCTTTCCACCTCATCTCAGCTCTTTTCTCCTCAGTAGGCTTCATCCTCAGACTCCCTCCACAGGGTGGCCCAGTACCTCCTGGTTTATGCCTTTTATATCTTTCAGATTCAGCCCAAATCTCCTGCTAATTCCATCAAAGTTCAGGGACTGCCTCTCATTGGCCAAGTTCAGGTCATGTGGTTGTCACCTAACCAATCAATAACCTGAGGATGGAATGGAATGGTCTGATTGGCCAGACCTGGATCACATAACCAATCACAGAGCTCAGGAAGGTGAGCCCCCTTCAAGACACGTGGCCCAAGCATAGGGGAAAGGGGAGTTCCAAGAGGGAATAAAAAGATGCTGTTTCTTCAGTGCTGCTGGACAGGCTCAAATAAATGGAGCACCATCACATTCTGTGCTATGATGGGTCAAAGGGGCCGGCTGGCACAGACCCTCCTGGCAAAAAATTTGCCCTCTGGTTGGAGTGAAAAATGCCCAAGAAACAATTCAGGGGCAGAGGGAGAAAAAAAAAAAAAAAAAAAAAAAAAACCAGGAAGGGCAAAAGTGAAAATGCATTCCTTAAAACAATATATACAACTGGCCGGGGCCCGGTGGCTCACACCTGTAATCCCAGCACTTTGGGAGGCCAAGGTGGGAAGATCACTTGGGGTCAGGAGTTCGAGATCAGCCTGGCCAACATGGTTAAACCTTTACAGAAAAAACAAATACAAAAATTAGCTGGGCATGGTGGCGCAGGCCTGTAATCCCAGCTACTTGGGAGGCTGAGGCACAAGAATGGCTTGAACCCGGGAGGCAGAGGTTGCAGTAGGCCAAGATCGCGCCACCACCCTCCAGCCTGGGCAACAGAAGGTCAAAAAAAAAAAAAAGACTATATACATCTGACTCTGACATGAATCCATAGAAGCATGCAGACTAGGCCTAGATTCATGCTGCCCAACAGAAATATGTGAGTCACCCATAGGTAATTTAAAATTTTCTACTGCCATATTAAAAGGTACAAAGAAACAGGTGAAATTACATGTTTAATAAATTTTCTTCAACCCACTCCATCTAAAAATATTGCTTTAATGTGTAATCAATTTTTAAAAGGTATTAATAAGATATTTTACTGGTTTTTGTACCAATCCTTTGAAATCCAGTGTGTATTTTATTCTTCCCATACATTTCAATTTGGACTCACTTCACTTCAACTGCTCGGTAGCTATGGGCAGGGTGGGTACTGACTACCACACTAAGCAGCCCAGTTCCACACGGGCATTACTCAAAGGGTGGTCTGCAGACCTTGGAAGATCCTCAGGAATGTAGAGTCTTGGGCTTCACTTCAGATCTCCCAAACCTGAATCTGCATTTAACCCAATTCCCAGGTGACTCCTATGTACATTAAGTTTGAGATATCCTGGTTTCACCAGCACTGGCCACATGTGGCTTTTGAGCACTTGAAATGTGCTTTGTGGCTGAGACAGGAGAATGGCATGAACCGGGGAGGTGGAGCTTGCAGTGAGCGGAGATGCGCCACTGCACTCCAGCCTGGGTGACAGAGGGAGACTCTGTCTCAAAAAAAAAAAAAAAAAAAAAAAAAAAAAAAAGAAATGTGTCTTGTGTGGTGGAGGAATTGTACATTTCATTTTACTTCATTTTAATTTATTATTATTATTTTTTAAGACGGAGTCTCACTCTATCACCCAGGCTGGAGTGCAGTGGTGCAATCTCAGCTCACTACAACCTCCACCTCCCAGATTCAAACAATTCTCCTGCCTCAGCCTCCCAAGTAGCTGGGACTACACGCACCCATCACCACGCCCAGCTAATTTTTGTATTTTTAGTAGAGACAGGGTCTCACCATGTTGGCCAGGCTGGTCTCAAACTCCTGGCCTCAGGTGATCCGCCTGCCTCAGCCTCCCAAAGTGCTGGGATTACAGGCGTGAGCCACCGCACCCAGCCAATTTTCATTTTAATTTAAAGAGCCACAATGACTACTTATTGGATAACACAGGCCTAAATCAACATATGTGCTCCGAAATGTTAGCTATTATTGTTATTATTTTTTTGAATTTTTTTAAAATTAGGGACAGGGTCTCACCCTGTTGTTGCCCAGGCTGGAGTGCAGTAGCACAGTCATAGCTCACTGTAGCCTCGAACTCCCGGGTTCAAGCGATCCTCCCACCTCAGCCTCCCCAGTAGCTGCGACTACAGGTGTGCACCACCATGCCTGGCTAGTTTTTGTATTTTCTGTAGAGACGGGGAGTCTCACTGTGTGTCCCAGGCTGATTCTGAACTTATTATTATTATTGTTACCACGTTACTTGTCCAAGTTGAGGAAAGGAGTAAAATGAAAATGGATTCAGCAGCATGGACTGATCATTTCCTGCTTTTACCATCCTCCAAGACAGGGATGTAATTATCCCCAGTGGTCAGATTTGGAAAGTGAGGTTTGGGTCACCTGTGCAAGATCACATAGTAAAAAGCACGGCCATCCTGACATCGTTGACCAACCGATCTGTGTGCCAGGAATGCTGTGTGTTTGTTGTGTGCGCGCGTGTGTGTGTGTGTGAGAGAGAGAGAGAGAGAGAGAGAGAGACAGGGTCTCTCTCTGTCGCCCAGGCTGGAGTCCAGTGGCACAATCTCCACTCACTGCAACCTCTGCCTCCCCGATTCAAGCGATTCTCCTGCCTCCGTCTCTCAAGTAGCTGGGATTACAGGCATGCCACCATGCCCAGCTAATTTTTGTATTTTTAGTAGAGACAGGGTCTTATCATGTTGGCCAGGCTGGATGTGTGTTGGTCTTTCAATCCCCGTAACTGGCCAACAAGGAGATACTATTACACTTGCCATTTTACACATAGGGAGATTCTTTTGGGAGGCTCAGAGAAGTGAAGTGACTTGTGCAGGGACACACAGCATCCAAGTGGCAGAGCGACTGTGGGCACAGGCCTGTCTGTCTCCCCAGCTAGGGTCCCTCCCATGGTGTGCCCCGAGTAGTGGCAGGGCAGTGGCCATGCTGGAGGGGCCATGTGAGCATGAGGCAGACCATGGTTATTTCTCAGACTGAAAATGTCTCTTGGAAGTGGGGGCTACCGTGATGACCTCCGGAGGCCCCTCGCTGTCCTCCAGTTAGACTGTGGCAGATGCCAGGCAAACACTACAGCCTGTGTGAACCTCCAGTTGCTCTCTGAAGCACTGCTGGGTCAGCCTGGGCTGTGAGCAGCAGGCATCCAGGAACGTGAGCTGCTTCTTGAGTAGCTGCTGCCGGTGGCAGCGGCAGCGGCCAGCTAAGTCCAAGGAAGCTCGAGGAAGCTGGCCTTCCGCCTCGGCCTCCGCTGTTTGCTTGTATTTAACGACTCGCTCCATTTCCAAGCGAGCATGGGTGCTGCGTGTTTGTTTGTCTAGCGACAGAAGGCAGCCTCCCAGGGAAAGGCACCCCCCTTCCCTCCCCGGCTCCCCTCTATGCTCACACACCCGGCCTAATGCTGCGTGGCAGGAACAGGCAGATGATGAGAAAGCAGGCTGAGGGAATCCGGAAATGGCAGACCCTCTTGCCATCATCCTTCCCAAAAGGCTCATCTCCCAGCCACAAGAGCCAGCCCGAACCCCAAAATATTAAAGATCAGAGGCACTCCATCCCACTTGTGGATATGAGCTCGAGCTGGGAACTTGGAGATCATGGGGTCCAACCCCCACAGGTAGAGAAATAATAATGATAACAACAATGAAAATCATAGTTGCCATTAGTGGACATTTACTGTATACTAAACACTTAATACACATCTGATTTAATCCATACAGTACCCTGTAAAGCAGATTTTGCTCTTTTCCTCATTTACAGAGAAGCAACTGAATCTCAGAGAGTTCATTTGGCCAAGGTCACACAGCAAGGGCATGGCTGAGCTGAGATTTGAACGCAGGTCTGCCTGGCAAACCGAAGGCAAGTTAGAACTGTGATGTGGAGAAAAAAGAGTGGGCTTGGGAGTCTGAACTCCAGCTCTGCTGTGTTCTCATTGTGTAACCATGGGGCTGTGATCTCCTGAGTTTTGTGTGACCTTCTAAGCCTTGGCGTCCTTATCTGTAGAGTGGGGATGATAGGGCCTTCCTACACACTGTGAGAATTAATTGAGATGAGGCAGCTGGTGTCCTGGAAGGAATCAACAGATGAAGGAATATATTTCACAAATGGAACACAGTGCTAGTATGCAGGAGGCACTTAATAAATGAAGTGAATCCATGCCATAGAAGGAGAAGTCCCTTCCCTCTTAAATTTCTGGCACCTACCATCTGGCAACAACACATTCTATTCCCAAAAAGAACTGCATGTTTACAAACCATATCTCATTTAATCCTAATCATAACCCTCTGGGTGTGATTAGCCCCATTTTATAGACCTGACCACTGAGGCCCTGGAAAGCGTGATGGTCTAGCAGGGTCCTGCAGCTGCTAAGCATGTGAGCTGGGAGAGTGATCAGGCTCTGGCTGAGTCACGGTGCAAACCACACCAAAACAAATGCCTGGTGACAGACGAAAGCCCAGACCTCCAACTGGAGCTGTCTCTGACATAAGCACCGACGGAGGTGACTTTGGGTGGCTGAGATGTTTGCCTCTCACAGATGGAGAGCCGGAGGGGAGCCGGGAGCCGAGAGGGACCATCTTTCTCCCGTGCAGTCACACACAGCTGCTGCTGCTGCTGCTGCAACGTCCTTGCCCAACTGCTGGGGACGACCATCACCATGGCAACCGCCAAAGGCCAGCTGGCCTCAGGTGCGAGGAGGGGCTGTGGCCACCTTAAGCCCTGGCCCTGGTGCCCTCGTTGACCACTCTTGATGCTGTATCCAGCCTGGCAGCCTCCAGAAGTCACCAACCCTAGCAGCTGAGCGGAATACAACCTCCCGAAACAGAACCCAATGGCCATGCCGCAGCCCCTGCCTCCAGGGTCCCCCTCTTGCCCCAAGGATGTGCTGCCCTTAGGGTCTGGGACCCTCAGCCGGGAAGAGCTGGAGGCCCCAGTTCTGTGGGCGGGAGTGGCTTAGCAGTCACAGCTCTATGCTGCAAATATTAATTATCTCCTAACGACTCTCCAGGCAGTCATTATATCTCAGCTGCTGGCAGCTGTTCCTGAAAACCTACCCAAGGCGGCCGTGGGCAGAAGGAACCTGCCCCTGTGGCTGCAGGGGTGAAATGGGCCCTGCAGCATGAGCTGAGGCTGAGGTACTCTTGGGAGGGAAGGACGCCCCAATGCCCTTGCCTCCCAGGAACAGGAAGAGGATTAGGGACTAGAGGTTGGGGGAAGGAAGCTGGGAGACAGAAGACTCTGGAAACACAGAAATTTAAGGCTATAGAGAGACCCAGTCTTTGCTGGAAAAAATCACTTGCATTTATTGAGCATTTGCAATGTGCTAAGCGCTTCAATGACTCGCTACTCAAAATGTGGTCTGCAGACCTGCAGCCTCAGCATCACCTGGAAGCTGACTAGAAATTCAGAGTCGTGAGCCCACCCCAGATCTACTCAGTAGAAGCTGCATTTATTTTAATAAAAGGTGTTTCATGCACAGGTTGAAGTTTGAGAAGTGTAACTGTAAGGCATGTTCACATTGAAGTCTCACACAAAGTGATGGGGAAGGTACCATTATCTCCACTTGACAGAAGAGGGCCCAAGGATCAGCCAGCTGCAGAACTTGCCCGAGATGGCAAGCAGGCAGAAGAGCAGATCCCTGATTCCCACCTTTCTCCAGCAAGTCCTCCCATCAGCCGCAACACACCAGGTACTGTGCTGTGTACAAAGCCAGGTCTGTCTCACACCAAATCTCAGGGTCTTAACATCGCACCCACTTTCTCTTGGTACAAATAAAACAGCATCATGGTCACACCAAGATCTCATTTCAGCCACTGAGAAAACTAACATTATAATCCTCATTTTTCCAAATCAAGAAACTGTGGCTCAGAAAGGGGAAAGTGAATCTCTACACAGCAAAGGGTTTGTCTGACACAAAAAGGGTTTTCATGTAGAGGACAAGGCTCTGCTTTGTCTGGGTGTCCCCACAATCGAAGAGGCCACAGGGTGGTCATTTTCAACACAGCATAAGGCCCTGCTTAGGCCAAGGACCCCAGACGTTCTAGGCAGCAGAGTCTTTGGGACAGGAGGAGTGAATGGGCATGGCCAGTGGGGTCTGTTTGGAGATGGGTGAGATTTTCCTTCACCCAGCTGTTAGGGTTTGTGACCTCAGGGGCCACCAAGCTGGTCACATCATCAAGAGTGGCCACAGAAGACACCAGAGCCAAGGCTCAACAGGGTTGTGTGGACACTCAGTGCCCAATTATGGGACAAATCACCTGGAACAGTAGTGCGCTTCCTTGCCTGGGGGGTATTCAAATCTCCGGGGTGACACCGTGACAGGAAGGACTCTTGTGAGATGTCCAAGCTTCAGAGCAGGAAAAGGAGTGACAAAGGCACTCAGGGCTGCAGGCAGTTCAAATCCCAGCTCTGCCACTTAGTAACTGGGAGACCTTGGGCAAGTTCTCCAAACTCCCTGGGCCTCAGTTTCTTCATGTGTACAAAGGGGATAATCAGAGGTGTGTGTTTCTAATGAGATGAGATGTGAAGAACCCTTGGCTCAGGATTGTTCCCGTGGGACTATGCTAAGAATGGAAGGCAGGAACTCTCCCCTGTGGTACTGAAGGTAGTTTCAGGTGGTACAGAGAAAGGGCATTAGTTAATGTTGAGTAACGGAGGGAGAAAGTCACTCCTTTTCAATTCTCCTTGGTCCTTCTAATGCCATCACTGAGAAAGGCTCAGTTTGGTGCTGCCCTATCTTTAACACCTTCTCATTGTCTCCATTTTTAAAAAATGAGGTGTAACTTAAACACACGAAAGTGTACACAAAGCTTACATGTATAGCTCAATAACTTTTTACATTTCCACTATCAAAGTGATCATTCAGATCAAGACAATAGAATCCCAATGGCCCCCAGGGGTCCCTCAGATGCCCTCCCAGTCAATACCCTCTCTAAGCATACCCACTAGTCTGACTTCTATTCACCTAAGATTAGTCTTGCTTATTATTATTATTATTATTATTATTATTATTACTATTCACCCAGGCTGGAATGCAGTGGTGCAATCTCAGCTCACTGCAGCCTCAACCCCCTGGGCTCAGGCGGTCCTCCCACCTCAACCTCCCAAAGTGCTGGGATTACAGGTGTGAGTCACTGCACCCAGCTAGTTTTGCCTACTCTCGAACTCACTCAAATGGAATCATATAGTATGGACCTTTTCCTTAAACAATTTATTGAGATATAATTTACACACTGCACAATTCACCCATTTCAAGTGTAAGACTCAATGACTTTTCGTATATTCGCAAGGTTGTAGAGCCACCACCACAATCCATTTCGAATATTTTGTCACCTCAGAAAGAATCTTTCAGCCAACACTCCACAATCTCCCCCATTCTTCCTGGTCCCTGGAAACCACCAATCTGCTTTCTGTCTCTATGGCTTTACCTACTCTAGACATTTCATATAAATAAAAGTATACATATGTGACCTTTCGCATCTGGCTTCTTTCACTTAACATGATGTTTTCAAGGTCTGTCCAGGTGACAGCAGGTATCAGTAGCTCATTCCTTCATGTGGCTGACTAGTATTCCATTGCATGAATAGGCCACATTTTATTTATCCATTCATCAGTGGATAGACATGTACGTACCTTTTGGATCTGCTTTTTCCACTCAGTATTACATCTGTGAGATTTATCCATGTTATAGTATGCTCACAGCTCATTCTTTTTCATAATATTCCATCAAATGAACACACCCCTGTTTGTTGTCCATTGTCCTGTTGCTGGACATCTGGGTAGTTTCCACTTTGATGCTCTTATGAATAAGGCTGCCATGAATATTCCTGTGAATGTCTTTTGATGGTCTTATTTTGGCTGGGTATATCCCAGTGTGGAATTTCTGGTCATTGGGTACATATATTTTTGCTCAGCTCCTTTTTGAACAGAGAGCAAGCCTCAGGTTTTGAGCCTTTGCCAAACTGTGCCTTGTTGGAATGTAATAACATTGACTGACTTGTTTTCACTGTATTTAGTGTATCTATTACTTTCTCTTTATGGCAAAGGGATATTCCGTCTATAGTACTGATCCCTAGTCTTCTTTTTAAATAATGTGTTTGGGGTTTGTTTTTTTTTAAAGGAGTTAGTTTAAAGAAAAATTTCAGTAAATAATAGCACAGGCAGTGTGTGGGCAAAGTGAAAGTCATGAAGGAGATACCCAAATGTTTGGGAAGCACTGATTTAGGAGTTTGGACAAGGGGAAGAAGTTGGGGTGGTCAGGCAGATGTCCTGGCAGAAGAGGGACATAAGCTGGACCTGGAAGTATGGGTGAGAACCAGGGATTCAGGCGGAGAGAGGAGGAAAAGCTCCCTGGCTACAGTGGTACAGGAGCAATGGGCCGTCTTGATGCAGGGTGAGGCTACCCGGCTTCGAGTTTCAGGTTCCACCTCTCAGATCCTGTGCAACCTTCAGAACCTCATACCCTCTCCAGCCCTCAGCCATCTCATCTGCAAGATGCAGGCACTGGACTGGACAAGAAACTTCAAACAGGGCTCCCTGAGCAGACTCCAGCCTACAAATATATTTTTATTTGGAGTGTCTTTACACAAGTTGAACTCACAATTAAAAGGAAATTTTATGATGCCACTTTAGACTTTCGGCATCTTTCAATAACTTAAAGTTCTGGATCCATATTACAGGGGGCAACAGTTGGCCAGGGCTGAGTAGCAGTGGCTCCCATGAATGCCACAGTCCCCACCACTCCCTATCACATCTCCAGCACTGAAGAGGAGTGTTAGCTCCATTTACCATTGCACTTTCACTACTGTTTCGGTAAAGATGAAAGTGATGTATTTTTAATATTCCTGTCTCTAACAAAACTGAGAAACTTTTTTTTTTTTTTTTGCACATAGCCTTTATAGGTTCTCTTCATCACCTTACTACCCTCAGAGGTACCTGAAATTGAGAGCCCTGGCCGGTGTGATTTATAAAGTCCCACTCAGGTTGGAGAGTCTGAATGGGGTGATGGATTTATGTACAGGATACACTTAAAATAATTTTTTTTTTTTTTTTAGAGACGAGGTCTTACTCTATCACCCACCTGCGGTATAGTGGCACGATCATGGCTCACTACAGCCTGGAACTCCTGGACTCAAGCAGTCTTCCCACCTTGGCCTCTCGAGCAGCTGGGACTACAGGCACACACTACCACACCCAGCTAATTTTGTTGTTGTTATTGTTGCCCAGGCTGGGCCCAAACTCCCGGGCTCAAGGGATCCTCCTGCCTCCCAAAATGCTGGGATTATCGATGTGAGCCACCACACCTGGCCAGGATAAATTCTGATGCCTGCACAACCATCAGACAGAAAACAGCCACGCATGCCAGGACCAACATCAAGAAAATGACCAGGAATCAAGGAACTGATATTCAATGTTAGATCATGGGCAAAGCTGCAGTTTTGGTGTAGAAGACCTGGGTTGAATCCCAGGCACATCATTCACTAGCAGTGTGAACTTGAAAAAGTCATTTCTCCTCCTTGTGCCTCAGTTTCCTCATGTCCACAATGAGGCGGATCACATAAACTCATGCAAGCATCACTTCTGATTCTCACATTAGATCCTCAGCATGCACACAGTAGGCCTTCAACACAGTCCGGTGATAACTGCAGTCATTATTCCCCCTCTGGTCAGCCCTCCACAGAGTCACCCCCAGCAGCCACCTAGGCCTCTGTCTCTTTCACCGGAGAGCGGCTGGGAGGATGTGCCAATAAGTCGCTAGTTAACTAAATAAATGAATAAGGCAGGTCTATGCTGATATAAATCTCTAGAAGAGAACATTTAGACACTCCATATTCGAGCTGGATATCATTTAAATTACCAGGCTGCCTCCTCGGCCCGTATTCCCTTATTACCATGTTTTTAAAGCTCGGGGCTTAATTGCACGTTGCCACAGCCTTTACCCACGGCGCTTGTGGAAATTAGAGGCGCTTGCCTGCCCACTCATTTGCAGCCCATCACCCCCTCCTGGCTGGCATGGCCTGGGGATTGGACATTGGAGGGAGGTCTCTGTAGGGAACAGGTCCAACGCTTTGGGTTGGGAAGTGGGCTAGGGAGGGGACTCGTAATTGCCTTTCTGCCTCCAACCTTGCTCTCTGCCGGGCCATTCTCCATACAGTGCCAGGATGCTCCTTAAATATAAATCACATGATGTCATCCATGCCAGCTTTGACTCCTCCCCCGGATCCCTGCTCACTCAGGTTAAAAGCCAAACATCCCACCTTGGTCTCACAAAGCCCCACGGGATCTGAATTCCCGTAACTTCTCTGACCTCTGCTCCTTTCACACCCACTCCATCTTGCTCACTATGTCTCAGCCCCACCAGTCTCCTTGTTATGTCTCCAATGAGTCACTCCTGCCTCAGGATCTGTGCACCTCCTGTCGGCTCTGCCTGGCTTACTCTGACCCTGGTATTTGCAGTTGTCTCCTCCACTTGCTTCAGTTCTCTGCTCTCCGGGGCCTAATCTAAAACACATCTCCTCTCCCACACTGTCTTTTCTGCTTCATTTTTCTGTACAAAATTCATCAGTGCATATATCATACTTTGCAGCTATTTGTGTATTTGTTTCTTTGACACTCTCTCCCATTAAACGATCACTCTGTGAGGACAAAAACTTTGGAGAAAATCATTACGAACCAAACACAGCCTTGCTTGGTGTCTCGATGGTAGCTACTCAACCACTGGCCATTAGAAGAAAACATTCATTATGATTACTGGGTCCCTCCTTAGGCCATCTTTCATCACGTCTAACTTCCAAGTTCCCACATCCTGTTTTGCAGAAGCTATGGGCAGGAGTAGGTAGCTTTGGGTCATTTGACAGACGGAAAAATTGAGGCTCAGAGGTGTGAAGTGACTTCCTGGATCACACAGTAAGTTAGGGGGCACATGCCGCCCTCACGCCCTGCCAAAAACTCTTCCACTGCAGGGCCTTCGCACAGGCTATTCCCCTGACCTGGGATGCCCTTCACCCCACCTGCTTGTAAACTCTTATTCTTCAGATCTCTTTCAATATCTCCTCCTTGCAGAAGCCACCTTCCCACTTAGACTGGGGCAGATCTACCCTTTTAGAAGTTCTCAGCACACCTCGTATCTTCACAGTGCTGATAGGAGTTGACAATGCAAAAACGTGAGAACGTACTTTTGTCAGTGTGTGGACTTAGGAGACTCTGTGGGATGCAAATGTAAGCCATTCTGGGAACGCTGGGTTCTTCCCAAATTGAGACAAGAAAGAAGAGGAAACCAATCCAGATGTACTTATGAGCAGGTGACTGCTGTGGGCAGCTGGGTTCAGTCCCGAGGGGAGTGCCTAGGAGACCACTAAGATCACAGCTCTGAGGACACAGAAGCTGAGACATTTGTCCACCAACCCCCATGGTCATTGATTGAAGGGTGCTCCTGGGGGAATTCACTTCTAGGCACTTCTCATCTACTCTGTGTAGGGACCAAGCACATGGCTGTGGCCATTGGAAGCCCTTGGGCAGAGAGGCGGGTTTGGAGGTAGGATGCCATCAATGTCTTTGGTAACTGTCATCTGAACTGTCCAGGGTGTGCCAAGTGATAGGCGTGGCAACCAACAGCATCTGTTACAGCTTCTTACTGGAGTCGCTATTTGCATATTTATAAAACAGTCAGTCAACAAGCACTTTGTTAACTAACCCTGTGTCTCCAGCCCTGTACTTCAAGGGATACAGAGAAACCCAAGACCTCAGCTCTGCCCTCCTAAAGCAAAAACTCTACCTAAGGAGTCCAGACTGAAACACTCAGTACAGCCCAGTGATGCAGGTACATTTCACAGATGAGACGCCGAGGCACAGAGAGGTGATGGGATTTGTCTAAGCTCACACGCTAGTAAGTGGCAGTGCTGGACTTGAAGCCAAGGCTTGCACCCTTAACCTAAGTGCATCTGCAAATCCCTGGCCCCTGTACTACTAATGGTAACTGTTTATATTATTCCTGCTGATTATTCTCCCTTTGTGTGAGTACGGTCTTTATAGCTATGCAATCATCCCCAGTTTACAGATACGGAAATTGAGGTCCAGCAGGTGCATGATCACTGGGCAAATGGGAGCCTGGAGCTGAGTTAGAGACCCACATCGGCTGCTGGAGCCAGCCTTGGTTACCTTCCCCTCCATTAGCTCTTTGGAGGTCGGCAAGAAGGAAAAAGACAGAATTATGATCACTGCTGTGTATTGAGCAGTGCTTTTTGCAGATTATTTGTCTTTTACAGAAACTCTCTTTAGCCCTTGAACTCACTCTCCCTGTGCGGTTTAACTACACCCATTTTATAGCCAGGAAGACTAAGGTAAACGGGCTTAGGTTTCTTTGCCACACAAGTGGCAAAGTCGGGATTCAAATGGAATGGTCAAATTAGATGGTCAGTCTAACTCCAGAATCTAATCCTCATTCACCCTCAAGACAGGAATTCCTTTTAGAGCATCTGAGCTTGATTGCTCCCAGTCGATGGGAGATTCCCACCTTGCAAAGCTTGTCAGTCCACTGCTGGGCACCTCTGTTGAGTGTTTCAAGCTCTGGGTCTGGTCCTGCTCAGCTTAGCATCCTCAAAGCCCAGCACCAGATCCACCCTTCACAGATGGGATCATTTTGAGCCGCAGTCAGTCTCTCCTTGTAAATTTACACCTCATTCTTGGTCTGGTCTTTAAGGCAATAAAAACTCAACCTAATCTTTCTGGAGAGAGGCAGAAAGATGAGGAAATAAGCTAAAATCACATAAAATAGCATATGCAAAATACAGATCATCGTCCCTAGCACGACACACACTCAAAAAATGGAGAAGCAGATGTTATTACCATTATTATTCTATTACTATTACCAGAAGCAGCACTGGGACTGTTTTAAGAACTCCAGGGGTTCTAAGCATGCTCATATTGGGAAGTTGCCTGTCCCAGCGTATCCAATACACTAAAATGCACCCATATCCTGCATTAAAGACAATTTTCTGTGAAAATAATTTGGAAGGAATTTTGTAATTTTGTTTCGGACATTACGCTCCATTTTGATTCCTGAAGTTCCTTTTTGTATATTAGAACTAGTCTTTTTCCCGACCTCTTTGGATCTCAAGCACTCTTGTTCAAGTAAGCCAGACAGGGAAAATGAGGCCCAGGGAGGCAAAGTTTCTTGCCCGACGAGACACACTTAGTAGTGGCAGCTGTGTTTGAACGCCATCAGCCCAACTCAAGACCTGTGTTTTAATCTCTTGGTTGTGAAACTGACATGGGTGGAGAGAAAGGGATGACTCCAGTGGAGGCGGCAGAGGGAACTGCATCTGGGGCTGGAGGAGGGGAGGGTTGGGAGGCCTGGGTCCTCACCAGCCAGCCAGACCCGCAGCCTCTTGCCCTCCGCCCAGCCTGCTAATTGCTCCTGCTGACAGTTCAGGGCCAACGCTTCCAAGCAGTCTTATCTTCTTCTTTACCATTTTTCTTTCTGGGCAATGAAGTTAAAAATCCCTTCCCAGCACTCTGATGGGGTTTTTAAAATGTAGCCTCCATATCACTATTTAACATGCAGTGCTAAAAACTCGATAAACAGCGACCGTCATTTGCAGATTAGCTCTTCACATGACGAAATGATTTATTTAGAAGATTTCCCAACACCGCCCTTCTCTCTCTCTCTCTCTCATTCCTTGGCTAAGAACATATTAATCAGAAATTAAGGCTGATGGAGGAACGGAGGTGAGAGTGATGGGAACAGTGAGAGAAAGGGGTGTGGAGGGAGGTGAGGAAGAGAACGTGGGTGTGAGTGGCCGCAGGGAGAGGTGGCAGAGGGAGGCCGGAGGGACTGGGTGCTCTGGAAGGGATGGTGGCAATGGGGGGGGCTGGGCAAATGGGGGACTCAGAGGACACCAGAGGAGGGTCTGGAGAGAGAGGAGAATGCTGGGGTCAGGGAGCTGGTCAGAGGGGTGGGAAGAAAAGGAGGGAAAATGGGGAGGGGGAAAGAAAGAGGAATGAAGGGAAGGAGAAGAGAATAAATGAGAGAGAGAGAGAGAGACTAGGATTAAGGCAGAGAGAAGGAGAGAGAGACAGGAAGAGGAGAGAGACTGAGATGGAGGCAGAGAGAGGGAAAAATCTAGGAGAAAGGAGAGAGAACAAGAGAGACATACAGAAAGAGAGGCAGGAGAGGGAAAGGAGAGGAAAGAAAAATAGGAGAGAGGGAGACAGAGAGCCAGAGAGGGGATGAGACAGAGTGAAATAGAGGGATGAGAGAGAAAAAAGACAGAGAAGGGGAGAGAAAGAACTAGGGGGGGGGGGGGGAAACAGGCGTGGTGGCTCATCCCTCTAATTCCAGCACTCTGGGAGACGAAGGGAGGATGGCGTAAGCCCAGGAGTTTGAGACCCGCCTGGGCAATGTAGTGAGACCCACATCTCTATAAAAAACAAAAAAAGTAAAATAAAGTAAATTTTTACAAAACAGAAAAAAGGAAGGAAGGAAGGGAGGGAGGGAGGGAGGAAGAGTAGGCAACCTCAGTGACAGGTGAGGTAGGTCCCCGGGGAGCCAGCCACTTGGGTGCTGCTCCCCGCCACTCGCTGGTCAGGTCAGGCCCCCACCCCGGGTCCTATCTGCAGAGCCTCTCACTCTCCTCTGCCCAGCCGGCCACTGCTGCAGGTGGGGGGAAGGCAGGCCGCCCCGGTGAGGAGCTTCTCCACGCCTCCCTAACCAGGCAGAGGGGCCGGCCAGCTGCAGCCCTGTTGCCTCACCAGGGAGAGACAGAAAAGAGCTTAGGCTCTGGCTTGGCACCTCCCTTTTTTTATCTCATGCATATACATATATTTATATAAATTTCTATGCACCATAAATATATATGTATAAATCTCTCTCTTTCTCTCTTTTGCAAGCCCGAGAGATAACCAGGCCTGGAGCAGAGGCTACAACGATAAGAAGATTAGAGAGGATTGGTTCATTTGTTGTAAGATACTCCAGGAGGGATATTTTGCTCTCAGAAGACCAACCAGAAGGTTATCTAAATAGGCTAGGTCTGAACTAACCCAGAGCTGCTCCCCACTGGGACATTAATGGTACAAAGAGCGAAAGACAGGAGGGGCGAAGATGAGTTATAATGATTATTTGATTATCTTGGGCTTTAACAAACCCAGCCAGTTCGTCTGGGTGTGAAAAATTAGCTGTTCTCACAGCGGCAAATTTCACAGCGTTCAGCATTATATATCTTTTTCTCCAGAGAGGAGACGGCCGCTGCACTCAGACTCTGGGGTGACAAGGACGCCCCAGTTTCTCTTAAATGTGGCCCTGCAGCTCAGTCCTCTGGACAAAAAAAAAAAAAGAAAAAGAAAAAAAGAAAATCACCCCACCATTCAGGGTGAGTTCAAAGACCATGCTGGATCCACAGCTTAAAATATAAACATAGATAGTTTAGTTATAGAAGGGAGGGTATCACTTGCTGTCTTAAAAAATATAAAATTTTAATTTTTTAATTTTTTTTTCCGAGACAGAGTCTTTCTCTGTCACCCAGGCTAGATCGTGCAGTGATGCGATCTCAGCTCACTGCAACCTCTGTCTCTCAGGTTCAAGCAATTCTCGTGCCTCAGCCTCCCAAGTAGCTGGGATTACAGGCGCGCACCACCACGCCTGGCTAATTTTTTGTATTTTTAGTAGAGACGGGGTTTCACCATGTTGGCCAGGCTGGTCTCCTGACCTCGTGATCCGCCAGCCTCGACCTCCCAAAGTGCTGGGATTACAGGCGTGAGCCACCGCGCCCAGGCTTAATTTTAATTTTTTTTAAAAACTACCTGGCTAATGGTCCAGTGAAAAAATCTTTTTCATCTAGGACTACACTGCCAATATGGTAGCTCACCACATGTGGCTATTGAGTGCTTGAATTGTTGAACGGCTGAATACAGATGTGCTGTTAATGCAAAAAAAACAAAAACAAAAAACACTGGATTTTGAAGACTTAGTAGAAAAAAAAATGTAAAATATCCCATTAAAGATATTTCTATTTTTTTCTTTTTTCTTTCTTTTTTTTTTTTGAGATAGTCTCGCTCTTCCCCAGGCTGAAGTGCAGTGGTGTGATCTCAGCTCACTGCAACCTCTGCCTCCCAGGCTCAAGCAATTCTCCCACCTCAGCCTCCCCAGTAGCTAGGGCTACAGCTGAGAGGCACCACGCCTGGCTGATTTTATTTTTTGTAAAAATGGGGTCTCTCCTTGTTGCCCGAACTCCTAGGCTCAAGCAATCCACCCATCTTGGCGTCCCAAAGTGCTGGGATTACAGATGTGAGCCACCGTACCCAGCCAATATTTCTCTATTGAATGAAAACATTGATGATGGGAATGACATGCTAGGTGAAATCAGGCATATTATTAAAACTAATTTCATCATTTATTTTTACTTTTTAAACACATGAATACGAGCAGATTTTTTTTTTTTTTTTTTGAAACAGAGTCTTGCTCTGCCACCCAGGCCGGAGTGCAGTGGCGCGATCTCGGTTCACTGCAAGCTCCGCCTCCTGGGTTCACGCAATTCTCCTGCCTCAGCCTCCTGAGTAGCTGGGACTACAGGCGCCCACCACTGCGCCTGGCTAATTTTTTTGTATTTTTAGTAGAGATGGGGTTTCACCGTGGTCTCGATCTCCTGACCTCGTGATCTCCGCCTCCCAAAGTGCTGGGATTACAGGCGTGAGCCACCGCGCCCGGCACAAGCAGATTTTAAATGATGGGTGTGACTTCCTTTATATTTCTACTGAGTGTCCCAGCTTTAGACACTGGGTCTTGTGCACAATTGGCACTTGGAGAGCCATGGAATCCAATTGGTTAGGAGTGGAGCAATTAGTGGAATTTGTTCCAGCTTTTAAGGGCCAGCCTGGCCCAGGGGTTAGCAAAATGCCAATATGGTGAGGCCTGGATCTCTTCAGCATAGACCAATAGGCTTGTGCCACCCAGGACTTGGAGCACCTACTGCCTGCCAGGTTCTGCTCTGATCACGTTACTCACATGGCCTTGTTTAACCAAACAACGCACTGAGAGGTGGGGTCAGTGTTTTGCCCCGTAACAGTGGAGATCAGGAAGGACTGGAGAGGTTGTGTTTATTGAGCACTTACTATGTGCAAGCTTTGTGCCACACTCAACACTCAACACGAGCGTCCTCTCTTGTCCTCGCAACAACCACACGCTCGAGGCAGCTACAATTATGTCCCCAGTTGACAGATGAGGAACGTGAGGCTTGGCTAAGTGAAGAGACTTGCCCAAGTTTACTCTGCTGGTGGGATTTGTGCCTGGGAAGTCTGCTTCCAGCCACAGTTGGGAAGGAAAGCCACGATGTGTACCTAAGTCACGACAGAGCAGGTGGTCTGTTCCACCCCAGTAAACCCAGTGCTGTGCAGGCTGGGCTGGGCATGAGGACATAGAATGAAATGAGACATACTTCTCTCCCTCCAGGCATGCACAATGCTTTTCTCCGGTTAGCACTCCCCCAGGTATGGACAAGTCCAGGAGGAAACCAGAAAGGCTTCCTGGAGGAGGGGGCATCCCAGCAGGCCTTGAAGAATGAGGAGAAAATGCATGGGGAAACCCTCTAGGCAGAGGAAACAGATGGACTAACGCAGGTTTGGGCTTGATTTGTCCTTTCCACTTCAGGATGTGGGTGTTAGGTTCCCCACCTGTTCAACAGAGCTGCTAAAATCTTCCTTGGCTCACCCAGAGGCATTTGTAAACTTCAACTGAGATGACAGCCAGGAAGCAGTGTGAAAAGTGAAAGTGACTGGCAAATATTATTGTCACTGTTGTCCTCCTCAGCATCCTGTCTCTGCCCTCAGTCCTCCCCTCCTCCAAGCTTGCTCCTACCCTTCTCCCTCCTGAAATTACAAAATCCACTTTCTTGTCCTGCCACACCCCAGCTCCTGAATATCAGGATGATGACCTCATTGAGAGACTCTTTGGGTGAAGGAAGATAATCTAGCAGAAAACTGGACCACAGACCTAGGTTTGAGTGCTACGTGTGCTGTGTGGCCTTGAGCAGTCAGTCTACCTCTCTGAGCCTCAGTTGTCCCATCTGCAAAATGGATAATCACACTGCCTCCCTCCTAGGTGAGGCATTATGTAGAATACCATAGGTCAAGGAGCATAATAGATGCTCAATAAATGTTCATTATTAAGTACCTGAGGTGGAGACAGCTAACTGCTTTCTCAATATCCATTCCCCTGCCTTCCTCAATAAAGAACCTGGATTTTATTCTGGGCAGCTTTGGGCTCAGCTGAAAGAACACATTTCTCACCTATTTTTGCAACCAGGGTGGTCAATAAGGTGTCGGCCAAAGTCGCTGAGTGTTGGGCTTGGGAAACTTTAAAGGGAACTACCCCAGCTGAAGGAGGGTCCTTTCCCCTTCGCTGTCCTTTCCCACCCTTCCACCTTCTTTGAGCTTTGAGTGAGGATGGGAGTTGGAAGCTGGATCTCCTAACTGGGGTGGAACCCCCTGGCCCAGACCCCCACCCACTTCCAGAGGCCCCAGGCCAGAGGCCAGAGCCACTGCTATTCAAGAGTTCGGGCAAGAATAAAAAGTATCAGTTCGGCCTAAGATATTGGGGCATTTTCCACTGACAGCACCAAGAGCTTGCAGCCTATTACCATCATTATTATTATCACCATCATTGTCACCATCATTATTGGACAAAGCCAGCCTCCGTCCTTCCCCAGCCTGAGCCCCACCACCCTTCTCTGCAGCAACATCTTGGCTCCCGTCCCTCCATTCTCTCGCCCTCACTCCCTCTTTCTTCCTTTTATGTTCCCTGCCCCCCTGCCGCCGTCTCCTCTCCCCTTTCTCCTTCCTCTTTATTTTATCTCAACTTGCCACAAATCTGTTCCCCTACAAAGCAGCTGCCATCTTTGTTCTGGGCCATTATCTGTAGCAGCGCGGCCCGAGCGGGGCCGCTGGGCAGACAATCACCGGGTAATAGAGTGTCTGCGAGCTATTGTGGAGTGTGTCCGAGCCGATCCATCACCCGCCGCCTGACACCGCGCGCAGGCGGCAACCGGAAAGCTGGCCGGGCCACTCTCGGAATCTCCACTCTGCCCCTCCGTGCGCGCAGGACAGGGACCAGGGATGGGGGACCCCAGAATGCAGCCCGGGCTCATTCTGGCTCTTTCCATGCGCTTAGGGTCTCCTGTTTCGCAGTCATTTAATCTATGCTCCCACCCTACAAGGGAGGGTGGCTTATTGTACGCCATTGTACAGATGCAAAGCTGAGGCTCAGAGAGGGGAGGTCATTTGCCCAAGGTCACACAGCATTATGGAGGCAGAACTGGGACTCAAACAAAGGTTTATCTGCCCTAAAGCCTGTGGTCTCAAAACACCATGCAGTGCTATTCCCCAGAACCTGCTTTTTCAGGGCAGTGATGTGCTTTGCACGTTTAGGACACAAGCTGGTAGTCCAATATTTGCAGAACTGTGTTCTAGATATTGGGCAGGGAGAGTTATTTATTTATTTATGTATTGAGACAGAATCTCGCTTTGTCACCCAGGCTGGAGTGCAGTGGTGCAATCTCAGTTTAGTGCAATCTCCACCTCCCAGATTCAAGCAATTCTCCTGCCTCAGCCTCCCAAGTAGCAGGTACTACAGGCACCTGCCACCACACCAGGCTAATTTTTGTATCTTTGGTAGAGACAGGGTTTCACCATGTTGGTCAGGCTGGTCTCGAACTCCTGACCTCAGGTGATCTGCCCGCCTCGACCTCCCAAAGTGCTAGGATTACAGGTGTGACCCACCGCGCCCAGCCAGGGAGAGTTTTTATAAGAGATGTGCAGCAGCCATTCCCCTCTGCTCCACCCATTACAGTTGGTGGTCTAATGGGAAGTGTGGGAAGGGTAGAAAGTAATATTCATCACGATAGGCAAGAGAGCGTAGTGGATAAGGGAAGGGGTGCTGCAGCCAATGCCGTTTCCTCATGGCTGTGCCACTCCAGCTGTGTGACCTTGGCCAAGTGACTTCTCCTCTTTGTGCCTCAGTTTCCTCATCTGTGACAATAATAGGTCCTCCCTTGTGAGATGGTTAGGAGGATTCAATGCATAACACAAGGGCCTGGCATTTAGAAACATCAATTAAACATTAGATATTTTTATTCATTCTAGTCCTACACAGGGCCGATGTTTTATTTACATGATTTACATTATACCATTTACCCTCCACAACATACCCAGATGAGGTACATACAATTATTATTTCTGTTTTACAGAGGCAGAAATTAAGACTCAGAACCTTGTCCAACGTCACCCCAGCTAGCAAAATAATACATTCTCTCTTATGCATTCTTTAGGCATTGACCGAGCACCTAATGTGTGCTAAGTTTTGTCCTAAGTGGCGTAAAAACTACAAAGGTTGGCTTTGTAGCAGCAACCGACTTTTAAAGAGCCCTTCTCTCTACTAAGCATTTAAATGCATGGCTGAAGATAATCCCCCAGCAATTCTCGGAAGTTGGTGTCATTATTCCCATTTTAGAGATGAGAACTCCAAGACACCAAGACGTTAAGCAATTGACTGAAAGTCACAGTCTGTACATGTGGCATCCGGGATTGTACCTTGGCAGTCTGACTCCAGAAACAGAGAAACACAAATCGCCTTGCCTGAGAATGCCCTTGCTCACCCTGAATTCACATGTAGCAGGGGGAGGTCAGCCGTGGAGACCCCTAACTAGGCTATGGGGAAGAATTAGCACCATCCAAATGGAAAGGTCATGCTAACGGGCTCTGGCAGATCAGAGGAGAACTACAGCACATGCTGCTGCAAGTATCACGGAAGGCTTCCTGGAGGAGGAGGTGAAGGAGGGGCCTCATCCAGAGATGAGGTCTAAGTCGGGCAGGGGACTCTGCAGCACCTCATTTGGCTGGATGCGACCTGAGAAAGAGAGACCCAAGACATTCTGACCATGAATCTGAGCTCACAGCAGGGGCTCTGTAGGAGGCGGTTCAGAAATCTTGAAATGCTCCCTAGGGATTCATGGGCCATGTGGACATTCTTCTTGTGTGTGTTTTTGTTTCTGTGGACATTTTTCAGTTGAACACCTACTGTGTGCCAGCCCCCCTACTATGTACACCTTGCCCTTATATTGCTCACAGTCACATAGAATGACACATACTTGATGGAAAAGCACAGGGAACTGCAGGGGCTCCCTAAGAGGGGAGGGGTTGCTAGGTGGGGAGGGGAAGGAGATGGGGTCCCTGCTGCGGTTGGGATTTGCAAATTGGCTTGATGACAGACTTGTGCCTGGAAGAGAAAAGTTCTAGCTCTTCATGATCAAGGCAGCATAGGAACGCTCAAATGGGATAGTTGAGGGTTGGGAGGATAGGGCGGGGAAGTTTTGTCAAGATCAAGGTTATGATACCCACCATTGTTTGAGCACTTGCTGGGCCCAGACCCTGCTTCATGCTTCACATGTCTTATCAATCCCTTCCCCTCAACCTTATGAGAGGCCATTCCAAGGATGAGGAAGCTGAGGCTCAGAGAGGTGAAGTCATGTGCAAAGCATCTGACTTCAGTACCCAAGCTCTCAGCCATTGCAAAAAACAGGCTCTCCCTGCCTTAAAAACTTCCCCAGGGGCCTGGGCAGACTCTTCTCTCCCCAGACAAGGTGGAAACTCCCCAAACCTTCAGGTGGCCTCACCCTGTCCCACCCTCTAAGCTGCACACATCAGCGAGGCTTCCTGCCTTGCTTTGCCAACCAGCTCCTACTCACCCTCCGGGGCCCAAGCGGGAAGTGCCTGCCCCAGGAAGCTTTTCCAGCCAAACTGGCTCCCTATCCTGAGTCATTTCTCCCTGTATTAGGACATTCTGTGCAGGGGCCATTTCCCTGGGTTTCTTGATTTGTGGTATGGTATTAGTTACCATTTAGTAAGTACCTATTAGATTTCAGGCTTTGTGACATAGCAGAAGTGGTACTAGTACTAAAAGTATGACAATAGTAACTATGACACTCACAGCCACAATAGCAATCTTGAAGCACCTGCTGTATGCGAGGTATTGTCATGGGAAAGACTTTGGTTGTCACTGTTCACTGAACACTCACTCTATACTAGATTCTGAGGTGACAGCAGCAACCACCACCCCAGCTTCCCCTACCCATGGAGTGTGCCCACTGCACCTGCCACTTGCCCTGGTTCATCACCCACTAGATCCTGATGGTAACTCCTTGAGGGGGGTCCCAGTCTTGACCCATTTCTCAGATCTGGCAAGTGGTGCTCAGACTGGTGAAGGGGTTTACCCTGGGAAGAGGCAGAGCTAGGAACTGCACTGCAGCCTCTACCTCCAAGTTTCTGGAGTGCTCTCCAAGTGCTCCCCGAGAGCTCCCTGAACTGCATTGACTGTGAGGAAACAGATGGAGGACAATGATGCAGGGTTTCATATGTGGTGACAGTGACAGGCCAACCCCAAATACCTAGGAGGCCATCCTGAGCTCTCCCACACCCTCTTGTTCCAGCTTCCCTCTCCCTGCCCGTCTGGACCTCTCTGAACTTCCTGGAAGCTTTCTCCAGGGGTGTTTTGTCTGGGCTATTTATTTCTTTAGCCATCTTTCCTTTTCTCTCCCGATCCTCCCAAAGACCCTGTTGCTGTCTCTTCTCTCCCCTTGCCTGGGCAACCACTCCTCCCCAGTCCTGAGTTTGGTGTGGGAGGGGTAATATGCAACCCTGCACAGAGATGCTGGAGAAGGCAGGCTGGGGGCACACACAACCATCCCGGGCCGCGCTCACGGGAAGATCAGAGCTTTGCTTGAGGGTGATCCTGGGGGGTCGAGGGGAGCCCTCCAGTCTTAGGAGGTGGGAGGGGCTGGTGGAGGTACAGAGAACATTGGAGACAGCATGGGGGGCTTCGAGGACATCCTGAAGGCAGTGGGGGCTGGCTGATGGAGAAGCCCACCCAGACCTGGGGAGAATGCCAGGGTGGGGAGAGACTGGGGGTCACAGGGAAGATGTAGACCCCATCAAGGTCAGGAGAGAGGCCCAGAGATGCTGTCAGATGGTATTACCCAGAGTTTGACTGGGGATGGGGTGAAGGGAGGGGCAGACTGTGTGATCGCGAGGGAGGATGGCGTGCACCGTGTGTGTGTGTGTGTGTGTGAATAGGATGGAGATGGGGTGTGTGTGTGTGTGTGTGTGTAGGATGGAAATGGTGTGTGTGTGTGTGTGAATAGGATGGAGATGGGGCATGTGTGTAGCTAGGATGGAGATGGGGCGTGTGTGTGTGTGTGTGTGTGTAGGATGGCAGAGATGGCATGTGTAGTCGTATATAGATAGGATGGAGATGGGTGGTGTGTGTGTATGGATAGGATGGAGATGGTGTGTGTGTGTGTGTGTGTGTGTGTAGGATGGCGGAGATGGCATGTGTAGTCGTATATAGATAGGATGGAGATGGGGTGTGTGTGTGTGTGTGTGTGTAGGATGGCGGAGATGGCATGTGTAGTCGTATATAGATAGGATGGAGATGGGGTGTGTGTGTGTGTGTGTGTGTGTGTGTGTAGGATGGCGGAGATGGCATGTGTAGTCGTATATAGATAGGATGGAGATGGGTGGTGTGTGTGTATGGATAGGATGGAGATGGTGCATGTGCAGTTGTATATAGATAGGATGGAGATGGAGATGGTGTGTGTGTGTGTGTGTGTGTAGTAGGACAGGGTAGATTTCATGTGTGTGTAAGAGAGTAGGATGGGGTGGACCCTGTTTATAGGGATGGGTGGACCCAGTGTGTGTATAGGATAGGTGGACCCTGTGTGTGTATAGGGATGGGCAAGTCCTGTTTATGTATAGGGGTTGGAGTAGGCCCTGTGTGTGTATAGGAGGGGAGGTGTACTGTGTCTGTGTGTGCAAGGGAGATGGATATGGGAAGTCCCAATAGCCCCCCTTGGCTGCCCAGTTCCAAGAAACACAAATACATAAGCCTCATTGCCCCAGTGCTGCTTAAAAGTGAATGTAAAATATATACGTGTACATATGTATTTGTTTGTATCTGTGCGTCTGTGTGTACGTGTGTGTGTGTTTACCTCAAAAATCAAGAGTTGCAGTGAATTTCAGGGAAGTGGCAGGGCCCGATGTGGTAATTAACAAAGGAGACTCGGTTTCCCTGTGCCTCTGTATTTACTGATCTATGCATGCACACACAAGGTGAGATAGGATGAATGGCTAATTTCCCAGCGGCTTTTGCTCCTGCTTGCTGCAAAGTTGTGAACAAAATGACTGGCCATGCATTGAACTGGCTTACACAGCTCTCCATATGGAAATTAAGATAATCCAGGGCCCAGCTTTGTGTCTCAGCTACAGCAGGGGAGCCAGGAGGGAAGGGGAGGGGGGCTGCGGAGGCTCCAAAGAGACAGGGTGAGGCTCCCGGGCCTTTCAGAGGAACAGTTTACTGCTCGGGCTGGGGAATTTAGCTCGATTTTGTTGGTCAAACACTTAGGAGGATGTGTATTCTTCCACTTTCCCCAACCCCCAGTCCTGCTCCCTGCCACCTTCTTTCTTCTGCTCAGACCTCACCAGGGATGTAATACTCGGTTCAGGGTAGGAAGGTTTTAGGCAGCAGAACAAAAGAGAAGGGATTATGGGTAAGGTCAGAGGGCTCCGGGGATTAGAGATATGATGTATTAAGAGGGCAAGACTGCCAGGAATACTTTCTGTTTCTATGAAGCCTGTGTTAATTGATGGGAAAAATCTCTCCTCTACATATCCCCTCCCACAATCTCTTCTCCACGCTCCCAACTCGGCCTCTTTTTCTCAGGTCCTTCCTTAACTCTCTCTTGTTCATTTCTCTCTTTCTGCTCTGCCCCTGGTCTCTTCCTAGCCAGGGCTTTTCTGAGGCCTTAGAGAGATGAGGTGCAGTCAGGAGGTCCAGGGCGAGGTGAGATGGTGTGAGGGTGGAGTCTGGATGCCCATTTCAGACTGCCTGGGTTGACGCCCTGTCCCCTGTGAGACACACACACACACATACACACACCCATGCACACACACACACGGTATGTGTGATTAGGGTAGTTACTTAACCTCTCTAAATCTTTTTTTTTTTTTTTTTTTTTTTTTTTTTTTTGAGACGGAGTCTCGCTCTGTCGCCCAGGCTGGAGTGCAGTGGCCAGATCTCAGCTCACTGCAAGCTCCGCCTCCTGGGTTCACGCCATTCTCCTGCCTCAGCCTCCCGAGTAGCTGGGATTACAGGCGCCCGCCAACTCACCCAGCTAGTTTTTTGTATTTTTAGTAGAGACGGGGTTTTGCCGTATTAGCCAGGATGGTCTCGATCTCCTGACCTCGTGATCCACCCGTCTCGGCCTCCCAAAGTGCTGGGATTACAGGCTTGAGCCACCGCGCCCGGCCAACCTCTTTAAATCTTGACTTTCCAATCTATAAAATAGAAATGAGAAGTAGCAATGGCTACTCTATTATTTATTATTATTATTTTTACTGCATGCCCCAGAGCACTGTGCTGGGTGCTCGGGACTAGATACAGTGGTGAGTAAGCTCCCCACCTTTCCTCTCGGATCTCACAGAGCCAGGGAGACAAAACACAGCAGGGAAGTCAATCAATAAAAATGGTGACAGACTGTGACATCGCGATAATGGACATAAACAGGGTGTGTGGCTGAGGCTAATGAGAGGTGAGTACTGGGGAGGCAGGTCTGCCTGTGGGGAAGGAGTAATCAGGGTGGGCATCCCTGAGGAAGTGTCCCTGAGCTGGAACCCTAAGGCTTTCCAGGAGGAGGGGTCAGCCTGAGCAAAGACCTGAAGGAGGAGGGGTGCTGGATGTGTGTGAGAAGTATGACAAAGCGTGGGTGCCACGGGGAGGCCTCAGGAGGTCAGGTTGCAGAGCCAAGTGGGAAAATAAAGAGAATTTGGAAAGCATAGATTTTGCCCAAAGCAATCACTGAGTGTATTGATCATTCAAATCGTAGGTTTTCCAACTAACTTAAGTAACCCATTCTCTACCCAGGACCTGTGTGACCTTGTAAAAGTGCAAATGGGATCCTGTTTACGTTAGTCCCACCTGCATAAAACCCTCCAGTGGTGACTTCTGCACTTCCAGTTTGACAAAGCTCCTCATCACAGTTCCCACTGCAGAGGAAAGAAGAGGCCACGTACTTGGCAGGTCATTGGGAGCACAGACTTGGGGGGCCAGATGGGCTGGCATGGAAGACCCCACTTCTCCAACTCCCATTTGTGTGAACTCAGGCAAATTACCTGGCCACCTGGGGACTCAGTTTCCTCATCTAAAAGATGGATATAATGACAATCATACCCGCCTCCTAGGGCCATTATGAAGCTTAAAATAGTCCATATATGTAAACAACTAGGGCATAAGGGCATATGTGTTATTAATAAGTGCTATGCAGTCATTCACGTGGGCAGTGTTCCAGTAACTCAGGGCAGAGATGGTGGCTCGTGTTGGGGGGTGACAGTAGAGATGGGGCAGAGGGCACATTCACATTTGGAGAATATTTTGGACCTCGAGCAAGACTCTCTTCTCCCTTAGACTTACTCAGGTTTGGGGTAGAGAAGACGTTTCATAGTCCTAGCCTGTGGCAGACAAAGACCAAAAGATTTTTGGAGTCTACTTACTCCAAATCAACGGAGTGACGTGCCTGACTGCAAGGCTAATCCCATCCTTGGCTGCTTTAATGGAGTCATAAAATAAGAAACTGGAGGCTGGACATAGTGGCTCAAGCCTGTAATCCCAGCACTTTGGGAGGCCGAGGCAGGCAGATTGGTTGAGCCCAGAAGTTCAAGATCAGCCTGAGCAACATGATGAAACTCCATCTCTACCAAAAAAAAAAAAAATACAAAAATTAGCCAAGCGTGGTGGCGCCTGCCTGTAGTTCCAGCTACTCAGGAGGCTGAGACAGGAGGATCACTTGAGTCCAGAAGGTAGAGGTTGCCGTGAGTCATGGTTTGCACCACTGCACTCCAGTCTGAGCAACAGAGCAAGACCCTGTCTCAAAAAAAGGGAGAGAAAGAGACTGAAATTCTCTACTCCGGGATTCCCAACCTTGGCACTATCGCCATTTCAAGCACAATGATTCTTTGTTGTAGGGGGCATCTGAGCATTATAGGATGTGGAGCATCATCCCTGGCCTCTACCCACCAGATGCCAGTAGCTCATGTGCACGCGCACACACACAAATGCGCACACACACACACACAGCGATAATCCAGAATGAATGTCTCCAGATATTGCCAAATGTTGCCTGGGGGCAAAATCTCCCTCAATTTAAAACTACTGCTCTACTCTGAACTGGTCAGCCCCACACCCAAAATATCCTGTTTTATCCTGGATTATAAATTTGAAATTGTTCTGGGAAGAGCAGTCTTACCTAGAAATGAAAAGGCTCTTGGAGAATGTATACTGGCCATGAAAGAGAGGAAAGGTTGTCACTTGGAAGAGAACCAACAAGTGAATGACACAGAGAAATGGGGAAAATCTGTGAATCCGATCCAGAGCTGTTCACAGATGAGAAGAGTTGCCTTGGGAGGGAGTGACCTCCCCGTTGCTGGTGGCATGCAAGCAGAGAGTTTACGATGGCCATCAGGTGGGGATGGAATACTGTATAATCTGAAGATTTCCATCGTAAGACTCTCCCCCACTTCTAGGGAAAACTCTCTTAGCTTCTGTCTTCTAATTCCTCCCTGAAAAGCTTCCTCACCACTTCCCACAGAACTCTCTCCCTCACTGAAACCAAAAGGCTCCTAGAGTTCACCTTCAAGTCTTTCAGCTGAATCTACTGAAGTGAAATACGAGAAGGATGATTATGAAGTTTTGTTGTTGGGACCCATGAAATCAATGGCTCCCAAAGAAAAAAAAAAAAAGAAAGAAGAGTAAACCAAGCTAACGACCCCAAGTCAAAATGGTAGATAGCAGGCCAAGCTGCAACCTAGGGGTGAAAAACAAAGGCAAGTGTTTTCATTTGCAGGATTCAGGGGTCATGAACCTGTGTTGTGCCATGAACTCCGCTGTGAGAATGTTCAGGCTGGGGCTGCGGGACTATTCCGGGAAGTGTCTGGGCTGGTTCCAGCATCTTCTTCCAGACAAGCCTAGCATCCTGACAGTTGAAAGGTGGGAAGAGATTGGCTTCGATCATGCAATGTGATACCCTGGAATGGACCCTGGTACAGAAAAAGGACATGAGTGGAAATATCGGTGAAATCCAAATAAAGTCTAGAGTTTAGTTCATAGTGTTGCATCAATGTTAATTTCTCACTTTCAACAAATACGCCAGACTTAAGTAAGATGGTCACTTCGGCAGAGATCTGGACGAAGGATATAGGAGAAGTCTCTGTACTAGCTTTGCAACTTTTCTGTAAATCTAAAGTTATTCCAAAATATAAAGTTTATTTTTAAAAAATAACATTAGCTTAGGAAGAAACCTGGCCATTAGTATACCACCATCATAATCCATTTCATATCTATATTCCATGTGTTCACTGTCCCACCAATTCAATATTTTTATTTAAGTGAAATCATTTTTTCTACTTTTAAATTTTTATTTTAAAATGAAACTCTGTATCACTACCATAAATGGAAAATCTGTTTCTCTTGCCACAAATTGGTGGTAGCCATACAAATAAATACAAGTAAAAATAAAACGATGCTATTAAATGTAAGCCAAATGCATTCACCTGTGGAAGGCCCCAGGCCTGCTTTTGCCCTCTTCGTTGAAAAGGGAAGTGAGCAATTGTTAGAAAAGCGTCAAAGACCTATCAGCAACAAAGAAGACTTCCTCCTGGCTGGAATCCCAAAGTTGGAGGAAGACAACAGAAAAAATAACTTCTCATCATGTAATTCTAAGTTACTTAAGACGGTTGTCTGGCCAGGCACAGTGGCCAGACCTGTAATCCCAGCACTTTGGGAGGCCGAGGCGGGTGGATCTCTTGAGGTCAGGAGTTCAAGACCCACCTGGCCAACATGACAAAACCTCATTTTTGTTAAAAATACAGAAAATTAACTGAGTGTGGTGGCGCATGCCTGTAATCCCAGCTACTTGTGAGGCTGAGGCAGGAAAATCACTTGAACCTGGGAGGCGGGGCTTGCAGTGAGCCAAGATCACACCACTGCACTCCAGCCTGGGCTACAGAGCGAGACTCCGTCTCAAAAACACAAAACAAACAAACAAAAAACTGTTGTCTGTGAATTACTTAAAGGTGTGTCTCCTTCTTTAGAAAGTGCTTCCTAAACCTACGCTACCCAATAGGGTAACCATAGCCACGTGTGCCTATTTATGTTTAAATTAATGTAAATTTAATAACATGACAAACCCAGTTCTTCATTCCCACTAACGACATTTCAAGACATGTGACAACTGCCTTCCGTACTGGGACAGTGCAGAAGCATATTTCCACGGCGGCAGAAAGTTCGACCGAACAATGCTGCTCTACAACGTTGCCTTCTGATTCACGGTCTTGGGGGGCTCACTGACACAAGCACGTTTCAAAACTTCTTCCTCTAAGTGCTGGTGAAAGGGGTCAGGTCAGTAGCCCCTGGAGACAGCAGGAAAACAGATGGGCTGAGGCCCCAGTGAGACAGATGGGGCATCACCCCCGATCACGCTAAGCTTGCTAAGAAGCCCCTCCCACCTCTGGACACTTGCTGATTGTGTCCCTGAGACTGGCACTGCTCAGCACCATTGCAAAGCCTCTTTCCCCTCCCCACCACACTGCACCCCGCAAACCAACCCACCCCTGCTCTGTTCATTGATGCCTGTCTTCAAGACAGATCAAGATACAGCTAGTGGAAGGGGAGAAAATAGAGCACTTGGAAATCAGAGATTTTGCCTAAAACGATCACTGAGTCTACTTGATCATTCAAAGAGGAGGTTTCCTGGCTAACTTAAGTGACTAGTGTCACATAATCAACCATCTCGGTCACTTGTAAACCCCTTTTTTTCCTTCCTTAAGAGAAAAACACAGCTAGAATTGGAAGCATGGTTGCTTACTGCTGTGTAACGCTGGGCAAGTTATTTAACCTCTCTGAGCCTCAGTTGCTCTGTCTGTAAAATGGGGATTTATAGTAATACAGTGCTCATAGAATTAGGTGAGACAACATATGTAAAGTGCCTGGTAGCTATCTTGTTTCTGGTTTAAAAATATATGTCAGTTACTATTATTGAAAGGATCAAGCAAGCTGTTTGTGGATACCCTTTGTAGAATATAAAGAGGTACAAAAATAATAAGTGGTGGGAATTCTGCTGCTAATAACTAATAAGGTTCATATCTAGAGGTAGCCACTCCTGGGCACCCAATTTCTCAGATCCATGTGGTAGACATCATTAATGTTCATCAATAGCTAGGTCTCTACTTCCAGGTACAAGTGAGTTACAAGTCTTCTTTCCCTTGAAATTAGATGTGATGATGTGACTGTTTGGCCAAATTAAATTTGAACAAGAGTAACTGTGTTGCTTCTTGATCAAACATTTAATTGCTTGCACTTGATTCTCCAGCACTCTCTTCCTCTGCTGCATGGCTTATGGAAACATATGTTGAGATAGCAGTGTCCTAAAAATAATGACTGCTCCTCTAGCTGGGTTCCTGAGTGACTTCAATGAGCAGTGGTGCACCTACTGATTAGAACTGGACAAGTGAGATGAGCAAGAAATTAACCCCCTTTGTTTTAAACCATGAGATTTTTTTTGAACTGTTTGTTATGCAGCATGACCTAGCCTCTACTGACTAATACAATCCAGTAAGTCCTTTCCCAAGGCTGCATACAAGAAGAAGAATTCAGACTATCTCCTAAATTGATGCCTGCACCTCACACTACTGCTGAGTAATCAGCTCTGGACCCAATAAGGCCATTAACGTTCCTCTGCCCCTAGAACTTCAACTCCTACTCAGATCATGATTCAGCGCATTGTCCAGACACGAGTCTCAGTTGGGAAACTAAGGACTCAGACCTCCCTTGCCAATACCAAGAATTGCAGAAATAATTCCAGCCATTCACCAAACTTCTTCCTTCCTGCCCACACCAAATGACTGCCAAACATTACATGGTCTGGCTCAAGTCCAGGAATGTATCAGTGGTGACACTTATAAAAGCCTACATAAACATGCACAAGACACCACAGATAATTCAGTCCCATCTTTCCACATAAAAGGGACATGTTGCTTTTGCAAAGAGCCACATTGCTAATTATGCAAAGACTTTCCCAGTTAGTAACAGCAATAAGATCCTTGAAATACTGTTAGCATTTCTTGATTTTAAGAAAACTAATACTTAGTGATTCTAAATTATCTACTAAATGAAATTGTTCTTCAGTAGACTGCTGAGTTTCTTTTTCTTTTTGTCAGCTGTTGTTTTGGGGCTAAACTACATTTTGTACTAAATTGTGTAATTTATATGACATTTGCTATTCCCTTATTTGAAAAAATAGAGCAACAAAAACTAATAGGAAAACGCCCTGGTGTTTGGATTTCTCAGGATGCTCTTGGATCTGTGAGGAAATGGAGTGCTGGTTTCTGCTCCCTCAAGCAGAGAATTTGAGAGGCTGGGGTGGGAATCTGGTCTTTGCGTGAGACCAACAGAGCACTGGGAAGACTCCAGAAAGGTAAGACTTGCCACTTGGCTTTGACAACATTGTACAATAAATTATCAGTTCTGGACCTACCCAAAACCAGCCATGTCCTCCACTCTTCTGATCTCTGTGTATTGTTTTTTTGTAAATAATATTTTTGTGGGTTTTTGTTTTAAAGCAAATATATAAATAAGTTAATTTTTTTTAAATCCATGATTCCTCCACTCAGTGCTTTCCATTGTTAATACTTTGGTAAAGATCTGCTTAAAATTTAGAATGAATAGTAAAACATTCATTCAAGTAACAATAACTGAGCATCTACTACATGCCAAGTCCTGTGCTGTCATGGAAATACAGAGGCAGTATGTGTAGAAGATAAGAGCTAGGACTTTGGAGTTGGCCTTCTTAAGCTTAAATCCTCACTCCAGCATTAATTAGCTTCATGGCCTTAGGCAAATTAGTTAATGCCTCTGAAACTTTCCTCATTCATAAGATTGGTATGTGGATAGTAGAGCCTACCTCCTAGGACTATTGTATCAGTTAGCTATTGCCGTGTAACAAACCCCAACACCCCCTCCCCCTCAAAAAAAATTCAATTGCTTACAACAATCACAATTTATCATGGTCCTTAAGTCTACTGTCAGCTGAGCAGTTCTAAAATCAGCTGGTGGCTTGGCTGGGGGCTGACTCAGCTGGAATGACTGTTCTGCTCCACATGGTCTCTCGTTTTCCAGGAGGCTAGACAAGGCTTGTTCTCATTTCAGAGACAGGGCTCCAAGAGAGAGCAGAAGTGTTAGATGGTCTCTTGTGAGTTCTGGGCTCAGAACTAGCATGTCATCATTTCTGCCTCATTCTATTAGTCAAAACAAGTCACAAGGCCAACTCAGCCTCCAGGGAAAGGGAAACCAGCTCCAACCCTTGAGGGGAGGAATTACAAAGTCACATTTCAAAGTAGGTGGATACAGGGAATGGGGCCATTGATGCAGTCACTCTACCACAGCTGTTATGAGGATTAAACCATGTAAAATACTTAACAGAGTATCTGCCACCCACACAGTGAGTGCCCAATAAATGTTTGCCATTAACACAAAATGCAAATCAAAATCTGCACCTGAAAGAGCTCACAGCCTGGTAGGAAAGAGGTAATTCTAATTAATTAATTAATTAGAATGACATCAGCAGAGATCTATGGTGATAATATCACATTTAAGCAATTATTTAATTGTTTTAAACTTAGTAATGTATCATAAGCACATCCCTGCCATTAACTCTCCATAAACCTCACTTCAGTGGCCAGATCTGATGGATGTACCATAATTTACTTAACCAGCCTTCTACTGTTGGACATTAAGCTGTTTTCTATTTTTTGCTCATGTCAATAATACTACCATGACCAACTGCACTGTGATTAGATTGCAGGGGTTGGAGGCAACTCAAGTTTTGGTACCACCTTTGTAAAGATGCTGCCCTCAACCATGGGTAGGCAGAATGCCCCCTATGGGGGAGTATCCAGAAGTACTCATATTCTTCCTTTCATCAAACCTCTTAGATTCTCATTTTTCAGGAAGTTGGGTGGGGTAGGTCAGAGACCTAAGCAGTACCTGATATTGGCATCTGGCCTCCAAAGGGAATTCTGATTCCCATTATGGGCCTTGGTAGCACCCATTTGTGGTAGCTTGTTTCTGAGAGTTGGTCCCTGTTTCAAGGGTCTCTGAGATCATCCACACATTCAATGACTAGCTAGGACTCACAGAGGTTGTTATACTTACATCTGTAGTTTATTACAGTGGCAAGATCAGCAAGAGAGAAAGACACATCAGGTAACATCTGGAGGGCTCCACATTCAGGCTTCTGATGCTCTTTCCCTCCCTCCCCAGGAAAGGACGTTGAGAGTGCTCCTTTACCCAGCAGCAAGATGAGGCAACACATGTGCAATGCTTCTGCCCAGAGAAGTCCATCTGAGACTCAAAGCTCATGTTTTTATTGGGGGCTCATCATGTAGACAGCCACAATACTCAGAATTCCAGATTCTCAGAAAGAAAGCTGGCATTGCTGCCTGTGGCTTGGCAAAACAACCTTATAGCATAGGGAACATTCCAACAGCCAAGTTCCCAGATGCCAGCCAAAGACCAGCCCTATAATCAGACCTGCTACATTAACTCTTCCTACACAGCCCTCTGTAGGCCAGGTATCCTGTAGCCATGCATTTGTCCAGTTCCCTCCTACATAGAATCTGAGCTGGCCCCATGACTCACTTTAACCAATAAAATGTGCTAGAAGTGATGCTGTGTGACTTCCAAGGTTGGGCCTTCAGAGATCTCTAGCTTCCTTCTTTGTGACTTGCAATGTCCCCTCTTGGAGCTGTTTTGTAAGAAGTCTGGCCACATTGCTAGAAAGACTATATGGAGAGGCTATGTGGGGAGAAAGAGAACCTGAGATGTCATAGAGGAAGACCAAGAAATTTGGCCAAGGTCAAGAATTGAGCCCCAGACATGTGACCCCAGTCAAACAGTTGCAGCCAACCCTGCATGAAAAACATCCTTGCTGAGGTGCCATGTGACTGGTGATGACATCTTAGATGTCCCAACTCTACCAGGTATCCTGTGGAGTAGACAGAGACAAGCTCCTCTCAAAGGGGACCTGAACTCCCAGTTTTGGCCATGCTTAAACTAGCTGCATCCTTTAAGCTTTTTGTCTCCTGGAGCCTATGGTATTCTGCAGGAACTCAGTCATATAACACCCCAAGTTGGATTAAGCTGAAAATCACAGCACATTGGAGTGGCAGCAGCAATGTGGACTCTGTCCAATACCACAGGTACCACAGTGACAACACTGTCTTCCTTGGTCATTGTTGACTGAGTCACAATGTCATTGTGACACCCATGACTTTCCTTTTTTCATATCTGTAAAATGGGAATAAGACCTGTCCAAAGCCAGGGGAAGTGGCTCACACTTGTAATCCCAGCACTTTTCGAGTCCAAGGCAGGCAGATCACTTGAGGTTGGGAGTTCAGGCAGATCACTTGAGGTTGGGAGTTCCAGCCTGGCCAACATGGCGAAACCTCATCTCTACTAAAAATACAAAACTTAGCTGGGCATGGTGGTGCACGCCTGTAATCGCAGCTACTCAGGAGGCTGAGGCAGGAGAATTGCTTGAACCTGGGAGGTGGAGATTGTAGTGAGCTGAGATTGCATATTGCACTCTAGCCTGGGTGACACAGCAAGACTCCAACTCAAAACAAAACAACAACAACAACAAAAACCTGTCCCATGGGGTTGTGGTGAGGATTTAACAAGGTAATATTTATAAGGGACTATGGTAGCCAGACTCTAAGACAAGTTTGTCCAACCCATGGCTCACAGGCCACATGTGGCCCAGGATGGCTTTGAACGCAGCCCAAAGTAAATCTGTAAAGTTTCTTAAAACATTATGAGATTTTTTTGAGATTATTTTTTTTAGCTCATCACCTATCATTAGTGTTTATTTTATGTGTGACCCAAGATAATTCTTCTTCTTCCAGTGTGGCCCCGGGGAGCCAAAAGATTGGACATCCCTGCTCTAAGACATCCCCCAGTGATCCCACCTCCTACTGTCCACACCCTTGTGTAATGTTCCCCCTCCCCATTCCCCGCTGAGTGTGGGCAAGACCTAGGACTCACTTCAAACCAATAGATACAACAAAGGTGATGGGATATCATTTCTATGATTCTAACTTCTGTCCTCCTAGCTCTCCTAGCTGAGTGTTTCTCTCATGGGCTTTGATGTTGTATGATGTCCTATGGAGACGCCCACATGGCAAGGAACAGAGGGCAGCACCCCTGAGGACCTTAGTCCAACAGCCCATGAGGAATCGGATCCTGCCAACAACCACGTGAGCTTGGAAGATCTTTCCCCATTTGAGTCTCCAGATGAGATCTCAGTACCCACTGGCACCCTGACTGCAGACTTGTGGGAGACCCTGGCCCAGCTAAGCCATGCCCAGACCCCTGACCCCCAGAATTGTGAGATAATACATATGTGTCGATATAAGCCAGTAAGTTTGCAGTAATTTTTTACACAGCAATAAATAACCAATATGAGTACTAAGTACAGAGTCTGGCAGATAGGGTGTGCTCACAAGGGTGACTGATGGTATTTCCACTGCAGATACCTCCAGCTAACTGCCCTGACATAGGAATAGAAACTCAACTACTTGCAGAATCAGAGTTCCCTTAGGTTATAGGGCATATCTGAAAGTGTATTCAACGTTCAGCAAACACAGAGCAGCAAATATGTGCTAGGACTAAGGATACCGCAGTGGAAAAGTCCATTCTGGCTTCTGCCTTTATGTGCTTATGTTCTAGTGGAAAGACGGGCATAAAATAAAAACTATATAAACAATTACATAATCACAAATGTCTGTAGGATACAGAGGTATGCGTATGTATTGATAAAGCTAGTAACAATAGCTTCTTAGTACTGAATACTTGAGAAGGACCAGACACTGCAGTATACAACTTATAGACATCATCTCACTTATCTCCAGAGAACTCACTGACACCTGTATCCTCGCAATATGAATAGGGAAACTCAGGCCTGGAAACCTTAAATAACAAGGTTTATACAGCCAGGATTTGAGCCCAAGAGGTCTGTCTCCAAAATCCACCCTCTCTCTACCACACTTTCTCCTTCTGCCTCTCTTCATTTACCTTTATTAATTGTCTTATCGAGATCATCCTCTCTGTTTCCTTTACCATCTAGTTGACTCATCAAAGACTGAGAGTGCTGTGTGAAGAGCCTCCCATTCCAATTGCTTGGGTGACATCCTATCCTATGAATCTGCCTCTTTTAAATAGCATTTGAGAAAGCTAGCTGCCTCAGCCTGCAAAGAAAGGGTACAGTTGTTCCCCATAAAGACAGTAGGCAGGCCCCCTGAGGACCCTGGGAGTCGTTAGATCAGTGGTTCTCAACTGGGAATGGTTTTACCTCCTCAGGGAGCATTTGACAATGTCTGGTGACAGTTTTGGGTATCACAACACAGGAGATGACACTCCTGGCATCTGGTGGGTAGAGTTCAGAGGTGCTGCTAAACATCCTAAAATGCACAGGACAGCACCTCTATGACAAAGAATCACCTGACCCAAAAGACCAATGGTTCCAAGGTTGAACAATCCTGCTTTGGATGAAAACCAAGCCACCTATGGGGCTGAGCTTCAGGGGAAGTGGAACAAGGTGGACAGAGAGCTTGGGGATGAAAAGAGATCACTCTTTTGGGTCATCAAAGGTAGCCATATCCACTTCAGTGAGAATCAGTAAGAGAGCCCTTTCTCCTAAGCTTATGGCTTATGGCTTAGCCCTTTCTCCTAAGTTTTTTGGGTTATTATTTTCTTTTTAATAGCGACTTCATGAATGGGGAGTGTAATTAATATCAAGTCATTGTCAACACAAATTTTCAGTGTTTCACTGACCCTGAAGTCACCAAAGCCTCAATTCAGTTGACTGTTGACAATAATGCCACTTCCACTGGGGGAAGGTCCACTTCCACTCCACCGACAACAGCAGTGCGCTGGGCACACTTTTGATGTTGAAGCTAGATTTCAGGGAGCACATTTCAGTTTCTTCAGCAGAGGAACTGTCTAAGGAGTGCAGCGCTTTCATTGCTGGGTAGATAGGTTCATTGGTAATAACATAAAAACTGGGCATTTGCTGAGTGCTTCCTGCATGCCAGGCACTGCCCCAAGCACTTTGTGTCTCTTAAATCCCCATAACCACCTCCTGAGACAAGAGTTGCCATTATGCCCATTTGACAGGCAAGCAAATAGAGGCACAAAGGGTTCTGCAACCTGCCTGAGGTCACCCACTCAGGAAATGGTAGAACCTGGACTTGAACCTAGGCCGGCTGCCTCCAGAGTCTGCACCCCAAGGCGCTGCCCCTTACTGCCTCTGCAATTGTTAATTACCAGTGAATTTCATCTCTGCATTTAAAAATGTAAGAACTTAGAATTTGATGTGTGGGAAATGGATTTTTATTGATTGGAGGATATTTAGTTCTCAGACCTGCTATTCATTCAAACTCCTCTTTGCTCTCTCCTTCCCTCCAAATTGGCAAGGAATGATTGTTTATCTACAGAGTATTTGCATTGGTATTCACCTGATGGTTGCTTTGATGAAATGAACTCTGAAGGGTTCCTGTTATTACTTTCAGATATTCCCTCTTGATTCCATTTTTGCTTATTATAATTTAGTTTCAAGATCATGAGTATATCCAGCTTTTTCTTTACATGCGTTGGACCGGCCATTGTTTTGCAGAAATTTTATTCTTAATATTATTCATGCTACAAATGGATCTGAGAACCAGCTCCTGCAGACCTAAAGCCCTGAGCAGGTTGCAGAATATTCAGAATTCGTGGCCCATGGGCCTAAAATCCCCAGAAATCTCAAATCCACACATGGCTTAGTCCTAAGGATTGACAAGTTTTGATCCTCTGTCCCACTCAGCAGAGAGACTTTGATTGGCAGAGCCAGAGGTAGGTGAGTTGAAGGAAGTTCTTAAATCAGACTCTTTGTGCCAGAGCGTGTGAATACATAATCTCCCACATATGCCAGGATACACAATACATCATCATCCATAACTGTAATATGGCGTCATATATCACCTGCTTATAATAAATAGCATATCATCTGCTCATAATATTTTATCATATAATATCATGACATCTGCTCACAACATCATATATTATGTGATCGACACGCAGCGTTTCATCTTAGAGGGGGCATCTTCAGATATATTTGTTTAAAAATATATATATATTTATATGTGCTGCTGACTTTTGTTAGAAGGCGAGGAGTTTTTCACAGGTTCTGGAGGCTGACATGAAGAAAGGTAGAAAAATCCCAGCACTGCATAGCCTGTAGCACCTCATCTATGACATGTAATTTAGACCAGAATCATAGAAAAAGCATTTGGCTTCCTGCACTAAACTGATCAAAAATGCAACATCTCTGACCCCACCCCGGACTTGCTGAATCAGACTTTGCATTTTGATCAGATTCCCAGGTGATCTCTGAGCACGTTAGAGTTTAAGACGTGCTGTCCAACAAGATGCTCAAATTTAGCTGCTTCTAAGTAGAAGACAGGGGTCCTCTTGTCTGTGTACATGTTCTGCAATGACAAATATGCGTGGGGTGATGTTTGCTTCCACTCACACACGGCAGGACCCCAGGGGCAGACCAAGGGTCTTGGTCCCCTCACCAGCAGAGCCTCACACACGCACATCCAAGAGAGACTCCCAGACCCTCCAGAATTCATTCCTAGCGTTCCTATTCTGTTGACTATGGCTTGGCCCATGGCTTATAGCCCATGAGAATTTCTACCAGGTCAGTTTTTAAAACTCAGATTTGTCTTTATTCTACCGTATCTTTTTAAATTTCACAGGGAATCACCAGGAGGTGGAATTACCTAAGTAAAAATATTTCTCTACTTGTATTTAACATCTGATTTCTTATTTCTTCATCCTGTCTTAGAACCATATGTGCAAACCCACAGATATTTTCTTGCCAGTACTGCTAGAAATTAGAAACATACATTTACAGAGAAATGCTTTAAAAGTAAAATTTTTAAAAACTCCATTCTCATCACTTAGCCTCAACACCTCTGAAGTGTGGGCTAGAGAACTGTTTGTTTTCAGGCCGTACTGGGCATTACAGGATGTTTAGCAGCAACCCTGGCCTCTACCCACCAGATGCCAGTAGCATCTCCCCTCCCCAGTGAAAAATGGCTCCAGACATTACCAAAAGTCCCCTGGGGGTCAAAATCGCCCCCTAGTTGAGAACCTCTGTTCTATCCTAAAAATCACCGACTGATAACACTCTCGCACAAATCCCCTCTCCTGATCCCTCTTTCGGAGACGTTTTGAACCATCAGCAGCTGAGGAGGACAGGGCAGCTGTCAGTCAACACCTTCCCCTGGTCAGGTCTGTGTGTGCCCCAGTGTGAACTTGTGGGCCAGCATGTGTGTGTGTGCAAGGAGTATGTATGCGTTATTCCAGTAATTCTTTTATCTTCTACTCACACCCCGGGCATTATGAACATTCATCAAAATAATTGACGCGGATGAAATTAGCACTTCCTGCTATGTCGGGCAGATAAACTTTGCTGAATATTGATTTCACACAAAGAAAATGACATGTGCTTAGGCCTAACCCTTTATCTGGCCGGACCAGGGAAATGCAGCAGGAGGGGGACGGGGCTGGCCGTCGCCAGTGGAGAAGCGGCCGTAAGAATTACTTTTATCTCTTCTTCCACAAGAAGACAAGGGAAGATAAGGCACTGGAGGGAGAGAAAGCACAGCCCCAGGCACTAGGGAGATCCACAGAAGGCGTGGGACAGGGCAGTTCTCAAGGGACCAAGGGAGCCAGAGCTGATAAATTCAGAAGAGGAAGAAGGAGCAAATTCAAAAAGAATGGTGCAGAGGATGGTGCAGAGGGACAAGGGGATGTGGGGGTCGGCCAGTCTTGGGTTCAAATCCCAGCCCTGTCCCTACAAATGAGGTGAACAACCAGCCCAGTTTGCCAGGGACTGAAGGATTTCCTAGGAAGTGGGAATTTCAGTGCTAAACCCAGACAGCCCCAGGCAAGTCAGAAGGGCTGGTCAACCTACATTTTAGCTGCATGACATTGGGCAATTGGTCCTCAGTTTCCTCATCTGTAGACCTGAGAAAGATGAGATCTACCTCTCTGGCCTCCATGGAGGGAGGTGAAAGCCCCACGGAGTTGTGCAGTGTGAAGCCCTCCACCGTAACAGGGATGATTCCACCTCCTCCTAGAAGCCCTCCCTGACCACCGAGCCCACAGAGACCTCTGCATGCCATGAAGACTCATCTGTCTAGCTCTTTCTTCTTGAACTGAGTGACACATAAAACTTTTTTTTTTTTTTTTTTTTTTTTTTTTTTTTTTTTTTTTTTTTGGGACAGTCTTGCTCTGTCACCCAGGCTGGAGTGCAGAGGCACAATCTCGGCTCACTGCAACCTCCACCTCCTGGATTCAAGCGACTCTCTTGCCTCAGCCTCTTGAGTAGCTGGGACTACAGGTGCGCACCTCCATGCCCAGCTAATTTTTGTATGTTTAGTAGAGACGCGATTTCACCATGTTGGTCAGGCTGGTCTCAAACTCCTGACCTCAAGGGATCCGCCTACCTTGGCCTCCCAAAGTGTTGGGATGACAGACGAGAGCCACTGCTCCACGCCCAGATTGACATTCTTGTCCTGCCTCCTTTATTCATGGGGAGGACAAAGTATGGCAAGTGACCAGCAGGAGGGAAAAAGGGCCCTGGGGAAGCAGGCAGGGTAGTGTAGTGGTTAGGGTGGTTCTAGAACCAGCTAGCCTGGGTTGAGTCTCAGCAATACCTTTTGCTGTGTGACCAGGGAGAAGGAAGGTGCAAAAGCCTTCTTTGCTTTATTTTCTTCCTCACTGAAAAGTAGAATTATAATAGGGCCTATCTGGTAATATTACTGTGAGGAGTAAATTAGCTAATAAAATTTGTAAGGTGCTTAGAATAGTGTCTGGCATATGGCAAGTGTCTACCATTTTTATCAAAATCCCAGTCACTGTGTTGCTTGGCATCAAACACAATGTGAAGGGCGCCCCCTGGGGTTGTACAATGGGGATCCACCAATATAATAGGGATCATACTGGGACAAAGTCACCTCCCCTCAGGTGCCCTACCTAACTACCCAGTAATGAGACCTCTGTGTGCCGTGAAGGCCCACAGCTGCAACTGCTCAGCTCACTCCAGAAGCATTTGTGTGAGGCCAGGACTATGTCTTGATCATCTCCATGCCCGCCCAATGAATAGGACCGAGGGGACTGACTGAGCTGGGGAGGCTATGTATGTGGACAAGCAGCTACCTCCTGGGAACATGGGATCTTTCTCCACTCCCTTCTCCCCTCTACAGTTAAGTTTGATCAGGATGCAATAATAACAATAGCAATAATGGGTGGGCATGGGGTAATCCCAGCCTGTAATCCCAGCAGAAGCAGGAGGATCCCTAGAGGCCAGGAGTTAGAGACCAGCCTGGGCAACATAGTGAGACCCTATCTCTACAAAATAATGTTTTAAAAATCAGCCACGCATGGTGGGGCACACCTATGGTCCTGGCTACTCAGGAGACTGAAGCAGGAAGATCCTTTGGGCCCAGGAGTTTAAGGCTGCAATGAGATATGATTGCACCACTGTCCTCTAGATTGGGTGACAGGGTGAGACCCTGTCTCTAATCAATCAATGACAGTAATAGTAATGGCTGTTACTGATTGAGCTCTTCCCACTGCCATAACACTTTATATTCTCATTTAATCCTAGAAGATACATTATCACATGGGTAGCGCATTCTTATTTTTCAGATGAGGAAACTGAGTCTCGGAGAGCAGAAGTGACCCGTGCAAAGTAACAAGGCCAGAAAGTGGCAGAGCTGGGACTTGTGCCAGGTGTGCCTGGCTTCAGGGCCCTAATGACTGCCATTCTGCCTCCCCTTAGAGGCCATGATAGGAAGCAGGTGTAACGATGCGGAGAGTCCAAGAGACCTGGGTTCAAGCCCTCCTCCTGCCACATTTCAGCTAACCTGGCAAGAGCCCCTTCATCTCTTCGGGCATCCATTTCCCTCCCCGCAAAATGGGCATCATCTCCCTGCTTCCCTGAGAGTTGCAGAGGATTTATGATTAAAGAAATACCCGGCACAGTGCTGGGGACACAGAGGGGCACAGCGATTACAAGGAGATGCTCCAGGAGCCATCCCCACAGAGGCGAACATGTGCAATGCCCACCTCCTGCATCCCCTCTGCAAAGCAGGAGAATTGGATTTGATCATTTTGAACGCCCCCCTGGCCTGGCTAAGTCTTGGCCTTGACAGTTTGGGGGTCAAATGTTTCTACTTCATCCCCTGTCAGCCTCCACCAGGCTTAGAGAGATGTCAGGTCTGAAACTCACCAGTTCAGCCACTCCTGCCTGCTTGCTGGCATTTCCACGGGCACTGGGTGGCGGCTGCACCCCCTTGGCCATTCCCCACTCGGTGCCCAAGCCTCGCATCCCAATGGGGGGCCGCGGCTAATTGCAAATCATTTCTCAGGGCTCCCCGCTGTTCGACTAAATTCACTGGAACTAATGTGTCCCGAAACAAATTTCACAGAAGAGCCAGGGCAATTACATGATGCTTAGTTCTCCTCCCCACATCCCCCACCCGGGGCTGCTCCAGGCCAGGGGCAGAGAGGGCTGGGTGGAGTGGGGCTGGGAGCTTGCAGGCAGGAGTCTTCTCTGGGACCAGAATGTTCTTCCCTTCCACCTCTGAACCCCCACCTATGACCCCCTCTTCATTATACCTTCTGCTCCTAAATCTTATCCCTGCTCTCACAGCACCCAGCATCACCCTTCCTCCCTTCCTGAATTCAGGAGACATCCTGATGTCTCCGGCAAGCACTGGTTCCAAAACCAGGCAGACTTGAGTTTGAATTCCAGTCTCAGCATTTATTTGCTGTGTGTGCTTAGAAAAGTGACAACCTCTCTGGGCCTGTTTCCAAATCCCTGAAACGAGGATACAATCACTTGGCTGGCATCCAAGATTAGGTCAAACAGCACAAGTAAAATATTTTATGTAGGTCCAGCACATGGTAAGTTCTTGTAACTATTGGTCCCCTCTGGCACGTACGTCAGTATGATCATTTCAAGAGGATCAGGTGAACCATCTTTTAAGAGCATCAGAATCAATTCCAAACAAGAGGAGTCTGAAAGAAAAGACCCAGCCTCCCCTCCCCGAACCAGGTACCAGCAAGCCCAATCCCTTGCCTGCTATTGCACCATTCCATCTCACTCCAGCCTCATCCTTCCAGATCTCTCCCATCAGAATTATTCTCCCCTTCCTCCAGGGCTCCTCGGCATGTCCCATGTATCTCTCTGAGCACCTTCATTTTGTTTTGCATTGCTGCTCTCTTGGTTGACTAAAGTCACCCACAGAACCATGTAGCCAGGCTGGGTGTGGTGGTTCACGCCTGTAATCCCAACAACTCAGGAGGCTGAAGCAGGAGGATCATTTGAGGCCAGGAGTTCAAGACAAGCCTGGGCAACATTGTGAGATCTTGTCTCTACAAAAAAATAAAAATAAAGGCTGGGAGTGGTGGCTCACGCCTGTAACCCCAGCACTTTGGGAGGCTGAGGCAGGTGGATCCCTTAAGCCCAGGAGTTCGAGAGCAGCCTGGCAAGATGGTGAAACCTTGTCTCTACAAACAATACAGTAATAATAATAATAATTTTTAAAATAAAAATAAAAAAACCTTAGCTAGGTATGATGGCACATACCTGTAGTTCCATCTACTTGGGAGGCTGAGGTGGCAGGATCACTTGAGTCTAGGAGTTCGAGGCCACAGTGAGCCATGATTGAGTCACTACACTCTAGCCTGAGTGACAGAGAAAGAACCTGTCTCAAAACAAATAAATGAAAATAAAAATAATTAAAGAACCATGTGGCCAAGATGTGGAAACCATGCAGGCCAGTTGCCGGTGACCTTTTCCGTCACAGTATCTGTGGCGAGCAGCCCCTGATCCTTATGCTATTTGCACCCAAGGATAACGTGTCCCCTCGGGGCTGGTTCTGAGTCCACTCCTTTGCTTTCGACCCAAGACAGCACCAGCCTGACCGCAGGTGCATCAACGAGACTGTCCTGTATGACTGGATTCACACTGTTTTTACTTTCCAAAAGTCAGGAAACCAGTCACTCACTCCTTTGCACAAAACTTAAACACACTAAAATGAGCATATTGAAACATCGAAGTCCAATGATGACTTCAGCACATACCTGCTGAGCCCCTCCTAAGCGCCAGGCCCCAGGTAAGGTGCTGAGAAGCCAACAGTGAAGACAGACCCAGTCTCTGTCCTTGGCTGACATTCTTGGGAGAGGAAAGACATTAAACAAGCAAAGACACATGATTATATCGGCGCCAAGTACAATTAAGATAATAAAGATAAAACAAAAATGATCCAGTGAGTACTAGATGTCTATTAGATGGGGGATCCTGAGATGGTGACATTTCAACTAGAAACTTAGTAACAAGAAAAGAGCCAAGGGGCCTGAGGCAAAGTTCCAGTAAGGACCAGCAAGTGCAAAGGCCCTGGGGTAGGAACGCACGGGAGTGGCTGGAGGTGCAGGAGCAAGGTGGAAAGGGGAGCAGATGAGATGAGCTGGGCTGGAAGTAAGGGTAAGGTCCTGAGGGTAAGGGGAAGCCACTGGAGGGCTTTATGTAGGGGAAACTGGTTTGGGCTTTTAGAAGATCCCTGCAGCTGTGATATGAAGAAGGGATTGGGGGAGGAGTGGAAGCAGAAAGTCCAGTAGGGAAGCTGTCATCTGGGCTCAGATGGGGACGGGGACACTGTAGAGATGCGATCCCATCCAGTCATCCAGTCATCAGGGGAAACTGAGAGTCCGAGAGGGGACACTGCCTGCCGCAGGCTTCCTGACCAGTCAGTGACGAGGTGCAAATTCGGAGCTCCTGTCTCAGGCCAGGCTCTCTCATTTCACCACCATTAACTGCTCTGTGGGGGAGCCAGGGCAGAGAGAGCTCCAGCTAAGACTTCCACGCTTCCAGTATTAGAGGACTTACCACTTAAAGAATCCCTGTAGTGTATCCTTTTGTGATGAGAATAATCACCCCTAATTTATCTGCTTCATAAGTTCAGTATCACTTTTCTTTTGAGCGCTGTGAATGTATCTGTATTCCTGCCCAGACATAAAATACTATTTTAAAAACATAACTTGGGGTTGCTTATGAGAGCTGTCATAGCAGTGAGCACCTTTGGGGGCACAGGCTGTGCAATTCGTCTCTGTGCCCCACTGGTACATGAGATGCACGCAATAAATAATAATTTAGGAAAATAACAGGTAGCAATGATTCCGCCCTTACTATGTGCCAAGCACTTTCATTAATTTCTTCATCTAGTTCGCATAAGACAGAATGAAGTGGGCTCTGCTACTGTCTCCATTTTACAGATCGGGAAACTGAGGCTTGGACAGGTGAAGCCACTTACCCAGTGTCACACAGCCTGCAAAAGCCAGGCCAGGCTTGAACCAGGTAACAACTAAAACCATGTTCTGAAACTCAAGGTCTATTGCTTGAGGATGGGAAGGAGGAAGAAGGGAAAGAAGGAAGGAGGGAGGAAGGGGAGGAAGGAAGAGGAGGAAGGAAGGAAGGGAGGAAGGGAAGGAAGGAAGGGAGGAAGGGAAGGAAAGAAGGAATGAAGAGGAAGGAAGGAAGGAGGGAGGGAGGGAGGGGAGAAGGCAGGAAGGAGAGAGAGGAGAGAGGGAGGGAGGGAAGGAAGGAAGGAGAGAGGGAGGGAGGGAAGGAAGGAAGGAGAGAGGGAGGGAGGGAAGGAAGGAAGGAGAGAGGGAGGGAGGGAAGGAAGGAAGGAAGGAAGGAAGGAAGGAAGGAAGGAAGGAAGGAAGGAAGGAAGGGAGGGAGGGAGGGAGGAAGTGAGGGAGGGAGGGAGGCAGGGGGAAGGAAAGGAAGGAGCAAGGGAGGGGGGAAAGAAGAAAAGAATATTTAGAGATAAAATTCAGTTCATCGAGTTGGGCAGAGCTACTCTGGAGGCCGAGGCAGGAGGATCACTTGAGCCCAGGAGTTCGAGTTCAGCCTGGGCAACATAGACAGACTCCATCTAAAGAAGACGGGACGGGACGGGACGGGAAGGGACGGGAAGGGAAGGGGAGGGGAGGGGAGGGGAGGGGAGGGGAGGGGAGGGGAGGGAAGGGGAGGGAAGGGAAGGGAAGGGAAGGGAAAAGCATGGCATATAAGTTTAAAAACTCAGTTCCTTTGCCAATCAGTGCTTCTTTCGACCTTAAATGATTCTCCCCATCAGAGGTTTGGCCACAGCTCCCTGAGAGATGGCCTCTGCCACTGCAGGGTTTCTGGTGCTCAAAATGTTTTCTGCCGTGAACTGGTTGTCACCATGTCCCCAACCTCTCCTCCAGCCAGTCTCATTCTCTCTTCCCCACTAGGGAGGAGAGGGTGGGGCTGCTCCCTTATCAGTCCCCACGAATATATACACATAGGAGTAAGTTGTCTCCTGCGACCCCACCTGACCTTGGCTAAGTGAATGCAGTGTCAGCCCAGATCATTCCAAAGCCATAAAGATGACACAAAAAAAATGTCGGGGAGTCGGTGGCGGGGAGGGGTGGAGGTGGAGGAGATTACAAAAAAGAGGACAAGCAGTGTGGCTTGCGCTCCTTATCTAACCCACAGCAGGCCTGGCTGGGGGCTTTCTCTCTCCAGGGGGAGGATGCTGTGCAGCCACATTGGCTGGCTGTCCCCCGCCCCCACATCACCCCGCTCCAGCCTAGTAGAAGGCTCCAGCAAACATCCCAGCTGTGTGCACTGGGGGACCAGAGTCAAGTGAGGGGTGAGGGCAGTGAGAAGGGCATCCACAGCTGAGCAGGGGACGGTGAGTTGAGGTCCAACCAAGCTCTCCCCGAGATGGGGGACTGGGGGACATAGGGACCTGCCTGTCCAGGAGACCCAAGGCACCAGCCAGAAAGGAAGAATGTCCCAGGATGCTGCAGGTTACACTTGGTCAACTTAGTTATTTTTGTGAATATCGACCCGGGGAGCTGGGGGGCGGGGGTGGAGGAAGGGATGGATGGGTGACACTGGGAGGAACAAGCAGATGAGGGGTAGGACAGAGAAAGACGGTGAGAGAAGGAGAGAACACAGTCCAAACTACACTTTCTTGAAGCACCTGCTTCCCCACATTTAATCCTCACAAGGCCCCAGGGAGAAGCAGCAACATTATGCCCATTTTACAGACTGGTAAATCGACTTATTAGGACGCAGTAGGTAACTTCCCATTATGCTTCACTGATACTGGCATGAGCAGAGGGCAGAGAATAGAGAAGTCACCTAGAGATCCTCATCAGTCAGGGGCTTAGAGTAGACCTGTTTTTTGAAATCCTAATAGCACCTGTCTTCTCTTGTTGTTATAAGGATTACATGAGATAACAGAACCATTTTGGTTCATGACCAAGGGCCACACACGTCTCTGGACGTTGTTGTGAAGGGGTTACTTTTCCTCTAGCCCTCTCTTAGTAAATTGACAGGGAATGGAGGGACAGCTTCAGTGACCTTCAAATTTAGGGTTTGATTTTTTCTTCAAGGGCCTGGCCTAGGCGGCACTTGGAGCTGGCATGGTTGGGGAAATGGAGAAGAGAGGCTTCTCTTAGCTGCTCATCAGATCAAGAGGTGGAAAAATACAAATTCTACAGGGCCCTACAGGTCCATTCCCCAGATTCCCAATGCCCCTGTAGGGAAAAAGATGACAAAGCCTTAGAGGAACAGAAACGTGCTCAAGAATCAGTCTATTTTTCAAACAGATTAAGCCTAAAAACTGAGACTACAATAACAATAACAATACTAACACACACACAAATATGTCTATATCCATCTATAGAGATATTTACATATATATCACACACATATACATATGTATACTATAAAAATATACACATACATATTAGAACCAAATCTACCTTGTTTATGCCATCAGTATATACCACCAGCTTTGTGTGAGCTTGGCAAGTTACTTAAACACTCTGTACCTCAGTTTTCCCATCTGAAAAATGGGGATAACATCAGTAACCTCTTAAAGTAGATATGAAAATGAGTTAAACATTCCCTAGAATGCTGCCCGGCATATGGTAAGTACTGCCTGGGCATGGGCATTATTCGTTTTCCCCAGCCAGGCCCAGAGTCTGGGGCCTGGGGGCACTTTGCTGTATGAGTAACTCAGGCTAAATGCAGAAGGTAATTTGCCAGCACTGGAAGAGGATTCAAAAGCAGCTGTGGCCTCATCTTTGGGGAAGGTGATGGGGGCACCTCTGAAAAGTCTCTTGGGTTTGGACTGGTTTGGAGGTGGGACCCTGGCTGAGGTCACCTGAGCAGGATGTGTCCTCTGGGAGGCTGTGAAGTCCTACCAGGTCCCTCCTCAGATAGGTCTTCCATGCCTAGAGGACCTGACCTTGAGTGGTAGTGGGGGTACTTCAATTTCACCAACCAGGTCTGGCCATCCTCCTATAGATGGGTGCAAAGGCCCAGGAGTCAGAGGGCCTCTAATCATAGTGTGGCCCTGGGTGGGTGTATCTTTTGAACCTCAGTTTCCCCATCTGTACAACGGGTCTGATTTCTGCCACCATGGAGGAGCAAGTGAAAGGCGCGTGTGTGCGCGCGCGAGTGTGTGCAAGCCCCTAAATTAAAAAAGAAAGAAAAGAGAAGAAGAAATAGATACAGTGATGGAGAGAGAGACAAATAATCAGAGGCAGAGAGAGAAAGCGAGGAAGAACCAGAGGTAAAGAAAAAATAGACACAGAGATAGAGACAGCAAGAGAAAGACAGAGAGAGATGATCGGAGGAAGAGACAGAGAAGCCAGAGACAGAACAGATAAAGGAGGCTAATCAGAGACCCGAAGACAGAGGGGTGGACAGGCAGCCTCCAAGCCCCTCCGCGCCGCAGCGAGCTGGCACCCCCAGCAGCCCTTCTAGCCAGCAAGAGCCCCCCACCCCTCCCAGCCTGTGCAACCCCTTCTTCCCTCCCATCCGCCTACTCCCAGCGCCCCCTCTCCTAGCCTGCGCCCCCACGCCCTGCTCCAGGCTCCCCCATCCATTTTGCGTCCGCCCCCTCTCCCCGGTGGCCTCCCTCCCCTCCAAGCCCTCCCCATCCCTCCAGTGCCCCCTTCCCTCCAGTCCCTGTTGCTTCCCTCCCCCCACCCCCCCAATCCCCCACCCCTCCACCCTTCCGAACACGGCAGGGTTTTCTGGCGCCTTTGTGGCCGGCCCCGAAGTGCGCGGCGACAATGGCGGGGTGACGGGGGTTAATTCGCGCGCGGAGGTAGGACGCGCGGGCGCCGGGCCGAACAATGCGGGCGGCGCGCCTTTGAGGGCGGCCATTGTGCGCTGTGTGAAACGCGAAATCTGTTCCTCTGCGCACCCAGATGCGGGCGGCCGGCGGGGAGTGGGGGGCGAGCCGGGGGCGGGGGGCGCTGCGCGTTTGAATGGGCTTTAACCCCCTCCCGTCCTCTGCGTCCTTGAACTCGAGCTGGGGAAGGGGTGGGGGTGGGGTGGTGGGAGCAGGGGAGGAGGGGAGGGCAGGAGGTCAAGGTTCTCCTCCGCTTGCCCTGATGTGCTGTGTGACCTGGGCCAAGTGCCCGGACTTCTCTGAGCTCCACCTCCCCACCTGACAACCAGAGGGTGGACTCGGCGCCGGGCGCTAAAGCCTGTGGCTCAGGCCTGTAATCCCAACACTTTGGGAGGCCGAGGTGGGAGGATGGCTTGAGCCCAGGAGTTTGAGACCAGCCTGAGCAACATAGTGAGACCCCCTTCTCTACAACAAGAACAGCAGCAAAATCTCTTCTTGGCCTTTTGGCTAAGATCAAGTGAAGAACAGCAGAACAGCTGAGCATAGTGGCAAGCACCTGTAGTCCCCTACTTGGGAGGCTGCGGTAGGAGGATTACTTTGAGCCCAGGAGTTCAAGACCAGCCTGGGAAACATAGTGAGACCCCTTCGCATATATTAAAAAAGAAAAACAAATATATATGTATAGTATGCATGTATGTATGTGTGTATATATGTGTGTGTATATATATGTATTTATATAAAATGCTTGCCGGGTACGGTGGCTCATTCCTCTAATCCCAGTACTTTGGGAGGCCGAGGCAGGTGGATCACTTGAGGTCAGGAGTTTGAGACCAGCCTGGCCAAAATGGTGAAACGCCGTCTCTACTAAAAAATACAAAAATTAGCCAGGCATGGTGGCACGTGCCTGTAATCCCAGCTGTTCGTGAGACTGAGGCAGAAGAATCGCTTGAACCCGGGAGGCCGAGGTTTCAGTGAGCCAAGATGGCACCATTGTACTCCAGCCTGGGCTACAGAGCAAGACTCCGTCTCAAAAAAAAAAAAAAAGAAAGAAAAAAAAGCTCAAAACCAGAGGACTGGAAGGGGTCTCACAGATGACACTGGCCTCAAGGTCACACAATGTCAGCTCTGGCAGCACAGTTCTGGTCTATGGGTTCTGGGGTGCCCAATGAGGCCAGGCTGGGACCCCTAACCTGTCCTTTCACATAGAGAGAAACACTCAGACAGGCTCCACCAAGGTTAGGCTGTGCGACCTTAGAAGAGAGTCAGTCCCCTACCGTCTCAGTTTCCTGCCTATGCAGTGGAGAACGTTACACTAGCTACCTTAGGAGGCCATTGTGACCAGTAAATGGGTCAGCCATCTAGTGGGGTCTATGCATATAGGTAAACATGATGCATGATAATAACATTTACTGAGCCCTTACTATGTGCCAGAAACTATTCTAATCTTCTGATATATATTTTATGATATTCAAGCATTCGCTGAATGTTTATAATATATCAAACATTTATGGAACTCCATTATTTACTGGCTTTATCACTTAATCTCGTAATGCCTCTGTTTACACATCTATAAAATGGAGATGCATAGGGCACCATGAATTCCTTTCCTTCCCTTCCAGATGCCTCGATGCTGGGCTCTGGTATGGTGGCCCCTTTTCTCCCATCCACCCTTGTCCCTGGGAGTCCCTGGCAAGGTGGTTCCCATTCATTCCCCTGTGATGCATTCCTCCTTGGAGAATTTCCCCGGGTGACATAACTCAGCCCAGGTTCCCTCCTCCTTTTCCTCTCTCAGGTACTGCTGACCAAACCCCTAATAGCTGAGAAATGGGGTCCTCCAAGGATAGGGTGAGAGGATCCCTTTTGGGGCACCTCATGCCTTGCATTGGAGAGCGTGTATATCTCTGCTGGTGTTTTTGCTCACATTCCCCCATGGTGTGTGAGATGGAGGTGATTCTTCTAGAATCACAGCCAAAGAAATTGAAGCTCAGAGAAGCTAACTGGAAGATGCTTAACCTTATCTGGGGTTATGTTCCCCTTTAAGCCTTATGTAAGCTCCAGACCCTCTCCCCAGAAAAATAATTGTCTACATTAAGAACGTTTTGTTTGCAGCCCCGGGGCTCCCATATTCCCCCCTGCTCCCCTGAAGCCGAGATTAGAACCTCTTTGGTAGCAGAAAGGATCCAAAGCTGGAATGCAGGCTCTGCTTTGCTGTGGGCTCTCGGTATACAGCAAATTTATTGTTTTCCTTTAGCAAGCTTCTAAGTCAGGCTCTTTTTTTTTTTTTTTTTTTTTTTTTTTGAGATGGAGTCTTACTCTGTTGGCCCCCAGGCTGGAGTGCAATGTTGTGATCTTGGCTCACTGCAACCTTCGCCTCCCGGGTTCAAGTGATTCTCCTGCCTCAGCCTCTCAAGTAGCTGGGATTACTGGCACACTTTGCCACACCTGGCTGATTTCTTTTGCTTTTTTTTTTTTTTTTTTCCCCAATAGAGACAGAGTTTCACCATGTTGGCTAGGCTGGTCTCGAACTCCTGGCCTCAAGTGATCCACCCACCTCGGCCTCCCAAAGCGCTGAGATTATAGGCGTGAGCCACCGCACTGGCCCTAAGTCAGGCTCCTAAACATCCATGGCATTCAGAATCGGGGTGTTAAAAGTCAGATACCCCGCCCCCATACCAGGGTTTGATATTGGGCTGCTATGAAATCTGTCTGGGTCAGACATTTGTGTGTTTCATGTGCCACCGCATTGATGTTGATGCAGGTGGCCCATGGGGTGTGTTTTGAGAAACTCTCGTCCAGGATGTTCCCACTGGCTTCTTGTCTATCGTCCTCACTTCTGGCTTCTTCTCCTTTTCTTTGCCCTGTTTTGACATCCTGCCCTTCGTTCCTAGTCTAGTTTACGTCTTCTGAAAACCGCCTTCCCAAAAGAAAGGCAAAGCCAAGTCTCTGGGCTCCCTGAACAGTGCTGTCTCTTCCAAGCAGAGAGTGAGGGGGCTCTGGAAAGCCCTGAACTCTAGGAGCAAGGAAACAGCAGTGGCCAGCAGGTGCCTACAGGGCCCCACGTGCCGGGATGGGTACAGATGGAGGGGCTCTGGGCTGGGGGCAAGGGGCAGATGCAGCCACCCCTGGGGCCTCAGCCCTCTTGTTATCTCTTCATTGTCTCCTGTCTCCCCAGCCTACCCCCTCTTCAGTTGCCCTTCTGTCATCTCCACAGGGTCCCCCTCGGCCAGCAGCCCAGACCTGGAACTCCAGAGGGAGCTTGTAAGAGGGTCCCCACAGGTTTCCCTGCTCTAGGGGTGAGCAGAAGGGTGGGGGCTGTGGGGTGGGTGGGAAGGAGGGAGCCTGGGTGGAGAGGCCAGGGATGGCGGGGGGGTGTCAGAGTCTATAAATCACGCCCCACTGTGCTCCTGTTTAACATACACTTCTCCAACGAGTTGTCAGTGAAACCGTTAATTAATTAGCTAATCCTGCAATGAAGTGGATTCTAAATGGTTCTCCCCCTCGCAGCCTCCCATTTAGATAATTGCTGCTGAGGGATCTTTTGTGAGAGTCATTTTTTCCAACAGGGACGGGCCTGGAACTCTGAGGGAGATGAATTTAAAGAAGGGGTCAGCGTACCGTCCCCAGAGCTCCTAGGAAAGGGAGACTCTTTTCTTGGCCCAGGAAAAACTGGTAAAGGGGGGTGATTGGGGCAGGACAAGGGGTAGACAGGGGGTACTGAACTTTGGTGTTTGGTGGTTTGTTTTTGATTGAGATGCTTTGCAATTCTATGAAAGTATTCCTGGCCAGGGTCCTGAGACAGGTAACAATGTTGATGCTGCTGCTGCTGCTGATGATGATGATAACCACCAGATAGAAAATGCTAACTATAGCCCAGGACCCAGGTACATGCGTCATATTCATGATCTCATTCACTCTCTTCACAACAACCAATAAGTAGGTGGAATTATGGACTTTGGGAAAACTTAGATCCAAATGGGGGAGTGACTTGCCCAAGGTCAAAGAGGTGGCAGAACCTGGAATGAAACAAAAGTGTCTGAGCTGGGGTTCATACTTTTAAAAATTATGGGATTTTATGGGAGTATCTATCCTATGCCAGAAGGGACACTGAAGCCATTGGAAAGGAGTGTGGCCAGCTTGAATCACACAGGAAATGTAAGGACTATTTGATACATGAATGAATGGGTGAATGAATGAATGAATGAAACCCAAACCTTGTGACTTGTGACTCAAGGTCCAATAACTTGGCTGATCCTCTGTTGATGTTGACTTGGTGTAATGAAGAAAGCACATGAACATGCCTGAGCGGGAACTAGTGACTTTTACCTGCCCAATATCCCTTCTCCTTTGTGGTGCCTGGTCCTCACCTGGTCTCAGTCCATATGTTTTTAATGGGGCTGACCCTACCCTGAAGCTCCAAGGGAGAGACATTGCCCAACCATGGCCAATCAGAGTATATTTTCTACCACAAGCTCTGTCCCCAGGCATAATGGATTATCCAGGGATGGACATGTGATCCAAGCCAGGACAATGAGACTCAAGTCTAGACTTTTTGCTGGAACTATCAGAGAGAGAGAGGGAGAGAAAAAAAAAGAGTGTTCTCAATTCTTGGGATTGCTAAACTAATGTAATGTCAGTTTGCAGCTTCTGGTAGCCATTTGTTGTTATTGTTCGTTGTTGTTGTTTTATTTTATTTTAAAACAAAGATGGGGTCTCCCTATGTTGCCCAAGCTGGTCTTGAACTTCTAGGCTCAAGTGATCCTCCAGCCTTGGCCTCCCAAAGTGTTGGGATTATAGTGCTGGGTTCATACCCAGCCTGTGAGCCATTTTGCCACCAAGAATGGAGCCACAAAGAGTAACCACTATATCTAGCAACATTGAACCCCTGGATCCAGCTATGCCTGAACCCTGCATATGCCCAGAGTTGTTTTCCAGTTACATAGTTTTAATTGGTATGGCAGATGCTACTGGTCACCTATCAGAATTCATTTTCCCTTTCCAGTGCTATTGGCATTTCATATAGCAATGCAGCTCTCTGAAACACTTGTTTGTACTTTTTTGTAGCTCTAAGTGGCTATGTAACCCAGTTCTGGGCAATGACTCTTTGGGAGAAATGTCATTCCCAAATAAAAAGACAAGACCCTAAAATAAAGCTCTTTGCCCTTTTGCCTTTTTCCTGCCTGAATTACAAATGCAATGCCTATCTTTGGATTTCTTAATACTTACGAAAAATAAACACTTTGCTTATTTAAGCTACTGTATTTGCATTTCAAGGAAGTATAATTCTAACTGACAGAGTGGGGTTCCTGATTTTGCAACTGAAAAACTCCTGCCTGATATGCTTTCTCCAAGAGATGTAAGGAATGTGAAGGAAGGAACTGGTAGGATGAGAAGAAATTGCTTTGACTTCTCTATTTGCTCCAAGATGATCACCTACCTTGTTCACTCATCTCTATTACCTAGCAAAGATAACAACCTGGAAGGACCATAAATTGTAGGTAGATGGAGAAGAAAATTGGCCTTTAGCAAGGACTGGTTCCAGGCAATATTTCAAAATAGAAAAGGTGGAAAGGCTGTAGAAGAAACATGTCATATCTCCATCTATACCAGGTACAAGAACCTGCCATCTAAGCAACTCTCAGCACAACTTATTGGTCCTGTGTCATACTCTGTAAAGGACCCATCATCAACGAGATGTTGGCCACTTCATTAAATTGCTCAGTACCTCCATGATACTGAGGGCTCATGGGTCCAGGGGAACCAGGCCTCACTGCATTTAGGGAGACCTGGCCTGTGATGGAGCCACATGAAACTGCTGATCTTCAAGCACTATTCCAGGGCCAGGTGCCAGAGCCTGGCTTTAATCCAAAGCTGGACTAGTCAGTCCCAGGAGAACCTGGGACAGAGCTGGTTGCACTGGGATCAAGTGTGAGGAAGGTAGACTGATTGGCTTCAGCTTCCTCAGAGATTTTGCAAGATTCTGCAAGAGACCTAGGCAGAGACCAGATGCAGATTCTGCAAGAGACCTAAGATTGAATCTTAGACTCTTGGAGCAAGAGAATTTTAAAAACTAGCTCAAGAGACATTTAGAACCATATTATTTTAGAAGACTCAACAATAACATCTTAAAATTATAGAATTCAGCCGGGCGTGGTGGCTCATGCCTGTAATCCCAGCACTTTGGGAGGCAAAGGCAGGCAGATCACGAGGTCAAGAGATAGAGACAATCCTGGCCAACATGGTGAAAACCCGTCTCTACTAAAAATACAAAAAATAGCTGGGCATGGTGGCACATGCCTGTAGTCCCAGCTACTCGGGAGACTGAGGCAGGAGAATCACTTGAACCTGGGAGGCGGAGGTTGCAGTGAACAGAGATCATGCCACTGCTTTCCATCCTGTGTGGCAGAGTGAGACTCCGTATCTAAAATTTTATATATATATATATATATAAAATATTAGACCAATAAATTCTAAAATTCTAGCTTTATAGGAAACTTAGAACCACAGAATTTTAGAACTAGAGAAAGCTTTAAAAATGAAACTCCTTTTAACCTTCAGTTTTAAAGAGAAAATTTTAAAACCTTAGTTTTAACTAGGTAATTTTGAACTACTAATTTAATTAAAACCTAAGTAAATCTTTAGAACTAAAAATTCTAGAATAGTAAACTAATTAATTTTGTAAGTACTAGATATAAGGTGCCTCACGTCCTTGAAATTTCAGAATTATGTTAAGAACAGGGAACCACAGAATTTTAGAATATTAAACTAATAGAATATTAGTATAAAATGTAGAGAGTGTGAGAATTACTGAATTTTAAAATCTTAGAATTACAGATTTTTAAAACCCTAAGATGTTAAAGCCAAGAGGACTCTAGAGCTCATTCTTTCTTTCTTCCAAAGGTAGCATTTCCTTCTCCAACAATCTCAAAAGGGAATTGCTAACTGAAGGCATAACTACAACTAGGCTGGCACTGAATAGGTGTTAAATAAGCACAAGCAAATAAGAATTTTTTTAATGTAGAATCACTAGAAGGAAAAAAAAAATACAATATATAATTTCCAAAACAGTAAAAGGAAATCAGTGATCTCAATCAATTCAACAGAAAGCAGAGAAGGGAAAAGGGGAAGAGAAAATAAAAAGTATAGTAATCAGAAACACACACACATACACCACAGTATAATAAAGTGTAGTAATCAGAAAATAAGAAATAAAATGACAGAAATAATTATAACCACATAACTTACAATAAATGTAAATGGTCTAAATTTATCCATTAAAAGATTGAGATTCTCAAGTCAGATAAAAATACAAAATTAGCTATATGTTGTTTAAAGAAATGACGGAATGTGTACAACTAAAGGGGTTAAATGAAGTACAAGGCAAATACTAACAAAAACAAAGCTGGTGGAGCCATATTAATAACATACACAATGGAATTTAAGGAGAATGACAGTAAAAAGAGTAAGTGTCCAGTGAATGTTTGGTGAATGAATGAATACTTATTGCCATCCAGAAATGGGAGCTCACTACCAACCTGAAGTAGCCTATTGTGTTGCTGTAGTAAATTCTATCATGCCCCCATCTTATTCTCCAGAACCTGTAAATACATGGCAAAAGGAATTTTGCAGATATAATTAAAGTTTTGCCCTTAAGAAAGGGAGATTATTCTGGATTACTCAGATGGTAGATATAATCTAATTATATGACAAATTAAGAGCAGAGAACTTTCTCTAGCTAGAGTCAGGGAGATGTGGCAAAAAAAGAAATCAAATTTGTCTCCACCTGCCTGAGCATAGTGAAGCATGAGAAAAATGCCATCTGCTTTTGTGGTAGAGGGGAGCACATGGAAAGCATGGGAAGGAATGTGAGCAACCTCTAGGAGCAAATACAATCCCTCAGTGGACAGCCACCAAGGAAATGAGGACCTCACTCCTACAATGGCAAGGAACTGCATTTGTCCAACTACATTAATGGATTCCCCTCTAGAGCCTCCAGGAAGAATGCAGCACTGATGACACCTTGATTCTGGCTTTTTGAAACCCTAAGCAGGGGACCAGCCAAGGCCATCAGAACTATGACGTACAGAACTATGAGAAAATCTATTTGTGTCATTTTATGCCACTACATTTATGGTAATTTGTTAGGCCAGCAAAAGAAAATGAATATAGTTGCTATCTTTGTCAGGAAGTTCGGCTTGCTGGAACAAATCTACCTTCCAGCCATCACTATCTTTGAACCCACTTTTGCTCTCTTAGACTACCCATGATTCCCACTCACTCACCCACCCACTTGGAGCTTTTTGAACATTTTAAGTCAATGTTCACAGCCCTCTACGACTCTTCTCTCCTCCGAGCAATTTATAAGAATCAGTTTCCAAACAGTTCTCCAACCTGAAATGTGCTCCCATATGTACTCTCTGACCCTTGCCATCATAGGGCATTGCGTCCTAGCCAGTTCCTCAAGAACGGCTTCTCTGATGACTGTCCTCAGCTCAAACTTTTTCAGTGACTCCCTATGGCTCTCAGATGAAAGGCCTCCAGTTCTTTAGCTTGGCATTCAAGGCCTTGCCCCACCTGCTTTTCTGTCTTCAGTTTGCACTCCTCCAGCTGTCTTTCCAACAAGCTGATAGTTTTCATATACCTGCACTTTTGCAAGTGATATTTATCCTGTCTGAAATGCCTTCCCCAGTGACTTTCTTCTAAAGCAGTTGGCATCCTATGTCTTGTTCAGAGCCTAGCTCAGATACCACCCTCCCCTTCATCACTCCATCTAGGATGAATCTGCTAGACTTGGTATCTGGGACACAGTAGGCATTCTAAATACTTGCTGAATGAATGGAAAATGAATGGCAAAATGCATCCTTTAGTTGTACCCTTTCCATGTTTGTCATGGTTTAGCAGGGCATTCTGCCCTGCATTTTTACTCTCATTTGCACTTTGGGATCCAGGCCCCTGGGCAAGCACTATCTGAAACACTGCTAGCAACTATGATAGAGGAAAAAGAGAATATTGCAAAATGTGTACTATCTCTGAGGTCTTTTGCTTGGAAGTGAGCCATTGCTTCTGTTCACATTTCACTGGTTGAAGCAATGACCACTCTTGGGTTCAATGGGGCAGGAAAGTGCAACCCTGCCATGCATGTCCCTGGACGAAGAGAAGGAATCAAATATTTATGAACAATCCTGATGACTACTCCACAGGTTTACTCTTCCCTCAGATTTTAGCTCAAGTATTGCCTTCCCAAAGAAACCGTCCCTGACCTCCTCGACCAAGTCAAACCCTCCTATTGTTGATGCACATGGCATCGTGTTTCTCACCTCTGTGACACTTTGCCACAGCTAGAATTTCACATTTACTTGTGTAATTGCTCGAGTAACTTCCCTCTCGAAACCATAAGCTCCATGATGGTAGGGATTACTACCTCCTCAGTCTATGGCTTGATGCCTGGACAGTAGCACCCAATAAATAGGAATGAATAAATAAGTGAACAAAGAATGAAAGACACCTCTCCATATCCCCTCTTATTCATCTGACACCATCTCTCCTACCTCATTCTATGGCTACTCTTTCTGTTATGCTGTCCTATTAGAAAATCTTGGAGGGTACATTAGTGACATGGGAGAATTCTCTGCAGCCCCTCCTGGCTCACTGTTTTCTACACTTCCCTTGGAGATGTGCTAGACTGCACTAGGAGCCAGAAGCTGTGAATTCCAGCCAGATGAAATTGGGAAAGTCCTTCTCATCTCAGAGCCTCTGTTTCCACATCCACAAAATGAGAAGTAATCTTACTAGTTATGACTCCAAAAGCAATCCCAGCATAGCTATAGAAATGTGGATGATTTGTTTTCTTACTACCATTCCTTGGGCTGTGGCTACATGTTGGGTGTCATCCCAAATCCAACATGGTAGGAGTGACTGGTAGCACCATTGTTCACATGAGGAATTGAGTTAAGAGGCTTGCGTAAGATCACACAGGTAGCAAGAGGCCCAGTCAGGACTCCAATGAGCTTGTTGACTCCAAAACTCCATCTTCTTCTGCCACTAAACCCCACCAGTCTCTCTTTTGCTTCTTCAAGAAGCAGCACGAGTGGGAAAATGCAGGAACTTGATAGGCCATGTGTGAACCCTACTTCTTCTTGACTTCACTGTGTGACCTTGGGAAAGTAGCGTGACCTCCTAGTGCCTCAGCTTCCTTCACTGTAAAATGGGGATAGTGACAGTACTCACTCATGAAGTTACTGGGAAGATTAAATGAATTAATACATACAAGGTCTTAAAAAACAGTGGCTGGCACAGAGTTCGCACTCAGTAAATGTTCCCCCTTGTTATTATTACATCACCCTCTATCCCACCTCCACTCAGCAGCCTGCCACATTCCTGTCTCAAGTTCTGTCTTGCCAGGTGCAGTTCCAATGGCAATCAATGTAGACTTGGTATTTTTGGTTCTAAAACTTCATTGAAATTGAATTATACAGGGTGAACTCCTGTTTCTGGCTTCTTCAGCTTGGTATAATGTTTTTGAGATTAATCCATTTTGTATGTGATATAGTTTGGGTATTTTTCCCCTCCCAAATCTCAATTTGAATTGTAGTCCCCCATTCTGAAGCTGGGGCCTGGTGGAATGTGTTTGGATCATGGGTGTGGATCTCTCATGGCTTGGTGCTGTCTTCCTGATAGTGAGTTATCACTACATCTGGTCATTTCAAAGTGACCCACCCTCACTTGCTCCTCCTTTCACCATGTGACGTGCCTGCTCACTGCTCACCTTCTGCCATGACTGTAAACTTCCTGAGGCCTCCCTAGAAGTCAAGCAGATGCCAGCACTGTGCTTCCTGTACAACCTGCAGAACCACGAGTTAATTAAACCTCTTTTCTTTATAAATTATCCAGTTTCTGGTATTTATTTATAGCAATGCAAGAACAGCCTAATACAATATGCATCAGTAGTTTATTCATTTTTATTACTATATATTATTATATTACTACTACATATTTACTGTAGTATAATAGGTATACAATATGCTATAAGTTATGCTATATAGTATAGTATATATTGTAGTGCAATATATACATTATATATATTGTATTAGTCTGTTTTCACACTGCTGATAAACTCAATTTGCAAAAGAAAAAGGTTTAACGGACTTACAATTCCATGTGGCTGGGGAGGCCTCACAATCATCACACAGAAAGTGAAAGTCACGTCTTGCATGGTGGCAGACAAGAGAAGAGGATGAGAACCAAGTGAAAGGGATTTCCCCTTATAAAACCATCAGATCTCGTGAGACTTTTTCACTACCCTGAGAACAGCATGGGGGAACTGCCCCCATGATTCAATTACCTCTCACCAGGTCCCTCCAACAACACATGGGAATTAAGGAAGCTACAATTCAAAATGAGATTTGGGTGGGGACACAGTCAAACCATATATAGTATGCAGTAATAACTATACTATACAACAATACTGTAACATGTAATATATACTTTTTTATATATAATATTATATTATAATTATATAGCATTCCATCAACAATTTGTTGTTTTATCCCCCTGTTAGTGGAATTTGGGCTACTATAAATATGTTTGTACATGTTTTAACAAATAAGCATTCATTTCTCTGGGATATCTACCCAGGAGTTGAATTGTTGGACGAGAGAGCGGACGCACATGAACACCTCTCTAACACACACACTCACCTCCCCTCAGTGATGATGCTGCCAGCCCCAGCCCCAAAATCATGGCAGACAGCAGAGTATTTAACCATAATATCCATTTCTATTTTATTTTCAAAATCTTATATTTATGGCAAGAGATGCTGGTAAGTTTGTAAAGTTTCTTCTGAAAGTAAATTTAAATTCTAAAGAAAGTAGATTGTACACACACACAGTCAACTGATTTTCTACAATGGTACAGGCAATTCAATGAAGAAGGGATCATTTGTTTCAACAAATAATGCTAGAACAATTGAACATCTGAATGCTAAAAATAAATACATGAATCAATAATAACAAGAAGAGGAAAGACACAGACCTTATATGATTCACAAAAGTTAACTCAAAATGGGGCCAGGCATGGTGGCTCAGGCCTGTAATCCCAGTACTTTGGGAAGCTGAGATGGGTGGACTACTTGAGCCCAGAAGTTTGAGACCAGACTGCAACATAATGAGACACTGTCTCTACAAAAATAGAAAAATTAGCCATGCATGGTGATGCTTACCTGTAGACTCAGGAGGCTGTACTGAGGAGGCTGAGGTGGGAGGATCACTTGAGCCTGGGGAGGTCAAGACTGCAGTGAGCCATGATCATGCCTGTACTCCAGCCCGGGTGACAGAGTGAGACCCTGTCTGGAAAAAAAAAAGACTAAAGGCAAAAGGAACTGTATGCAAGCCCAGTATTCTAGTTGATAAGCTTGTTTCCCACAAGCATATGGGTTAACAATTCTGAAACCACTATACATGTATACTGAAATTAAACAATTAAGTAAAGGGAAGGCAGATGGTGGGAGCCAGAATTCTCATTGTTGGAGTGAAAAGTTTCAGATAAGCAAGGGGAGGAAGCTAAATGATCCAAGTATTATACATCAGCATTGGTGACATCAGTGTGAACTCTCGTTCAGCTTAATATAGATACTGATAGATACATATAAAAATAGAGAAAGACGCCGCCACAGTGGCTCATGCCTGTAATCCCAGCACTTTGGGAGGCCAACGCAGAAGAATCACTTGAGCCTGGGAGTTCAAGACCAGTCTGGGAAACACGGTAAGACCCCATCTCTAAAATAATTTAAAAATTAGCCAGGTAGATTATTATATACCTGGTGGTGCATGCCTGTAGTCCCAGCTACTCAGGAGTCTGAGGTAGGAGGATCACTTAAGCCCAGAAGGTTGAGGTTGCAATGAGCTATGATCACACCACTACACTCCAGCCTCATCCACAGAGTAAGACCCCATCTCAGAAAAAAAAAAAGAGAGAGAGAGAGAGAGAGATGTGTGCATGACTACATTTGTCAGCCAACAGGGCCTTGACACAACACCCCAGAAGCAATGAGCACAGTTTAGTGCCCAGATTTTGGTTTAGTACTCTTCCAATAAAAGGAACCAGGATTCCCTGGAGAAATGGCTCATTCTGGAGTTGGGAAAGGAAATATACAAAATGAGTTTGGAGCATCTTGTCATGCCAGAAAGTAATAAAGTGCTCAAACACAGACACACACACACACACACACACACACACACACACAGAGAGAGAGAGAGAGAGAATAATGAGAACATGTCAATGTGATACAGTATCCAACTGAAAGAGCTTCCAATGGCCAAACCTAAAACAATTTGAGCAACAAAATTAATAGAGTAGAATTGGATTATGACCCAAAGTATAAAACAAATATCCATGAGTTCATACTGACATAAACAAATAACTGATTGAATAATAAATTAATGGGTGAGAAAAGGCAAATCGCCATGCAGAAAAGTTCCAAATAATTTATGTAGATACTCAGCCCTCAGGGAAGTGAAGCATAACTCCTTGCTTCTTTCTTTCTTTCTTTTTTTTTTTTTCTGACACAGGGTCTTGCTTTGCTGCCAGGGCTAGAGTTCAGTGGTGTGATCTTAGCTCTTGGCAGCCTCAACCTCCCAGGCTCAAGCGATCCTCCTACCTCAGCCTCCAGAGGAGCTGGAACTACAGGTGCACAGCACCATGCCCAGTTGATTTTTTAAATTTTTTTTAGGCATGGGGTCTCACTGTATTGTCCAGGCTGGTCTTAAACTTCTGAGCTCAAAAGATTCTCTTGCCTCAGCCTCCCAAAGTGCTGGGATTACAGATTCTAGCCACTATGCCCAGCCAACTCCCTGCTTCTTAAGAGTAGCCTGCACATAGTGACTTCTTTTTGAAGAATACTGTATAGAAAGAGTGGCAAAAGAGTAACTTTACAGTGGAGAAACCTGACAAACACAACCACAGGAAGGTGATCAAGATTAGTACCAACAATGGCATGCCATGATGATAGTGGACATACCCTTGATATGATGTAATGAGAATGGCAATCCAGCTCTGTGGTCTTCCTCATTAAAGCCCATAGCCCTGGGCTAGTCATTAGAAAAACATCAGACAAACCCTAATTGAGGGACATTCTACCAGATACCTGAGCAGTACTCTTCAAAACTGTCAAGGCCATCAAAAATAAGGAAAGCCTGAGAAACTGTCACAGCCAAGAGGAGCCTCAGGAGACGTGAGAACTAAATGTAACGTGGGATCCTGGATGGATCCTGGGACAGAAAAAGAACATTGGGTAAAAACTGGGGCAATCTCAGTGAAGTACGGACTTTAGTTAATGATGACAATGTTTCAACATTGTTTCATTAATTGTGACAAATGAACCATTTAAGATGTTAATAACAAGGGACACTGAGTGGGGTTATATAGGAAGTCTCTGTACTGTCTTCACAATCTTTCTAAGTCTAAAATTATTCTAAAATTATAAATTTATTTTTTGAAAAGGAGAATGAATGTACAAATGCCCTGATGGATACACAGAAATCAATAAACAAACTGGTGGTATATCTACAACAAAATACTACTCCTCCATAAAAAGGAATGGGCCAGGCGTGGTGACTCATGCCCATAATCCCAGCACTTTGGAAGGCTGAGGCAGCAGGATCACTTGAGGGCAGGAGTTTGAGATCAGCCTGGGCAACATAGTGAGACCCCATCTCTACACAATTTTTTTTTTTTATTAGCTGGGCGAGATGGGGTGCTCCTGTAGTCCCAGCTATTCAGGAGGCTGAGGCAGGATGATTGCTTGAGCCCAGGAATTGGAGGCTACAGTGAGCTGTGGTTGCACCACCATACTTCAGCTTGGGCAATAGAGTAAGACCATCTCTAAGCAATAATAATAAAATTTTAAATAAATTAAAAATTAATAAAAATAAACGAACTATTGATGGGATGAACAATGATGAACATTGATGATTCTCCAAAGCATTATGCTGAGGCAAAGAAGACAGACCAAAAAAAAAGAAGAGGAGTATGATTCCTTTTACATAAAACCTTAGAAAATGCACAAACTCATCTGTAGTGACAAAAAGTAGACCAGTGGTTGCCTGGGGATGGAAGAGAGGAATGAGAGGGAGGAATTACAAAGAATAAACTTTTGCAGGTGACGGATATGTTTGTTGCCTTGATTGTGACAATGGCTTCGTGGTTGTATAATATATCAAAACTTACTCAGCTGTACACGTTAAATAAGCGCGACTTATTCTGTGTCAATCACACCTCCGTAAGGCTGTTTTTAAAAGGAAGTGCCTATAAAGAAACATATTCAGAGAATAGTGGTATGTATGGCCTGAGTCTATGGGGGAACTGTCAGGGTGGCCCCTAATGAGCAAGTCTAGGGAAAAACCCGCCCTCATTCAGAAGATCCACTCCCTGCTTGCGGGTACCTCTGGTGGTTAATTCCTCTTCCCCGGGGGAGTCCCTGGGAAACCAGGCCTCATTAGTTGAGGGCCCAGCCTCATGGAACTTCATGTTTGTTAAAGATTAATGGGGTGTCTCCTGTGCAAGAGCTGAGGGGTCTCCTGGCCTCGTTTCTTCCAAATCAGCCCCCTGCCATGACTCATCATTGGTTGCAGAGGAGCTGGCTGCGGCCGAAGACAGCTGAGGGAACGGGGCTTGGTGGAAGCTAATGGGCCTCTTCCAGCTTCCCTGCAGGCCTCCAGATTTCCTCTACAGACCAGAGAGGGAGAGGAGCTGATGGATGGAGAGTCCCGGTTTTTGATTTTTTGTGTGTGTGTTTTGTTTTTTGGTTGTTTTATTTTGTTTTGTTTTGTTTCATTGAGACAGGGTCTCACTCTGTCACTCAGGCTGGAGTGCAGTGGCACAATCACAGCTCACTGCAGCCTCAACCTCTTGGGCTCAAGCGATCCTGCCACCTCAGCCTCCTTAGTAGCTGGGACTACAGGTGCATGCCACCACACCCAGCTAATTTTTGTATTTTTTGTAGCAACAGGGTTTTACCATGTTGCCCAGGCTGGCCTCAAACTCCTGAACTCAAGCAATCCACCCACTTTGGCCTCCCAAAGTGCTAGGAATACAGGCATGTGCCACCACGCCCAGTCCCTGGTTCTTTTTTTAACACAGCTCAGAACTCAACCATCCAAAGCAGTTGTTTCCCCCTTCAAAGTGTTTATCCCAAGGATGCTGCCATGTTGCAGGACACTGGGAATGACTCCTTGGTTGATCGCATCATCAGAGAGAAGCAGACTTTTCTTTGGCATATCTCCCAGTGACACAGCGGGCCTTCCTCTGAGCGATGGATTCCATTTCTGGAAACAGCCACAGATCGATAGTGCCAAAATGCCTGCACCTTGGCCTTCATAGCTGAGCATATCTGTAATTACTTGCTTAATGACTGTGAGCTCCATGAAGACTGGGTCCTTGTCTGGTTTTTTTGCCTATATTCCTAGTATCTAGCACTGCCAGGCACATAGTTAGTGCCCAGTGATTGCTTGCCAACTGAATAGATGAATGGATCATCTCTCTATGCATTCGAAATCTATATGGCAGCTGACAGCTCTCTCCAAGTCCATTGCCATCACCACCACCCTGGTACAAGCCCACCCCCCATGGTTTCTCACCTCCCTGCCTGGCACTATCCCTCAGCAAGCCTGCCTGCCTCCTGTTTGTCCACAACTACTCAGAGCAGCCAGTGAGCTTTGCAAACTGAAACTAGATTGCATAATTTCACCAACTCAAAACCAACCAGTGGCTTCCCTCACACTCAGAATGGAATCCACACTCCCTTCCCTGGCCTGTAGGGCTTTACCTGGTCCAGCCACCTGTCACCCTCACCTGTATCCCTCCACCCCTGCCTAGTCTTACACTCTCTCCCTCGGCTCACTCCTCTCCAGCCAGTCTGGGCTTCTTGCTGCTCCTCCACTGCCCAGAGAATATTCCTGCCTCAGGGGTTTCCCTGACTGTTCCCTCTGCCTGGAGCTCCCTCCCCCAGAATGATTTCAAGCTCATAATCCCCCCTCAAGGCCCTTACGCAGGTTTCCTTCTCTCTGAAACCCTCTTCCATAGACCGATGCAATTTTGATGTGATATTTTTTAAACTCAAAATGAAAAACAACAAAAATTATGATGAACCATGTGTCCAGCAACAGATAAAGAGATAAACAAAATGTGGTCTATCCATGCAAAAGAAAATGACTCAGCCATAAAAGGGAATGAAGCACTGACACGTGCTACCACATGGATGAACCTCAAAGACACACTCAGAAGCCAGACGCAAAAAGACCGCAGATTGCATTTCTATGACTGCACAATAGACAAATCCGCAGAGACAGAGGCAGATTAGCAATTGTCAGGGGAGAGGGAAGGAGGACTGGGGAGTGACTGCTGAGTGGATAAGGTGTTCCTTTTTGGGTGATGAAGATGGTCTGCAGTGAGATAGCGGTGATGATCGCACAACATTGTGAATGCACTAGATGCCACTGAATCGTTCGCTTTGAAATGGTCAGAATGGATTTTATGTTATGTAAATTGTATTTACACTTTAAAAATCTATGATAAACAAGATATCAACATTTTAAATAAAGACAGGGCCTGTAACAGTGCCAGGCTGAACCATACAGAGCCTGAGGGGGAAAAAAAGTCAGTTGTACTGGCTGAGCTCACATAACCCATCTTCCAGGCGATCTTTCTTGGCCACCCTTGCTAGCAGCACTGGCTTTATCACCCTGTTTTGTTTTCTTCACCTTCTCGAATGGCCTTGTTGATTTATTTACTAACTGCTTTTTTTTCTTTTTGCTTTTTTTTTTTTTTTTTTTAAATTAGAAAGAGTCTTGCTCTGTCACCCAGGCTGGAGTTCAGTGGCACGATCTCGGCTCACTGCAACTTCCGCCTCCTGGGTTCAAGCAATTCTCCTGCCTCAGCCTCCTGAGTAGCTGGGATTACAGGCACCCGCCACCACTCCCAGTAAATTTTTGTACTTTTAATAGAGATGGGGTTTCCTTCTGTCATGTTGGCAAGGCTAGTCTTGAACTCCTGACCTTAGGTGATCCGCCTACCTTGGCCTCCTAAAGTGCTGGGATTACAGGCATGAGCCGCTGCGTCCGGCCTCTAACTGCTTTATTATATCAGCTTCAGGAAGGCAAGAAATCATGCTGGTCAGGCTGGTCATATGCACTGCTATTTCACCAGCACCCAGCCCTCCCTGACACACAAGGGATGCTCGAAAAATACCTGGATGGATGGATGGATGGATAGATGGATGGATGGATGGATGGATGGATATGAACTGGAATAAACTGGCTTCCTGAATCTTGGAGGATGGATGGGACAGAGACCAGAAGGGAGGAAAAGAACTCCCCAAACACACTCAAGGTCAAGAAATAATTGAAGTCCCTCTCCTACATCCCAGAATCCCAGCACTAGAGGAATTCCGGTTAAAGATGCTGTCCCAGAAAACCAGAGAAGCCTTCTCTCTCCCCACAGATCTTCTTGGGACTTTGTGTTGGGAGGAGATCTCAACTCTGTGCCCCGAGCCTGGTTGGTGGCCATGGGGACAGGGAACTGTCAGTGGAGCTGATGAACAACAAGCTTTGCTCTGGGGACTCCAGCACAGCCCAAGAAATCAGAAAATTAGTGATGTTTGCTGAGCAAACATTGCCGGGTGTGGAGAAGCTGCTGGCGGAGTGTTTAACACATAGCTTGTATTTGCTGGCAAATATCCCCACCCTGTCAAGCCCCTCCGACGGGGCTGCTGGTGCACAGAGGATGGGGGGGACCAGCGAGGGCTGCAAGGGTTCCCAGGAGAGGTTCCTGCAGGGGCAAGGAGGGAGGGAGGAAAGGGCTCCACAAAGATTCGCCTTGTCTTAAGGGGCCCGACAAGGCTGGGAGGACACTAGGGGCCTCATTTGAAGGCATGGGGAGAGTCCAGTCACTCGCCCCTGCCCCAGCCAAGCCAGCCTGAGGTCCATGTAACCTTAGCAGGTCAGAGAGATAGAACCCTTCAAAGTCAAACACCCACTTTCTTGCTGTGCAACGGTGGACAGGTTACAGAGTGTCTCTGAGCCTTGGCCTCATCATATGTAAATAATAAAACAGCTGATATTTCTACAGTGTCTAATACAGGTGCTAACTGCTCTGTGCCTCAGTTTCCCCATCTGTAAAATGGGGACCATGTTAGTGCTGTCCTTACATTTTTGGTTTTCCTTTTTATTAAAAAAATTTAAAAACCTATCAGAAAGTTGCAAGATCCACGAACACTTGCATACTCTTATCTGTATTCCCCGATTGCTAGTATTTTGACACATTTGTTCCCCATATCGGTTCATCTACCTGCGTTCCTATCTACTTCATTTTGTTGAGCCATTTGCAAGGTGTAGCCTTGTATCCCCTCACCATGAAGTTCTTAGGGTGCATTTGCTACTCACAACATCACCACCATGTAATTATCCAATTCAGGAACTTTGACTTTGCCACAATTCTCTTATCTAACATACATGTCATATGCTTTGTGAGAAATAAATGAGTAATATTTTAAAGCCCTTAGGACAGTGCCAAGCACAGAGTAAGTGCTCAGTAAATATCCTTTTTTTTTTTTTTTTTTTTTGAGACAAGATCTTATTTTGTTGCCCAGGCTGGAATGCAGTGGCACAAACATTGCTCACTACAGCCTTGACCTCCTGGGCTCCAGCAATCCTCCCACCCCAGCCTCCTGAGTAGCTGAGACTACAGGTGTACAGCACCACACCTTGACTAATTTTTAAAATTTTTAAAAGACGGAGTCTCACTATGTTGCCCAGGCTGGCCTTGAACTCCTGGGCTCAAGTGATCCTCCTGCTTCAGCCTCCCAAAATGCTGGGATTACAGGTGTGAGTCACTATGCCTGGCCCAGTATTATGAATATTTAAATCAACGCTGTTATGTTGTTACTGTTGCTGCTGTTGTCACTTGAAGCAGAGGGGTCATCGCCATTACCGCCTGTGACCTGGGCTGGCACAGGCCCCTCCCCCTCCAGGCCCTGCCCCATTGCTGTCTCCTGGGGTCTGGTCACAGTGAAGGCCCAGAGGGCAAATGTCAGCAGATGGATTCCGGCACTTGAGAAGGTCTTCCAGGAGTCCAGGGTTTGGCCTTTTAGGGATCATGGGGCTTCCTGTATAGAGCCTCAGGTCACATCTTCCAAATAGACCCCTAAACTACCCACCGCCAGGGTGAAAAGGGAGGAGCTCAGTTCTAGGAAGGTACCAATGCTGCATGAAGACCAAGCACACACCCGAGATGTGGGGCCAGGGAAGGACTGACACAACCCTGCTGCCAGGATGCTGGGTTAATCCTGGGGCTGGACTTCAGCCTCCTCTTCTGCAAGATGGCAGGTGGGCAGAGGATAAACTGAGGTTCCTAAGTTCACTCCTCTCCTTCTGGAGTCCCTTCCAGATCATAGATCCACTGCATACCTGAGACAGCAAATGCTCCTAGAACTGAGGAGAACCCTGCAGCCCCATCAGCACCCCCTCTAAATCTACATTGCACCTCCCCCCATGTCCTGAAAGCTCCTTCCTCTTCCTGCCTCCTTACCTGAAAGAAGGGCCCAGCCCCAGGAACAGGCATCTGGAGTTGCCCCAGCTTCCTGCCTTCACTGTGCCTACCTCCATGTATGTATCCAAGAGCCTAACCAAACCCCAATGCTTTTAATACCCATTGCCTGGTTTCATTAAAACTGTGGCTTAGTTTCTTTTAGAACTTTTATTCATTCATTCATTCATTCATTCATTCATTCATTCATTCACTCAGAAAATATTTCTTGGGCACCTACTATGAACCAAGCCCTGTACCAGGCATTAGAATACAGGACAGACAAAGTATGTGTCCTCATTAAGATGATGTTCTAGTTGGGGATAGAGGACAATGGATCAAACACAATAATAATAATAATAATAGTAATAATAATAGCAATAATTGTTAACACTTCTTTACTGCTTACTCCATACCAGGCAGTGTTCGGAGCACCTTACATACATCATCTCACTTAATCAGCATTACAGTCTCATGCGATGGGTACTAATATGTCCATTTTACAGATAAAAAAATTTGACACAGAGAGGTTAAGAAACTGCCCAAAGTCACACAGAAAATGAGGGAGTTCCCTGCAGATAGTGCTGAGAGTTACAAAGGAAATGGAAAGGGGATGTTCTAGGAAGTGACTGGTGGGGAGATGACTTTGGATTCACTGATCTGAGAGAATAACATTTGAGCAGAGACTCACATGATGCGAAGGAGCCTTTCCATGATCTGGGAAGACAGTGTTCTAGGCAGAAGGAACCGCAGGACAAAGACCCCATAGCAGGAGAAAGCTTGGGGCATGCAAGGAACAGAAGGAAGGCTGACGACAGGACCTTCCTTCTGCAAGAGAGGCACAGAGAGATAAGAGATGCTCTCAGCAGCTGGACTGACTTCCTGCATCCCCATCATTCCCCCTCCTCCATCCCTTCGCTGCCCCGTGCCCATCCATTTAGGGGACCACCTTGTGCTCAGCCTTCCTCCCCAGAGGCTGCCACCAGCAGCCTTGCAGGACTTGGGTGTCCTTGACAAGTTGCTGCCATAGTTTGTATTCTTTATCACCAACAGCCTTCTGACTCCTCCCAGTGCTCCATCCAGCCCAGAGGTGACCTCAAAGAAGCCATCAGACCTCTAAGCCACGTGTAGAAGACAGCCTCAGTCCCCATGGAGGGATGGCCCCTGCTCCACCTTTACACCGAGACCTCAAGTTTTTGGGAGGCTCTGGACCCAGTTCTTTTCTAGGAAAGCAGCTTCACCAATGGATGCTCAAGTCAAATTTTAGGAGCCTGGTTCTTCCCCAGCCCTTGAAAGGAAAGGAGAGAAGAAAGTCAGAGAAAAATCTAATGGGGTAGGCAAGTTATTCTCCCACTCTGGAGAGAAATGATACTCATGGGACAACCAGGTGGCAGTAAGAAGTGGCCCAGGAACCAGACATCCAGGTATTAGTGTCTTGTGATTTTGATTTGCATTTCCCTGATCATTAGTGATGTTGAGCATTTTTTCAAATGTTTGTTGCCAGACCTGATTTTGTATGGGTCCATGATTTGTGCATTTGCTCCTGGGCTCAACAATTCAGTGTTGAAAATTTCCTCACACTGTATTTTCTTCTGCTCCCCAAATCCCCAACTCCCTATGCTTCGGACTTTTCCCAAAAACCTGGTTATTTATAAGTCTGCAGGAAGATCAAGACCATCATACAGCTAATTTAAAAAAAACTGTTGAGCACGTGTTAAGTATTTTGTTTCCATTATCTCCTTTAATCCTCCCAATAGCAAGATGAAGAAAAATGTTCTCTTTCAACCCCTTGCTAACTTCACATACATTTATTGAGGCCAGGCACAGTGGCTCATGCCTGTAATCCCAGCATTTTGGGAGACCAAGGTGGGCAGATCACTTGAGGTCAGGAGTTCAAGACTAGCTTGGGCAACACAGCAAGTCCTCATCTCTACAAAAAATAAACAAAAATGAGCTGGGTGTGGTGGCACACACCCATAGTCTTAGCTACTCCAAAGGCTGAGGTGGGAGCATTGCTTGAGCCCAGGAGGTTGAGGCTGCAGTGAGCTATGATTGCACCACTGTACTCCAGCCTGAGCAACAGAGCAAGACCTTGTCTCAAAAATAAACAAAAAACATTTATTGAGCACCTATAGCATGCCAGACACTATGGTTAGGCAGTGAACGTACCCAGATCATGCCCTCAAGAACCCATAAACAGAGAGTTGTAACTCAATTTGACAAGTGAGGGGAAAGGTCCCATGGGCTGGGTTCAGAAAGGGCTGATACCCCAGGAGGCTCCTGCATCTACTGGTTATGTGATCTTGGGCAAGAAATGATGGGTCTCGGAGCCTCAGTTTCCTTGACTTTCAATTGGGAGGAAACATGTATCCCCTTCTTAGAATGATTGTGAGGATTCCATGAGATAACACATGTAACATAGTAACTACTCAATAAATTTGATTATGGTTACTAAAAGGGAACTAAAACAATTCTTTTTGGGCTGGGCACAGTGGCCAGACCTGAAATCTCAGCACTTTGGGAGACCAAGGCAGGAGGATCACTTGAGGCTAGGAGTTTAAGAGCAGCCTAGGCAACACAGCCAGACTCCTCTCTACCAAAAAAAAAAAAAAAAAAAAAAGGGTTTTGTTTTGTTTTGTTTTTAATTAACCAGGTGTGGTGGTGCACGACTTCAGTCCCAGTCACTTGGGAGGCTGGGCTGGGAGGGTTGCTTGAGCCCAGGAGGTTGAGGCTGCAGTGAACTGTGATCACACCACTGCACTCCAACCTGGGTAGCAGAGAGACTCTACCTCGAAAAAAACAAAAAAATTAAAAAATTTATCTTTCCTCTCATTCAATGGGTTTTATGCAAGGGACACAGATTCAGGAGGTGGATGAAAGCAACGAAAGCCACCAGCGTTGCTCTCTGCCCATCCTAGACCCTTATTGGTTCAGTGATCCCAGGAAGCAAGAAGGAGGGACCTGAGTAGGGATGTACCTGTCCTCTATGCCCAGCAGTAGAATTACTGGGGCACGAAGTATTTGTAGACTTAATCTGACTAAGTCATGCCAGAATGTGCTACGCAGCTGGGTTCCTGTGTCCCCACGTCCTCACCAACACTTTGTATTTCTCAGGTTTCTAATCGGTGTCAATCTCATAGTTAGCAAGCAGTAGCTCTGCAATGAAGTTGTAGGAGTATTTTTTATATTTAAGTCTATCAACTAACTTAGGAACAGTCTAGGGATCAAAGGGAAGAAATCTTGTTAGAAAATGGGAGATGCAAGAGGGAAGTGCAGGTCCTCAAAGGGAGGCTTTCTGAGGAACCCCGATTCAGAGAGAAGGGCAGGAACCCATGGAGGCTGAAGCTGCCTTCTTGCCAGCCATCTGCTCCTGAGTTGATGGTTCTCTGGAGAGGGAAGAATGCCTGTAACTGAGTTCGTACCATCTCCCTCTCCCAGAGGCTGGCACACAGTAGGCATTCATGGTTTGCTATTGAATGAACACATGGGCATAGAATGAGGCCGCAGTCTTGCAATCTAAAATATAAGCTCCAGGCAGGGGAATGCAGTGAACTCCACTTTCCTGATCTGAAAACACAATCTCCCAGGGTCCCCTGGAAGGCTGTTTTTCAGGAAGAAGAGTGGAAAGTGCCTATTGATTTTCCTTTATCACGAAGTGATAAATTTGCTGATTGACATCATGTAGCAATGACAAGCACACAGGAGTGTGTGGGCCCTGAGCAAACAGAGAATATTCTGCAAGCAGGCAGTGAGCTGCAGCCGGCTCGAGCAGGTTCCCAAGAGCTGACCAGCACATGTACAGGAATTTGGCAAGCCGGGTGTTCAACCACCCATTAAAAATTAACTTAAATAAGCTTACGATTAAATCAATCATATTAAAGCGAAGATAATAAACACTCCAAACTCACCACATCCTGATTATTTGTCTAAGTTTTACTATGATCTGTGCTTCTGAGGTTATTTCTATCTATCGTTTCTGGGTGGTAGAACTACTCTATAACGGTATGCGACTGCCTATCTCTTCCAAACTCTATCCGGTGATGTCAGATGGGAATATTTACACTGAAGAAATTGACAAACTCTGCAGATCAGGATTTCTTTGTAGAGCCGGTTGTTAAATATTTTACCAACATACCACTGCCTAAAGCCCTTACGGTGGCTGGAGACACACAGTCCTTTTTGTTTGCCTATCTAGAAGCACAGAGAGGGAAAGAACCCTTGATTTATTTATTTGTGTTGGGGCAAGGTGCGGGAGACGGAAACAATACAGAGAATCGAATGCCGTACTTGTGCCCCACAGCAGCCAGGAGGGAGAAGCAAGCTACACTGGCTTTCAAAGTATCCATCCATCCGTCCTCCTCCACCCCTACTAAGAAAGGCCAGACATTATCCCTGCTGAATCTCCACCATCTTCTCCTAACCACTCTAACCGCCCCACGTCCTGCCGACAGTTTGCTGCAGGAGAATGAGACAGCGTTTTTCGTCCTGAGAATGACTCCCGATAATTGGGGCTCCTACTTGCTATTTCTCTGCCTTCTATTTTGCCCGAAAAAATGCCTCGCAGTAATTGCCCATCCTCTGGCACGGAGAGGGAGCCAGCCTTTCTGCCGTTCAAACTCCCAATTGGGCTATTATCGCCCCGGCCCACTTTCCCTTAAATGGCCCTGCGCCGATTTGTCGACATTTTGAAGAAGAGAAACTCATCTTTCTCAGCCTCAGACAGAAAGAAGAGAAGATGGGAAAGCTCGTTTTATCTTTCTAGGATGCTAGGCAGTGAGATTGCTTCTCTCGCGTGCTCTCACTTTTTATGTTTTCAATAAAAAGATGAGCTAATTTGTTGTTCCCATTTCATGGATGGGGAAGCCAAGGCTGGTAACGGACTATAGACTTACTCCCCTAATGAAAGTAGGATTGGAGGCAGAACCATTTTCAGTGATTAACAGGCACTTAGACATTCTTACCTTGAAGGCTCCTCCCCGCACCATTCACAAACCCACTAAAAGCACAACACACCCATTTCCTAGAGCTGGTTTTGCTACAAAAAAATGTTTGAAAGAACTTTTCACATTTTCCTTTTGTAAATTGATTGTAAGGAACTCACTGAATCGATGGTTTGGTAGGATGGCTCAGCCATTCCACAGATGCTGGTAGAGTGAGAAAATCTCAACTCAAACTAAAGAGGGACTTTGTTTAGGAATATAAATGGGTGATAACGACTATTTTTTAAAGAGAAAGACAAAAATTTAGGAAGATGGTTACTTCTTACAAGGAGGGAGGGCGTTAGAATCAGAGTGTGCAGTCAGTGGAAGTTACTAGCACGTTCTAGTGTTGGGATGGGTGGCTGGTTCACAGGTATTCATTAGGTTATTGGGAAGGAGGGAATCAAAGCGAGAGGGAGGGAGAGGGAAGGAGGTCATGAATGGAAAGAAAAAGAAAACCTGCCCCACAAATTGTTTTTATATGCAATGAAATTTTTATGAATGTCAAATTGAACTATTAGTGCAGTTGACATAAAATATGTTGTGTAGGCTTGCAATCAAGCACTTATTAATTTTGAGTCGGGGGTTTTCTTTTCCTCTTTTGCAGCCAACCCTTTTCCTCCAGGTCTCAAATCTTTTCCTGGCTGCTGAAAAGCCCCAGCGAGGGCCCCAGACCCAGTGCCTCTGGTACCCTCGGGATGCTCCGCTGGGATGCACCCAGGAGGTCTCGGGGACTCTGACGAAGACTGAAGGCCCCTGTATCGTCTCCTTGCACGGATGTTTCTCTGGGACCCCTCCTGCCCCTTTCAGGAATGCTGACAAAGCCCACACCAGGTCTCTATGTCTCTATCCCTCCTGTCACAACCACACAGACACACCTTCAGACATTTTCTCCTTCCACACGCTCGTGCTGGCATCAGAGCCTTTCTTCTCCAACTAAGGCAAAACTGAGACCAAGGGAGTGCAGTCTTAAGCCACGGGTCTCCCCTGGCCTGGCTTGGGGGTCTGGTCCCAGAGAAGCTCCCTCTTTTCCTCCCTCTTCCCCTTCCCCTCCCCCTGATTCTCCAGAGCTTCCCCCTTCGGTGAAAGAAATACTTTGCGAGGATGTTAGGTCTTTGTTGGGGAGGATGAGGACGAAGCATAAAGGGTCTGAAAAAGTGAAATGGGGTGTGTGGGGTGGAGAGAGGGAGGGGGCAGCGAGGGGAAGAGGACGGATTCTCCGTATCTAAAAGGGAATTAAAGTGCTTTTGCTGGAGTGAAGAAATCAGCTGAAGAATGGCCCGAGAACAAAAGCAGAAAGTCTGTGGACAAGCCCGGCTGAATAGGGCCCGATCCCCTTAAGTTTGTAAGCCCCCCTCCCCCGCGCTTTAAGCCTTCCTTACTTACTTCTGCTGAGAACAAACGCCAGGGAGGAAAACACAGCCAGGGGAGGGGAAGAGGGGAATGGCAAAACTAGGGGAGAAAAACCTAAAATAAAAGGTAATCCCTCCGGCACTTTGCCCTCCTAGAGCCTACCAGGGATCTGATTAAAGGTCCTAGATGAAGCCATTCCGCTATTCACATGCAAGAAGCAGGATTTACAAGAAAAGAGAGAGGGAAGAATAGGCGGAGAGGAGAAAAGGGGAATTATTTGTGTCCCTTAATGCTTGTTAAGCACTCCTCTTTGCTACACACCAGACAAGACAAGGCTCAGAACTCACAGAAAAATCTTGGGCAACCCTCCCCCGAGCCCCCTCGGACTCTGCCCAGCCCGAGGCCAAAGTGACCTACAGACACACAGACACACAGACACACACACACACACACGCACGCACGCACGCAGACACACAGAAACGGCCGAGGGCAAAGCTGCTGGGCCAAGCCAGACTCACAAAGAGAATAGCAATTAACCTCCGTCCCTGGCTGACAGTGATCTAATCAAACCAGCCCTCCTGGGCTCTTGTGGTGCTCAGAGCTTGTGGTCCAGGCTGCAAACTGTTTGGGATAGGCCTGGAGAGAAAGTGAGGATCCGAAAGTCCTAAGGGATGGTTGTGGCTTTCTGATGATGCTGAAGAGGCTGGTCGAGAAGTCGTTCAAAGATGCTCTACTGTGTCCTGCCTCAGGACCCTTGCTCATGTCAGGCCTCTGCCTGGGATGCGCTTCCCCACCCTCCTGGCAGTTAACTTGCAGCTCCAACTGGGGAAGGCTTCCTCAAGCAATCCTCCTCCCACAGACCTCCTCACACTTCCTTGTTCTTGGCCCTCCAAAGACACTGGAACTTGGTAATTTACAATAAATGTGTGAAACATTATAATTTATAATTCATAAGGTATAAATGCATTTATAAATAAATATGTAAACACATTACGTGTGAATCGCTTACACATTTATTTCTTGTTGCACTTGTTCAATGCTTATCCCCCCCACTAGAAGATCAGAGACACAAAAAAAGGAGACCCAGATCCCAGGGTCTGGAATCCCAGCACCCCCATGCCAAAGACTGGTGCTGGTCTTTGCATTGAGACGCTGCTCTATAAATTCTCACACAATGAATGAATGAAGGAATGAAGGAAGGAATGAATGAATGAACAGGGAATTGGGTCAGAAGGGACCAACTTATCCATCAGGCACAGGAAGCACAGTGTTTAGGGCTCACAGTACTTCAAGGGGTCCGTATAAATGTTTTAATGTTAATTGAATGTTTTAATGTTAATTTCTTTTAAAATCAAAAGAAAACATGAATATAATAATAATGTGTATATATATATAAATGGATCTAGGCTGGATTATATTCATGTTTATACCTACACAGTCATGAAATATAATTTTTATTTTTTTTATAGAAAAAAGAGCCCATGAATGTCATAATGTGGCCGTAGGTCAGAAAGGGGAATTGGCCAAAGATAAGGGGAATGGAAGTCCGGGGACTTCTTTCCTCCATACTGGGAGGGGCAATTCAAGATCACATGGGTTTCTTTCATTCATCTATTTATTCATTCAAAAAGCATTGGATGCAGGGCACAGTGGCTCACACCTGTATTCCTAGCAGTTTGGGAGTCTGAGACTGGAGGATCGCTTGAGGTCAAGAGTTCGAGACCAGCCTAGGCAACATAGTGAGACCCCCCTCCCCCCACCATTTCTACAAAACATAAAAAATTAGCTGGGCATGGTGGTGTGCACCTGTAGTCCCAGCTACTTGGGAGACTGAGGAGGGAGGAGGCTTTGAGCCCAGGAGGTTGAGGCTGCAGTGAACTGTGATCATACTACTGCACTCCAGCCTGTACAACAGAGCAATCCCCTGTCTCAAAAAAAAATAAAATAAAATAAAATAAAGACACAATCACAAACTGGGGTCAGTGCTCTGAAAATCTCATATCCTCTGAAACCTCCAAAAGGGAGGTAAGACACTGAAACTGAGACCTGAAAGAGCTACAGGGATTTGCCAAGGGACAAGAGAAAGAAGGTGGTGCAGGTTTGAGGCAACTACAAGTATGAAGACTTTGGGGTTAGAAGGAATATGGCATACAGGTGGGGCTGCAGCCTCCTGAGAGAGGGAGTGAAGAGGAAAGCGGGCACTGGGCAAAGCAGGGTGTGGGAGAGCTTTTGTATATGTCAGGGAAGGTGAGGTTATGCTATAGTAACAAACAGCCCCAGCAGTTTGTTTCTCACCCAGTCTCGTTTTACTGTGGGTTAGCAAGGAGGCTTTGACTGTAGGAGGTCACTTGAGGACCCAGGTGGTTGGAGGCATCATCTGGGCCCAACTTTCCATGACTGCAAAGGTAAGTGTTCATAAAGACTCGGCCTAGATATGACAGTGTGATCTTTTTGAGTGGCCTCCTTCAAGTGGTCACAGAAGCTCATTCCTGCCACATGCCTGGAAGGCAGAGAATAAAACATTTGGGAACAGCCCTAATGACCACCACAGATGACTCCCAAAACTATGATGGTACAAAGAAAACTTTCCAAATTAAAGTGATGTCCATGAACACTATCCCCAATCCACTGGTGTTCCAGAAAGTATTCTAGGCAAACCTCCTCCTCACATACCATCAGTCTATTTTAGCACCCCTGCTTGAATGGATCCTTCTTTCTCATTTCAAAACAGATTCTCAAGATACCAAAACACAAGAAGAGCTGTTCTAAGTGTCCCTTAAATGAGCTTATTTTCTTTTGAGACTGAGTCTCACTGTGTCACTCTGGCTGGCATGCAGGGGCACAAACATGGCTCACTACAGCCTCAAACTCCTGGGCTCAAGTGATCCTCCCACCTTAGTCCCCTGAGTAGTTGGGACTACAGGTGTGCATCACCATGGCTGGCTCATCTTTTTCTTTTTTCTTTTTTTTAAATAGAGATAGGGTCTTTGTATGTTGCCCAGGTTGGTCTTGAACTCCTGGCCTCAAGTTATCTTTTTTTTTTTTTTTTTTTGACATGGAGTCTCACTCAGTCACCCAGGCTAGAGTGCAGTGGCACGATCTTGGCTCACTGTAACCCCTGCCTCCCAGGTTCAGGCGATTCTCCTGCCTCAGCCTCCTGAGGAGCTGGGATTACAGGCATGCGCTACCACGCCTAGCTAATTTTTGTATTTTTAGTAGAGATGAGGTTTCACCATGTTGGCCAGGCTGGTCTCGAATTCCTGACCTCAAGTGATCAGCCCACCTCGGCCTCCCAAAGTGTTGGGATTACAGGTGTGAGCCACCATGCTTGGCCTCAAGTGATCTTCTCACGTCAGTCTTTTAAACGCAAATCCAATTAAAGCATCTCTTGGTCTCAAGATTTTCAGTAGATCCCTGTTGCCATCACACCTTGGCCTCAAAGCCCTGTCGATCTGGCCCCTGTCTACCTTTCCAGGGTTAGTCTCACACTAGTCCCCCATCCTCTAAGCCCCATTCACAGGGGTTCTTCTGTTCCTAGAAGATGCCTTTGTCCCTTTTCCTGGACTCATTTGCAACCAGTGCCCTCTGCCTAGAAGAAGAGTCACCTAATTAACTCTTCCTCCACATCCATGCTCAAATGTGCCCCAGCCTTCCTGAACACACACACCCCCACCCTAACTGGGATATTGTGTCTGCTTGTTATTATGTAATCTGTAGTTATTCCCTGTACTTTTTCCTCCTATGTTTTATCACAGTTTGTAATTATATAATTATGGGAATATTTTGCTGAATCTGTCTCTCCCTCTTGCTCATAAACTCCTGAGGGCAGGGGCTGGCTCTTTTGTTTCCTGCTGTATCCCTAGATCTTCGTGCAGACCTAACACATAACAGGTGCTCAAAGAATATTAATGCAAAGCATGAATGAACAAATGCTTCAGTCTTTTCAAGTGTCGTACTTGGAAAAGCACCCCTTTTTTAGTGATACAACCTCAGCTCAGCTTCTTGCTGAAAGCACAGTGCAGCCACTCTGGTCTCTCTATATGAACTTTATTTATTAGATTTAAAGTCCTTTTTTTGAGGTTTTCATTTTTATTTTTATTTTTATTTCATTTTATTTTTGAGACGGAGTCTCTGTGTCTGTCACCCAGGCTGGAGTGCAGTGGTACGATCTCAGCTCACTGCAACCTCCGCCTCCTGGGTTCAAGCAATTCTCCTGCCTCAGCCTCCTAAGTAGCTGGGACTACAGGCACCACCACACCCGGTTAATTTTTGTGTTTTCAGTAGAGATGGGGTTTTGCCATGTTGGCCAGGCTGGTCTCAAACTCTCGACCTCAAGCAGTCCACCTGCCTTGGCCTCCCAAAGTGCTGGGATTACAAGCATGAACCACTTTGCCTGGCCCAAGGTTCTCATTTTTTAATTTCCATTGGATTGGATACCCAGCACAAGAGGGCAGGGTGATGCCCTGGTTAGGATGCATATGTGGTACACTGGCCACTAGCACAAGGTCTTCATGCATATGACACCTCCCACCCCCACACAAGTCTTAAGAATTTTCTTGGGGCTTCATTTTCTTCGTATGAAGAATAAGGCCAACAATACTTAGCTTGCTTACTTGAAAGAAATCATTAAGTGGGAAGCTGGACATAGTGGCTCACACCCGTAATCTCAGTACTTTGGGAGACCAAGGTGGGGTGATGGCTTGGGCTGGGAGTTGGAGACCAGCCTGAGCAATATAGCAAGACCCGCCCCCCCCTCATCTCTACAAAAAGATAAACAAAAATTAGGCAGGCATGATGATGCATGTCTGTAGTCCCAGCTACTTGGGAAGCTGAGGCAGGAGAATCACTTGAGCCCAGGGGTTTGAGGTTGTGGTGAACTATGATGGTTGCCACTGCACTCCAGCCTGGGCAACAGAGATGCTGTGTCCAAAAATATAAAATAATAAAATAAAATATAAACAGTTGGTGATCATAAGGTAGGGAAGGATAGTGACAAGAGAGACCATAGATGTTTAGGAGCCTGGCAGATCTGAGTTGGAATCCCAGCCTCATCACTCACCAACTGTGTGAGCTTGCATAAGTGATTTCATCTCTCTGAGCCTCAGTTTCCTTATCTGTAAAGTGGGTATAGTAAGAGTGCCTGAGAATTCGCAATACCACATGTAAAGCATCAAGTATATATAGCAAGAGCTGGATAAGTGGTAACTAGTAAAACTGTAAATATTAAATTAAAATTTAAGAGGAAAAATTGTCTCAGGTCCATCTGAGTTTCGGTATCTGTGATAAAAAGAACAGGAGCTGTGTTATTGCTCACTAGCACTATCTATGTACCAGGGATCGTGTATTTGTTTACTATGCATTTCACATATTTTCTTCTAGTACAACATGCTGGATTGAGTTTAATTAGTCAATATTTAATGAGAACTGACCATGTACCAGACACTGTTCTAGGTGCTGGGAATATAGCCAAGAACAAGATGAACAAGAAGCCCTGTTTCTTGTCTAGAGAATTCGCAGTCCAGAGCTCTATATTCAGGAAGAAATTGAGCTTAGCAATCACCAACGTATTGATTTTAGATCACTCCTCTCCTACCTTCAACCCAATCAAAAAATGCCCCTAGTATAGTACAAAGTATGCTGATTTTTGAAACAAAAATTTTAGATATGGTGGGATAGGGAGAGGCATCTACTGTTCAAGCCTCACCAACTCCACTGCCACTCAAGGTCTTTAGCAAAAAGGAAGTAAAAAGGAAACTGGAATTTGGAAGACAACGGAGTGCATCAAATGGAGGAAGGTGCCTTCCCCACAAACCAAGGAAACATACATGCATGCTCACACACGCACACAGGCGCGCACACACACGCACACACACCTCAATTATACCTTGAGAAGCAGAGCTAATGGAAGCTAGATTGATTCAAAGATAACAATTAGGGAACAATTTTAATCCCTGCTGTGATTGAGACACACAGTTTATTTTTAATTTGTATCCATAATATAAAATAATAATTAAAAGGGCTGGCAAATTGCAGCTTTTGCCAAGAAATTAGATTTACACTGCCCACCTTAACCCCATCAGAAACGCGATCTTCTGTCCTGCCTTCCATCTCTTCTGCCAGCACAACCCCATCGCGACTCGCTCCCGCTTCAAAGCCACAGACCCCATTTTAAATATAGAGATTCATTAATTAAAGGAGATGGGAAGTGAACTTTTTTTTAGCATCTACTATGTACTGGGTATGATGCTAAATACATTCACATCGATTATTTCATTTAACCCTCATGACAACTCCGTGAAGAGAGAATCCCAGTTTACCCTCATCTTACAGAGGTGGAAACAGATGTAGAGCTATTTGCTGAAGGTTACACAGAAAGAATAGGACAGGGCTGGGTCTGAGTCAAGGTCTGGTTGACCAGATTTATTCTTCTAATTGCCTTTCCTGAGGGTGGGTGTTAAGCTTTGTCCTCCTTGACAAAAAAGTTGCCTCACCCACAAGAGAATTTGCCCTAATTTATACTTGGAGTTGCATTTCCACTCCAAGGCTGAAATGTGAAGCAAACAGCTGGAAGGAAGGTTTGCCAGCATTCATGTCCTCAGACCTTGGCTGATTTTCTAATATGGTGTGTCAATTGATTATTATAAAATAATTAGGGGAAGGTGGAAGGAAGAGAAAGAGAAGGAAGAAAATGAGGAAGAATAAGAAGAGGAAGAGAAGGGAGAAGGAAGGATGGAGGGAAGAAAGAACAGAAGGGAAAGAAAAGGAGGAGGAAGAAGAGAAGAATAAACGAAAGGAGAAAGAGAAAGAAGACAAGATGGAGAGGAGGATGGAGAAAATTAGGAAGAGGAGGAAGGAAAGAGCCTCAGTCCAGGCTGCTTGGTTTCCAACGTCTCTTCATTGGCACAATGTCCCAATCTTGCCTGTATTTGCAAGCTTAGTTCAGAGCCTTCGTCCCCCAGGAAGACCTCCATAAAGTTAACCCCTAACTGAAAACAGCTGTCTTCCTGATGCCTCATAGCATTTGACATCTTACCTACAGTAGTTTATACTTTAGTGCTATGGTTATTTGTGCAACTGTCAATCTCCCCTACTAAGTGTTACAGCTTTTTAAAAGAACTTATTTAGTAGGTTTTCAGTTTTCACTAGAAAACCACCTACATGAAAAGGGGAAAAGCCCAGCCACGGTGGCTCACACCTGTAATCCCAACACTTTGGGAGGCTAAGGTGGGTGGATCACCTGAGGTCAGGTGTTCACAACCAGCCTGGCCAACATGGTGAAACATCGTGTCTACTAAAAATACAAAAAATTAGCTGGGCATGGTGGTGGGTGCCTGTAATCCCAGCTACTTGTGAGGCTGAGGCAGGAGAATCGCTTGAACCCGGGAGGTGGAGGTTGCAGTGAGCCGAGATCACGCCATTGCACTCCAGCCTGGGCAACAAGAGCGAAACTCCATCTCAAAAAGAAAAAAAAGCGGGGGTGAGGGCGGGGGAAAATCCTCCTCTACTAGGTTTTGAGGTCCCCCAAATTTGGGACCTGTCTTTACATCCTCCAAGGTGCCCAGCACCATGCCTCATGCTTTTCCTTGGAAATCTCCTTCTCTCATGGAACCTTCCTCCTTAGCCCATCATGCCCCTTGATTAAACTTCTTGAAAGAGGTGGGAGAAGGGAGATAATCAATTAACAGTAAATGGTAATAGATAAGTGACGTCGGTACTGGTGGTGATGATGATGATAATAATAATAATTATTGTTCCAGTTGTTGAATTCTCATAGCTGAGATATTGAAGTCATCGGCATAATAATATAAGTGTTATGCTCTCTCTACCCACCTGGGTTCATTCAAATCTCATTTCTACCACTTGCCAGTTGTGTGACCTTGGCCAAGTTCCTTAGCCTTCTGTGCCTCAGTTTCTCATCTGTGACAGGATTTTTGTACATAATGAGTGAGCGAATGCATTTACAGCATTTAAGACAGAGCCTTTTAGGACTCAACAAGCTATCATCATTATTATTAATCATAGCTACTAACTTCGCCTCCAGAATGATAGCCACAAATGCCCCTTATTGAGTGCTTTGCCAGGTACTGTGCTATGCTTTTTTATAGGCAGGATTTCATTAATCTTCAAACCAATTATTAACCCATTCTACAAACTTGCCCAGCTCATAAGTGACAGAACTAGAATAAGATATCAGAATCCAAGAATCAAGATTCTTGCCCTGAGAGGCAAGAAAGAGGAAAGCCCAACTGAAGAGGCTTGCGCAAAATGACATCAGGAGATCTCTAAAAACTGTAGGATTATGTGTAACTCACCTTAGAAGGTCGCCGGTGCTGGGTTGGCTTGGCCTCTGTCCTTGGTGCTGAAAATCGCGCCCAGCCCAGACCCTCAGTACCACATCTCCATGGAGCCAGGGGTCCCTCAGCATCTCCTAGAAGCCCATGGCTTTATCCATGGGTTCTGTCAACTAACTAATTTGGACCCAGAGTGCTGATTGTTGCAACTTGTCAGGATCCCTTGAGTCCTGACCACAGATCCAAGCCCTACCCCAGCCACCACCAACCACAGAAGTGTCTATCCTGAATTCAGTCCTCCTTAACAATATTCACCAGGCAACTGCAAATGTCACAAGCCCTTTACACATACAGAGTATCAAAGGCTGTGTGTTCTCGTGGAACCTCAGCACAGACATGACACCAGATCCCTCCTGGACAAGGCAAAATTCTCCCTGTTCAAACCAGGATGAAGAACATCACCATCACAGATGAAGTAGACATCTGCACCTTTGGTCTGGCTATAGGGGCAGTAGAACCTTAGTCTTCAGGATCTAGAACTACTTCCCTTTCAGCTCAACAAAGCCTAATGTTCCTTTACCAGGAAACCAAGATCAAGTTTAGAAGGTAAAACATTGGGCTGTTCTTGTGTCTAGTCTAAGATATGAATGACTGATAGCTATCCATTTCTGGAACAATAGAAAATGCAGGTGTCTGGAAGTCAGAGAGACCCAGGGTAGTGCCACTTATCACCTTGAACATGTGCACAGAAAAGACCTGACCTATGCTTGGTGCAGGATGGATGATGAGTAAGTCAGTCCGTCTCTCCAGGCCACTTCTTCTCTCTGTAGCCCTCAATCTGCCCCTTCCTCTCTCCTTATGCTCCTTCTTTACAAACACTCTTCTTGCTCACTCACTTGCCTAAAAACGAATGGCCTTTCTGTCCTTCCTAATCAACATCTTTGGAAAGGAGTTATTTCATTGATTACCATCTTGGTGGATATATTTGTTTGAACCATTAAATTGCCATTTTTGTAAGTCAAACCCAGTCAAATACAGGCAACTTCATATTACAACAGTAGAAACACATGCCCGAAGATTTCTCACTTGGCCTTTCTAGAAACAAGAGGTAGATTCACGTGGAGAGGCCACCTTAGCCAATTGTTGGACGGGGGTGGTGAGAGAGAAGAGCTTGCCATCTTATATGAATCATCACAACAAAATTTACAGACAACAAAACCAAGAGCCACCCCCACCTGACACACACACATAGTCCCCAAGACAGAAGCTGGCAATTGAGCCATTTCTTTCTGGTTTGTTTGTTTGTTCGTTTGTTTGTTTGTTTGAGACAGGGTCTGTCTCTGTCACCAAGGCTGGAATGCAATGATGTGATCTCGGCTCACTGCAACATCTACCTCCCAGGCTCAAGCCATCCTCCCACCTCAGCCTCCCTAGTAGCTGGCACTACAGGTGCTCACCACCACACCCAGCTAATTTTTGAATTTTTTGTAGAGACAGGGTTTTTCCATGTTGCCTAGGCTGGTCTTGAACTGCCAGGCTCAAGCGATCCACCCACCTCAGCCTCCCAAAGTGCTAGAATTACAGGTATGAGCCACTGTACCCGGCCCGATTGAGCCATTTCTGAAGGAAGAAAAAAATATTCTTCTCAAACCTAGCAACAAATTGGCTTAAACAATCTGCGTCATCATCTCCCATCTCCACCGCTAATCATATTGGTAAGTGGTTGAGTTTTTTTTTCCCTGTGGCCACTGCCTTGGAGGAGGGGAGATGCAACCAGGGTGGGAGACAGGAAAAAGGAAAATGTTTCGTGATAGATGACTGATTCAAGAATGCCTTTGCTATTCTTGGTTAACTTCCTTGCAGACACAGAGAATTGGCTTGGTCAGACAGCTCCCCCTGTGTGGCACAAACAAGAAACATTAATTAAAAATAATTGCCACCCCCTCCCCAGAATTAAGAATGTGATGTTCAGATTCATTTTAAGAAAGGTAATTTGATGCCAATAAATTACAATTATAAAAACTTCATTACAGTCAAGAGCAATCTATCCACCATTGTCCTAATTACACATTGTAGGAATAATGAATGCTAATGATTTAATGTACAATAATTACCAGGATTGAAAAATAAAATATAATAATCGTCATCATTATTGTTATCAATAACACAGATTTTTGGCATGGTTAATCTCCACTTGAGGCTGAGATGAAATTTCAGGGTTTTGTGGGGATTTTTTTGTCCCCACTTAAAAGCACTCCCTTTTCTTCTCCTCCTCCTTCCAGTTCCATCTTTATTAAGACAAGAAATCCATACACAGAATAGAAACGTCTTGCTTCTCCTAGAGGGTCAGAGTTGAAGGGTTAAATCCACGTCTCCTATCCCCTGGCCAGCAGATCACCTTTGGTTTCTTCCCGAACATCTTTTTGTGTAGGAAAGAAAGAGAAAGCAAGTACTCTGATGTAAAGAACAGGATTGTGTCTTTGCTAACGTCACTTTTTAGTTCCTGTATGAAACCATCCATGGCTTCCTATTGCAAAGAGAAAATATTCAAGCCTGATCTCCACAGTGCAGGGCTGTGTCAAGAAGTCAGGGACCAGGAGCCACACTGCCTGGATTTGAGTCCTGGTTTTGCCACCTACTAGCTGCAGGGAGTGTGACCGAATCTGCTCCCGTGTCTATGCGTTGGTTTGCTCTCTGTAAAACGGAGCTTGAAATAGTGCCTGACTCAGGGTTTTGTAAGTTTAGAAGTGTAAACACATGTGAAGTGCTCAGAACAGTGCTGACACGTGGTCACTGCCCCAAAACTAGAACCGAGAACTTTCATGAACTTGGCTGCCTCTATCTTCCCCACTCTCCTCCGTCATACACACCCTGCGATCGAGCCTTAACAGTCAACTCATCATCCTCTGAAGATGGTCTGCACATTCTCAGCTCCAGACCTTTGCTCACGCGGTGCCCTCCACAAGGAGTGCCATTCATCTCCCAGCCGAGCTTGATCACTCATTCTCTGGGAAGCCACTCCGTTGCTCCCAAGCAACGCCAATATTTCCTTCTAGGGCACTGCCACAGCACTTCTGTCGTACTACTTGTACCTCTGCCAATCTTGCCACTTGTCCTTTCCATTTTGTGTTAGGATTCTTTGTTTCTATGTTTTACAATAGTATATACCCAAATATGTTGCAAACACTTTGGGTTTTTTGTTTGTTTGTTTTGTTTGTTTTTTGTTTGTTTGTTTGTTTTGAGAGAGAGTCTCGCTGTCAGCCAGGCTGGAAAGCAGTGGCACAATCTCAGCTCACTGCAACCTCCACCTCCTGGGTTCAAGTGATTCTCCTGCCTCAGCCTCCCTACTAGGGAAGCTACCAGCTGGGATTACAGGTGCATACCACCATGCTGGGCTAATTTTTAGTAGAGACAGGGTTTCACCATGTTGGACAAGCTGGTCTCCAACTTCTGACCTCGAGTGATCTGCCCACTTGGCCCTCTCAAAGTACCGGGATTATAGGCATGAGCCACCACACCCACCTAACACTTGGAAAGCAAGAATCATATTTTTCCCATCCTTGTATTCCTCTCATCTCCACCTTATACTCCCTAATCAATACTCTGTGTCTAGAATGATGCTCCTATATACATTTGTAGAATTTCAGGAATGCAAAGGAAACTCTTCTTTACAATGCTTATTGGTTTGATTCTGATTCTATAAGTAACACATCCTTATTATAGAACAGTTGAAAAATAAAGACAAGTATAAGGAGAAAAAAGAACATAAACTACATTTCCATAGCCCAAAGATGACCGTGCTAAATATGCTTGTATACTTCTGTGTTATCCTTTACAGAGAATTTTAGACAACTGTCCTGCCGTTTATAGACTTTGGTCATAGCAAATAATTTTCACCAGCATTTATCATGTTTGTCATGTGCCAAGTGCTAAGGATTTTATTAGTGTTATTGTATTTAATCCTGACTGCAACCTGTACAATAGGTGTTATCTCCATTGTAAGGATGAGAAAATCAAGGCTTAGAGAGGCTAAGCATTTTCCCAACATCACACAGCAAATGTGTGGCAGAGCCAGGATTCAACACAGGTATCTGCACTCCTATCTCACGTTTTGTCTTTCAGCAGGCATTGCACCATGCATATTTTTCCCAGGTCATTAAATTATTTTAATAATTTGCCTGGCAATCCATCCTATGCACATATCATCATTATTTCATCCCACCTCTACAACTGGATATTTTGCTTGTATATAATTGTTCACCACAAGAAACAATTCTTTGAAGGCCATCCTTGTTCATAAATCCTTGTCCACACTCTGAATATTTCCTTGGGATATCTTCTGAGAAGTAAAATTCTGCAGCCAGAGGACATGAGTATTTTTATTAATCTACTTTATTGAGGTATAATTTGCATAGAATAAAATTAACCAATTCTAAGTGTGCAAGTCAATGAGTTTTGGCAAATTATACACCACCACTACAATCATGAAATAGAAGATTTCCATCACTTGAAAACATGCTTCTTTGGCGTCATTCCCTCTCCCACCCTACACCCAACCCCACTCCAGCCCCCTGCAACCAAGTTCTACTTTCCATCACTATAGTTTTGCCTTTTTTAGAATTTTATATCAGTGGGATCATATACTATGTAACCTTTCATTCCTGACTAATTTCGCTCAGCACTGTGATTTTGAAATTCATCCATGGTGTGGTGTACATCAGTGGTAACTTTATTTTTACTCTTGAGTAGCATTCCCTTGTATGTGGAAGTAACACTGCTTGATATCCACTCACTAATTGGTGGACATTTGAATTCTTCCCAGTTTGGAGGTACATTGAGTAAAACCACTGTAAAAAAAATTCAGCATAGGCCAGGCACAGTGGCTTAGGCCTGTAATCCCAGCACTTTGACAGGCAGAGGCGGGTGGATCACCTGAGGTCAGGAGTTTGAGACCAGCCTGGTCAACATGGTAAAACTCCATCTCTACTAAAAACACAAAAATAGCTGGGCGTGGTGGTGGGCGCATATAATCCCAGCTACTCGGGAGGCTGAGGCAGGAGAATCACTTGAACCCAAGAGGCGGAGGTTGCAAAGAGCCGAGAACACACCATTGCACTCCAGCCTTGGCAACAAGAGTGAAATTCCATCTCTAATAATAATAATAATAATAATAATAATAATTTAGCATAAGTCTTTGTGTAAATATCATTTTCATTTCTCTTGGATGACTACCTCAGTGTGGGACTGCTGGATCCAATAAATGTACATTTAACCTTATAAGAAAAACAGTTTTACTTTTGGTTGCTCAGTTTTGTTGTAGTCCTTTAAATAGTGTTGAGTTTTGTTCTAGCAAACAGTTAAGTTACTTAGAACCAATTGTAGCTTTCAAATCTTGTTTTTATGCTTTCTTAGGGCAGTGTCAAAGCAGCAGCCCTTCATCTAGGGATAACCTAACCCAACTCCTACAGTTGTACTCTTCTGAGGATCCTACCCCATGACTGGTCTCTTGTGAGGGTTGTCTATGATCACATGAGCTATTCCCAGCCCTATGTGAGATCTAGGAATTGTTCTACCTACTCCTTTTGGTGGTTCCCTCCTTGGCTTCAGGAAGTTACCTCTGGCACATGCACAGAACCCAGAACCAAGGACATAAGAGCACCCCTCTCCTGATTTCTGGAGTTATCTCCCCAGGAAGACCTCTAGTCTCCAGTTCCCCCTGTCCCATAAATTCTGCCCACTTGGACTCCTTGAACTCCCAGCTCTATCTTGAGTTCATTCAGGAAGTTCTCAGGCTCTTTGGGTTTCCCCTCCCCGTGCTATGGGTTGGAAACCCAGAGGGCTCCTCTTTTTCCTTCTCTCAGGGACACAGACCTAGACTGCCTGTTGTTCAGTGCCTAAAACTGTTGCCTTTAAATATTTTGTCTGAAATTGGCAAGCACAAAACAAACAACGTCGTTAAAAAGTGGTCAAAGGGTGGGTGTGGTGACTCATGCCTGTAATCCCAGACTTTGGGAGGCCGAGGCAGGCGGATCACCTGAGGTCAGGAGTTTGAGACCAGCCTGGCCAAGATGGTGAAACACCGTCTCTACTAAGAATACAAAAAAAAAAAAATTAGCCAGGCCTGGTGGCACACACCTGTAATCCCAGCTACTCAGAAGGCTGAGACAGGAGAATCGCTTGAAACTGAGAGGCAGAGGTTGCAGTGAGCCAAGATCATGCCATTGCACTCCAACCTGGGCAACAACAGCGAGACTCCATCACAAAAATAAATAAATAAATAAATAAATAAATAAATAAATAGTCAAAGGACATGCACAAACACTTTTCAAAAGAAAACATACATGGAGCCAACAAGTACATGAAAAAAGCTCAACATCACTAACCACTAGAGAAATGCAAATCAGAACCACAATGAGATACCATCTCACACCAGTTAGAATGGCTATTGTGAAAAAGTCAAAAAAAAAACAGAGCTGGCAAGGTTGCCAGAGAAAGGGGAATGCTCGTGTACTGTTGGTGACCGTGTAAATTAGTTCAGCCATTGTGGAAAGCAGTGTGGCAATTCCTCAAAGAGCTGAAAACAGGACTAACATTCAACCCAGCAATCCCACTGCTGGGAATATACCCGAAGGAATATAAATCATCCTACCATAAAGACACATGATGCACATGTACATTCATTCCCTATTCATTACAGCAAAGTCATTGAGTCAATCTAGATGCCCATCAGTGATAGACTGGATTAAAGAAGATGTGGTCCATATATGCAATGGAATACTACACAGCCATAAAAAGTACAAGATCATGTATTCTGCAGGAATATGGATGGAAGCCATTATCTTTAGCAAACTAACACATGAACAGAAAACTAAATGCCACATGTTCTCACTTATAAGTGGGAGCTAGATGATGAGAACCCATGGACACAGAAAGAGGAACAACAGACATCATTGCCTACTTGAGGGTGGACAGTGGGAGGAGGGAGAGGGTCAGAAAAAAATAACTATTGATTACTAAGCTTAGTACCTGGGTGACAACATCATAATCTGTACATCAAACCCCCATAACACGTTTACCTATATGACAAATCTGTACATGTACCCCTGACCCTAAAATAAAAGTTAAAACTAAATAAGTAAAAATAAATAGATAAATATTTGGCCTGGTTTTCCATAACAAAGACAAATCTGGTCTTTTTTATGCCACCTTTTCTGGAAGCAAGAGCTTAGCAGAAGCATTTTTGAGAATTTTGATCAATATTTGATAAACATATACTGCGGAGGAGAACCTTCTCCTCTATATCCCCGAAAAAAGTGTCTCCCTCAACTAATATATATATTTGAGACAGGGTCTCACTTTGTCACCCAGGCTGGAGTGCAGTGACACCATCTTGACTCACTGCAGCCTCCACCACCTGGGTTCAAGCAATCCTCCTGCCTCAGCCCCCCAAGCAGCTGGGACTACAGGCAGGTGCCACCACACCCAGTTAATTTTTGTATTTTTAGTAGAGGCAAGGTTTCGCCATGTTGCCCAGGCTGGTCTCAAACTTCAGAGCTCAAGCCATCCCCCTGACTCAGCCTCCAAAAGTGCTGGGGTTTCAGGCATGAGCCACTGCACCAGGCTATCAACTAGTATTTTAAAAATATCAAGAAACATGAATTTAAAGGAGTTTAAATAAACATGCTCAAAAGAGGAAGAAAGTATAACTTAAATTAGGTGAGAGAAGGGATTGGAAAGGAGACAGCCAGGATTGTGATGTAAAATGAAGTTAGGGTTCAAACAGGTCCTTAACTTGCCTGCTCTGCTGCTCCCATGGAATCTCTCAAAGAGTGGACATTTGTAGCAAAGTTTACCTGGCAGCTCTTTTAAAATGCATATTCTCACCAGGCAGGGTGGCTCACACCTATAATTTCAGCATTTGGGAGGCCAAGGCAGGGAGTATCACTTGAGCACAGGAGTTCAAGACCAACTTGGGCAAATCTGTCTCTACAAAAACTACAAAAATTAGCTAGGTGTGGTGGTACACCTGTAGTTCCAGCTACTCAGGAGGCTGAGGCAGGAGGACCACATTGAAACTGGGAAGTTGAGAGGCTACAGTGAGCCATGACTACACCACTGCACTCCAGCCTGGGTGGCAGAGCAAGACTTTGTCTCAAAAAAAGAATAAATAAAATAAAAAGCATGTTCTCAGGCCTTACCTCAAACCTACACAGGGCTCAAATTCTAGGAGGGGGACCCCATTTAGAACTTGCCTTTCCTGCATGTTCCTCCAATCGCTTCTGACCTGATAAACTGACAGAATATGACCTAGATGGTTGCTGAAGGGGATACCACATTTGGCCCCAAATAGTGAGTCAGTGGCAGGACTGGGCTTGGAAATGGAGACTCCTGACTTCCCACTCTGATCAGCTTCTGCATTGGCAGTTGCTATCAATCCTCCCTGAGCATCAGAATCACCCACAGCTTTGGAAGACTGACACTCAGGACCTCTCCCAGCAATGCAGATTGAATTGGTCTGAGGAGGGGCCTAGGTATCTGAACCTTCTCAGACTTCCCAGGTAATCCCAATGTGAGCCTGGGCTATGACACAGGCTCTAACCTAGGCGTCAGCGGGTCTGGGAGCCCCTGAAGTACATGTTTATAGCTTATGGGATGTCTCAGTCTGGATGCAACTTGAATTCTTATAAAAGGAGCCACAGTGATCCATTTTCCGAGATCAAGGCAGTGAACAAGGGAAACCCTGCATTTGTTTGGGCAATTCAATTCTTTTCTTTTTTTTTCTTTTCTTTTCTTTTTCTTCTTCTGTCGTCCCAGGCTGGAGGGCAGTGGTATGATCTTGACTCACTGCAATCTCTGCCTCTGGGTTCAAGCAATTCTCCTCCCAAGTAGCTGGGATTACAGGCGTGCACCACCGTGCCTGGCTAATTTTTGCATTTTTTTAGTAGAGACGGGGATTCATCATGTTGGCCGGGGTGGTCTCCAACTCCTGACCTCAAGTGATCCGCCCACCTCAGCCTCCCAAAGTGCTAGGATTGCAGGTGTGAGCCACCGCACCCAGCCACATTGTGCTTTTCAAACCTTCCTGGGCATAAAAACCCCCTTGAGAGTTTGCCAAAACATAGATTCCTTGGATGCACCCCTAGAGATTCTAATTTCAGAGGTCTTAGGGTATGGCCTGAGAATCTGCATTTCTAACAAATTCTCATGAGGCTAATCCTGCTGGTCTAGAACCACATTTTGCGCATCACCAAGCTATAGAGAGAGAAGACACTGAAAGGTCAGACCCAAACTCTACCAGCGCCTGAGCGGGCGTGGGGAAGTCACTCTCCCGTCTGTCAAATGCCTTGCTCTCTGGGATGCCTTTGTGTCTGTGTTGTGGGTTAGCTCCACTCCAATCTGACAATTCCTCCACCCTAAATCCTCACCTGCCTTCCCCAGCAGCACCTTCGTGTCTCCCTGCACCCATCTGCAGCCGCCGCCAAGAGCCTCAAAAACCCTGGAACTCTTTGATGATAAAATAATAATAATAATAAATCATAACCATTGCTCACTTCAAGAAGGCAGACACTGTTTTGTTCATCTCCTTATCTGCAAAGCCTAGCTAGCACTAGATCCACAGTAGGCACTCAAGGTGTACTCACGAAACGAATGAATCAGAGTGCTTAGTGGGACTAAGTCTTCACAAGGCACAGTTCCTTTAAGCCTTACCCTCCAGACAAATGGGAGCTATGTTTTATTCTCATGTTACAGATGGGGAAACTGAGGCTCTGAGAGGTGTATGCGCTCGCCCAGGGTCACACAGTCAGGGCCTGGCAGAGGCTGGGTTTGGAACCCAGGTCTGTGAGAACCCAGCTCCCCTGCGCCTGGGAATAGACTTGGGTTTGGTTGCGGGGGAGATGAGAAAGTGTCGGGATAGTGAATTAGCAGAAGCTGCTCCGAGGTGCCGAGGTGCCGAGGTGCCGAGGGAGATAAAAATAACCTGCGGGCTGCGCTCAGAGGTACTGGAAGCCCCCAGCGCTCGCCGGCGACTGGCGTCCTAATTTATGGCACCCGGAGAATCGAGCTCGGCGTGCGCCTCTCCTAGGCGGGTTGAGCTGCAGGTGAGGACAATGTAATTAAGAAATCAAAAGGTAATTTCCACAGACGCTGCCGCTCGCCGGACCCCGCGGTCGCTTAATTGATGGTGGGGCCGGCCGAGCCCGCGCAGCCGCCGCCAGTGCCACTGCGCCCCGGTGAGCCCAGGAGCGCCGCGCCCACCCGGCGACTCGTGGCTTCTCGGTCCCTCCTCGGGAGGCGGGGAAACTTAGCCGCGGCCCCGTGGGCTTCCGGGAGCTCAGGGGAGAGCGACAGGGCGTGACGCTAGGGACCCTCTAGCCTCCGCTTCCTCCCCACCCACCGCCGCCCGCATAATATATGATCATTTATTTGTCTCTCTCCATTGCTCCTGTGTTTCATTTCCTGTTTCTCTCTGCATACATGTTTATTTCTTTTTCTCCCCATCCCCCTACTTTTTTTTTTTTGAAACAGGGTCTTGCTCTGTCGCCCAGGTTGGAGGGCAGTGGTGTATAAATGGATGAGTGGGAAAGTAAAAGAATGGATAGTGGGTAGATGGGTGAATGGGTGGTATTTGGATGGTGGGTGGGTGGATGGATGGATGGATGGGTGGATGGATGGATGGATGGGAGTATAGATTGGTGGGTATGTGGGTGGATAAGTGAGTGAACAGACAGGAGGGCATTGATAGATGAACGTATGGACGCACAGATAGGTAGATAGATAGATAGATAGATAGATAGATAGATAGATAGATAGATAGATGAAAGATGGATAATTGGGTGTATGGATACATGGACTGATGGGGAAATGAATGGGTGAATAGTGAGTAGACAGATGAATGAGAAAGTAGAATGTGTGGGTTGGGGGAGTGGATGGATGGATGAATGGATGGATGAGTAGGTAGATAAGAGGATGAATAAATGGATGAGTGGATGTATAGGAGTGCTAAAAATGTAGATGAATAGAGGAATGGATGGATGGGTGGCCGGATAAATGGGGGAACTTATAGGAACAGAAGCATGTTCCTAGTGACGACATTAAGGAACAGATGTTTGATGACAAAGTCAAGAGGTAAGCAGGTATAAACAAAAGAAACAGGAATCCACCATCCTCCAAGAGATCTCCCAACCCTGGGATCTCAAGGACTTTCTTCTCACAGAGGGGCAGGGCAGGCAGCTGTGTTGTAGAAAAAGGAGCACTGGCCTGAGCCCTGTCAGACTTGGAGTGAGTCATTACTATTTCCTTTTCTTCCATTTCTTCAAATGTCAAATGGACATAATAACATCAGCCTCACTGGGTTGAGAAGAAAAGGTAGAGTAACAGGAATGAAGTCACCTTGCCAACTGGAATACTCTCCACCATGCACCAGTATCAATACATGGAATCTAGCACAGCCTTGTCACCACCCTAATTTTTTTGGTTGACGACTAACCAGACTCAAGGTCCAGCAGCTGAGCCCTTTCTTAAGCCATGAGCAATCTTCTGAAGGCCCCTCCCTCATATCTTCACTTCCCCAGACTCTACCTGTTCTGTAGGGTCCAGTTCTCTCTCACATACCAGCACCTACAGGAAACTTTCTCCAGTTATCCCTCCCCGCATAACAGAGGACACTGAAAGCCACAGCAAAGAATATGGACGTTAATTAGGCCAGTGAAATGGAGCTGCAGAAAGGTTTTTGTTTTTTTGTTTTTTGTTTTTTTAAGACAGAATCTTGCCCTGTTGCCCAGGCTGGAGTGTAATGGCATGATCTCAGCTCACTGCAACCTCCACCTCCTGGGTTCAAGTGATTCTCCTGCCTCAGCCTCCTGAGTAGCTGGGACTACAGGCACCCGCCACCACGTCCAGCTAATTTTTGTAATTTTAGTAAAGACGGGGTTTCACCAGTGTGGCCAGGCTGGTCTCGAACTTCTGGCCTCAGGTGATCCACCCTCCTCAGCCTCCCAAAGTGCTGGGATTACAGGTGTGAGCCACTGCCCCCGGCCTGCAGAAAGGTTTTAAATCCCCACCTGCCTCCTGGAACATGTTTGACCAGGACTCTGGCAATCTGTGTCTGTAGGTTCCTTTCCCATCTCCACTTTCAACACCACCTCCCCAAAATAGAAAAATGCCTTTCATCTCTGGGTTTTTGGCCCCCAGTACCGAGTTTTCAGTAAACACTTGCTGAGCACATCTAAGTCTGAAATGGGCAAGTGCAGAGGTTGGTAATACTTAACCACGTCAGCAATACAGTTTTGCCCACTGACCCTTCCACTGCATGTCTTCTTCCCACTCTGTGTCAGTTCCTCAGAGGAGGAAACTCAGGCCAACAGAAATTGCCCAACTGCCCCCCAAAATCCTGCCGTCCCTTCCCCCATTCTGAACTAAGCTGTCAGGAATGTGACCACCAGAGCAGAAAGATCCTTTGTTACCACACAGAGAGGTAAGTGAGGGAGGATCCGTTGGAGGATTAGGGAAGAGCCTGCAGGCAATTCCTTTCTCATTGGGGCTCAGCAGGGGCTGGAGCTGGATTTTCACCTTCTAAGAGCCTGCCTTGAGCTGCCTCCCACCTACTGGGAATGCCCAAAGCCAGAGATCCAGGAGGCTCACCTGAGGTGGTCATTCTTAGGCCAGCACACCTGGACAAAAGGAAAAGGAAAAGGAGTGGGGGAAGTGGGAAGGAGGAAGAGAGACTCAGACATATATCTTTAGTAGGGTATAGACACTTGCATGCACATAATCACAAATACATATACATTGGTACACACTCAGATGCCTGTATGTGTGAACAAAGAGTTACTTATGTATGTGCTTGTGTGTACCTCTCTCATCCACTCTTATATTTTCAGGCACAGAACCACATACATATACACAATCACATATGCGAAGATGCCTACACCATACACACACACACACACTTATCAAATGTGCACATGGATACATATCTGCTCATAGACCACACACATGCACACACAGTTATATACATGCCTAGATACAGGCTCACACACATATAGTCATTCACAGTCACATGTACACATGTGCATGTCTTTATATTCACACATATGTGCACAGCCCTGCTTGCCTCCAACTCCCTCCCCCAATGCTGGCTGCCTTGTGTCCAAAAATTTAAAAAATTCTTCCTTAGTTTTGCAAATCCATTACATGTATGTAGCATCCATGCACAGGCTGCGTCTCCACTGAAGATTGAGTGGTGACCCTCCTCAAAGACACAGAGCCATGGGATTCAGGGAGAAGGGGAGGGGTCAAGGGGAGCCACAGAAACAAAGGAATTAATACTACCTCTTCCTCAGATCTTTCCAAGTATTTTCCCAGTCACTGCGCTACATCTTTTATTTTATTTTTTGAAACAGTCTTACTATTTTTAAAAAAATTTTTTTTGAGACGGAGACTTGCTCTGTCGCTTAGGCTGTGGTGCAGTGATGCAATCTCGGCTCACTACAACCTCCGCCTCCTGGGTTCAAGCAATTCTCCTGCCTCAGCCTCCTGGGTATCTGGGATTACAGTTGTGTGCCACCACGCTTGGCTAATTTTTATATTTTTAGTGGAGACAGGTTTCGCCATGTTGGCAAGGTTGGTCTCGAACTCCTGGCCTCAAGTGATCAACCTCTCAAAGTGTTGGGATTGCAGGCATGAGTCATCATACCCTGTCAGCATTTTTAAATGGCAAATACAGGAGGTAAGAACCTAGTTTACGGAAGAGTAAAACTGAGACAAACTGATCACCATGCCCAGATCATAAAGCTAGTTAGAGGGGGAACCCAGATCTGAGTGAGTCTGTCTTTAAAAGCAGGAAGAATACACTGTTTTTGCCCCTCTCTCAGGGAATTTTTTATTGTTATGAAATATATTAAGTCATAAAAAGGCAGAGCATGGTGACTCATGCCTGTAATTCCACCATTTTGGGAGGCCAAAGTGAGAGGATTGCTTAAACCCAGGAGTTTGTGACCATCCTGGGTCACATGGCAAGACCCCATCCCTACAAAAAATAAAATAAAAAAATTAGCCAGTCATGGTGGCACATGCTGGCCAAAACCCACCAAAACCAAGATGGTGACGAGAGTGACCTCTGGTCATCTTCACTGCTACACTCCCACCCGTGCCATGACAGTTTACAAATGCCATGGCAATGTCAAGAAGTTACCCAAAAAGGGCCAAAAAAGAGGAGGCATGAATAATCCACCACTTGTTTAGCATATCATCAAGACATAATCATAAAAATGGGCAACCAGCAGCCCTTGGGCCTGCTCTGTCTATGGGGTAGTCATTTTTCATTCCTTTACTTTCCTAATAAATTTGCTTTCACTTTACTCTATGGACTCCACCTGAATTCTTTCTTGTATGAGATCCAAGAACCCTCTCTTGTGGTCTGGATCGGGACTCTTTTCCTGTAACACCATGCCAGAAGCCATTCTGGAATGTTCTGGAAACAGAACAAGCCAGGAGCCAAGTGACAAGCAGGTCGGTGAGAGGCTGGGGCACCCCACTACAGATCCTCAGTGTGAATTCTTGGGCTGATCTGGGGAACCTTCCATGGACTGACCCCACCTCCCCAGTTTTCTACTCCTTACCAGATGTCCACTGTAGGGAGGAAGCCAGCCTGAGAAGGGAAGGAAAGGGCACACCTGAATCACCCATAGAGCCTCACACTGTGGCCAGTGAAGGCTGCTCACTTTGGCCACCTTCCCAGGTTGAGAATTGCTGCAACCAGAGAAGGAGGAAGACTCTCTAGTTCTATAATTCTCTTGGAACAAAAGTCACTGGCCCAAAAAGAAGCTAGCTCCAGTGGGTGGGGGATTACATTCCTGTTTGTTTATTGTTTTGGAATCAAAAGACCACCTGCGCACCTCCCTGCTGCTGAAAACACCCTGAACCTCCAAGCACCTGTCCCATACAGGGAGAGCTTCCACTAGTTTATTAGGGGAAAAGGGAGATGAATGGCTTCCAAAGTAGGGAGATCTCCCCTCCATCCCTGCAGAGCTGTGTGCCCTTGGGTCAAGGAAGCAGTCTCTCTGAGCTGCCACTTCCTCATCCAGCAAACAGCAGGATTGTTGAGAAATAACCTAACTCTCATGTGTGTGTGTGGTACACACACACAGGAGCCTTTCAACCCATACTAATTTCCAGTTTCCTCAGGGACTAATTTTTCAACCTTGGAAGGCATGCTTTGCCACTTCTGATGAGGGTCAGTTTGAGTTTGCTTGTTAAAGTCTACCTAGCCTTGATTGGATGCCACGATGAAGTCTTTCCTCACCTTTCCTTCTCTGGGCCACATCATCCCAGGACCTTTGCCTTATCTTTGCAGGGTTCTGGGCTGCTCCTCCACACCTCTGAGTCACAGTTCCCTGGCCCAGGTCACAGCTGAGGGAGGGGGAGTGCAGTGATGACCTCATGGCTCTCTTGGGTGGAGTGCAGGGGGTGGGGCTGTAGATACCCAAGCCCTCATCTTCCCCTTCCTCTTAATGCCTAGAGATGGAGTGAAGAGCTTTCACACTTGTCTGGGCTGACTCCAAGTGTGTGATCACTCTCCCCGGGTGTCAGTGCGGCTGGGAGATTTGTGATACTGCCTGGTTTCTAATTACCACCCTTTCTGCACTCTCTCCCCCTCCCACTTTCCTCAGAGCTGCTGCCACCACCTCCATCATCTCCAGCTGCCAGCCTGCCTGACTCCATCTGCAGAGGAGAAACATGGCTGGAAACGAGAGAAGCTGTGGTACTTTGTATGACCAGGTGTGCACACGCAGCCACACTCACAAGGTTTACAACAGTATGGAAAACAGACTCTTCCACACCTGCAAAAAGATCTGCTCACCAAGTTGGGTTTATCCCAGGAATACAAGCATGTTTTGGAACAAAGTGTCAATGACATTCACAACATCATCAGATTAAAGGAAAATGATATGATTATCTCAATAAATGCTGAATAGGAATATGGAAAACTCCTTGTCCAGGTTCCAGAAAACAGTAACTTTTTAGAAGGTACAAACCCAAGGCAGTGACAGTGAGAGAAGAAGGAATTAAGGCAGGAGCAGATGGGAGCAAGGCAAGGTGATATATTGCTATGCTGCTCACTGCTTCTTGGGAAAGGAAAGCAGGTTGTTTGGCCATTGGGCTGCTCAGCCTTGCAGGGCACCTCCACGTGGGTGTGCCTCTGAGTAGTCCACCAGAGGAATAAGGAGGGAGTTCATCAGATCATCTCCGTCCCTATCTTGTGATCCCCTTGGTCAAACATTCTCCTCTGGGTTAACTGCCCTGCATTTCTCGGCTGTGTCGTACACCCTCACTGGCAGCTGCTTGAGAATCCATACACTGTGTTGTGATATTTCTCCTAAGTCCAAAAGTGACAAGAAAAGCTAGAGACTCAGGGCTAATAGCTGATCAGCCCTAGACAGCAGAATTGCAAGAGACTATGTGGAGTGAGTTGGCTGTTTTTGGCGACTAAGGCTGAGCAAACAGCTAAGGTCTGGGAAGCAGGTGAGGCAAGAGAATCTGATGAGGCTCATGAGTGTCTCAGATACAATTTGTTTCAACTCCAGTTCCTAATGAAATCTCATCAAGTGACATACAGATTTGTGAAATATTTAAAATATTTTCATTTAAATACAAGATGGGGATGAAGTTACCCAAGATCACCACTGCTACTCAACATTGTACTTCAGGTATTAACCAATGCAATAAGACAAGAAAAAAAAAACACAGAAGTATGATGTTTGAAAAGGTAGAGACATGTATATGTGATATGATTGTCTACCTACAAAATACAAAAGAAGCAACTGACAAACTATTTAAGTTAAGAAGACACATTGTGTCCAAATCATTATTGTTTCCTTCCCTGCCTCTTCTTTTCCTCCACAAAAACTCACAACCTACATTTCTTGCACCTGTTCTGCAATTTCTCACTTCTGAACTTTTACCCCACCTTGATCTCCTCCCTTGCAATTTCTGCAGTTGAAAATCCTACCTATTTCCCAATGTCCAATGCAAACGCCACTGTGTTTTCCTAAAACCTTTCTTGTTTTCCCAACCACAAGTAGGTTCTCCATCTTCTAAGCTCACACAACCTACATCATTCATTCATTCTCTACAGTTCTCTGAAGGTACCTACCCCCTCTTAGCTCTTATTCCAGTTATTTGTGCCTATATCCTATCTACTGAAGTAATCTGTGAGCAACTTGAGGCCAGAGATTGGGAAGATGGAAGAATACAATTTTTTTTTTTTTTTTTTGAGACAGAGTCTCGCTCTGTCACCCAGGCTGGAGTGCAGTGGCCGGATCTCAGCTCACTGCAAGTTCCGCCTCCTGGGTTTACACCATTCTCCTGCCTCAGCCTCCCAAGTAGCTGGGACTATAGGTGCTCGCCACTTCGCCCAGCTAGTTTTTTGTATTTTTTTTAGTAGAGACGGGGTTTCACTGTGTTAGCCAGGATGGTCTCGATCTCCTGACCTCGTGTTCCGCCCGTCATGGCCTCCCAAAGTGCTGGGATTACAGGCTTGAGCCACCACGCCTGGCCAAGAATACGATTTAGTGACAAAGAGTACTTTGGAGCTTGACAGACCCATATTTAAATCCCAGCACTACTATTTATCAGTTGTGTGCCCTTAACAAAGTTCTTGACCTCTCTGAACTTTCTTCTCATATAAAGATTGAGGGCATAGTAGGGTTGTTTTGAGGTTTGCACTAAACAAGTTGACATTGTGTGTGCATTCCTATGTACATTTAGCAAACCACCTGGCACAAGACAAAGAATACTATTATTATTTCTCACTATTATTTTTCATTGTTTACCCCTAGCACCTAGGGCAGTGCCCAATATATAAGAGGAGTTCAAAAGATGCTCAAAGAAATGACTTCACAAATATTTCTTGAGTGCTTCTGTGCACAGAGCAATGCATAGGATGCTAGAGATGCAAGAATGAGTAGGATCCAAAGTCTAGTCTCCAAGAGATCAAGAGCATCAGAAGATTGTGAGGAACACAATGTCAGAGAAAGTCAAACCCAAGCCCACTAAAGTCACATTCACATTCCTAGTCCCCTTGGTGTCTGTCTTTATGGGAAAGTCAGTTTAAGGCATGGAATCTTAGGCCATTGGATCAAGAGGTTGGACTCAAGTTGGGCAATCCTAGGTTCAAATCCTGGCCCCTGTATTTATCATTTGGATGCATTCAGGGAAATTCTATCATCTGTTTGAATCATGGCTCCTCTTCTAACAGTACCTACCTTGCTGAGTTGCTGGGGGTAAAATGAGATCATCGAATGTAAAGAACTTGGCACAGCACCTGGCATCTCCTAAGCTCTCATGTAATGCTAACACCCACTCCAATCTCTTTTTCTTACAGATGGGAAACTGGGGCCCAGGGAGGAGCAGGATGTGTCATGGGTCTCACCAAGCTGCAACTAGATAAGGTCTCCTGGCTCTAAAGTCATCTTCATCTGGAGATTTCCCAGGTCCCAGCCAGCTCTGGCAGCCTGAGGTCTTTGCAAAGTTCAGCGAGGTGAGCTGCATAGTCTTTTTAAGGCATCTCAAGCTAATACTGAGCCACCATAAGCCTGGGCCACAGTTGCTAGCTTGGACCAAAGCAGCCTTTCATCATTTCTAGCAAAATAAGTGTTTCCTACTTGTCTGGAGAGCATTGCCCAACCACTCCGGGGACCTCTGGGTCTCTTTCCTTCCAGGTGAGGCATCAAGTACCTTGAGTACCCTAGCTTGGCTGCTAATATCACCCTTCTAGACTTCATCAGTCCCAGCCCCTGAAAAAATAAAGAAGACAAAAAGCAAGAAATAAGGGACACAAAAGGTTTCCCTTCTCTTACCCCAAACCGCATCTCAAAAATGGATCTTATTAATGAGGTATATTTCTCTGTACTGACATGACAGATAAATTAAGTGAAGATATAATAAGTAAATAATTGGAAAATGCCACACACTCTGCTCCATCCACCTCCACTTTCTAAAAGTATATACCTAGAATAAAATGCTGAGGAAATATATCTTAGTCTGTTTCCTGCTACTGTAACAGAGTACCCCAGACTGGGTAATTTATAATGAACAGAAATGTATCTGGCTCAAGATTCTAGAGGCTGGGAAGTCCAAGATCAAGGGCCCACAATTGGTGAGGGCCTTCTTGCTGCATCATAACATAGCAGAAGGCAACACGCTGTGAGAGAGTGAGAGAGAGAGCACAAGAGGGCTAAACTCACTTTGATAACAAACCTACTCTCACATTAACAACATTAATCTATTCAGGAGGACAGAACCCTCAAGACCTAATCATCTCTTAAAAGTCCCAACTCCCAACTCTGTCGCATTAGGGATTAAATTTCCAACACATGAATTTTGGGAGACACATTCAATCCACACCAAAATATTAACCAAAAGATGTTCCTGTTGATTATGTCTGAGGGTACAATTACAGTGAAGGTTCTACATTGCCTGTTTCCAGAATGTTTTCATTTAGGCATTGCTTTTGTAATGAGGAATACTAGAAGGTTTGAAAAAGAAAAAGGGATACTTTGTGTCTTGGCCAGAAGAGAGGCCAGGAAGGCTGGAAGGAAGAGTTCTGGAAGAGGACACTGGCCAGAGAGACCACCTGTCTGGGCTGGGGAAATTCCAACCTTTGGCCCAGGACTAGGTCTCCTGAAGCAGAAGGGAAAACTCAGTGGTGCTACAGAATCCTTGAGTCATCTCTATTCTTAAAGGAGTATGTATGTTTCTGAATTCCTAACATGATGTTGTCGCTGGAAGCATACATAAGAAACAGGTGCTACTGTTTCCCTCTAGGAAGGAGAGCCAGGTGGCCAGGGAGGGAGAGAGGTAGCAGTTTCACTTTATACTTCCTTGGTAGCTTTTGAGTTATAAACCACACAAAGGTATTACCTACTCCAGAAATAAATAAAATGTAAACACGAGAATAAAGTACTTTCAAAATAGCACTGTTAAATCGGTGTTCAAAATGTTAAGCATATATACAGCTGCATGGATAAACATAACCACTTGAGAACAATGAATTAATTTTAAAAGGCTCACTAAGAAACATTTGGAAAATACAGAAAAAAGATTTAAAAGTATATGTGTTTTACTTAGAGTCTCACCACTCAAAGAAAACCAACATTAATATTATAGCTTATTTCTTTCTAGGCTGTTTTCTATACCTGGGTGTTTTGCCTTGCTTTTGTTGGGGTTTGGATCATTCTTCATTGAAATTTTATAAATTACTTCTTAAAGATCTAAGCATGGATAAATTCTTACAATATAGTATCACGGTGTAACTTTGAATATCATTCTTAAAGGTTGGTATTGGGTTCTCACTTAAGATGGGAAGCCCTGAGAAATATCAGATGGAAATTCTGCTCCCCGCCTTCCACGTGGCTGGAGGTGAGGGGAGAGAGGCTTCCGTGCTATTAACCAACAGAGTTCTATGCATGTCTCGGAATCATCTCTACTCTTGATTCTCAAGACACCGCCCTCCCCATCACCCTGGCTTACTTATGATCCCTGCAAGGAGGACAGACTGTTTGCATTGGGGCCAATGGAGATGGAGATTGGGGGAGGGCACCGGGAGTCAGTAAGAGTGATGGGGTGTGGGACTGGAGGAGGGAGCAGAAAAGAGGAAATGATGGATGGGAAGGAAGACAGTCGGAGACAGGAAAACTGTCAAGGAAGGGTGAGGGGACCCGGGTGGGCGGGGGTGTGTGTGTTTGCTTCTCTTCCTTCCACACCGGGAGGGTGAGTTTCTTGGAGATAAAACCACACAACAGCAGGACCAGCCTGAACAGCTGTACCCGTCATGGTCACTCTTCAAACCACTCCCAAAGACCTACTGTGTGCTGTGCCCTGGGCTCGGAGGGGGTGCCCTTAAGACGGTCAAGGGTGAACTTCATTCTGCCCACAAGAAGACAGGGTGGGCTCCTAGATGAGATGGCTGCAGTGGGAACCCATGAGCTGAGGGTACACCATGGACATTTAGGGTTTTAGTGTGCATTTAGGGACAGTGTGTTGTTGTGGCGGGGGGAGCTGGTGGATCACTGTCCCTAGAGGGGGGACATCCTTGTTTTATGAGAAAGAGAGAAAGACATAAAGAAGAGAGTCATGGAGTTAGATCCAGACAGCCTGGGAGCCAGAGATGGGCAAAGAGACTAAGGGAGGGAGGGAAGAGAGAGGCGGAGAGAAAGGAAGATGGGAAGAGACAGAAGCAGAGAGACACAGAGAAGGCAGATACAGAAGACAGACACTAGGGAGAAAGGCTGGCCAGGGAGCAGGGGGAGAGGAGTGAGAGAGGAGGAGGAGGAGGGACCCAGCCTGCCTGGTGGAGAAGAGGCTGTGTACACGGCAGGAACCCAGAGGGAATATGACAGAGATGAGAGAAGACACACAGACAGACAGATTGGCACTTCAAAGAGAAAGAGGCTCAGGGAGTGACAGGAACAGAGAAAGGGAGAACGGTGAGAGCAGTCATAGGGCACAGTGGACAGGCCAGAAGCAGTGGCACTGTCCCTAGGAGACCCCACCCCACACCTTCAGGTGACTGGGAGCCTCCCTTGCCCCGAGGGTGGGAGCACATTGGCTGCTTCAACATGCCCATTCCAACCTTCTCTGGCTCCCCGTTGCCTCTAGAATGGAGCCCAACCCTCTCCTCTGGCATCCAGACCCCAGAGACCTGCTTGCCCTGCCCCCACCATGCCCCCTGCCCTGCCTCAGCTCAGGCCCTCAGTTGGAGCCTCAGGGATTCCTGCCACTTTTCCCCCTGTGCCTGGACCAACGTGTCCTAATACCATGAGTCACCCAGGAAAATACATTTCTGGTAGAAAACATGTTAACAAGCCCACTGAGTGATGCTGGATTTCCACGCCACTGTAATGTACACGTTGCCTCTCCAAATCCACTTAAGCACAAAGGGTTGACTGACTTCAAGAGCAATGTTAAGTAAACGTCGTAAGCAATGTTAAGTAAACGTTTTGGGTCTGTGCCCACCTGCCCATAACTATTATGTAACACCACTTCAAAAGCAATGTTAAGTAAAAGTCATGAGCAGGTGGGCACAGACCCACAAGGGTATGGACCGTCTGAAGTTCAGGAGCCACTGCCTCCTTCGAAACTCACTTTCAGGCCTCACTTCCCCCAGGAGGCCTTTCAGGATGCCACCCTCTCCTACGGTCCTCTTGCTGCTCCCTGAGCTCAAAAAAGGAGTAATGTCCACTGGGGGGTGTGGGAGATGGTGGACAGCCTCAGAAAGGAGGTATAGTGGGCCCGGGCCTAAGGATGAGTCCAGGCTTAAAGGGACAAAGAGGGAACAGCATAAGCAAAGCCGGAGATGGAAAAGACAGGACACACCTCCCGCATAAGCCACGGCTGCCTGCTCCATCCTAAGTTCACCTTCTCACCACCTGTCTGTTTCCTTTGTTCCGGACTTTGCTGTCACTCCCACTCTTGCCTGAGGATCCACCGTCCAGGTTTGGTGCAAATGTGGCCAGGCTGCCGCTAGGGAGTTGGGACCACACTTTCTCTTAACGCCCCAGCCTTAGAGTAGGAAACGTCTCCCCTGTCCTGTGGCTCCTCCTCTTCCCTTCCCAATTCTGCTGTCTTCCTTTCTAATCAAACAGCAGTGCAAGAAGGACTGACACAAGGCAAAGGTTTGTGTACAACCCCTCATTGTGCAGGTGGGGGAAACCAAGGCCCACAGAGCGAGGACACCCACCCCAGGTCATACCGCCGTAACCTCAGAGCCATCCCAGAACCCAGAGCTCCCCCACCACTTGGGGCTTCTGTGCTCCCAGGCTCCCACTATTCCCCTCCTTGCGCCCCTGTTTGCCTCCCTTCCTCCCGTCTCCTGCACACTGTCTTCAGATCCCCCACCCACTCTCTCCTGCTCTCTTTTCTGTTAAACTTACCTCTCCCACACAGACCAGCCCTGCACACACAGTCACATACGTATGCATGCATGTGCCCACGATCACATTCACACACAGTCACATACACGTACTCACACTCACACACCCACTTTCTCACACCTCCATCTTCCAGGCTCCCCCCATCCATGCCAACTGTTCCGCCCAAATTGGGGACAGGCATCCTTTCGGAAGCTGGAAGGGAACAGGGACAAGACGGCGGCTGGGCAGGAGCAGAAGGTGGTGGAGAGAAAAGCGAGGTGCTCCCCCACCCTGGACCCTGAGTTCTGAGCATGTGGCCAGATATTATTTTAATAAACCCAGCGCATGTTGCCCTCACGCCAGCTGCCGCACACTCTCTCCCATCTTGTGGATCTCATTTATTCCTCGTTAACAAAAATCACCTGTTTGTCAAATAAGGACAGCTCGGTGAGACATTAAATTGCACTGAAGCTGGGGATGGCTTGGGGACTGTGGCAGGCAGCCGGGAGGGTGGCAGGAAGGAAGGGAGAGGAGGTGGAGGTGACTTCAGTTCCAACTTTGCTCTGGCCACAGGGGCAGGTCCCCAGTGCTGGCAGCCTCACCCCCAACCCAAGAGTTGGCCAGTAGCCACAGGCATGGGGATAGGGGCTTGCTGAACATGGAGAGGCTGAATTTGGGAATGGGTCACATTTTCCTATGACATCAGCTGGGGAGGGTGCCAGCAAGGTCATGAGGAGAGGGCAGGAATTGGGCAGCCTACTTCTCCCCTTTGGAGAGCTGGCATGAGAGAGAGCCCTGCAACAATAAATATGCATGTAACATTGCAACATTGCATTTCTGCAGCCAGGAGCAAAGAAAAGTGGTATCTCATGGCCGTTAAGCACACAGATCTGAAGTCAGGCAGAGCTGGGTTCGCACACCTGTTTGGCTGCTCTCTAGTTGTGCCGGTTGAGACAGGTCACTTTACCTCTCTGAGCCTCTCTTTTGCAGTTTTAAGATGGGGTGTCAGTACCTACCTAGTGGGGTGGTCCGGTTGATTATTCCATTATGCAGACAAGACTTAGCCCGGTGTCTGGACGAGAGAACAGAATTCACTTTATTGTTTGAACACATCAGCCTGCGGCCAGGTTCAAAGTCAGTGGCAATATTCCCACAAGCTCTGACTCTGTCATGGCCCTTTGGTTCCTCTCTGAAAGCCCCTCTCCTTGTTTTCAGTATGTCCCCAGATAACTGAGTTTTCCCACTCTAAACTGCCAGCTCCACAATGTCAGAGTCTACAGCTGCGTGCCTCACCTTCAGCACATAGCATATGTTCAGGAACTGTTTGTTGACTGACTAATGAACTGACCCCCTCCTGCCCCTCTGATCACCACTTTTTTTCCCCTGGATGTCATCTTCTTCCAACGCTCTAGCCTAGAGTTATCTGATAAAACTATAATGCAAGCCACAAGTACAACATCAAATTTTCTGATAGCCCCATTTTGAAAAAAAAATGAGACAGGTGAAATAATTTTTGTTTTTGAGACGGGGTCTTGCCATGCTGCCCAGGCTGGTCTCAAACTCCTGGGCTCAAGCAATCCTCCTGCCTCAGCCTCACAAAGTGCTAAGATTACAGGCATGAGCCACTGTACCTGGCCTGAAAAGAAATTTAAACATCTGTTTTATTTAACCTAATGTTTCCAAAATATCATTTCAACATACAATAAATAAATATTTAAAATTACTGATAAACTATTTTACATTCTGTCTTTCATACTGTCTTCAAAACCCGATGTGTGTTCTGCACTGATGGCACACCTCAATTCAGGCTGGCCCCATTTCAAGTGCCCGATAGCCACTTATGACTAGTAACCTCCAAATACTGTAGGGTGCAGCTTCAGACCCTGGCTTGGGACAGGCCATCAGCATCATTTGCAAGTACTTTTTAAACCATGATATTCAGTCAGTTGTCTGAGCCTGAGCTCATGGAAGCCACTGGGTTGATTCACCATCCAAGTGAGTGCATGCCTGTCACAGCATTGGCTCTAGGTACCAATACAGACATGCAGAGTCCCTGACTCTGCCCCAGACCTCCTAAGTCAGAATCTGGTTTGAGGGCCTACTTTTTATCCTGAGGTCATTGTAGATTCACAATCAGTTGTAATATATAATCCAGAAAGCTGCTATACCCTTCATGCAGGTCCCCTCAATGGTAACATCTTGCCAAACTCTAGTATAAATCCCAATCTGAAAATTGACACAACTGACATTGACCCAATCCACCCACCTTATTCAGATTGTACCAGTTTTACTTGTTTACTTTTAGTTTACACTCATTTGTGGGTACATTTGGTTCTGTGTAAGTTTGTCACGTGTAGATTCATGCAACCCCAATTGTCAAGAAACAGAACAGTTTCTCACAGGACTCTTCATGCTACCCTCTTATACCACACTCAACTTCTACCTCCCATCCTCCCCGGTCCCTAAGAATTTGCCTTTTACCCTAATTCCAGGTGAGTCACATGCATGTTAAGTTTGAGAATCAAATGCTGAGTTTTTCTCTCTTCAACTTTCTTTTGATGGTTTGGATCGCTTGAGAGAGAAAGTCTTAGTAAGGAACTAATTTTTTGTTAACACCTCTGTCATGCTGGCTAATTCCTCCTGTGATCTTGAGCAAGTTACTGGGTCTCTTGGAGTCCCACTTTCCTAATTTGTGCAATGGGGATCACAGTTATATCCAACCACAGTGTTGCTGAAAAGATTAAATTAGATAATGCTATAAAATGCATCTGAAGGAGCTGAGCCAAGGAAGAACCTAGAACTCTGCCCCTCAACCTTCCTTTCTCAAGCACAACAGGAAGATGTTCATTGCAGCATTATTTATGGTTAAACAATGGCTTAATAGTGGCTAAATTCATCATAGTACATCGTGCAATGAAGTATCTTGCAATATTTAAAGATTCATGTTGTAAGAAGCAAAAATTGACAAATGGGATCAAATTAAGCTAGAGAGCTGCACAGCCAAAGAAACTATCATCAGAGTGAACAGACAACCTACAGAATGGGAGAAAATTCTTGCAATCTATTCATCTGACAAAGGTTTAACATCCAGAGTCTGCGAGAAATTTAAACAAATTTACAAGAAAAAAAAACAAACAACCCCATGAAAAAGTGGCCAAAGGACATGAACAAACAATTCTCAAAAGAAGATATACATGCGGCCAAGAAACATGAAAAAAAGCTCAACATCACTTATCATGATAGAAATGCAAATCAAAACCACAGTGAGATTCCATCTTAGAATGCCAGTCAGAATGGCTATTACTAAAAAGTCAAAAGCCAACAGATGCTGGCGAGGTTGCAGAGAAAACAGAACACTCTTACGCTGTTGGTGGGAGTGTAAATTAGTTCAACCACTGTGGAAGACAGTGTGGTGATTCCTCAAAGACCTAGAGGCAGAAATACCATTTGACCCAGCAATCCCATTACTGGAATATACTCAAAGGAGTATAAATCATTTCATTATAAAGATACATGCAAGCATATATTTATTCCAGCACTATTCACAATAGCAAAGACATGGAATCAACCTAAATGCCCATCAGTGACAGACTGGATAAAGAAAATGTGGCACATATATACTATGGAATACTATGCAGCCATAAAAAGGAACGAGATCATGTGCTCTGTAGGGACATAAATGGAGTTAGAAGTCATTATCATCAGCAAACTAATGCAGGAACAGAAAGTCAAACATCACATGTTCTCATTTATAAGTGGAAGGTAAATGATGAGAACACATGGACACATAACAGGGGACAACATACATTGAGGCCTGTCAGAGGGAACTGCTCAGGGCAGGGAGAGTATCAAGAAGAATAGCTAATGCATGCTGGTCTTAATACCTAGGTGATGAGTTGATCGGTGCAGCAAACCACCATGGCACACGTTTACCTATGTGACAGCCTGCAGGTCCTGCACATGTACCCCTAAACTTAAAATAGAAGTTGAAGAAAAAAACATGTGTGTTGTAGTTATCAATGAACTGTTAAAAAGGCATGTTTGTGCTGTTTCATTGGTTTTTAAAATCAAATAGAAATACCTGATTGATGTAAAAGGTCAAACAGTGCAGAAATGTGTAATGGAAACAGAGTTTTCTATTCCCTACTACCACTTTGCCCCAATCCAACTTCTCAAGGGAAATTGCTGACCACAATTTTGTGTGTATGTTTCTGGATAGTTTTTATGCATATACAAATACCTATGTGTGGTGTATGTGTGTGTTGACACAAAGGGTGTCATGCTGTATGTACTGATAAGCAACTTTTCTCACCCAACCATGTATGTGCTAGGTTGTTAAAGGAGAAAATCAAGTTATAAAAAACCATATTCAGGCTGGGTGCAGTGGCTTACGCCTGTAATCCCAGCACTTTGGGAGGCAGAGGCGGGTGGATCACAAGGTCAGGAGTTCAAGACCAGCCTGGCCAATATGATAAAACCCCATCTCTACTAAAAAGACAAAAATTAGCCAGATGTGTTGGCGGGCGCCTGTAATCCCAGCTACTCGGGAGGCTGAGGCAGAGAATTGCTTGAACCCAGGAGGCGGAGGTTGCAGTGAGCCAAGATCGCGCCACTGCACTCCAGCCTGGGCAACACAGTGAGATTCCATCTCAAAAAAAAAATAAAAAGCATATTCAGTGTGATCCCAATTTTGTAAACACATGCATAGAAAAAGATCCAGAACTCCATATCTGAAAAATAAATGTAACAAACCTAATCGCTGATGGAGATGAGGGAGAAGGCTGAAGACAGAAGTTTGAGTCTCAGTCCTACAAGATACACAGTGTTCACCTTTCTGAGCCTCAGAAAGGTGAGACTGTAAAATAAGATATAATCAGTGTTTCCCACCTACCCTCCACCCCGGAGGTGACATTTAGCAATCTCTGACGATATTTTTGTTGTTACAACTGGGTGCTACTCGCACCTAGTGAGTAGAAGCCGAGGGCGCTGATAAACATCCCACAGTGCACAGGACAGCCCCCTACAACAGAGAATTACATGGCCCAAAATGTCAAAGTACCAAGGACAGAAAACCCTCACTGTAGTAATAACCCCTGTGCACCTGACCGGGCTCCTGTGAGATTCTAGCAGGTGCTGGGTAACAGGAAGCTCTTGTTATCACCACCACTCTTCTTATCATCATGATGGTGCTTGTGATTGTCAGCAATTTTGAAGAGCCGAATATTTTTGAAACCTGGAAATGCAGTCAGTTGTCTGAGCTTGAGCTCATGGAAGCCATTGGGCTGATTCACCGGCCAGGTGAGCACACGGCTGTCACAACATTTGCTCTAGGGACCAAGCCATAGGATGACCCCTCCTTCCCCTTCCCAAGGCCTTAGGCAGCAGGACACAAGGTGGACCAGCAGGCTGGCCAGGGCATCCTTGGGCCTGGCATGAAGCCCCAGCCGGCGGCTGACCAGCTGGCCGAGCCCCTGAGTGGTGGCCCAGCTGCCCAGCCTGGGCCCCGGCCCTCTCTGCCTTCTCCGGCTGCTCCCAGGGAGCAGGAATTAGCAGGACGGCATCCTTTGCACCTCCCAAGCTCATTAGCTCCCCAGCCTCATTCTCTGCAGAAAGCTTGTGGCCTCACGCTCGACTGCTGGGCCTGTGATTGTGGCCAGCCGGCCTCCTCCGTCCCACCGGGGGCCACTCCTTCCCATCTGCCTCCCTGCTTGGAATCTTACCCTTTGTCTTCTCCCCTCTGCTGCCCCCAGACGCCACTCTTGACTCCATGTCCTCAGTACCTTCTCATCTTTCTTCTCTCCAGGGCTCTCCTGGCAGTGGGCACCATGCCTCCAGCTCCTCTCTGCTCCTAATCAGACCATGAGCCATGAGATCCTCCTCCACCTCCCCTAAAAGAGGAAAAACCCTTGGAGGATTCATAGACACAGGATTTGAAAAAGAGACCTTGAGGCCGGGCGCAGTGGCTCACGCCTATAATCCCAGCACTTTGGGAGGCCAAGGAGGGCAAATCACTTGAGGTCAGGAGTTTGAGACCAGCCTGGCCAACATGGTGAAACCCCATCTCCACTAGAAATACAAAAATTAGCCAGGCGTGGTGGTGTGCGCCTGTAGTCCCAGCTATTCTGGAGGCTGAGGCAGGAATCGCTTGAACCCAAGAGGTGGAGGTTGCAGTGAGCCGAGACCATACCACTGCACTCCAGCCTGGGTGACAGAGCAAGACTCTGCCTCAAAAAGAAAAAGAAAAGAAAAAGAGACCTTGATCTTGCTCATTCCATAGGTGTGAAAACTGAGGCCCGGGGAGGGCAAAACTTAGCTGAGATCCAAGAGTGAGTTGGGTAATCAAACATACATTCATTTATTCAAGATATATGTTGTTCTCTGGAAAGCATCAGCAGGCCCTGCTCTAGACCCTTAGGAACAGAGTGGTGAGCAAGTCAGCCACCGGGGAAGGAGGGTGGGGAGAAGGCATGGACCCTGAGGGTCTGGGTTGGGCAAAGACCCACCCACAGGCAAGGGCTAGGCTTGCTGCCCAGGCTCCCAGGGTCCCCCAGCCTGTTCCAGCCCCTTGTTCCTGGCTTCAGCCAAACTGAAGCCTCAATTTCAGTCGCTACCCTCATGGAGCTTCTTATCTAGACCGGGGCTGGCAAAGTTTTTCTGCAAAGGGCCAGACAGCAAAATATTCTGGGTTTTGCAGACCTCGTACTCTCCACTGCAACTATTCAACACTGCAGTTGTAAGGTGAAACAATATGTTTTCAAAAATGGGCATCACTGTGTTCCAATAAGACAATTAACAAAAACAGGCTATGAGCTGAATTTGGCCCTCAGGGGTTAATTTGCTAACCCCTGGTCTGGGGATTTCTTTGTAGAGACAAGGCCTTGCTTTGTGGCCCAGGCTGGAGTACAGTGGCATAATCATAGCTCACTGCAGCCTTGAACTCCTGAGTTCAAGGGATCCTCCTGCCTCAGCCTCCTAAGTAGCTGGAACTTGAGACACAACTAATTGTTTTTCATTTCTTTGTAGAGATGGGGTCTTGCTATGTTGTCTTGCTTGCTGGTCTTAAACTCCTGGCCTCAAGCGATCCTCCTACACTGGCTTCCCAAAGTGCTTGGATTATAGGCCTGAGCCATCGTGCCCTGCCAAGGGGTTTCTTAATTCTTGGATTTTTTTTTCCCACCTAGCAGCCGTAGCAATTTTCTTTTGCTTTATTACATGGGATTGTATTTAGAGAACAAAGAGAATTTTCCCCTTGATATTCCCCAGCCAAGGGATGGCCAAAAGCAAAGGCTGACCAGAAGGCGGGGCCACGGGAGGGCAGTGGATAGAGACTAGACTTAGAGGGCTGGGCATGCCTGGTCATGATGGCCTGCCTGTATGTCCCCAGGCTGAGTCTGCAAGTGGGTCCTAGCTTTAGGTCCTCATTCAGACTATCACCTGCAGGTCGCTCAGCTCCATGCTGGCCTTTTCCAGCTCTACTTTGCAGACTCCTGCAATACCAGGGCCCCTGGAAATGACCTTGGGCTGGGAATCCAGGGTATGGCTTCTTTTCTTGGCTGAGGCTCTTTGAAAGGGTGCCTCAGTTTCCCCATTGTTAACACTGAGGGTCCCTGGTCACCCTCAAGAGTGGCAACTAGGTTCATCAGAGAGCATGAGTACACGTGTGCACACACATGCCATCCCCAAATTATTCATTCATTCCCAAAGGGAGGTGAGAAATCCTATGTCTTACACCTGCATAACCCCATGGTCTGAATGCAAATCACCTACACTGGGGTGGGGTAGGATAGCGCAGTGGTTAAGGAGGGGGACTCTGAAGCCCAGTTGCACTCCCTTAGCAGCTGAGAAACCTCAGGTAAATTACTTCCCCTCTCTGAGCCTGTGTTTGTCCTCAGTAAGAGGGATCACCTAGCCCCCACCTCACAAGGTTGGAATGAAGCCAAGATACAATTGCCTAGGAAGTCCTTAGCACAGCCTGGCATGTAGCACCCTGTCAATAAACAACAGTCACTACAATCATGTCATTGTCATATCATTTGATCAAAATACTCTAGATGGTAGGCTGAGAAGAAATGTGCCATCATTCCCGCTTTACAGATGAAGAGACTGAGGAGAAGGCCTATGCCTGGTGTAGTGGGTGCTGTGGTGTGCCACCCAGGCCCCAGGCTGAGGCCTTCATTCCCCAGATGCTGCAGTCGTGGCTTCTGATGGTTCTATGCTGTCAGCCCTCCTCAGGAATCACCCTGGGTTGAAGGAAGCCACTTTACCCAGAGGTGCCCATATCCAGTGATAAGCATGGGTACAGTTGATGCAGGGGTGCGAAGACTCAGCTCCCTTCACCTCAATTTGCGGCATCTCTGAAAGATCACCCCAGCTCCAGAGCTCCCATTGCAGCTGCATCCCAACCCAACTTCTTTCTTGGACCCATCCTGCCATCCTACTTCCTCACTGGCATTTGTTATAAGAGCACGCCTCAGGAAACCACCTGCCTGCACGTCTCCATCTCAGGGTCTGTTTTGGGGGAACCTGCCCTAAGATGCCTAACTATCAAGCAGAGAAGGCTGCACCAGCCCCTGAGCCCTTCCTTCCTCCCGCTCCAGGGCTGTACCCACTACATCAACCACTCTCTGCAGGAACATCTTCTTTTCATCTGGATAGAACAGAAATGTGAGCTCACAGAAAGCAGTGACGGCTGGTTGCACTTTACTTGTTGGCTGTGAGTTTCTTGAGCTGGATGGAATCAGCACGTACAAATAACAATAACAACAGGAACAGAGAGGCGTGATGTTTCGCCACATCCAGGCTAGCTCGGTTCAGGAGCTCCCAAGCTTGGTGGTGCTTACTCCTCAACTGAAGGAGATGGTTGCTAAAACACAGAGTGCTGGGCCCCGGCCCCAGAGTTTAGAATTCAGTAGGTCTGGGCCAGGCTCGGTGGCTCACACCTGTAATCCCGGCATTTTGGGAGGCCAAGGCAGGTGGATCACGAGGTCAGGAGTTCAAGACCAGCCTGGTCAATATGGTGAAACCCTGCCTCTACTAAAAATACAAAAATCAGCCGGGTGTGGTGGTGTGTACCTGTAGTCCCCACTACTTGGGACGCTGAGACAGAAGAATCGCTTGAACCTGGGAGGCAGAGGTTGCAGTGAGCCAAGATTGCACCACTGCACTCCAGCCTGGGTGACAGAGCAAAACTCCATCTCAAAAAAAAAAAAAAAAAGAATTCAGTAGGTCTGGAGAGAGATGTAGGTTTTCAGGTGATGCCAGTACTGCTGGTCCAGGCACCACACTTTGAGTGAATACGGGCACAAGGCCTAGACTTAAAGGCACCTGCATTTAAATCCTGACAATACCATGTGCATGCTGTGTGATCTTGGACAAGTTACCTACCCTCTCTGAACCTCTATTTCATTATGTGGAAAATGGATGTGGAGGGAGGAACCTGCTCTGCAGGATTAACTGGAAGATCCAAAAGATCATGAATGCAAAAACACCTGCCACAAGGCGAGTGCCCAGATCGTGCAATCTGTCACTATGACGCCCAAGCGCAATGCTTGGGCATGCCACGTGCTTCCTTTCATTCTTATTTTCATCACTGGTAACAGTTGGCCCATCACCTTCGGCACCCTAGGCTGCCTGTTGCTGTCTCCCTCCTTCTCTCTTTGCTGAGTGATTCTCCTCATTTGGGAGAGGAACAAACTGAAGAATTTCCTAGCCCAAGGTCAGAGGACCAGCTCGGGTTTTATCAGCCCCACCTATCTCTTCACCCCAGTCTTTTGCACAGCTTCCCCTCCTGGAGCCGGGGCTGGGCTCCTCTGGCAGGAAATCTTCCCAAACAAGGAGAGAATAAAGAGCTTTCTGTCCACACCAGAAGAAAAACAAACCCCCACCGCCCTCCATTCCCCGCTAAGGAAATGATGGATTTCTGTTATTGTTGTTGTTGAAATCACTACCAGGGGAAATAGATCAAGGGACATTTTGCTGGCGAGAGAGCTCACTGTGTCACCGGGAAGAATACACATCTCTGCCACACTGCATTGCCTTTCTTTCCGCAAGCTCCTTTTCCTTTCCCACAAACCTCAGGGTGCGGGCAGGACTGGACTTCGAGGGGCCAGCATTTGGGGGCCCATGGCTTGAGGGTTGGGGACAGTCATCAGCATTGCCTCCTCCTCTTCTTCTAGACCCCCATTTCCCTCCTTCCTGTGGGTATCCAAGGCAGAGGAAGGGGTAGACACCAGTTAAGTATCTAATTCAATTTTCCCCCCTTGTATAGGTGGTGATGGAGAAGGAATAAATGGTATTCACAGGTGGGAAGAACAAAAAGTGTTGTCTATACGGAAAAATTCCTCTGGATTTCTGGTGGGTCTGAAAAGCAACTACGCATCCCATATCATCTGGAGCCACTTTGGTTTCCAATGTTCCATATTGCAGTCCCTGTAAGAGTCATACGACTGAATGTATATGGAATATCTAGAACTCACATTCCAGCAGAGGAGATAAAAAGGGGATAGGAGTTTTCATACGTTGGTACTGCTCTAGTGACAACAGGTCTACAGTGGATTATCTGCTTTGCCTACATCTCTCTCAACAAACCTTTCATATATCACCAAAGGCTGGGCTGAGACCATGTGGATCTGGCCTCTGTTGGTATTTTCACCACCTTCCCCCTCTCCTACCCCCAAGCCTCAAGCTAGGAAAGAACAGGGGTTTTGCACCAGGTTTGAAGCCAGTACCCCAAATTTCCCACTGTGTGACCTTGGGCAAGTTTTTTAAATCTCTACAAGCCTCAGTTTTTTTCATCTGTAAAATAGGATAATCTCGCCTACCCCCAGTGAGTTAAATTAGAGGATTAAATGAGAATAATCATAATCATGTCTATTAAATATCCAGAAAATAATGATAATCATTAACACTTACTGAAATGTGCCAAGCATTGCACTGTTTTTATGTGGATTCATTCAGCTCATCTTTACAATACCCCTATGAGGGAGGTACTACTATTATCCATTTTTTGCAGATAAGAACACAGAGGCCCAGAGAGGTGAGGTAAATTTGCACAGGTCACACAGCTGGAAGAACGCAGAGCTGGGGTTCAGTCACAAGGGACCTGGCCAAACCCCAGTCTTAAATCTAGATGTTCCTGAGGTCCAATTGCTTGACATTGCACTGACCAACCCCTGGAGGCTTGACCAAAGCTTTTCCTCTTTCCTATTTCATCGATGCAATCACTTCTGGTCATTTATATGTGACTGGCATGTTCAGATTTGTCCTCAGGGATTACTATTGGGTCCCCATGCCTTTGGGAATGATGATCCCAAAAATGTCATGCATCCAGGTTACATGTAGCATATCCTGTCATTTAAAGTATCTCTGAGCACAGTGGTCCCAGGACATCTCTCCCATTCAAAACCTTTGCTTTGGGGAAAGCTTCCCTGGGTCTCACCTCTACCTCTCCTGCTCTGATCTTGGTCTACTTCCTGGGATTCTCAGCAGAGAGCTTTGCTCTGCACTCCCTACCACACCCACAATGTAATGGACTCATCATTAAACCATAGCAGTCTCCTCTCTGGGCAAAATCATAGCCCCATTAAACCCCAGAGGCCCCACATTCCCTGCCCTGCACCTTTCCTGAAGCACTGGTCCCCATTTTGCAAAAGAAATCCCACATTTAACAAACATTCCTTAAAGAATTACAAGAGTGCTGGGAATTGAGTTTAGCAGAAGGTGGAGACCTGAGTCTCGGTCTTTGAGGGCCAGATGCGCACATGTGTTTGGGTGTTAATCAATATATACTCTCCAGGGAATAACATGGCATGAACCGCAAGCCACCTTAGAAGCTGGTGTCAACAATGGACAGAAGTTTGGCAGGCAGGAATATTTGGATGATGGCCTGCTAAGCTGGAGGGCATGCTTCAGAGACAGTGAATATTCATTTCAGCCAGAGCATGGGAGATGCCACCAGACAGGTGTTTGAAGATCCTTGCTAAGGTGCCTGGACTTGGACTTGATCTGATAGAAAACAGGGAAATGTTAAAGGGTCTGAGTAGAGGTATCAGGGCTTGGTTTTAGGGTGATGGCAATGAATGATAGATGCCTGTCTTGGTTGACATCCCCTCGTTGGTTTATCTGGGAGGTGGTCCCAACTGAAATGGGGGTGGGGACGTAAGGAAAAAGAGAAGATGCCAATAAAAGGGATGTTACAGAGCCAGTTTCCACCTTGGACATCTGAAGTTTAACCCCACCAGAAAGCTCAGAGAGACAGGCAGAGAACACGCAGCTCAGTTATTCCCTGCCCCCAGGATGAGAAAGGCTAAGCATTGGTCTGCCATTGGTTGAAGCTGTTTGCCCAGCCAGCCTGCTCCCATCACCAAAAAGAAAGTCCTTGGGCAAAGAGTAAACCTCCTTCTCCAAGTAGAAGCAAAGGCCCCGACAGTGTCTGCTGTAAGTGCTCAATAGATGTTCATTGATTGAATGAATGAATGAATGAATGAATGAATGAATGAATGATATTCTGTGTGCCTGACGCTGTGCTGGTAGAATGTAGAGATAACTTAGAACCCTTGAAGAGCTCATGACAGTAGGGAAGACTGATACCACACGTGCGCGTGCGCGCGCACACACACACACACACACAACTAATTATAATGAAATATGCAAGTATAAATGCTCCTGGAAACTTTTGCCTATTTTTAGTTATAGTCAGCCAAGAGCACCTTCTGGGAAATTAGGGTTATCACTATGTTTCCCAAAGTGCATTAAAGGGAACTTTCCTCCCAGGACATGCTCTGAGCTAGGGAAATGCTCTGTGGCCAATCACAGGTAGAATTCTATATATTCTGTTCACAACAGCCATAACCCAGGGATCAATTTCTCTTTGTTTAACCCAGAATTTGCCAAACATATTTGACATATTTATCCTCCAAGATTCAAATTAAGTCCAGAAAAACTGGGTCAAGCAGTTCACTAGAATCTTCACTCTTCTGAGCTGGAGAAGACTACACGCAATGTTGTCCATGAAACTTTCTGCAGTGATGGAAGTGTTCTGAACCTGTGCCATCCAATATGGTAGCCACTGTGGCTCTTGAGCACTTGGAATGTGGCTAGTATGACTGAGGAACTGAATTTTAAATTTTAATTAATTTAACTTTAAATTAAATGCTAATATCTACCTAATTGGTTAGCATAGTTGCATCATCTAATTTTTGCCTGATACCCAGGTTCCCCATTGAGCTTGGATCAACTGAACATGGTGACTGGCACAGAATGACCCTTCTGTAAGTCACAGTCTTCCTACAATATTGGCTGCCATTTATTGAGCACTTGCTATATGCCAGGCACCAATAGGTTGACTTAATCCTCCAATAACCTAAGGAGGTCAGTGCTATTGTTATCAAATCCATTTTCCAGATGAAGTGGAGGCATGGGGGCATTAAGTGACTTGTTCAAGCTTCGAAAACTAGGAAGTGATGGATCCAGGGATTGTGCCTGGGGGTGTCTGACTCCACACTCCCTTTCTTAATCCCTGCAGTGCACCCATATACCAAGACTGGCTTCCAGGACAATCTCAGAAACAGCCCCAGGATGAGAGGTGAGACCCTCTACACCTCCTTCTTTGATGGGGCACTTTGAAGATAAAGAGGTATTTTTCTTCACCATTAAATGCCTGCCGAGTATGCACCGAGCATGGAGCTGGACACTGGGGAGGTAGGGAGCTGTGGAAGTCACAGGTGCACCCCTTGGGGAGCTCCCCATCTACTGGGAGGCAGCAGTCAAGTAAGCAATTACCCATGATACAGCAAGATAAGAGTCCAGGGAGGAACAACCTCCTGCCACCCCACCATCACCCCTGCCTGGTCTGGCCCAGCCCAGAGCCTCCTCCTCTTCCTCACAAAGAAGCCCAGGAGGCCCCACCCGAGCTCCTCCCCCAACAGTGGCGTGTTGTGCCCAGCAACTGAGGGTACATGATCCCATACCTTTCATCCCTTGCTCAGTTCAGATAAATCTCCCCCTCCTCTCCCTCTACAGCTGAAAGTCGTCAGGTCTAGCTAGGGTTTCTCCCACTTATGCAGCTCATGAATATTTAACAGCATCTGCCGTGGAGGCGATAAAGCCCTACCAATCCTTGACAAATATGGCCTAATCTTTTCAATTTCGGGGTGCAAATATGCCTTCTGAGTCCTGTTTGTCACCTAGATTAATGGCCCAGGGTCCCATAATCCTTTGGTGCTAATTCAAGTGGTGGCTGGCCGGCGTGTGCCTGCCAGGGGGATGCTGGGACACACACACGCACACACACACAGGAAGGAGTGATTAGTCACATGAGGATTACTTGTAGCAAGTGTGTGTGTGTGTTAAGTGTGCCCACTATGTGTGGCGTTTGTGTATATATAGGCCTGTATGGGTAGCCTGTGTCTTTGTGTACCTCGACTCCATGTTTACAAGTGTTTGGATGCATGTGTCCAGGTGAGTTGTGTATGCTCTGTGTCTGTGTGTGTTCCTTTGTATGAGTGCATGTGTGCATGCATGCATGTAGAGTGGAAATACTGTGTGTGTTTGTGTGTGTTTCTATGGAGGGAGGAGCATGTAAACTAACTGAACACTGATTGCTTCTGCCTTGTACAGGTGGTGATGGAGAGGAAGGAGGTGGTAGTCATAGGTGGGAGGACATAAGAAAATATTGCCTACAGGGGAAAACTTCTCTAGAATATGTCTATGGTCGGTCTGAAAAGCAACCACACATTCCCCATCCTCTGGGGCCATTTTCATTTCAAATATTTTATGTTTATGCTGTCCCTATAAGAGACATATGATCAGATATCTATATGGAGTATCTGGAGTTTACAATCCAGTAGAGAAAAATAAGTGTGTGTGTGTGTGCGTGTACGTGCGCATACGTGCGCACGTGTGTGTGTGTGTATGCAAGTACGTGTGCATGTGCGTGTTGTTTCAGTGCCTTCGTATACACTGCTCTAGTGCAGACAGAGACCCACAGTGGTTTATCCTCTTCCCTCTCTCTCAGCAAACCTTCAATATTTCACCAAAATGAAAGACTAAGACCTTGTGGATCTGGCCTCTATTGCTGTCCTTACCACCTTGGTTCACTTCTCTCCCAGATCTATTCTCAGAGCAGCCCAGCAGGAGCTGGGGATATGAATGTGAGATCTCTCCCTATAGCCCAGTTGAGCCACCAGGAAACACAAAAATCCTTAATCTTTTCCCCTTTTCTTCCCATCACCAGCGTCTGCACCACTCACCTATGACAGCAGTGACCCCGGTAAGTGGCTAGGGGAGGTGGGAGGGGCAGCCTTACCCGGGATGGGACTGGGAAGGAGGGAGTGCAGTGCAGGGTGCAAAGAGCTTGGACCAAAACTGGGACCAATGTAGAATGTCCACCCTCACCAAGTAAGATGACTCCATCATGTCAAACAACCTATGTTCAAATGTAGAGAAAGGTCAGACATGCTAATTCACGTCTATAGTCCCAGTGCTTTGGGAGACTGAGGCAGGAGGATCACTTGAGCTCAGGAGTTCAAGATCAGCCTGAAAAACATAGCAAGATCATATCCCTACAAAAAAAATTTTTTTTAATTAGCCAGGCATGGTGGTGTGCACCTGTAGTCCCAGCTCCAGCCTGGGCAACAGACTGAGACCCTGCCCCCCCAAAAAAAGGTGGAGACAAAAATGTCCCCAGTTGAAGACAGCAGCTCAAGACAGAAGCAGGTGCCTTCCATTCTACTCCTTGAACAAATATTTCTCTGGCACCAACTATGTGCGCCTCTGTGCACAAGCTGGCTGCAGGTCCACGGCATTTTTACCTGGCCCGTTCTGTGCTGAGGATACTGACATGGAGAAGAGAACCTGTTGCCCTGAGACCTAAAATAGAGCATGCCAAGGACTGTGTGGGGAAAGTGCGGAAGTATGTGGAAGTGCCCAGCCTTCAGCAGAAACAGCAAGGGCTGAGTTTATATTTTTACAAAAGAACACAGCTTTGTAAACAAATTTACCAATCCCACCAAAATGTAGGACATAGGACGTACAGCTCAGTGGTTGGCAGTGTTCACACTGGAGTCAAAGAGGACAACGTGTGGCTCTTTCCTCTGACACTTCGAAGTTATGTGACCTTGAGCAAGTCATTTCTGTTTCCTGTCACTCAGTTTCTGCAGATGTAGCTGGGGACATCGAGCAGCACAGTCACTCCCTGTGATACGGCGTGAGGATTGCATGCCCTGCACATGCTCTGTGCTCGAGACAGCAGCAGTTGTGATTGTTGTTATTATTGTTATTACCTGCAGCCCCTGCTGTTGCTGTTTCCATCCCCACTTTACTCCCACCTTTCCCAAGGATAGAGGAAATTTCAATAGTGCTGGCTTAAGGAACTTGATCCACAAACAGCCTTCCTATAATCTAGCCAGTGGGAAAAAGAGACCATTTCAAGACTCCTCTCCCTTTTGTAAGGAAAATTCCGAACACTGGTCCTAATTCTGGTCCAAGCTCTTTGCACCCTACACCACTTCACTCCTTCCTTCCCAGCCCCATCCCGGGTGAGGTTGCCCCTCTCCACTCTTCCAGCCGCTTACCTGGCTCACCGCCCTCACTGGTGAGTGGTGCAGACACTAGTGATGGGAAGAAAAGGGGAAAGGGTGAAGGATTTTGGCCTTTCCTGGTGGCTCAACTTGGCTATAGGGAAAGATCTCATGCTCACATCCCCTGCTTCTGCTGGGCTCCTCTAAAATAGATCTGGGAGAGAAGTGAACCAGGTAGTAAGGACATCAACAGAGGCCAGATCCGCATGGTCTTAGTCTTTTGTTTTGGTGAAATATTGAAGGTTTGCTGAGGGGTGGGGAGGAAGATTGCAAAGCAGATAAACCACTGTGGATCTCTGTCTGCATTAGGGCAGTGTATGAAGGCACTGATACAGGAAGCCCTTTTCACAGCAAAATGCAGAAACAGGAACCAGCGTCCCCACCGTCTGGAGACCTACCTCCCAGGCATGGCTGTCTCCAGTCATTCCGGCATATTCCCCAGCACAACCACCTCCTTCCCTCCACCATTATCCAGCCCACCCCACAGAGGAGGCCCCAGCTCTGAGGATGCAGGTGTTCAGGGGCTCAAGAAGTGACCAGAACTGCATTGACCAAGGGTCACCTCTCTCCGAACTGGGAAAAATCACCTTAATCTGAAGTAAGAGGAATCCAGGGCGACACTTCAAAGAATTAGGGTTAGATGTGCATTTCTCAGCCTTTTCATAACACAAAATCCTCCTCCTTCCCCTCCCCGAGAGTCTAAGAATGCCCACCCAGCAACAGTTGAGAATTTCTGCCCTTCCATCTACGCATCCCCACAAACCAAGGAGACTCTGTTCATCTTTCTACTCCATAGTTTGTGTGAGGAAAACAACAGGCTCAGCTCTTTTTCCAAATGCTACTAATTTTTCAAATGACATCTACCCCTCTCTGGGAGTCTCTCACTAGCAACGAATCCATCCACACCTGAATCAACAACCTCTGTATTTGCTTATCACTTCCTGGAGGACAGAGACCGAGGCCAGGGGAACTCCGTGGGACACTCAGGGCATCTGCCCTGGCCGTTTAGGATACTGTAATAAATATACTAAAGCAGCCAGAACATTTAAGCAACTGTTGACTGTTCCTGAGGACAGCTGCGGCGTTTCAGGAGTTGCGTATGGCGGTTGTGGTAAGCAGCCTCTAAGATCGCCACCTCCAAGATGGCCACCATAAGATGGCTGCCTTGAGATGGCCCCAAAGTTCCCCACCTTCCAGTGTTCATTCCCTTGTGTAGTTCTCATCCCTTGAAAGTGGGCTGGACCTAGTGACTCACCTCTAATGAAGAGACTATGGCCAAAGAAATGTGATGTCACCTCTAAGATTCAGTTGGAAAAAGGTTATGACTTGTGTGCTCCCTCTCTGAGACCCCTGGCTTTAAGAGAAGCAAGCTGCCATATTGTGGGCAGCCCTAGAAAAGCCCCCTGAGGCAAGGAACAATGTCTCCAGTCAAAAGCTGGTAAGAACCTGAAACCTCCCAACAGTCCCCTGAGCAAGCTTGGAAGCAGAGTTTCCCCCAGTGACCCTTGAAATGACTGTTGCCCGGGCTGACACCTTGATTGGAGCCTGTGAGAGTCCCTGAGCCAGAGGCCCCAGCTAAGCTGCTCCTGATTCCTGACCCACAGAAACTGTGAGATAATAAATGTTTATTATTTACAGACATTGAGTTTGTGGTCATCTGTTATACAGAAATAGATAACTAATACAATGGTTAAGCATGGCCTGGGTTCAAATCCTGGGCTCTGCTGTTTCCTACCTGTGTGACCTTGGATAAATCACTTCATCTCTTGGTGACTCAGTTTCCTTTTCTGTATCATGGGGTAATAATAGGACCTACCTCAAAGGGTTGTTGTGAGAATTAAATATGCTCAATATAGGTAAAGGGGCCGGGCACAGTGGCTCACACCCAATCCCAGCACTTTGGGAGGCTGAGGCAGGCAGATCATTTCAAGACCAGCCTGGCCAACATAGTGAAAACCTGTCTCTACCAAATATACAAAAATTAGCCGGGCATGGTGGTGGGCACCTGTAATCCCAGCTACTCGGGAGGCTGAGGACGAGAATTGCTTGAACCTAGGAGGGAAATGTTGCAGTGAGACGAGATAGCATCATTGCACTCCAGTCTGGACAATAGAGTGAGACTCTGTCTCAAAACTATTAACAGTAATATAGGTAAAACATTTGGTACATAGAAAGCATGCTATAGGAGTTAGCATTACTAGTATTGTTACCTCGGAAAACTTAAGTCTGAGATAACTCAGGTAACACACGGAGACAGGGGAAGAAACTAAACGACCTGGGGAATGTCCCATCCAAACCGGCAGCCTTGAGAATATAGGACAAACTTACTACCTGTACCCCATCTCCTGAAACACCCTTCAACAATAAATTAACTTATATTTTCAGAGAGTTAACAAAGTACACCCCATATATGACGTTGTTCAACAACAATCCTATGAGACAGATACCATGGTAGATTATTTCCAGAGGCAGCCAGCATGGACTTCTTCCCTTCCTGTACACACATTCTGTTTTCCTTGAATCTAGTCTTACCTTGTGACTTGCTTTGACCCCTAGAATGAAGCAGAAAAGATATTCTGAGATTTTTCAAGCCCAGGTCTGAAGAGGAGTGGCAGAGTCTACTTTCACCTCTTTGAAGCCAGGTTCCATGTAAGAAGCCTGACTACCCTAAGACCACCATGTTGTGAGGAAGCCCAAGTCAACCATGAGGTGTAAGAGGTCACACGGAGAAGCATTGAGGCAGGCACCAGACACTTAAGTAAAACCTTCTTGGACCTCCCCATGCAGTCCAGCTACCACATAAATGCAGCCACACAAGTGACGCCAGCAGACACCACATTGAAGAGTCTCCCAGCTGAGCCTGGTCAACCTACAGAATTGTGAAAAAGAATAAATCATTGTTGTTTTCAGCCACTAAGGTTTGAGGTGTTTTCTTATGCAGCAATAGATAACTGAAACAGAGTTATTATTTTATTTTCTATTTTACAGATGAGTAGACTGGGTCACTTGACTGAAGTAACATAGCCATTGGGTGGTGGTGCCTGGTGTGGGATTTGACCCCAGGAAGTCTGACTCCTGCAAATCTTACCATACAAACTCAAGTTCAAGTATGAGTCATCCTTCCTTCAGGAGGCCTTCCCAGCCCACTCTGAGGATGCTTCTCAGGGAGAACAGCCCTCTAGCCATATGCCACCATATGGCTACCGACCTCATTTTTAGGACAGTGAATTCCTGATCTGAACCCCCAGCACATAGTAGTTGTTCAGAAAGTATAGCCTGCTTTGATTTGTAAGGCACCTTATACTTGTCCAAATTGTTTCCTGCCCAATACCCTATTTGGTCTTCACCAAAACTCAGTGTGGGTACAGGACAAGGAGAAAAGGCTTTACTGAGCTGATGTGAAACATCAGCCCGGATCACAAAACAAGTGAATGACCAAGTTCAGCCTGGAGCTGGCTTTGCCAAATCTCAGACCCCTGGCCAAAGAATGTGACCAGATGATCTCAGCGAAGGAAAGACGAATGACTGGCATGTGTCTATTCATGGGGTAAATATGTCCTACTATCTACCGAGATGTGGGCTAAGGGTAGCCGAGGGTTTCTCAACCTCTGCACATTTGGGGCCAGATATTTTTGTTGTGGGGCTGTCCTGTGAACTGCAGGGTGTTTAGCAGCATCCCTGGCCTCTACTCACGAAGTGCCAGTAGCACCTTCCCCCTCCCCCATTTTGGAGACAACCAAGAATATCTCCAGGCATTGCTAACTGTCCCCTGGGGTCAAAATGGACACTAGTGAACAAATTTGCACTTGGAGGTGCCACTTCTAACTCCTACACTATTTTTTTAAGGCATTAGTATCAGTGAAAGCAGTGTTTTATTTTATTTTGTTTTTATTTGTACAAATTTATGGCACTTTTAAAATCCATAACAACCAATACTTAGGATGTTGCTGATCAATGGTGCAAGTAAACTTCATTAACAGCAGGATCAGTTGGCACAAACTTGTGGAAATCCACTTGTAAATATGATCACAGATGTGTTCTTCAGTGCAGTAAACCATGTATCAGTCAGGGTCTTTTAAATTTTATTTTATTTTATTTTATTTTATTTTTGGAGAGGGGGTCTCACTCTGTCACCAAGGCTAGAGTACAGTGGCACAACCATGGCTCATTGCAGCCTTGACCTCCTGGGCACAAGCAATAGTCCCCCCTCAGCCCCCTGAGTAGCTGGGACCCCAAGCAGGCACCACTACATCCAGCTGTTTTTTATTTTATTTTATTTTTTTGGAGAGATGGGATCTCACCATGTTGCCCAGGTTGGTCTCGAACTCCTGGGCTCAAGTAATCCTCCTGCCTCAGTTCCCAACGTGTTGGGGTTACAGGCATGAGCCACCATGCCAGCTCAGTCAGAGTCTTAGAAAGAGATGGAATTCATCCCCAGATGGTTCGAACAAAAATATTTTAATGAAAGGACAATTTACAGAGATGCGAGGAGGGTTAACAGAACCAACAAGAAAGGTAGAGGGACTCAGAGACTAGCAACAATGGGTAGCTGTTGTTCCCCAGCCCCCACCATCACCCACTGCCCAGTGCTGAAGGGGCAGAGGGATGAAATGGCCCTGATAAGGCCCAGTGCAGAAGGAGGGGCCATAGGAGGGATAGTCTGGAGGGTCAACTATGGTCCAAGGCACACTGCAGAATCAGGGAGGGAGGCAGGAAGAAATACCCCAAACTCTGTCTCCTCCTGCCCTCCAATGGTGCCCTCCCACTAGCCAAACCCAATGTAAGCCAGACAGCAAGGGAGCCCATAAAATATAGGAGTCAGCTTCCCAGAGCACAGAGCAGCACAGAAGAGGAGGGAGAGACCGGGCTCCGAGGCTCACACCTGTAATCCCAGCAACTAGAGACTGAAGCGGACAGATCATTTGAGGTCAGAAGTTCAAAACCAGTCTGGCCAACATGGTGAAACCCCATCTCTACTAAAAATACAAAAATTAGCTGGGCATGATGGCATGTGCCTGTAGTCCCAGCTACTCGGGAGGCTGAGGCAGGAGGATCGCTTAAGCCCAGGAAGCAGAGGTTGTAGTGAGCTGAGATCGTACCACTGCACTCTAGCCTGGGCGACGGGAATAAAACCTTGTCTCAAAAAAAAAAAAAAAAAAAAAAGAGGAAAAGGAGGAGGGAGAATAAATGGGTCAACAGGGAATAATAGCACCCCATTCCATGTGGGAAACCCTCTCCTGCAAATTATCTCTTTAAAAAAAAAATCCTCAGAAGTTAAAAGACCAATGCACAAATATGTTCACGCAGTATTATTTATAATTCCCCAAATCTACATGGGAAATAAAAAAAAAAAATCCCAATCCAGGGCTCTTTCTATCATATCATCCCCTGGGACATCCCTGCTCCAGAAAGAGTCTCCATCATTTGCCCCTCAGGCCCCTGGGGTTCCTGAGACCCCAGAGGAGGGTACAGACTCAGTTAATTCCCATTCCAGAGTTTGGCCCCTGGGATGGTGCCTGAAACTTCTGCATGGAGACCAAGCCCACGTGTGCTTTTGGAGGGCTGAGAAACTCACTTTTGGAGAAATGGTCCCCTATTGAATGGTTATCAGCACCAGGCAAGGTGGAGAAGGGAAGAAAAGCCAGGGTCCCTGCTTCCCTCCATTCTCTCCAGGACGTCATCCAGCAGAGACAACACAGGCAAATTGCTCAAGTTGCTCTTCGCAGTGCCCCAGATGCCTTAACTTCAGGATGCAGAAGCCCAGGCCGCAATGGGGAAGGCGCTTCTCTTCCTCCTCCTTCGGATGCTGCATCTCCTGGCTGCAAAACCAGGGTGGGGACAGGACCTCTCACAGTTACTGAGCTGGTCCCTCCACCTGCCTGGCCTTAGGAGGTTTGTTGTTGTCTACATTATGGATGAAAACATGAGGCTCAGAGAGGTGAAGTCACTACACAAGGTCACACAGCTACAAAGTGGCAGAACTAGGGCTCCAGCTCCAAGCTTGACGCTCCCAACCTCTGAGGTCTCCAGCTGCCCCCAGTCTCCTCCTCTACTCCCTCCTGCCCTGCTTTCCACTGGCCCATCACCCACCCAGGCATTGGCTGGCGGAGAGAAGAGAACAACTACTTGGTGCACCCCAACTCTGTGGCAAATGCTACTATCAATCCCCAAACTGCCCTCTTGACCCTGTAACCACAACCCTTACTTCCCAAGCCTCAGTCTCCCCATCTGTGAAATGGAAACAGTGTAATACCTACTTCACAGGGTAGTGAGTGTGAGAACTAAGGAAGACAATGTGATTACTAATGTTGCAGTGCTTGGTCCTATGCTAAGTGTCTTCTGTGATTATCTCATTGACTCCTTTCACCACCCTACGAGGGATGAACTATTATTCTTTCCATTTGAAAACAATTAGAAAGAAATGGAGAACAGGAGAGGTTAAGAAATTCGCCTAAAGTCACACAGCAAGCAAGTGGCAAAGCCAGGATTCGAACTTTGGTCTGTTAGACTCTAGAAGTAAATGTTTTAACCACCAAAACACCCGGTATGTTAGGAAAACATGTAGAAGTCATCCATCCATCCATGTATACATATGTAACAAACCTGCACGTTGTGCATATGTACCCTAGAACTTAAAATATAATAATAAATATATACATATAATGTTTGACATAGTAGCCTCCTGGGAGGAAGAAACAGAAACAGAGTTGGGGTGCATCCCTGGTCTTTCAATCCTAAGTGCATTAATAGTTTTAATAATTAAAAAAAAAAAACTAAAAAAAAAAAGTCATCCATCCATCTATCATTTAAACTATGTTTACTTATGTCCTAGGTGCTCTTCTTGCCACCAAGGATACTATCAGGAATTAGGACAGATGAAGTCCTTGGCCTCATGGAGCTGACAGTCTAGAAAGGAGAGGCAGACAGGAAACAAACAATGCATAGATAAATAAAAATGTAAATTATGCTGTGATGGAAAGAAACAGGTGCTATGATAAAAAGAAAATAATAACAAGGGGGATCTGAGTGGCCAGGGAGGGCCTCTCTCAAGGGATGGCATTTGAGCTGAGCCCTACAGGAAAACATAGATCTCTCCCTTCCAGGAGCCAGGGAGATATGACCCATCCAAGGGAACAGCAAGTGCAAAGGTCCTGAGACAGGAATGAGGTTGACCCAGCACAGCATTGGAAAGAGATGAGTGGTGAGAGAGTGGGTGGGCACAGGAGGAAGAAGGGGAGGCAGGAAGAGGCGAGGCCAAGGGAGGGCCTTGTGGGTTGAGGCCAGGAGTTTGAATTTAATTCTAATGCAATGTAGAGCCATTGAAGAATATTGACAATGATGCATGGGTGATAAGCTGGGGCCTCTGCCTGGGTCTGGCAGAACTCACAGTCCTTGTGAGAGATAGACAAATGCATAATGACAGCATACTGAGACAGATGCTCTAAGAAAGATTCATGTAGAGAGCTAAAAGCCAGGTACTGACCAACAGAGGGCTTGGACAGCACCAACACTTCAACCAGGGAACAGCCCTGCCCTAGAGGCCATCCCAACCCCTATGTACTGCAAACTGTTCGCAAAAGTGCCTTCATTTCTCCCCACTCCATGTCTCCATTCCCTTCTCAATATGTCGTTGCTCTTCTGATCAAAAATGGAGACCGTTGGCCCTCTCTGGGCTGCTTTGTGACTTGCTTTGGCCAACAGAATGTGGAGGGAGTGATGTTCAACCAGATCCAAGCTGAGGTCTCAAGAGGCCTTATAGCTTTTTCTCTCCCTCTCAGAGTCTTGCCATCGGCATGTGAAGAAACCCAGACCAGCCTACTGGAGGATGAGAGAGACAACATAGACCAATCACAGACCAGTCCCATGGCTCCAGCAAGGCACCAGATGTGAAAGAACCGAGCCAGGTCAGCAAAACTGGACCACAGCTATCCAGAGATGTATGAGGAATCCCAGCCATGGCCAGGAGAAAACACTCAGTTGACCCATAAAATAGTCAGCAATAATAATTAGTTGTAGTTTAAAAACCTTACATTCATGGGAAATTTGTTACACATCGTAAGCTAACTGATACACTTTTGAAGATCATCTCTCCCCGACAACCAGGGCTGCCTATTCTCAAACCTTCAGAAGTGTGGAGGGAAGACCCAAAAAACATACCCCCGAGAATCATATCCTACAGTGGCGGAAAGGGAGGGATCACAAACTCCCAAGCTCACACTATAGCCTGTTTCTCCCGTAATGCGCAGTTAAGAATAAGAAAAAAATTCAACATTCCCTTTTATATCCTTAATGATTCTATAACTATAAAAGCAACATCACTTACTGTTGTTTTTCTTTCTTTGAATCATTCCTTTCATTCATCTAACATTTGTCAAGCACCTACTGTGTGCAAGGCACTGTGGAGACTGCACTAGACAAAGTTCCCATCCCCATGAAGTTGATGGTAAGGTGGAAGGATGGAGATATGAACAATAAATAAGTCTTTAATGATTGGACACAGTGGCTCACACCTGTAATCCCAGCACTTTGGGAGGTTGAGGTGGGCGGATCACTGAAGTCGGGAGTTTGAGACCGCCTGGCCAACATGGTGAAACCCTGTCTCTACTAAAAGTACAAAAAGTAGCTGGGCATGGTGGTGCACTCCTGTAGTCCCAGCTACTTGGGAGGCTGAGGTATGAGATTCGCTTGAACTCAGGAGGTGGAGGTTGCAGTAAGCCGAGATCACACCATTGCACTCCAGCCTGGGTGACACAGTGAGACTCTGTCTCAAAACAAACAACAAAAAGAACAGTTTTATTAACTCCATGCAACTGGTGGAGGATAAGATGCTTTGATTGATAATATTAAAGGAGGCATATTGAGAAAGGGGGGTCAGAAAGGACTCTCTGAGAAGCTGACATTGCAGCTGAAATATGAGACAAAATCAGCTTTTTCAAGGGATATAGGAAGAGTATTGCGAGGCAACAGAAGATAAGAGCAAAGACCTTGAGGCAGGAAAGAGCTTGATATGCTCAGAGGATTCAAGAGGCCAGTGTGCCTGGCGCAGCAAATTTAGATCCCTTCTCTTGTGCTCATTCCTTATGATCATTTGCAGCAATGGCCACAGAATCTTTGCTTCCTTCCTACCAAGAGGTGGAGGTCATTTCCCCCACTCTCCCTTGAATCTGAACTCAGCCATGTGGCTTGCTTTGGCCAACGAGACGTTAGTAAATATGAAGTGAGCAGAGGTTTAAACAGTACTTGTGCATTAGGGCTTTTCCCTATCTTGCTGCTTTTTGGAATCCTGAGACCATTATGCAAAGAAGTCCAGGCAAGCCTGCTGGAGGATGAGAGACCACATGGATCAGTGATGAGTGAGCAGCCCTAGCTGAAGTACCCTGGATCAAATGGCCTACCACCTGCCAGATGTGTGAGTGAGGCCATCCTAGACTATGCAGCCCCAGTTAAGCCACTCTAGACCAGGAAAGCCATTCTAACTATCCCAGCCAACCCACAGAATCAAGAGCAAAATAAAATTGATGTTGGTTTAGGCCACCACATTTTGAGGCTACTTGTTACAGAGCGAAAGCTAACTGATACACTTGCCTTATCAGTGACTTGAAGTTAGTTTATTTTTTGAAGTGATTTTTCACAAAGAAAGTTTGGATCCATTAACCAGATTTACCAAGCAGAAAATAGAGGTAATGAAATGTGATTTCTGGGTAGTTGCTAGGTTCATTCCATAGCTGAATGATGATCATGTGAGATTTAAATTCCTGCCTTGACAAAATAAATTAGTACTTGTGTTGTGCAAAGACTCCAGGTTACTCAGTTGAAGCTACTAATGTTAAATTCACTAATTCTAGAAATCCACTATCCCCTGTGTTAAGTACCTTACTATGTGTAAGGTGTTGTGGAGATTAGAGAAAGCATGCAACACTGAATCCTTGTCTTCAAGAAGGTTAGAACACAGCAGGGAAGCTTTGACTAATTCATGGAGTGTGTGTTGGGCAGGGGATAGAAAATCATCTCAAACTAGTGGGTCAAGGGAGGAATTTTAGTGTGTGCTTAGATGACGGTATTTAAAATATAGTAAATGTTAACATCTTCTGGTGGGACACACTATCCCAGATATAATCGGCTTGTCCTCCTTTTCGTTCTCCACTTTTTTCTACCCAGTCCTTGTCCTGGGAGATGGAGTAACATGGATTCACCAATGGGCTCCCTTCCCTCTGATTTATGGTTGGATTCAGCCAATGGGAAGAACCAGTAGGAAACTGGAGGGTGGGAAGAGTGTGAAGTTAGGACGTTTAGTTACTCAGTCTCCTGGCTCCCTCCCTTCCCGCTCGCTTCTCATCCCTTTGGCCTAAGGGTGGTAATGGCTCCTCTGCTACTCCCTCACCACTCCCAAGAGAGGAGGATCTATTTCTTTAGGTTGCCTCCAAGGCCCCCACACCTTTGTAATGTGTCCCTTTGTATATAAACCCTTTTGGATTATCCTAATTTGAGGATGTCATCTGTTTCCTCCTGGGACTCTGTTGGGAGATATGTGCACTCTCCAGTTTGCCCCCGTCACCACCATTCCCTGTTGCCCTAAGGTGAACCTGACCAGCCACCTTCATGTATGTTACCTGCCTGGCTCATATCAGTTTGAACCTTGTGTTCATTTCAGTTTGGGATACCTCCCCACAACTACAAGCTAAGTACTAAATCCTGAGGTCAAAGTGGACCCCTGCCTGGGCAGAAGGAATCAGAGGAGATCTCCTGAACAAGGAGAGGTTGAGGAATGGATAGGGTTTTCAAAAGGGAGTAGGAGCATGGCAGATGATCCAGATGAAGGCATAGACTCACCCTCTCAAGGGGCAATGCCCTCATGAGAGCCCAAGCCAGCTTGGCCCAAGACCAGTGGGGATTGAGGATGTCGCTCCCCCATTTCTCTCTCCCTTGAACCTAGACTTGGCCACGTGGCTTGCTTTGGCCAATGAAACATTAGTAAATGTGACGTGAGTGGAGGCTTACAACGTGCTTGTGCATTAGAGCTTTCCCTAACTTGCTACTTTTTGGAATCCCGAGACCATCATGCAAAGAACCCCACAAGCCTGGTGGAGAAAGAGAGACCTCATGGAGCAGTGACATTGAGCAGCCCTAGTTGAGGTCCCTCCATTTGTCAGGCCCCTCTCTGGGGTCTGGGGACAGCTCAGGGCCCAGCCCTGCAGGCCCATCTGCTAGGAGCTCCCCTCTCACCTCTGCTTTGATTTAGACTTTGCCCAGGGCTGCAGAGCAGGAAGAGGCTACTGGAATTGAGAAAACTCCAACAAAGAGGCTGGGGCAGTCCAAGTCGCCTCTCCTCCTTGCCTCCCTGCCTCCAGTTCCTGCCGCCTTTCCACCTTCCCTTACTTCCCACACTTCTCTTTACCCAGTGTCCCTCCTCACCCTTCTCTGCTTCTCTCTCCCATCCCCTCGTCCCTCTGCCTCCCTCTCCTAGTTCTCTTGCTGGCCACTTCCTTCTAGTTCACAGCCTCCTCTCCTCCCTTCTCATTTTTTCTTTCCTCACCTCCCTTGCTCAGCTATCTCTCCCCCTCGGGCCTTTCTTCCTTCTTTTCCTCTTTGCTCCTTCCCCTCCATTCATCTCCTCCTCTTCTACTCCCTCCTCCCTTCCCGCTCCCATCCCTGCCTCTCAGCCCCCACCCCATCCATCTTCTCCTCTTCCTCCCCCCACACCCCGACCTCCCTTGCTTCGTGACAGGGAGCGGTTGGAGAAAGATGGATGGAAATGACACCCTGGCTCTGGCGTGACTGCCACTCCATGATGCATTGGGAGCCGTCGCTGACTTTCTGTGGGAGCCATACAGATGAGGCAGTGACCCTCGCTGCACAGGGTCAAGGACACTGGAAGGGCAGAGAGGGTGGGACCTGGGGAGGGAGGCCTGGGTCAGCACATGGGCTAGGCTGTCTCCTTTCTGGGGCCCAGCAGTGGGCAAAGGGCCTGCTCAGTTACCCCTGAGGGCTATGTCCCAGGAAGGAGGACAACAGCAGAGAAGGGAAGCTGGAGGCGTGTGCACGGGGCCCAGTCACAGGCTTGGTGTACAACAGTAGACAAGTCATCAAAACCCTCTGTGCCTCAATTTCGTCATTTGTAAAAATGGGAATAGTAAGGTTGTCGGATTCCACGAGTCGGTCCACGTACAGGACTTAGCACAGCACACGTGGCAGAGGGTAAGCATTCAATGAGGATGAGTTTGTGCTATGATGAATGGGATGCCTATGACTGTTACTGATCACGGTCATGTGCAAAATGATAGCACGTGGCTCATGAAGCTGCCGTGTGGGTTAAGCAAGAAATGCACAGGACAGAGTGATCATAAGAAGCACTAACGCATCCAGGCTCTTGTACATGCAGGCTGTGCTCTAGGTGCCCTCTGAGCACTAAACCATCCAATCCCTCCATGACCTTGTGAAGTGGAGACTTATTCCCATTATACACAGAAGGAAACCAAGGCCCAGGGTGGCTAGTATTATTATGAGCTAAGGGATATTGTAAGGAATAAAGTGTGACGATTCTGTCCCCCAGACACCCACTTGCACTAACTCACATGCAAAAGCTGTGCCCCAAGATGAGGGCTTTCATGAGTCACATGTGGACTTTGTCTGCTCTGGTGTCCTGGGCACCTCTGTCTCATGACATAGCCAAGCCCCACAGTACCCAACAAAGGGCTCAGTGTAAAGAACTGGAGCTATTGCCTGCCTAATGCTTCCACAGATGGACCTGGGTAGATGCAACCTGGGGGGCAGACCCCGGGCACCTCCCAACATCTGAGCCCCAAACTCCTGTTTTCCTGGAATAAATGGTTGGTGGCCTCTCCTTGTATGTCCAACAAGAAAATAAGCCTGCACAAGACATCTGCATATAGATGAGGCCTGCTCTGAAATCTCAGAAAGCAATTGTGGCATGGGATTAAAAGATAATTTTTTTTTTCTTGCTTTTTGTCTGCAGTTCCAGTTAACAGGCCACTTGTGAAATTAGGAGCAGTTTGGAGTAGAGAGTAAACCTTGGACTTTGACAGTCTGGCAGCCTGCCTTTACCATCTCAGTCACTGAAATGCTAAGCCTCAGTTTCCTCGTCTACAAGATGGGGATAATAATAATCCCTACCCTATAAACTGAGATTTGTATCCACCCCTTCATTCATTCAACAGATACTTATTGAGCATCTACTATGGACCAGGTACTATTCTAGGTTCTGAGAGGAAAGCAACAAACAACATTTCAAAAATTCCTGCCCTTCTGCAGCTTACAAGGTAGTAGAAGAAGATAGACAATACACGTGGCAACTTTTGTTGGTGCCACTGCTAAAGACAGAGCCAGAGCGCACATGCACACTCACACACACCCACACACACACACCCTGCCATGTCACATGGTCCTTTCCTTTCTCTGGCCCAGACTGTCCCTAAACCAGCCCAGAGAGTCTGCTAAGTTCCCAAAAATTCCTAGGGAAGAGGGAGCCCACACCCCAAAATGACCTCCTCACTTACCCTTCACCCTCCCCATGTCTTCACTCCTCCTCATTAAGCACCTATTATGTGCCAGGCACAGCTCACCATCCAAAACCTACAAAATGAGTAAAATGATCTCTGGCCTCCAAGAGCCTGCAAGCTACTTTCAGTCTCCTGCCTCACTGAATGCATTTCCTTCCTCCTTTCTGCCTCGTCATCCCTCAATAACTACTCAAAACTGTTCTCTTTCCAAAATTCCTCTGAGATCACCTCCTCTAAATGCCTGCCCCTTTCAGACTCAAACAGGAGAATGTTCACCTCTTGGGGTCTCCCCTGGTGCACTCTTGTTTGCTATAGATCAGTGTTCTCCCTATCCAGACTTAAGATACTGAGCAGTTAGAGCCAATTATTTCGTTAGTTCCAATTCTTTATATTGCCTTATATGCATGTTGTTTGTCATTTGCAGTTTTTCCTTGTAAGAAGGAGTCCATTTCCTTGTCCCTTGAACCTGGGTTCAGCCGCATGGCTAGTTGTATTTAATCGAATGCTGCAGAAACAATAGCGTCCCAGTCCTAGTACAGGCCTTAAGAAGCCTTGTGTGTTTCTACCTGTTCTCTTGTACTTCTGGCATCGCCATGAAAAGGACATGCCTTCTGGTCGAAGGAAGAAGATGAGAGAGATACGGACATAGCTGGCCCAACTAAGGTGCCCCAGCCAAGACCAACCTAGCATACAGCCTCTAGGCCAACCCTCAGAAGCTTGAGAAAGCCCAGCTGGGATGAGCTAAACCCACAGGGAAGTGAAATATAATAAGAGATTGTTGTGTAAAGCTTCTGCATGTGGGGGCAGTTTGTTCCCCAGCATTAGCTGACTGATACAGTAGCCCTAGAAAGAGCATGGGCTCTGGAACCAGCAGCAGATCCAATTGAAGTCCAGCCACAGACTCACTGTGAGAACTTGGGCAATTACTCAACCTTCCTGGGCCTCATTGTCCTCCTCATCCGTAAAGTGGGGATGATGATACCTATCTCACAGGGTTCTGCGAGGACCACATGGAGAGTAAAGCCCCTGGATCTAAGCAGACACCCATTGGATGGTGCTTATCATTACCATCATGAGAGTCATTGGGAAGGACTAGGATGGGTTTGACTTTTCTCTCTGGACAGTGAGGGATTTTGCTTCTCTGTGCTCTCTACATGTTCATAGATCAGTTCAGGAAAACTGACCTCATGCTAAGATCTATGACACCATGGAAAGGGAATTGGATCAAGTTAGAAATCTGTGTTCAAATCCCAGCTCTGCCACCTTACTGCTGTGTAACCCACAAGGGATTTAACTTCTTCTTTTTTTTTTTTTTTCCCGAGACAGAGTCTCACACTGTTGCCCAGGCTGGAGCGCAGTGGCGCAATCTTGGCTCACTGCAAGCTCTGCCTCCCTGGTTCATGCCATTCTCCTGCCTTAGCATCCGGGTAGCTGGGACTACAGGCCCCTGCCACCACGCCCAGCTAATTTTTCGTATTTTTAGTAGAGATGGGGTTTCACCGTGTTAGCCAGGGTAGTCTCCATCTCCTGACCTCGTGATCCACCCACCTCGACCTCCCAAAGTGCTGGGATTACAGGCGTGAGCCACTACACCCGACCAGGACTTAACTTCTAAGAGCCTCAACTTCTCCATCTGCAAAATGGGAGTGATCAGACCCACTGAATCCCATAGCACCCTCTTGATGACCCTGTAACCAACATAGACTGTGGGGCGCAGTGTCTGCCACATGGTGCCTATTCATAGAAAGTCAGTTCTTCTCCTCTCTCCACGGGAGCAGACTTTAGGGTTGCAACTTTTTAGATAACCCCACCCCACATCCCCCAGTTTCAGAGAACTGGTTTCTCTTCTCCCTGGGCAGTAGAGTCAGACATCCTGCTTTTATTTATTTATTTATTTATTTATTTGAGACAGAGTCTTGCTCTGGTACCAGGCTGGAGTACAGTGGGGCGATGTTGGCTCACTGCAACCTCTGCCTCCTGGGTTCAAGTGATTCTCCTGCCTCAGCCTCCCAAGTAGCTGGGACTACAGGCACCCACCACCATGCCCGGCTAATTTTTTGTATTTTTAGTAGAGACGGGGTTTCACTATGTTGGTCAGGCTGGTCTCAAACTCCCGACCTCAGGTGGTCCACCCGCCTCAGCCTTCCAAAGTGCTGAGATTACAGGCGTGAGCCACCGCACCCGGCCATCCTGTTTTTAATCCCTGGCTCCTCCTTGAGCATTCCTGTGCATCCTCAAGCAAACCATTTTAGCATTTCTAAACCTCAGTTTTGCTCCCTGTTAAACAAGGAGTATAAAATAAATCCTTTAAGGTTTTTGTAAGAGTTTAATTTAATTTGCCTAAAACAAAAACATGTTCAATAAGGAACTGTGGGACGCAAGTGAGATGGAGGAAAGGAAAGAAAGAAGGAAAGAAGAAAGGAAGGGAGGGAGGGAGGGAATGATTTTAATACAGAAGTCTTAAATGCACACAGCAGAAGTTATGATGGCTTCTCAGAACTCCGTGCAACATTACGGCACTTAATCCCACTATGCAAAGCAGGAGTGGTTTTTCTAACAGGAAATAGGAGGATATTACACTCCTGTAATACAAAACTTCAGCCACAGGCACACAGGTAATCAAACCACAACCTCCCAAACAAACTACCGAACTAAGCATGATAGAGGGCAACCGGGTTCCCTGTCAATAGCTGCTGCCACTTGGTCATTTGTTTTGTGGCTGTGAGAGCTGTCTGACTGGCAAGCAGGGACCGGGGTCAAGGTTTGCAAAAGAGAGACTTGGAGGAGAAAAGCTTAAAGATGAACAAATGCTGCCCAGCGCCTGAAATTGTCCCTGCATGGGTTGAAGACAGACACTGTTCCACTGAAGCAGCGGATCACCTTTGTGGCAGAGTGTGGGGTATGTGAGGAGAGTCATTCCCTAGAACGGGGGCTCTTGAACTTAGGCCTGCATCAGAAGCCCCTGCAGGACTCATGAAAACACAGAGTGCTGGTTTCCTCCCTCAGAGTTTCTGATTCCGCAGGTTTGGGGTCTGACATGAGAATTCTAATTTCTTCCGAGTACTCAGGTGATGCTACTGAGCTAGGAACCACGCTTTGAGAACTACTGGTCTAACGCAAGTGAAGGAATGGCATTCAACTACGCAACTGAATGAATTGGCCGATGGTAAGTAGCTGCTTCCAGGTGCCTCTTTCTGTGTTAGGAGCTCTGGGAGGTATAAAGGAATGAACCGAACAAAAGTCAAAGGAAGCATCTGTCTTCAAGGAATTGACTGTGAGCTTTGCTCTTAGAAATAACAGAGTGGCAGTTAAGAAAACAGAAAAACTTGGGTTCAAATCCCAGGCGCACCCCTAAGCTGTGTGACCTTGAGTAAGTTACATGACCTCTGTTTTTCCATCTGTCAAACAGACGTAACAAGAGTAGTTACCTTATAAGTTTGCTGTTGAGGAAACTATGTGTCCATCAAATGGTGGCCTGGCCACTTGTTTGAGAGGGGTTATATTTGCAGCCAGCCCTCCTGGCTCTAGGGCCCTGTGGGCGACTTGGGAAGTTCTTTCACAGGGGGTAAGGCTATATGCTGAGCCTTAAATTATGGCTGAGACTTGTACAGGGCTTAAGAAGTGGGGAATTCATCCTTGGCAGGGGAAATGGCATAAGCAACAGCTCAAAGGCCCATGGGGCATGCAGGACCAGGGAGAAGAGCAGCCTGTCCACAAGGAATCTTCAGCCCCTCACGGAGCACAAAGAAGGAAACAGCCTAACAGTCACCATCATTTACAGAGGGTGTGTGCTGTGCTAGGTATTTCTCCTGTACAATCTCATTTAAGCCTTTCAACAACCCTGCCAAGGAGGGCAGTTATTTTTCCCCTTCTAACCAATGAGGAAACTTGGATTCAGAGAGGTTAAGCAACTATCTCAAGATCACACAGCCAGTGATAGAGTTGAAATTTGAACCCAAATCTGTGTGGCCCCAAATCAGATCCCCAAAACCCCAACTGATTATCATTTGACCAACGTTCAGCATTCCCGTGTCAGGAATCGGGGCTTAAGGGCACTCTAGTGTTGAGGATGAAGAACTTCTTGAAATGCATGAATTAGATCTTTCCACACCAAAGAATTTTCCCCAGGGACTTGGCCCCCTACGTGGCACAATTTTAGGACTCTCTGTCACTCCTCCTGCAATCTTTCCCTCATCCATCCACTGCTGAATCCTGAAATATCTTTGCATTTCACAATGTATTTCACAATTTCACAATGGCCCCCAATGGTCTCTGCTTCCTAGTGTTCATGCCCTCATGTAGTCCCATTCCACACTATCCCCACCTGTATAAACAGGAGGATATTGTGGAAATGACAGATTGTGACTTTCCCGGTTAGGTCGTAAAAGACATTATGGCTTCTTCATTGCTCTCTCTTTCTTTGTTGATTCACTCACTCAGAAGAACCAGCCACCATGTTGTAGGAAACTCAAGCAGCCCTATGGGGAGGTCCACATGGAAAGGAGCCAACTTGCCAGCCATGGGAGTGAGACACCTTGAAAGTAGATAGACCCTCTGGCCCCAGTCAAGCCTTCAGATGGCTGTAGCCCCAGGTGAAAACTTAAGCAAACTCATGAGACACCCTGAACTGGAACCACCCAGCTGGGCTACTTCCAAACTTCTGGCTCACAGAAGATAATCAGTGTTTGTCGTCGTGTTAAGCTGCCAATTTGTTATGCATCTGTAATGAACCAATATACCAGGGGCAGTCTTTAGTTCATTCTTATTTCTCTGTAAGTGACCAAATTGCCCCCAGAAGGACCACAAGCTCCTCAAGGACAAGGGAGAGGCATCCCTCTCCCAATCCTCAGCATCCCATGCAGAATAGCTACTGGTGTCACTATTCTACATTTGCTGAAAATGACCAGAGGTGGTAGGGAGTTGAAGCAGAACTTTCAGAAACGAACAGAGCTCAAAATACTGATGCTTGTGGTCACCACAGTCTAACAGGAGCCTTGGAACCCTGGTTCTGGGATTCCCTGTGTCTTCCTTTGACATCCTGGGTGGTATCCTCACAGGACCTGGACACAGAAAGCCCCATCCACCCAGCCCAGCTGCCATAGCTCTGTACTCCTTCCTCATCTCTTACCAGATCCCAGGTTATCAGAAGAAGAAAGAGAGAAATGAGAGGTTTTACTAGAGGAATCCTGAGCCTGGAGCAAAAATTAAGAGAAAGCACACAGACCCTGCACCGGAAGACCCAGATTCTCTTCCTGACCCTGCCGCTTACTGGCTTTGGGGCTGTATATTTGTTTTCTATTGCTGCATAACAAGTCACCCCAAAACTTAGCAACTTACAATAACAATTTATTCCCTCTCAGTTTCTGTGGGTATTTGAGAGTAACAAAGTTAGGCTCGGGACCAGGCACAGTGGCTCATGCCCATAATCCCAGCACTTTGAGAGGCCGAGGTGGGTGGATCACGAGGTCAGGAGATCAAGACCATCCTGGCCAACATGGTGAAACCCCGTCTCTAGTAAAAATACAAAAATTAGCCGGGCATGGTGGCGGGCGCCTGTAGTCCCAGCTACTCAGGAGGCTGAGGCAGGAGAATCGCTTGAACCCGGGAGACGGAGGTTGTAGTGAGCCAAGATCGCACCACTGCACTCCAGCCTGGGTGACAGAGTGAGACTTCATCTCAAAAAAAAAAAAAAAAAAAAAAAAAGTGAGGCTTGGGGCCTTTCAGGATGTTGCAGTCAGATGTCAGCTGAGGCTGAAGTCAGCTGAAGACTCCACTGGGACTGGTGATCCACTTTCAAGATGGCACGCTTTCCTGGCTGGGCAAGTTGATGCTGGCTATTGGCTGGGAGAGGGCCTCCCCACAGGCTGCTTGAGTGTCCTCACAACATTATGGCGGCTGGCTTCCTCCAGGGAGAGCAACCCAAGACAGAAGCAGCAGTGCTTTTTTTGACCTAACTTTGAAAGTCACACATCACTCATGCTGTATTCTCCCAGTCACATAGGGCAGCCCAGACTCAACATGGGAGAAAACTACCCAAGGGCATGAATACTACTGGAGGCCACTGAGATCACAAGCAATCACAGCTCTTCCCTGGACCTCAGGTCCCTCATTTGAAAAACGGGGGAAATAATCCTCACTCACACTGCCCCATAGGGAACCAATGTTTTTGTAAGAGATGGGGGTCACACTATGTTGTCCAGACTGGACTTGAACTCCTGACTCAAGCGATCCTCCCACCTCAGCCTCCCAAGTAGCTGGAACTACAGATGTGCACCACCACATCTGGCCTTAAAACTGATTTTCCCCTCTTCCCCAGCCACCTGGTCTTCTTTTTCCTCCTCAAATATGCTATGCTAGTTTTCTAGGGCTGCTGTAACAAAGAATCAAAGCTAAATGGCTTAAAAAACAAAAATGTCTTCTTCTGCAGTTCCAGAGACTAGAAGCCTGAAATCAAGGTGTCAGCAGGGCTGCCCTCTCCTTCAAGGCCCTAAAGGAGAATCTGCTCCAGGTCTTTCTCTTAGCTTCTGGTGCACCCCACGGTCCTGCATGTTCCTCAGCTTGTAGACACATCACTCCCATCTCTGCCTCTGTCGTCACATGGCTTCTCCCTAGGGTCCTCACATCATCCTCTCTCTGTCTCCTCAGTATCTCTCTCTTTAGTCTCTCTCCTCGTCTTATAAGAACAGCAATCATATTGGATTAGGGCCCATCCTAGTGACTTCATTTTAACTGGATTCCATTGCAAAATCCCTATTTCCAAATCAGATGCCATTCACAGGTACCAGAAGTTAAGATTTCAACATGGTTTTGAGGGACACAATTTAAGCCATAGCACACACCACGCTCATTTCCACTTCAGGGCCTTTTCACCAGCTGCCCCTCCATCTGGAACACTCCTCTTCCCACCCCCTTTGGTATTTGTCTGTTTGTTTGTTTTGAGACAGAGTCTCTGTCGCCCAGGCGGGAGTGCAATGGCACAATCTCGGCTCTCTGCAACCTCTGCCTCCTAGGTTCAAGCGATTCTCCTGCCTCAGCCTACCAAGTGGCTGGGATTACAGGCATGCACCACCACACCAGACTAATGTTTGCATTTTTAATAGAGACAGAGTTTCGCCATGTTGGCCAGGCTGGTCTCGAACTCCTGACCTCAAGTGATCCGCATGCCTTGGCTTCCCCAAGTGCTGGGATTACAGGCATAGCCACCACGCCCAGCCTCCCCGAGCTCTTTGAATGACTGGCTCTTTTGCAATGCTGATTTCTCAGCCCCACTCAGGGAGGCTGAGTCCCTCCCCACACCCACCAAAGTAACTCCTCCATCACTCTCTTTTGTCCCCTGCTTGTCCTATGTCCCTCACAGAAGTTGATATGGTTCAGATATATGCCCCTCCAAATGGCATGTTGAACTGTGATCCCCAATGTTGGAGGTGGAGGTGTTGAGTCATGAGGGCGAGATCCTTGTGAATGGCTTAGCACCATCCCCTTGGTGATGAGCAAGTTCTTGCTCAGTTTGTTCCTGATCTGGATCTTTAAAGGAGGCTGGGACCTCCCACTGACTCTCTCTTTCTCTCTCTCTTGCTCTCTCTCTCTCGCTATGTGACGTGCTGGCTCTCTCTTCACCTTCCACCATGATTGGAAGCTTCCTGAGGCCTCACCATGCTTCCTGTACGAGCCAAAATAAACCTCTTTTCTTAGTAAATTACTCAGCCTCAGGTGTTCCTTTATAGCAAAGCAAATGGATTCACACAGAAGCCATAACAACCTAAACATTAATGTGTTCATTAATTCCTTTAGCTCTTCACTGCGTGTCTCTCCCACAAGAATAGAAGCTCCTTGGGGATGTGGCTGTGTCTGTCTCACTCACAGTGGCTGTATCCACAACATCTTACCCAGACCATGGCACCTAATACGCACTCAGTAAATATTTGTTGAGCTAATGAATGAAAGTCACAAAGGCTGATACGCTGGAGCTGCCAGGTCTGTGCACATTTCCATCCGTCTGGGGCTTCATTCCCACGTGCTTCCCACTCAAGGCAGCTCCGCCAAGCCCAGCTGCTGCTCAGAAGGGTCTCCGACTGTCTCCTTTCCTAATCAGTCACCTCATCTCCCCTCCACACGGGTGTCACACTTGTTAGAAAAGCTACGAGTCCCCACAGCCGTGTTTACCACCGATTTGAAATTATCTATCACTCAGCCTGCCTCCTTTGTCCACCCATCAATCTTATCACCTGTGGAAGGAGCAGGGTCTGGGGGCCACTCTCCTGGCTCTCTTTGGTCTCCTGCAGGCATCAATTTTTCTCGCTCCTGGCTTGCACTCCTCCTGGATTGAGCTGCCTGGCCCCTTCGTCTGTTTTGATGGATGTTTCTGGACGGAGCGGCCCCCGGCCCCCCACTTTCCTTGCATCCCTGCAGCTTTGGTCCCATCAGCCACACTCACCCCCAGCTGGACCCAGCCTGAAGGCAGGGTCCCCAGAGCATGCCCCTGAAGCTTGGGGATAGGGTCTGCCAGGCTCCAGGCTTAGGGGGCCCAAAGTTGTGATCTCTCCCATCTGCTGCTTCCTGGGAGCAGCGTCACGGGATTTTCTATCTGCAGGCAAAGCCCTTGCCCCCACAAAAAAGGGGAAGCCACGTTTCCTGGGTGCCTACCCTGGCACTTTCAATGCATTACCTGATTTTCTCTTCCCTACATTCCTGGGAAGCAGAAACTGTTACAATTAACCTCCATTTTACAGCCAAGAAAACTGAGGCTCAGAGAAGTCAACCGACTTGCCTAAAGTAACCCAGGAAGAAGGTGGGGCTTTGAATAAATGTATAGCAGACTCCCAAGTCCATGTTGTCACCACCATCTGCACAAGGAAGTTCTTTTGGTTTTTTGTTTTTGTTCTGTTTTTTCCTAGACAGGGTCTCGCTCTGTCACCCAGGCTGGAGTGCAGTGGCACAATCATAGCTCAGCTCACTGCAGCCTCAAACTTCTGAGCTCAAGCGATCCTCCTGCCTCAGCCTCCTGAGTAGCTGGGACCACAGGCATGCACCACCATACCTGGCTATTTTTTTTTTTTAATAGAGTTGGAGTCTTGCTTTGTAACCCAAGCTGGTCTTGAACTTCTTGCCTCAAGCAATCCTCTTGCCTCAGTCTCCCAAAGTGCTGAGATTATAGGTATGAGCCACCATGCCTGACCTCAGTAAGGAAGTTCTTGATGTTAAAACCTCAGTCCCTCTTGTTACTTTAATATGCCCATTTCCTTTAGTTCTAAGCAAGGAAATGATTTTTTTTTAATCACCTAGACCAGCAACTCTCAACCAAGAGCAATTTTGTCCCTCTAAGGGACATTTGGTAATGTCTGGAGATATTTTTGGTTGTCACAATCAGGGACAGGTGCTGCTGGAATCTACTGGGTAGAGGTCAGGGATGCTGCTCCCATGGCAGATAATTATCCAGCCCGAAATACCGATGCTGCTGGGGCTGAGAAACGCTACTCTGGCCACACTGCCAGTTAGCTGTCTGCAACAGTAGAAATGTTCTATATCTATGCAGTCCAACACAGTACCCACAAGCCACATGTGGCTTTGGGCATTCAAAATGTGGGGAGTGCAACCAAAGGACCGAACTTTTCGTTTTAATTCATTTAAAGTTAAATAGGCGCATGTGACCCTATAGGACAGAGCCACTCTTGGCCATTTTGAACTAGGTCAACCATTTTTATTCTTAAAGATGGTTTTCAGGATTTGGATTGAGGAGTGAAGGAAAAAAATAAAAAACAGAACCTGAAAACAGAAAGCTTACAGCCCTGATCATTATCTGCTTCTCACTTTTCACACCTGAAAAAGAGAAAAAGACAAAGAGAAAGGTAGGAAAGAAAGGATTAACCAAGGCAATGACATTAACCTACAAGAACACAATGATGGTGAGATGTTCGACCTTGCAAAAGTGCTTAGCTATTCTGAGCCTCAGTTTGCCAATCTGTGAAATGGGCAACTGTGCTTAACTCACAGCTGTTCGGTGGTTTGTAGGTTGTCTGTGGTTTGTAGGTTGTCTATGGTTTATCGGGGCAACCTACAAACCACAGAACAGCGGTGAGTTATTGTAGCTAACAATGACAGTGCCTAGATTTTGTTTTCTCATCTCAGTGTCACCACAGCCCTCTGAGGCAGAACCGGGACAGAGATTAGACAACTCAACTTGAAGCTGAGACTACTGAGACCCACAAATATGACTCGGTTTGCCCAAGGTCACACAGCCTGCAGTCAGGCCTCGCCATCTAGGATTTACGCCTCCAACCCGCAGCCCTGCACTCAGGCCTGGGGGAAGCCATGGGGAAGGTCAGACCCTGACGACCCTGATAGGGCAAGAAGGGGGCTCTGGGTGCACAGAAACAGGGCAGGGGATCAACCATCCCACACCAGCCCCATAATAGCAGCGAATGCAGATGGAGTGTATCACATATGTTAACCCTCATAGCAGCCCTGGGAGAGAGGTACTGTTATTGCCAAAGAAGTGGCCATGGCACAGAGAGGTTTATGACTTGCCCATGGTCACACAGCGTGTCAGTGATGAGCTTGGAGACCGCCCCCAATCCCTCTGCTTCAGAAGCTCATGCACCATGAGATGTTGCAGGGAGGGTGTTAAGAGATGATCAGAAAACACCTGTAATCCCAGCACTTTGGGAGGCTGAGGTGGGCAGATCACTTGAGGTCAGGAGTTCAAGACCAGCCTGGCCAACATGGCGAAACCCCGTCTCTACAAAAAATACAAAAATTAGCCGGATGTGGTGGTGAGTGCCTGTAATTCCAGCTAATTGGGAGGCTGAGGCACAAAAATTGCTTGAACCCAGGAGACGGCAGTTGCAGTGAGCTGAGATCATGCCACTGCACTCCAACCTGGGCAACAGAGCAAGACTTGGTCTCACAGATTTTTTTAATTAAAAAAAATGAGGTTATTAGAAAGGTCTGAGGCAGGTCAGACTTAGAAGAGATTTGCTGTGGTTTTGCTCTTGTGGAAACAGCAATGTGAATGCTGAAACAGAGATTGGAGGGTCAGAGATTCGGTAGAAAGATGGAAGTAGAAGTAGAAAGATTGACCATGCGTGGGATAATTTACAACCTCCCTAACACACTCCCACGCGAAAACCAAAGACATGCGGCTCCTGGGAAATGAGGAAGACTGAAAGCAGTGTCACAGCAAGCTGGCTCTGAAAGGAGACAGTTATCTGGCCATTGTGAACCAGGGAAGGCTTCCTTGAGGAAGAGGCTCCAGTGAGATCTTGGAAGCAGCTAGTGGTCCCCTTCAGCAGAGTAAGCCTAGACAAGAGAATCCACATTCAAATCTTGGTTCCAGCATAAACTGGCTGTGCAATCTTGAACAAGCTCCTAAGCCCCTCTCTTAGTCTCAATTTTCTCATCTATAATCTGGGGCTAACATTATGTCTACCCTACAATGCTGTTATATGGTATAAGTGGACAGGAAAGGCTTTACAAGTTGTAAAACAACCTGGATGTGGGTTTAGGGAAGCAGCGTCAGGTGGACAGACCTGGGTTGAAGTTCAGATTTTGCTGAGTACAAGCTGTGGAAACCAGCAGGTCCCTGAGCCTCTCTGAGCCACAGTCTGCTTACTTATAAACAGGGGATCATCCAAATGTCTACCTGCGGTAATTAAATGAGATAATGCAATACAGGCAAATGCCTGCTCAGTAAACGTGAGCCGTTCTCATTTTACTTAACAAGCACTTACATAGCACCTACCCTGCACAGAGTACTTTTCAAGGTGCTCTACGTGTTCTAAGTACACAGCTCATTTAATCCCAGAACAGCCCTATGAGACAGCATGGCCATCAGGATCAAACCTGGAAAACATACACCCCTCTAAGTATGAAAACAGAGGAAAGTGAAAGCAAGGAAGTGGTCCCAAGCCAGCACTTCCACCCCTAGGAGGGACAGGGGTGGTGGTGATATTCTCAGAGCCCAGCGGTGGGGCCCATGGAAGCTGGAACCACAGCCGGGGGATGGAGGAAGGGGTTCCAGATGGAGAGGTGGCCCAGGTCAGGACAGAGAGGGAGAAATACCCTGGCCTTTCCCTTCCTCCACCCAACAGACCTCCCATTGGCTGAGCACAGCTGATACAAGGGGAGTCAGGACCATGTAGTCTACGGGTCAGCCCCTGGTGACACTGAACAGAGCAAGGAGTAGAAAACTGAGGGCAGTAGCCCCATGACTGGCACAAGGGGCACTATTATAAGTCCTATCACCCAAAAGGGTACATTGCAACACAGAAAAATTCAGCGACCTGCTGAGGTCACACAGGCTCCTCTCAACCCAAATCATACGAGTCTATGCCCATAACCACTACACAGGGTGCCTCTCCTCCATGGCTGAAGTGTCGCTTTTACAGATGCCAAAGGTATGATGCCAAAAAGACTGGAGCCCATCTTCTGGATTGAGAGGTGCCAGACCAAGAGGGTTAGAGGCCCGGCTGGAGAGGGAAAGCAGGCATCGCCCCGAAGGCACGCAGAGAAGCTGGGATCTGACCTGGACGGAAGGAGACAGCCACCTTCTCCAGAACCGCATTGGCAGCGATTTCCCGAGGTGAGCGGGGACGGGAGTTGCCCGCCTGAATGTTGGCCATTTGTAATCGCAAAGCAAGCATTTTTCCATCCCTTAATGGGGGACCCAACCAATCCGCGAAACACCCTATTTCTCTTTGTCTTTCCCCTGCCAAGTCAGCAGGCTGACTGATCTCCCCCGGGTGATTAATTTTCCCCTTGACACCCTGGGGAATGAGACATTGGTCCCAAGGGTAGAGAGACAAAGAGGTAGGGCTGGAGTGTGTGGACAGCGGCAGGGCCATTGCAGGCCTAGCCCACCTTCCCAGACTCACTAGCTGGGGAACAGGGGGTTACAGGGTTAGGGGGTTCTGGGGAGGGCTTCCCTAGCCTAGGATTTAGTGAAAGGGAATGGCAAAGGCAGATGGGAACATACGGGACAGCAAATCAGTGGATGCCATCATCCCACTGGGGAACGGCATAAAATTTGTAGTGGTCGGAGCACAGGCCAGGTTTTAACAGCTCAGTGAGCTATTTTACTTCCTGAATTGCTAAGATCCTGGATCAAACCAATTAGAAAATAACCCAAGTGTGGTCATGGGGCAGGAGGTATGCAGAACGTATCTCAATGTTTCATGTCTTCCTCTTCTAGAACTATAACCAAGTACCTGCCTGCACAGCCCCTAAAGCTATATTCTCTTAATCCCAGAACAGACTCGTTCAAGTCCTGAGTTGACCATTTGCTAGCTGTGAGATTTGGGGAAAATTGCTTAACCTCTCTGAGCCTCATTGCCTCATCTGTTAAATGGGGCTAATAATTTCACTTACCACATAGTAGGTTAGGATGTCCTCAGCTTTAGGTATTGAAAGCCATGGAAATGTGCCCAGCACACAGTGGGTGCTATATAAGTGGGAGCAACCACTACATTCCTGGGGTTGGGTAAAAAGAAGGGTCTCTCAAACTCATGTTCTTTTCAAATGTCCCAAGCATGATTCTTGCCAGATTCAAATAGCACTTGTAATACAATTCATTTAATATGTTTATTTAAGTTGATTCTGGGCCACGGTGGTGGCTCACACCTATAATCCCAGCACTTTGGGAGGCTGAGGTGGGTGGGTCACTTGAGGTAAGGAGTTCAAGACCACCATGGTGAAAACCCTTCTCTACTAAAAATCAAAAAAAACCAGCCAGGCATGGTCTTGTGTGCTTGTAGTCCCAGCTACTTGGGAGACTGAGGCAGGAGAATCACTTGAGCCCATGTGTATTAATCCATTTTCACACTGCTGATACAGACATACCCAAGACTGGACAATTTACAAAAGGAAGGGGTTTAATGGACTTACAGTTCCACGTGGCTGGGGAGGCCTCACAATTATGGCAGAAGGCAAGAAGGAGTAAGTCATGTCTTACATGGATGGCAGCAGGCAAAGAGAGAGATTGGGCGGGGAAACTTCCCCTTACAAAACCATCAAATCTCATAAGACTTATTCACTATCACAAGAACATCATGGGAAAGACATGTCCCCATGATTCCATCACCTCTTACCAGGTTCCTCCCAATTAAAGATGAGATTTGGGTGGGGACAGAGCCAAACTATGTCTTCTACTCCTGGCCCCTCCCAAATCTCATGTCCTCACATTTCAAAATCAATCATGCCCTCCCAACAGTCCCCCAAAGTCTCACCTCATTTCAGCATTAACTCAAAAGTCCACAGTTCATAGTCACATCCAAGACAGTGCCTTGAGCCTTCAGCCTATGAGCCTGTAAAATCAAAAGCAAGATAGTTACTTCCTAGATACAATGGAGGTACAGGCATTGGGTAAATACAGCCATTCCAAATGGGAGACATTGGCCAAAACAAAGGGGCTACAGGCCCCATGCAAGTCCAAAATCCAGTGGGGCAGTCAAATCTTAAAGCTCCAAAATGATCTCCTTTGACTCCATGTCTCACATCCAGTCACACTGGCATAAGAGGTGGGTTCCCATGGTCTTGGGCAGCTCTGCTCTTGTGACTTTGCAGGGTACAGCCTCCCTCCTGGCTGCTTTCACAAGCTGGCATTGAGTGTCTACAGCTTTTCCAGGTGCATGGTGCAAGCTGTCAGTGTATCTACCATTCTGGAGTCTGGAGGATAGTGGCCCTCTTCTCACAACTCCACCAGCTGGTGCCCCAGTAGGAACTCTGTGTGGGGGCCACATTTCCTTCTGCACTGCCCTAGCAGAGGTTCTCCATGACAGCTCTGCCCCTGCAGCAAACCTCTGCCTGAACATTCAGGCATTTCCATACATCCTCTGAAACCTAGGCAGAGGTTCCCAAACCCCAGTTCCTGACTTCTGTGCACTGACAAGCTCAACACCACGTTGAAGCTACCAAGGCTTGGGGCTTGCACCCTCTGAAGCCATGGCCCGAGCTCTATGTTGGCCTCTTTCAGCCACAGCTGAAGTGACTGAGATGGAGGGCACCAAGTCCGTAGGCTGCACACAGCAGGGGGACCCTGGGCCCAGCCCATGAAATCACTTTTTCCTCCTAGCCCTCTGGGCCTGTGACGGGAGAGGCTGCTATGAAGACCTCTCACATGCTCTAGAGACATTTTCTCCATTGTCTTGGGGAATAACATTTGGGTCTTCATTACTTATGCAAATTTCCGCAGCCAGCTTGAATTTCTCTTTGGAAAATGAGATTTTCTTTTCTTTTCTTTTCTTTTTAGAAAATGAGATTTTCTTTTCTATCATATTGTCAGGCTGCAAATTTTCGAAACTTTTATGCTCTGTTTCCCTTTTAAAACTGAGTGTCTTTAACAGCACCCAAGTCATCTCTTGAACACTTTGCTGCTTAGAAATTTCTTCTGTCTGATACTCTAAATCATCTTTCTCAAGTTCAAATTCCACAAATCTCTAGGACAGGGGGAAAATGCTGCCAGTCTCTTTGCTAAAACATAGCAACAATCACCTTTACTCCAGTTCCCAACAAGTTCCTCATCTCCATCTGAGACTACCTCAGCCTGGATTTCATTGTACATATCATTGTCAGCATTTTGGTCAGTGCTGTTCAACAAGTCTCTAGGGAGCTCCAAACTTTCCCACATTTTGCTGTCTTCTTGTGAGCCCTCCAAACTGTTCCAGCCTCTGCCTGTTACCCAGTTCCAAAGTCATGTCCACATTTTCGGGTGTCTTTTCAGTAGCACCCCATTCCTGGTACCAATTTACTGTATTAGTTCATTTTCACACTGTTAATAAAGACATACCTGACACTGGGCAATATATGAAAGAAAGAGATTTACTGGACTTACAGTTCCATGTGGCTGGGGAAGCCTCACAATCATGGCGGAAGGCAAGGAGGAACACTTCATGTCTTATATGAATGGCAGCAGGCAAAGAGAGAGAGCTTGTGCAGGGAAATTTCCCCTTATAAAACCATCAGATCTCATGACACTTATTCACTATCACGAGAACAGCACAGGAAAAACCTGCCCCCATGATTCAATCACTTCCCACCAGGTTTCCCCCATAATATGTGGGAATTCAAGATGAGATTTGGGTGGGGACACAGCCAAACCACATCACCATGAGGCAGAGGTGGCAGTGAGCCAAGATCGTGCCACTGCACTCCAGCCTGGGTGACAGAGCGAAACTCCATCTCATAAATAAATAAATAAATAAATAAATAAATAAATAGATTCTGTTTTCTACTTAAATATATTTTAGAAGGAAACTTTTCATCCTAACCTTAAATGCAAAGTTGCCTAAATGTCATAATAAGAAGGTAACCGGAAAAAAATATATACAACAAAAAGAAAACACCATTATTTAAATTCTAGCTAGTCCCTGTTGTCTGCTAAAGGAACCACACCTGGGCCTAATATCTCTTGTTGAAAAGGGAGAATAGGCCAGACATAGTGGCTCATGCCTGAGATTCCATCACTTTGGGAGGCTGAGGCAGGAGGATAACTTAAGCCTAGGAGATCAAGACCAGCTTGGGCAACATGGTGAGACTCCATCTCCCCCGCCCCCCACAAAATTTTTTTTTAATTAGCTAGGTGTGGTAGTGTGTGCCTGTAGTCCCAGCTACTTGGGAGACTGAGGTGGGAGAAGCCCAGTAGATTGAGGTTGCAGTGAGCCATGATCACACCACTGTACTCCAGCCTGGGTAACAGAGCAAGACGGAAGGGAAGGGAAGGGAAGGAAGGAGGCAGGGAAAGAAAGGGAGAGTAGTTGGTATTGGAATGGTGTTGAAGACCAAGGAATACCAAACAGGCACTTTCCCCTTGATGGAATTTAGAGGACTGAAAAAGGGAATGACTTACTCACCATGAAATTCGGGGTCAGGTAACATCCTGCACATGACAGCGAAAACCATCTCCTGGAGCCACAGGTTTACCTCCCACCTCATATGGAATGAGACATACCATTCTGGGCATGTTCCAGCCCTGATTTTTGGATTGATGGTATCTTTGGGTCTTGAGACGAGTGAGCTCAGCCTGCTGCTGAGGTTGAGAAGTAGCAATGGTTTTTCCAAGCAGGTTGGTAGGGTTTCAATTTTCAACCAAACACTAGTTAGGGTTTAGGTTAGGCAATACCCCCAATCCTATCTGGATTTCCCAAAGAATGATACAAAAGCCACAGATTAGTTTTTCTTACAGTCTTTCCTACCCATCAAACCAGATCATCTTGTGGCCACTGAAATCAGGGGCCCTGCACACTGCCTTGAGCAAGCTCATGGCTTGAGGGAAGATGATGCTATTTGAGCCACTGGTTGGTCAAGGCTCCAAGAGGATAATAAGGAGGAAACAAGAGCTGGTAGCTTGTCAGGACCCCAGGATTTGTGGGAGAAAATAGAAGTCATAAACCAGTAGGGTGAATGAAGAGAGGAACTAGCACTGATTCATATGTTCTCTTTCTCATCCTATACCTATGACCCTACTCCAAGCAACTGTCTTAGAGGGAAAACATACTGTTAGCCATCAGATGGCCTCAGGAAACCTAGGTGAGATCAACAATGTTCAATAGAGGCTTTGAGACTCTCATATGAAATTCATTGACAAACATTTATTGAGTACCTACTGTGAGCCTTGTGAGACTCATTTTTGAATTTTGCTTCTGTACCTGCAGAGCCTGGCATGTAGATGGATGAATATTGAAGAAATATATAAATGAATGAGTGACAGAAGTGAATTAATCAGATGGATGGATGGATGGATGGATGGATGGATGGATGGATGGACGGGTGGGTGGATGGATGGATGATTTATATAGTTGGAGAATGGAATAAATAACTGGTGGATATGTCAGGGGTTTTGTCATAAAGAACAGAAAATCACTATGCCTAGCTTAATCAGAAAGCAAATTATTGGACGACTATTGAGCAACTTCCAGAAATCACCAGGAAGGGAGGAGAACCAGGCTCAGGAAATGGGGCAAGGCAAGGGAGGCTGGCCCCAGGAAACAACCGGGAAGGCATTCCAGAAAGAGTCTGTGAGGATGCTGATGTGCCCAGCTCCCTTGGAACACTCTAGACCATTGCTGCCAGACTCTTACAGTGACATCCACACTGGACACCATTGCCACTGGACACCAGACATCTCAACCATGAAAGCGAACGCTAACCCATTCCCATTTCTCAGGCTCCCTCTCTCAAGATTCAAAGTCCTGAGTGTGAGCAATTAATTGACCGAGCCCAGGCCACACAGATGGGTCCTGAGTACCAGGTGTGGAGAGAAGGGTAGCTAGTCCCTCTGGCCTCCACATGGAAGGTTTGACCCTGTCTTCCACCAAGATTCACTTGATGAAAATTCCTCCAAATGAGAAGTACATGAATAAAATGAATATGTAAATAAATGTATGTATAATTAGGTGGATGGGTGGGTGGATGAATGAATGGACAAACAGAGGGATGAACAAATGAACAAATGGATGGATGGATAGATTCATGGATGGATGGATAGATGGATGGACAAACAGATGAATGAGGGTTAATGGAAACGATGAAAGATAGAGGGAAGGAAAGGAGGGGAGATTGCAAAAGGCTATTAAAGGATTTATGGATGGAGGGGGAAGGAAGAAAAGAAGAAAGAAATGGGCCAGGCGTGGTGGCTCACACCTGTAATCCCGGCACTTTGGGAGGCCAAAGCAGGTGGATCTCTTGAGGTTAGGAGTTCGAGATCAGCCTGGCCAACATGGCGAAACCCCCATCTCTACTAAAAATACAGAAGTTAGCTAGGCATGGCAGCATGTGCCTGTAGTCCCAGTTACTCAGGAGGCTGAGGCACAAGAATCACTTGAACCCAAGAGGCAGAGGCTGCAGTGAGCCAAGATTGCGCCACTGCACTCCAGCCTGGGCAACAGGGTGAGACCTTGTCTCAACAATAATAACAAAAAGGAAGAAAACAAGAGAAGGAAAAAGGAAAAGAAAAGGATAAGTGGATAGATGAATTGTTGAATAAATGGATAAAAATATGCACGGTTGATTAATAATAAAAGGAATAAAAGAAGATAGATGAATAGGAGGATAGATACATGGAAAGAAGGATGGGAGGAAGGAAAGGAGGGAGGGAAGAAGGGAGAGGTGGGGAGAGGGAGCAGTGGAAAGGGGAAAGGAGTGTCCTGAGTAGTAAAGCAGCTGCCAGAAGTTCCAAATATATTCAAGGAGATGCTAAGAGCTCAGGGCTTGTCTAGGCAGGACCCATGAGGAGGAGAGAATTTAGCACAGAGTTAGGGGCACCTTTCTTCAGGCTCCCTTAGCAGTGATCCTCTACCCTCACTGGGCCTATCTCCCCACTCTCCCCTGCACACTCTAACTTTCCCACCACTACATCTTTGCTCATGTCCTCACCTGGAATACCCTCCCTATCCCTCTCCCAATCCAAATCCTACCCATGCCTCTGGCCAGGTTCAAGGCCACCTCAACCAGGGGACATCAAGCTCCCTCCTTGTTCTGGCTGGAGGATCCCAGGGAATTTAACATGAACTTGTTTGTGGTCTGCATGGGAGTGTGTACTTGAAAAGTGCTTTGCCATCTGGAAATAGCAAGCCAAGGCTGGTACACGAAGTGGGAGATGTCATCATTATTGTGCGTAACAATAACACCAAGAGAAACTGAGTTCTCACGATGTGCAGGGCACTCTACTGAGCTCCTCTAAATGCTGTACGTGATTGAAACTTCACAATAGCCCTCTATTTCCCAGACTATAGATGAGAACAGTGAGCCCAGAGAGGTTAAGTAACTTGCCTGAGGCTGCACAGCTACCAAGTGGCAGGGCTGGGATCTAGGTCTGAGTGTTGCTCTTGCGCGTGCATGATTGATTATCAGAGTAGCGAGTTCACTGTAATCTTTCTGTTTCCGGTTAGTGTCTCCCAACTGGACTGTGGAGATAGGAAGTAGACATCAAATTTTCTGTAGGTCTGGCATCCACGTCAGTACCTCGACTAAGTGAGCCAACAAAGCAAGTTGCTCTTGAATCTTAAGAAAGTTTTCATCTTCTTTAAGCTTTTGCTTTTTTCCAAATGCACATTTGAGAGCTCCCTCCCATAAACATGGGCATGAGTTGCCTCCTTCAAACCTCTAAACACCGTGCTCTTTCCTACTTTAAGATCTTTGCATCTGCTGTCCCCTCTACCCACAATGTTCTGTCTGCAGACCTCTGTTGCATAAGTGACTCAAATACATTTTTGCAGGAAGTACTTTACAAAATGCATTCACAACAACTGTGAAAGGCAGGACTTCATCTCCCATTTTATGAATGAGGTGCTCCAGTACACCGGCTGCCTCCAGTTCACAGGGGAGCTGCAAATGTCAGTTTCCCAGCCTTGGGGGAATGGAAACAGGACAGAAACAAGGCTGGGTTTTGCACAAGCCTCTCTAATCCAAAGCAAACAAATAAAGCCAGCGAAGAGAGCTGGGAAGCAGGCACTCCCCCACACCAATGCCCAGCGCCAGCTCAGGGGTTCTAATTGCTTTAGAAACCACCTGGTCTCCATTTAGCAGAAAACTGCCCCCTTAGCTTGGCGTGGGGTACGAGGGGACGGCAAAGGGACATCAGGTGCTTCTTGGCTGGGAGCACAGAGGAGCTGGGACTCGTGCCTTTGGTTAGTCTGGGCTCCCACGATGGAGTGGACCGAATGGGCCAGGCTCGAGGCTCCTCTCCTGCTGGAGAGAGAGGGGCTTGCACGCCGCAGTGCCGGGGTTTTGTTTTCTTCCTCCTGCTCCTGGCAGAGGAGGCTGGCAGAGTTGGCTGTAAGCCCTGTCCCTGGAATTTGCCATCTCAATTAGGACCCAAGATGAGCAAAACACCTGACAGGGGGAAGAGAGAGAGAGACAGGGAGAGGGGCAGGGGCTGGAGACCCACCGGACGCACCTCCAGGAAGCAGAGATGCAAAAAGAGAGGAAAACAGAGGCAGCCTTAGGAACCCTTCGGACCTAAGGCAAGAGCAGGAAAGGAGCCTATCTGAGAACGCACAGCCTTGGTGCTGGACAAACTCTCTGTCTTTTCTAGAACAAATAGGCATTGCCTTTCAGTGAATACCTATGGTACCAAGTAGGGTGCTAAATGATTTACATGCATTATTTATATCTTCCTGGCAATCTTGCAAAATAAGCACGCATTCATTCATTCATTCCTGAAGGTATTCCTTTCTTTCTTTTTTTAGAGACAGAGTCTCACTCTGTCGCCCAGGCTGGTGTGCAGTAGTATCCTAGCTCCTTGTAACCTCAAACTCCTGAGCTCAAACGATCCTCCCACCCCAACCTTCCCAGTAGCTAGTACTACAGCACATGTCTCCATGGCCAGATAATTTTTTTTCTTGTTTATTTTTGTAGAGACGTGGTCTTATTATATTACCCAGGCTGGTTTCAAACTCCTGGGCTCAAGCAGTTTTCCTGTCAGCCTCCCAAAGTGCTGGGATTACAGGCATGAGCCACTGTGTCCAGCCCTCCTGTAAGTATTTCTTGAGCACATGCATACCTGGGCCACTGTTCCCTATTTTGAGGATTTGGTGGTGATCTTTCTATACAGACACAATCTCTGACCCTCATGGAGTTTATAATTAGTCAGAGAAGCCAGGCGATATACAAGTAACTAAATAACTTAAGTATTTTGGAAGATGGTTGAGGAGGATCTAAGGGGGCCACGCAACACTGGAGCAGAGACCTGGACAAAGTGCGAGTCATTCTTGGTAGAGGGAAGAGCATGTGCAAAGGCCCTGTGGTAGGAGGGGGCTGGTGGGTTTGAGGGGTTGCCAGAGGACCAGTGTGGCTGGCACACAGGGAGCAATAGGGTGGCATGAGGGTAAGATCAGGAAGGCAGCAGAAAGTCGACAGCACCTGGCCTTGGAAGCTGTAGGAAGACAATGGGGTGTGAGGGGCTTGAGCTGGGAGTGATGAGATCTGATTGATAATTTACAAAGATCCCTCTGGAAGTGTGGCAGGGAAGAACTGGGGCAAGGGGAAGGCCAGGAGCCCAATGAGGAGGCTGATGCCTTAGTACAGGTGAGAGAAGATAGTAGCTTGGACCAGAGTAGTGGCAGTAGGGATGAAGAGAAATATTTCATTTGGGATCCAATGTGGAGGTAGAGCCAATTAGAACAAATGCAGGCCGAGCACAGTGGCTCACACCTGTAATGCCAGCGCTATGGGAGGCTGAGTCAGAAGGATGGCTTGAGGCCAGGAATTTGAGACCAGTTTGGGTAACATAGTGAGACCTCATCTCTATCCAAAAAAAAAAAAGTAATTCGGTGGGTGTGGTAGCGTGTTCCTGTAATCCCAGCTACTCAGGAGGCTAAGTCAGGAGGATCAACTGAGCCCAGGAGTTTGAGCTGCAGTAAGCTATGATTGTGCCACTGCACTCCAGCCTGAGAGACACAGCCAGACCCTGTCTCTAAGAAAAAAAAATAAGCAAACAGAGAAGAAGCGTGACTTGCCCCAAGGTTTCCCAGTGAGCTGATGGAACTGGGACCAGTACCCAGAATTCCCAGATGAAAACCTCCTCTGCACCCCACGTTGCTGTCTTACAACAGGGGTCTGTAAAGTTTTTCTGTGAAGGAACAGAAAGCAAATATTTTAGGCTCTGCAGGCCATGCAGTCTCCACTGCAGTTGTTCAGCGCTGCCGTTGAGCCTCAAAAGTGGCCACACACAACATGTAAGCAAACGCCTGTGGCTATGTGATGCTAAAATGTTATTTACAAGAATAGACGGCTGGTCCAGGAGCTATAGCTTGCCAATTCTTGATCTAAAATGACCCAGGAAGACTTTCCAAAGAAGGGGAATCATTTAAAGAAGCAAATAACCTTATTAACTGATTTAGGTTAATGGGACAGAACTTATGCGCCCTGAGAATATAAAAATGCCCACTGCAAAGAGAACAAAAAAAAACGTAACTCGGGCATTTGACATAAGCTAGGAAACATCCTGCTCTAAGAAGAAGCCCTGGCTTAAACCCACAGGGAGGAAGGGCTGAGAAGGAGTCCTAGCCTGGAGGTGTCTGGCCGATAACAGGACCTAAGGAGGTGGGAGAGCTAAGACCATCCCAGTGCCATTAGCATCACAGATGTGCAGGCTGGCAACGCCTCCAGACCATTGGCACTCTGCGAGGGTCCCGAGAGAGAAAGCAGGACACAGATGCTATTCTGGAGCATAAAATGGGTTGGAAAAATGGAAGCAGCGCCCCAGGAGGGAAAGTAGCTCTTGGGGTCCCTGTCCTCTGTAGAAACAAAGGTTGGCAAAACTTGCAAAGCAGTAGTTGCTGTTTTTGTATTGGTGTGAGTTTATGCGTGTGTTTGTTTGAGTGGGAGAAGTGAATTTTTTTTTTCTTTACGTTGTTATTTGGTTTAACAAAGGCATGGTGGCAATATCTGGGTCTTTGTGCAGCTTCATCACTTGGTGTGAGACTTTGCCACACTTGGGCTGTCTGAGACTCAGTCTCCTTCCCTATGAATCAGGAAATAATCAAGATAGAAGTGGCATCTCACTGGGTTGGCCCAGTGCCTCTCAACTCTGCCTGTGCATAAAACACCCCAATGCCCAGGGTGCCCCCCACCCCAGAGATTCTAGTGTCATCAGAATCAGCCAGCCAGAATGAAGCTCTGCCACTGGTATTTTTAAAAGCTGCCCACCCAATTCTTGGGTGTCACCAGGATCAAGAACCACTCTGTGTTCTCCATAGATATCAGGAAGTGGTTCTCAACTGGGGCACTTTGGCCCACAGGGGACACTTAGCAATGTTGAGATATTTGGGTTGTCACAGCTAGGAGGTGGGGGTGCTCTTGGCATTATCTAGTGACCAGGGATGCTGCCAAACATCCTACTCTGCATGAGACAGCCCCACACAACAAAGAATCATCAATAGTGTTGACACCTTGATGCGAGGGACTGCTGTGTGATGTGATGGGGCTAAGTTCAGGAAAGATCCAAACAGGAAGTTTTGCTGCCAAGGTCCAGCAGGTCTCGACGCAGGTACAGGTGCCTCCAGGGAGCCTCTCCAGGTTTCTGCCAGGTGTGCTGGGCTCCCATGGCTCCATCTGCATCAGTCAGGGGCCAGTGAGGACATCAGAAGCCTCTTCAGGTATTTCCCACAGAGGAAACGAAGGCAGGAAATTGGTTGCTTTGAAGAGGCAGAAAGTCCAACAGGGAACGGAGAGGAGACACCTGGAGATTGGCAAGAGTGGGAGGCTGCTTCCGCCCACCCAAATCTAAGGAACAGAGAAAAAGGGTGGTATCACCAGAACCCCAGAAAAAATTAGAACCAAGGCCAGGTGTGGTGGCTCACGCCAGTAATCCCAGCATTTTGGTAGGCCAAAGTGGGCAGATCACTTGAGGTCAGGAGTTTGAGACCAGCCTGGCCAACATAGTGAAACCCTGTCTTTACTAAAAGTACAAAAATTAGCTGTGCGTGGTGGCGGGCACCTGTAGTCCCAGCTACTCAGGAGGCTGAGACAGGAGAATCACTTGACCCCGGGAGGAAGAGGTTACAGTGAGCCAAGATCATGCTACTGCACTCCAGCCTGGGAGACAGAACGAGACTCTGTCTCAAAAACAAGAAGAAGAAGAAGAAGGAGAAGGAGAAGGAGAAGGAGAAGAAACTAGAGCCATAGCTGGCAGCTTTTCAGCAGGAGAGGGAGTTGCAGAGGAGATGCAATGGTGGCTAGAGAAGCCACCCACGGTAGAGAGAGATGGAGAGAAATCTCCTGGCTTCTCTCACCCTCTGCCCTCAATCCTTTGACAGTGCCTCCTCTTGGCCAAACCCGGGTAACCCAGGAGCCTGGAATCATGGCCTGCAGGCGTCACCTTCCCTTCCATCTCCCATGGTATAGCCCTGGGCAGGGGAAGACAGGAAATGGATCCAAGGGCAAGGGAGCTTCAGACCAGCCCACTAGGTCCCACGTCCTGCTCCCAGAACTCATAGACTGGGCCTTCCCTGGCCACCTGTCCGTGCACCATATCTGGCTATCTCATCGACAGTAATACACACCCTGGTGCCTACCACGGGCTGGCACCGAGGAGCGGCTCTGGCTTAGTCTCACAATGCATAAGGGGGGCATGTGTGGGTGGGACACACCACCGTGACCCCTTACGCCTCCATTCAGGAGGAGTTTCAAAGGAGGGACTTTTGGAAGCAACCTCAGGATCTTCCATGAGATCCTCTGACTGCAGTGTCTTGGGCACCTGTTATCTACCCAACCCTGGGCTGCGGGCTTTAGGTGTTCAGAAGTCAAACAAAAGGTGGCAAACAAGTGAGGCCAACATGGTGAAACCTCATCTATACTAAAAATACAAAAATTAGCCAGGCACGGTGGTGGATGCCTATAGTCCCAGCTGCTCAGGAGGCTGAGGCAGGAGAATCGCTTGAACCCAGGAGGCAGAGGTTGCAGTGAGCCAAGATTGTGCCACTGCATCCCAGCCTGGGCAATAGAGCAAGACCCCATCTAAAAAATAAATAAATAAATATAAATTTAAAAGATGGCAAACAAAATAGATGAGGTATCTGCCCTTGGGGAGCTGACATTTTAGTGGGAGGCAAACAGGAAGCAAGTAAACAAATGTATTCAATAATTCCAGATAACTAAGTGGTAGGAGGGGAAAAATAGGATGCTGGATCAAAAGCAATCAGGAAGATGGGGCAGGGGCTGTCTTCTGTAGAGGAGTCGGCAAAAGCCTCTCTGAGGCGATGTTGAATCTGAGACCTGGACAAAGTAAAGGAAGGAGTCCTGCAGCTTTCTGGGGGAAGAACATGCCAGGCATGGGGAGCAGCAAGGGCAAAGGCCCTGAGGTAGGAGTGCATCCAGTGCATTTGCAGAACAACAGTGGCCAGAGTTGATAGAGGGTCTCATAGACTAGAGCCATACATTGAGTTCTAGTTTGAGAAAGATGGAAGAGCTTTAGGCAGGAGAGCAACATGATCTGATTCCTGTATTTATAAGATTACCCCACCGCTTGTATGGAGATAGGAACCAAGCTAAATAAATGAATCATGCTATCATTGATTCACTTGGACTTTACAGTACTAGTAAATTCTTCCCCCGCCCCCAAAATAAGGAACCATTATAAGTTTGTGAATGCTTCATCTCACCAAGATTGAAAATGTTAAAAAAAAAAAAAAAATTCCGGCTCTTATCATTATAATTAAAAAATAGGATAGACATTTTAACACCAAAAAAAGCAAAACAAAACCAGTAGGAAGGACAAAATCTCAGAATAAGGGACAATGGTTTGTATTAAATACGTTTAGCTTTGTATGAAGCTCCTGCCTTGCTACTAACTTTTTGATATTTTGTTTGCTTGTTTAATAAAAAGTCTTGCTCTGTTGCCCAGGCTGGAGTGCAGTGGTGAGATCTCAGCTCACTGTAACCTCCACCTCCCAGATTCAAGCTATTCTCATGCCTCAGCCTCCTGAGTAGCTGGGATTGCAGGCGTGTGCCACCATGCCTGGCTCATGTTTGCATTTTTAGTGGCCATCTCTTCAGACCCTGTTTCCCCTGCTCATTCCCAGCAACAACCAGGTCAGAGGAGCCTGGGTGGGATGGATCCCAGGCCTGATCGTCAAAGAGGGGCTGTGACGAAGCCCTTTTTTCACCCATAGCCTTTTGGATAAATCTACAGCTCTCCCCAGGGAGGAGTCAGGCTCTGATTCCCTCTCCCCACCATTCCAAGGTACCCCTCTCCAAGCTGGAGGGTCACTAAGTAATTAAAGGCAGGAGTCCTCCCTGAAGACTCAGACAATGTTCCTGAGCCTTAGTTTATATTACAAATAATAAAAATTACAGATGCTATTTATTGAGCACCCATACGTGCAGCCATTGTTCCAAGAGCTTTATTCATTTAATCATGACAATATGATCATTACAATGTATTACATGTAACATACATATACTATGCTTAAATAGTATATCTAACACCCATAGTATTATATAATAATAGTAACACTGTACAGCAAGTACCTCGGTTTTATGATGAGAAACCTGCAGCACAGAGATATTAAGTAACTTGTCCGTAGTAACACAGCACATAGATGGTAGGGCATGGATTAAAACCTGGGCAGTCAGATTCCCAGGCCAGTGATGTTCATTTTTCCACTTCCCCGCTTAGGTTGTTCTCTTTCACCTTCCAAATATACAAAGACATAATATTGAACATGCTTTTTCAAACTACACATGCCCCCAAGATTCCTGTTCCAAATCCTGCTTATTCATTCGGTAGAAATCCATTGAACACCTACGGCATGGAAGCTTCTTCCCTGGGGGCAGTCCCCACCTTGCACTCTGGGGATGGGGGGCAGCTGGGGCAGCCTGGAGGGGTGAACCATGACAGGGACAAGCCGAGGGATGGAGAAGCAGGGGAGGTGCAGGGGAGTGGAGGGGAGCCGACGTCCTGAGGGGTACCTGGGAAGGACTTTGAAGGCCAGACCGTATTTGAGCATCTCATCAAGAACACCCACACCCCAGCCTCTGAGCAGAAAAGGGCACATTGGTGAAGCACATAAAAGCCCCTTTTAGATTCTGTTCCCAGGCCCTGGTTCAATGCCACTCATTTCTCTCAAGGTTTCCTCCTTCATTCAACAAAACCGTGCTGAGCACCTCCCGCGTGACGTTCTGGGCGATGAGGATGCAGCTATGAACTGAACAGAGAGGTCCCTGCCCTTTTGCAGGCAAATGTCAGAGAGACGTGTAAATCAAATATGCTTGTGATTACAAAGAGATGAGGAAGTGGAAGCTGAGCAGGCCTTGAGGCAATTCAGGGTGACCTGACCCAGCCTGGGGGTCAGGAAGTGGCCCTTGGGCTCGGGTCTGAAACAGGAATAGGAATTGGCTGGACCACAGCTTCTCAATCCTCCCAGGGCTTCAAAATCACCAGGGTGCTCTTAAAAATACTCACACCCAGGTCCTACCCCCAAAGAATCACCTTCAATCGGTCTGCAGTGGGGCTTCAGGGTTGATCTTTAAAAAAGTGCCCACATGATTCTAATGTGCAGGCAAAGTTGGGAAACACAAGGCTGGACAAAGAGAGGGAGAATAGCTTCCAGGCAAGGGAACCAGCCTGAGTAAGGCACTGGAAATGCAAGGGAGGAATGAAAAAATGTGGGGGCGGCTAGAGGAGGTGAAGTCAGGAGGACCAGCTGCCCATGCAGTGTGCCATGGCAGGGAAGAGACATTTTCAGGTTAGTATCTTTTATTTATTTTTATTTTTATTTTTACTTTTAGACATGGAGTCACTGCAGCCTCAAACTCCTGGGCTCAAGCAGTCCTCCCACCCTGGCCTCCAGAGTATCTGGGTGTAAAGGCCACCTTGTTTTATCCTCTTGGATGAGAACATGGAGACATTAGTTCCTCTGGCCCCTGGTTAGCTTCAGATTTCTCTTTCCCAAAGCAAAGAGCTTTCTAGGACCACAGGGCTGGATGGACCTTCATTCCTTCAAATGTCTTTTTCTCCATCAGAAGGGTCAAGACCCAGCTTCAAATCCCAACTCTGCCCCCAACAATTCATGCAACTCAGCCTCCTTCTGTGAGCCTTGGTTTTTCCATCCATCCAATGGGGATAATGTTTTTTGATTCCCAGAAGAAACAAATGAAATCTTGCAAGGGGTGCTTGCAAACACACCATCACTGGGCACCTGTTCTGCACCAGGCACTATGCTGGGCATTGGAAAAGAGCAAGGCACAAATTGCAGCCACTATCCTCTAGCGTAGAAGATGAAGACCTTGATAAATACCCTGTGGCAAGAAAGGGTGTCGGGGTCCACGCTGGTGGGGCAGGGTCCTCATGGTAATATACTGACGGAGGTCGGGTATCAAATGCCAAGAGCCTGCAGGAGGGTGAGAGGCCATCAGAAAGGAGCGGAGTGAGGGGATGGGGTGGGTGCGTTGTTAGGGTGGACAGAGAGGCTGAGAGAAGATGGGGAGTGGGATCAGAGTGGGTGCAAGAGGAACAGGGCACCTTGCCTGTGGGATGCAAGAGGAGGCAGCCCCAGAAGGAAGTCAGAACACACAAAGGGAGCCAGGAGATGGCAGGAGGGGCCTAATGCAACCTTAAAAAAAAAAAAAAAAAAAAAAAAAAAAAAAAAAAAAAAAAAACAATAAATAATAGCGCCCGGTGACAAATGCATCTCCTCATCTGAATGGCGGCTGGAGAACTGGCCCCTTCTTTCTAATCACTTAATGACCCCCAAGAGGGCGGAGGGGGCTCACTCAGGGCCCCCCTCCTCTCTCCCCGCTCTGCACCGAGGTCTATAAAGAGAAACTCGCTCCTTAAAGAGGGTCATTTACAAACCCTCCTTAATGGAGGGCGGCAGAGCTCCCTGGCGACACCCTTCTGGTCCTGGACAAGGGTCATGAAAAAGGAATTGGCTTCCGAGGCCCGAGCACATGAGCTCGCCCAGCCCCAAGCCGCCCCCCTGCCCCTCGCGCCTCTCCAACCAGGAGCCCCGCGGCTGGCACGCTCCGATGTATTTATTATTTTTCCCCCCATTGTCTCGGCCTCCGCCCTCCCACCCCTGCCTGAGCCCCTTCGCTCCTCCGGGCCTCCCCCTCCCAAGCCGCCCCTCGGGCCCGCCCTCCGCCTGCATCCAGCCTCTCTCATAATAGCGTCCTTTTCACAGAGACAAATTGTCCAGCCTCGGGATGCACCTGAGGACTTTCGCCCCTTAACAAATGGTCTTTTAATTTTCTACCAGAAGGGCAGAGGGAAGGGGGGCCGAATCAATCACACATCCATCTTCATCATTGCTGCCGAGGGACTCTTTTTGCTGGCTGGCTGCCCCTGGGGAAGATGGGGTGAAAAGAGGGAAGGGGGGCGCCGTCGGAAGGGCCGTGGGGGAGGGGCGGCGGCAGGGAAGCCATGCGGGAAGCCCACCGCCCCTGCTCAGAGGGAGCAAGCCCGGGCCCTGCACACCTCGCCTCTGAGTCTGGCTAGAGTCCAGCCTTCACCACCCAGGGAAGAAGGAGGCACTGCTATTTTGGCAAATGGGAAAACTGAGGCCGGCACAGCGGATGCTCAGTACAATGTGGCCCTAAAAAAGGGGAGAGGTGAGAAAGAAGTACGCGCCTCTTTGCCACTTTTGGAACTGGACTTTGGAGTCCACTTCTGCCCCGTCCCCCAGTTACTAGCTGCACTCTGGCCAAATGAAATCACTCAGCCTACGCCTCCAGTGAGTCGTCTGTAAGATGGGGCTAATGAGACTGAGGCCCTCTCAAGGGTGTCATGGGTACTAAGTGAGATAATCTAAGGGGAGTGCCTAGAACAGTCCCAGCTATGGGTGGGCCCTTGATCCGTGATAGCGACGTGGCCCTTGATCCGTGATAGCGATGTGGCCCTTGAAGGTTCCTGAGCCTGGTTTTTGGTTTCCAGACTCCCCCACATCACCCTCCTACCAAGTAATATGGTGCCTCCGATTAGAACTTTGGTTTCCAGGCTGGGCACGGTGGGTCATGCCTATAATCCCAACTCTTTGAGAGTCCCAGATGGGAGGATTGCTTGAGGCCAGGAATTTGAGGCTTCAATGAGCTATGGTGGCACCACTGCACTCCAGCCTAGGTGACAAAGCAAGACTCTGTCTCTAAGATAATAATAATAATAAATAAATAATTTTTAAAATTAAAATATGTGGTTTCCCTGGAGTCTGGGGAGCTGGCATCTGCTTTCAGGCAGAGTATGTTCCTGCCTCAGGATCTTCTTTGAACTAGCTGTCTCTTCTGCCTGCTTCCCATAGATATGAGCATGGCTTACTCCTTTACCTCCCCAGATCTCTCCTCAAATGTCATCTTCCAAGTGGAACCTTCCTTGGCCATCCTACACAATATTGCAGCACCCCGTGGTTCATTTTTCTCTGGAGTACTTACCACTATCTAATACACTATATGTATTTCTTATTTGCCTAACAAACACTTGGATAGCATTGTCCATATGTCAGATAGGCCTGCAAGCACATTTCAGGTACTGGCTCATTTAATCTGCATACAGTCTAGGAGGTAGGGATGACTGTTTCCCATTTAACAGATGAAGAAACTGAGGCACCCAGCTAGGTGTGCTAAAAGGGCCCACATGCAGTAACACCCCAGTAGCAGTGAGCACACCTGGAACCCAGATCATGGCATCTATATACTATTCCCCACTAGAAGGAACCAGGGCTCCTTGGGTAAATGGCTGATTACAGGGCTGTGACAGGAACAGCACAAGGAAGGAGAGCCTGAAACACCTGCCTGTGCAAGACAGTAAAGAGGTGCTCAAAGAGTGGTGAGGACACATCAAAAAAGGCACAGGAGCCAACCTGAAGGAATTCCCATTGGCCAAATCTAGAACAGGTGGAGGAACCAACTGGAGTCATCTGCCAGGCATGGTGGCTCATGTCAATAATCCCAGCACTATGGGAGGCCAAGGCAGGAGGATCTCTTGAAGCCAGAAACTTAAGATAAACCTGGACAATATAGAAAGACCCCATCTCTACAAATTAATTTAAAAATTAGCCAGGCATGATAGTTTGCACCTGTACTTCCAGCTACCTGGGAGGCTAAGGCAAGATGATTGCGTGAGCCCAGGAGTTTGAGGTTGCAGTGAGCTATGATCATGCTATTGTACTCTAGCCTGAGTGACAGAGTAAGACTCTGTCTCAAAAAAGAAATGTTGACTAAATAAATAGTCATAGTAAAGGATGATTATCTATTAAATAAGAGTTCATAAGCCTGCGCTGACATATGTAAATTTAAAAGTAAGGAATTTTCTTCTTTACAGTAGAAAGCCAACTAATAAATGTAGAAAAAAGACTGGAGTTAGAAAATTGTGTTTAGGAAATATCATCATCATCATTGATTCAGGCAAGAATCATCAAACTATGCTAAAACAAATGAGTCAACATCCGAGGAGTAACCAGACATTTACATAATCTCAAAGCACCTCCCCGACAATGCAGTTGTAAATTACAGAAGGAAAAACCATAAATATACAGTAGGAAAACCTAGCAGGCACCATCTTGAGCAAGTGCTCCAGGTTCACATCACTCTGGGACAGGTGACACCATGTGGCTCCTGACACGATGCACCAAGAAGAACACAGTATCGCCAGTATGGGATTCCTGCCAAAATGCACCACCTGAATCAAATCACACGAAAATATCAGACACACTCAGATTGAAGGACATCTTACAGAACAACTGGACTGGATGCTTCAGAAACGTCAATGTCATAAAACCTGAAGCCTGAGGAACTGGATCCAGATTAAAAGAGTCTACAGGGACATGACAACTGAAGGCAACGTGCAATCCAGCAAGACAGTTTGCTATAAAGGACATTATCGGGACATATGGAGAGATCTGAAAAAGGTCTGTAGATTAGATCATAGTATTGTATCAGTGTTAATCTCCTGGTTTTTATCATTGTACTGTACAGTACATAAGGGAATGTCTTCATTTTTGGAAAACAGATGCTGAAGTGCTTAGGGGTAAAGGGACACCATGTCTGCAACTTACCCTTACAAAGGTTTAATAAAAGATTATGTGTGTGTGTGTATGTGTGTATATATATAGAGAGAGAGAGAGAGAGAGAGAGCAATGCAAATGTTAACATTTAAGGTCATTAGGGTTTTGTACTATTTTTTTCAGGCTTTCCATATATCAGTATTTAAAAATTAAAGAAAAACAAGAAAATCATGGCCAGGCACAGTGGCTCACATCTGTAATCCCAGCACTTTGGGAGGCCGAGGCCAGAGGATTGCTTGAGCCCAGGAGATGGAGACCAGCCTGGACAACATGATAAGACCTTGTCTCTACAAAAAAAAATTCAAAAATTAACTGAGTGTGGTCTCGACTACTTGGGAGGCTGAAGCAGGAGGATTGCGTGAGTCCAGAAGGTGGAAGCTGCAGTGAGCAGTGATTACATCACTGCACTTTAGCCTGGGTAACCAAGCAAGACACTGTCTCAAAAAAAAAAGAAAAAAGAAAAAAGAAAAGAGGCCGGGTGTGGTGGCTCACGCCTGTAATCCCAGCACTTTGGGAGGCCGAGGCAGGTGGATCTCCTGAGGTCAGAAGTTCGAGACCATCCTGGCCAACATGGTGAAACCCTGTCTCTCCTAAAAATACAAAAATTAGCCAGGCATAGTGGTGCGTGCCTGTAGTCTCAGCTACTTGGGAGGCTGAGGCAAGGGAATCCCTTGAACTCAGGAGACAGAGGTTGCAATGAGCTGAGATTTTGCCACTGCACTCCAGCCTGGGCAACAGAGCAAGACTCCATCTCAAAAAAGAGGAAAAAAAAAGGGCAAGGGAAGAAGGGATGGGGGGAGGAAGGGGGAGAGAGAGAGAGAGAGGGAGGGAGGGAGGGAGGGAGGGAAAGGAAAGAAGAGAAACTGAGCATAGAGAATGTAGAACTTGCACTATGTCACACAACTTTTTTTTTTTTTTTTTTTTTAATTCTTTTTTTTGAGACGGAGTCTCGCTCTGTCGCCCAGGCTGGAGTGCAGTGGCCGGATCTCGGCTCACAGCAAGCTCCGCCTCCCGGGTTCACGCCATTCTCCTGCCTCAGCCTCCCGAGTAGCTGGGACTACAGACGCCCGCCACCTCGCCCGGCTAGTTTTTTGTATTTTTTAGTAGAGACGGGGTTTCACCGGTCACACAACTTTTAAGTAGAACTCGGATTCAAACTTCAGCATTCAAGCTCTCAGACACCATGCTACCTTCTCCTTTATTCTCTTTCTCCTACAGAGACAGAATAAAATGTGGATGCCCACTGCCCACACTCCTAAAGACCCAGAAGGACAGAGCTTTGATTTTTGGGTGGAAGAGGCCGTTGTTTGTTTGGATTTGGGGGAAAATCTGTTTTGTTTACCACTGTATTCTCAGCACGTACTTTTAGCTTCTAAATGGGCAAGAACGCAGCCTAGTACACAGTAGGTGCTCAATAAATATTTGTTGAGTGAATAAATGAAGTGCCAAGAAGCTAATTAAGGCTTCCCAGGTCACACAACTCTCAGAGGTGGCGACTGGCCCCAGCTCCTGCTGCGGCCGCTGTGAATGCACTCTTGCACCTGCTGCGTCGGATGGCCGGGGTTGCTCGGTGTCCTGAGAACTCAGAGGCCTGGAGAATTTTCACAAGAAGTAGGCTTTGCAGTACCGCATCCCCACCAAAGGGGAAAAAGACCACAACAACCCCCTAAACTCTCCATTTTCCCCTAATTCTAGGGCCACATACCTGGCCCTGGTGAATAAAGCGAGTTTGCGGAGCGTGTTGGGGCTTATTAAACAGGAATGCAGGTTTCAGATCAAGCCTGAGAAAACCAAGCGTGCTGGAGGTTTAGCTCAGCCCCTACCCGGAGGGGAGCCGGTTAAAGAAAGAAAGAAAAGAAAAAAGAAAGAAAACGCCTGGCTTCCTCCCCTCGCGCCTGCCTCCCCTCCTCCTCCCTTCCCCCAAATCCATTCCTCCAGGGAAGACAGGCGCTGGGAGCCCTAGGAGGCCCACCTCCCCCTCTGCGGAGGGAACCGAGGGAGAAGGTTAATTAGATGTTTGCATCCAATTTACGTCTTGTTTGTGAAAGCGCCGTTTCAGCTGCAGCCCGGGCGGCGGCCCCTTGGCCTCCATCACGCGTTTTAGAGTTACTTCACAGCTCCAGAACTGGTTAACCCGGGTCAAAACGCGCCCATTATCGTTTTATCGCTGCCTCTTCCTATATAATTACGCCCCTCCTTCTGATGTTTAGATCCTCCTTCTCTTCCTGCTCCACGTTGGGAGAGATTGGGCCTGGGAACTGCATAGGAACCTGCCCTCTGTGCGCTGGGCCCTGAGTCGGGCACAGTGGGTGGATGCAGAGGGCATGGGGAAGTATTCAGCCTGGAAACCTCCCACACCACTGGCTGCCCCACCAGGGATTAAAGACCCCTTGTAACCTCAGGTGCCAGGCAGGAAAAGCAAAAGAATGACTTTGGACAGTGTGGGGCGATAGGGAGTGGAGGAGACTGTGGCAAATGGAAAGCACAGCCCGGCCTAAAGGGAACCCCATTCTGTTTCTGGAAAGGGGACCCGATCCAGACCCCAAGAGAGGGTTCTTGGATCTTGCGCAAGAAAGAATTCAAGGCGAATCCATAAAGTGAAAGCAAGTTTACTAAGAAAGTAAAGAGATAAAAGAATGGACTAGACACCGTGGTTCACGCCTGTAATCCCAGCACTTTGGGAGGCCGAGGTGGGCGGATCACTTGAGGTCAGGAGTTCTAGACCGGCTTGGCCAACTTGGCGATACCCCGTCTCTACTAAAAATACAAAAATTAACTGGGTATGATAGCACATGCCTGTAATCCCAGCTGCTCGGGAGTCTGAGGCAGGAGAATCTCTTGAGCCTGGGAGGCAGAGGTTGCAGTGAGCCAAGTCACGCCACTACACTCCAGCCTGGGTGACAGAGTGAGACTCCATCTCAAAAGAAAGAAAGAAAGGGAAGGGAAGGGAAGAAAGAAAAGAATGCCTTTTTCATAGGCAGAACAGCCCTGAGGGCTACTGGTTGGCTATTTTTATTGTTATTTCTTGATTATATCCTAAACATGGGGTGGATTATTCATAAGTTTTCTGGGAAAGAGGTGGGCAATTCCCAGAAGTGAGGGCTCCTCCCCTTTTTAGATCATATAGGGTACCTTTGTTACGTTGCCATGGCATTTGTAAACTGTCATGGCACCGGTGGGAGTGTCTTACAGCATCCTAATGTATTATAATTAGCGTATAATGAGCAACGAGGATGACCAGAGGTCACTTTTGTCACCATATTGGTTTTGGTGGGTTTTGGCTAGCTTCTTTACCACATGCTGTCTTATGAGCAAGGTCTTTGTGACCTGTACCTTGTGCTGACCTCCTATCTCATTCTATGACTTAGAATGCTTTAACCTCCTGGGAATACAGCCCAGTAGCTCTCAGCCTTATTTTACCCAGCCCCTATTCAAGATGGAGTTGCTCTGATTCAAACATCTCCGACAATTTTGCTCCAGTCAATGGATAACCATTGGTCGGCCAATCTCTGTCCTCAGGGAGTTTTAGGGAAAGCAGGGGTATGGGTAGAGGGAGCGATGTGGGCAGAAAGACAAGATAGTCAAGGAACAACAGACAGCCCAACATAGGAAACCACCCAAAACCCCTTGTTAAATTAGGTGAAGACAGCTTAAACTTGCCTTCTTATGTATTTTAAATTCCACCTCAAGGTCTCTTCGTGGATAGTGAACCAACCCAACTTGGTGTATAAATAGACTGTATCCTAGTCTTGTCCTAGACACCAAGTTTGGGCCCATTAAAGGCACCCACTGTCCAAACCGTGTTCGAAGAAGGCAAATGCCAAGCTGTAGGACCAATCTGACTGTTTCTCTGCCCCACTTCCATTTTCTGCATGTAACTCTCCTTTTTCTCATTCAACTATGAGGCAGCACCAAAGTCTCTATCAACCTGTTCCGATTCACAAATCGTTCTTTGGTCTGTTAAACTCTGTTAACTTTCATTCATCTAAGGTTTTCCTTTTAATGCCATCCATGACAGAATAAATAAATCAAATATGGTTTATTCATATAATGGAATACTAGACAGCAATGAGAAAACAATCAAATTTCCCAAACATAATGATGATGGAAAGAAACCACACCATGAGGAGAACACAGGAAGGCCATTAGAGTGTCAGGGCTTTTGTCTCTCTTGTCCCCTGATGTATTCCCAGTGCCTCACACAGCACCTGACACACAGTAGGTGCTAAATGCGTGTTTGTTGAATGAATGAATGAATGAATGAATGAGCAAGAGTCCTTGATAAGTGTGGTGTAAGATTTGATTCTAAAAGTCCATTTTCAGAGTCGCCTGCTTGCACCTAGAATCTCTTTCCACGTGATATCCTGGCCAGCCCTAGATCTGCTCAGAACTCCCTGCTGCCTTCCCCTGGTCACCATCCCACAGCCAGAGCCAGGCCTGCTGTGACCTGTCAGTCACTCTAAGTCCTGCAGGCAAGACCCACTGGAGACCAGATGGAGCCCTCCAAACTCATTCTGCTAGTCAGGGCAGCCCCACCTGGAGGTGGGGGCCTCTGGGGAGAGGTGGCCAGTCTGTTTATTAACCCCTTCACCCCTGCCTGGCCCTATCCAGGGAGGGCTGGCCTTTGGGATGCAAATCCAGGTGGCCAGAGTGGAGGAGGAATGTTCCTTTTTTCCATGGTTTGAGAAAGCCCCATGCAGTCTCCCTGCGAGGCTGGGGCTCTCCCTGTCGCTGTTCCTGGGCCCCTAACACTTCAGGAAATAAAAGGTAGCTCTGCTTTGTTTTTGCAGGGAGGGTTCAGTCGCAGTAACTCCCTCCCTCTCCACCTTACAGGCATTTAAACTGCCTCCCTACTTGCAGATAGGGAAACTGAGGCCCAGAGAGAGGAAAGCCTGGTCACCAGCCAGAGGGGGAAGTGAGAGTGAACCTCCTGCATTCAAGGGTCTTGACTCCTCCCCAGAAAGAGTCCCCACCATTCATCCCCATCCCTAGCTCTGCAGGGCCCCATCTGAGTGGGAAGGGTGGGAGGCGGGGGAGGGAGAGGTGGAGGCTTCCGGGAGAGGAGCTTGAACAAAAAAGAACTAGAAAAGGGAGATGGTGCCCGTTTTCCTGACTTGCCCAACTGTTCAGGACTCTGTGCAAAGGTACAGAATAATGCTCTGTCTCAGTTTCCCCCTCTGCAAATCTTTGGCTTCTGTGGGCAGGGGCTATCTCTGGCTGCCATGCGGAAAAGAGATTAGAAGGATGGAGAGGAAGGTGAGGTCAGCTGGAAGGTAGCAGATAATAGGGTCATCAAGGCATGGACAGAAGAGCAACATGCTGCACACCCACCTGGTGTATCACACGGGATATTGGGTCATATCCTTCCAAAACCCTGGCACGGGTCCCATCCCTAAGAAACGCCGACTTAGAAGCTTCATTTCATACCAAAGAGCAACCCTTGGGCTCGTTCCATTAGATGCCCCCTCACCCCTGCCCCCCTCACAGATCCCACCCTGAGGCTCCTCCCCAAGTGACTAGATTGCGAAGGGACGGGATGGTTGTGATCTGCCCAAACTGGTAAATTTTTTAAGCATCAGTCCCCACCCTGCCTGCAACCCCCCCCCTAACTCTGCTGGGGAGATCAGAATGTCTCTGCAGCTGCAAGAAGGAAGGGAGGGGGTCCTAATTGCTTCTTATGACACTATAATGGCAGGACTATTTACAGGAGATTAAAATCCAATTCATAATGGGATCTAATAATTTCACCGTTGCTGGCCTGGCAGCTGGGCAGAGGGGCTTCTGTGATGCTGAAGTTCTAACAGCTCAGCCACAGGTTCAAGACTTTGGACAAATCAGTTTGCCTTTTGGCCCTGGGAGGACATATGAACTGGGAGGTGGCACTTCATTCATTTATTCTTTCATTCGCTCAAGTGTTTATTGAGTGCCTGCTGAATGCTAGGCACGGGGAGACACATTCCCATCCTCAAAGAGCTTACAGTCTCATGGAGGAACACAGTGGCAGACAAGCTGCCTGATGAAGGAATACAAAGTTCCAGTGATGAGAATTCTATCGATCCCTTTCGTGGGAAGGAAAGATCCTGGGTCCTAGGGGTGCCTGGAAGCTTCCTTTCTGCCCCATGTGACAACATCACTGTTATAAATTGAAGTGCATCCCCCAAAAAAGCATGTTGAAGTCCTGATCCATGGGACCTCAGAATGTGACCTCATTTGGATCTTTGCAGAGATAGTCAATTAAAATCAGGTTCTTAGTATGGGCTCTGATCCAATATGCTGGTGTCCTTATCGTTATACCCTTTTTTTTTTTTTTTTTTTTTTTTTCGGTAGAGAAGAGGTCTTGTTATGTTTCCCAGGCTGGTCTCGAATTCTTGAGCTTCTCAAGAGATCTGCCAGCCTTGGCCTCTCAAAGTGCTGGGATTAGAGGCATGAGCCACCACACCCAGCTCCTTATCCTTATAAAAAGGGGAAATGTAGACATACAGGCAGACATAGCGGCAGACTTGCACAGAGGGAAGATGACGTGAGGAGATACAGCTGCAACATCATGTGAAGATGGAGACTTGAAGTGATGGAGCCACAAGGAGGGCCAAGGATGGCCAGCGGCCACCAGAATCCCACTGGAGGACCCCAGGAAGGATCCTCTCCTAGAGTCTTCCCAGCTGGCATGGCACTGCTCACACCTTGACTTTGGACTTCTAGCCTCTGGAACTATGAGATAATACATGTTTGTTATCCTAAGGCACCCAGTGTGTGGCATTTGTTACAGCAGCCTGAGGAAATGTGACCATCCCCTACTACAAGGACACCACAGCCCAGGTCCACCCTGGAGCCAAAATGCCGGGGATCTCAGTGGCTTCCTAACTGGGTGGCCTTAGGCTAGCAGTGACCTGTCCTCTCAGCGCCTGGATTTCATCTCAGGTTCTTCAAGCTATCCTATGGGGGCGAGGATGATGATGATAGCATCTCCTTCCAGGAGTCATTGTAAAGATCAGGGGATCAGTGGCAGGTGGTAAAATGACAATAGCTGTGTTAGGGACAAGGTTGAGAAACATCATGCAAGTCCCAGGCAGCTGGTTCCAGATTAAGGGCTTATCGTCACACTCCACCCCAGGATGGAGGAGGCAGGGTCAGTATAGGAGAGGAAAGAATGATGGCAGGGAGACAAATAGAAATGGAGCTGGGCACAGTGGCTCACGGCAGTAATCCCAGCACATGGGAGACCGAGGCAGGTGAATCACTTGAGATCAGGAGTTCGAGACCAGCCTGGCCAAAATGGTGAAGCGCCATCTCTACTAAAAACACAAAAATTAGCCAGGTGTGGTGGCACACACCTGTAGTCCCAGCTCCTCAGGAGGCTGAGGCAGGAGAATCATTTGGACCCAGAGGCGGAGCTTGCAGTGAGCCAAGATCGCACCACTGCTCTCTAGCCTGGGCGACAGAGTGAGACGCTGAAAAGAAAAGAAAAAGAAAGAAAGAGAGAGAGAGAGAGGGGAGGGGAGAGGAGAGGAGAGAGGAGGGAGGAGAGAGGAGAAGAGAGAAGAAAGAAGAGAAGAGAAAAAAGAAAAGAGCTCTTGTTACCATAGATTGAGAGGCACATAGGGTAGTGGCTCTCACACAGCCTGCCTGGGTTCAAACCCCAACTCCACCTTGACTAGCTGTGTGACCTTGGGCAAGCTACTTAATCTTTCTGTGCATCTATTTCCCCACTTTAAAATGGAGAGAATAATCACACAGACCTCACCAGGTTGCTATGAAAATTAAGTAAACTATTCATTAGCTAAATTAAGCCATTCCACTAAGTATACATATTTCAAAACATCTTATTTTACACAATAAATATATATAATTTTTATTTAATTTTAAAAATAAAAGAAAATTAAGTTAATCTGTTGGCAGCACTTAAAACATGATGCCTGGTACAAACTAAGAGCCATCTACATGAAAGTGAAATAAGTAAAATAAACTTATATGTAAACAGCATCCCGTTCAGGCAGCCCCTGCAGGCAGCTTCCTCCCCTGCTGAGGCTAGGGTGGCAGAAGCTATCTCTTGCCTGGATCCCATGAACACAAGGACGCAGGACTTTGTAGCTATTTCTGGGGACCAGCCTTCAGCCATAATGATAGGAGGATGGCCCGTCACGATGAGAGAACATTCCACCATCAGGAAAAGGAACCACTGAGAGCTTTTGCTTGGAGGAGCCGGAGATTATACCTTGGCCAGTCTGGAATCCTGCTGCTGACCTCAATGAGCAAAGGAGAGATGGTGACAAAAGACCTGGTGAATGTATTGCGGCCTGCCACAAAGTGTGTTTGGGGAGTAACAGGTTGAAGATCAATAGGGAAGAGAAAAGGGAGTGGTTTAAAAATAGCTTAGTGGGGAGGGGATTAAAGGGGATAATGTGGTAGGGAGGGAGGTGATGGAGATGCCCAGTCGAAGGAAAGCTCACAGGCTGGAGACTCGGGAGATGGCTTTTAGACCCCATGCAGATCTAGGTCAGCTGTGGATCCCAGACAAATCTCCTAGGAAGCCAACCCCAATCCTGGCACCTACTGGGTATGTCACATAGTTTCAAGGACTGGGAATGACCCTAGGGTTCCGTCTGAGATAGCTCAGCTGATCCAAGAGGAACCTGAATGGTACAGGCGGGGAATATTGTAACATCTAACCAATAATGATAGAAGCTCACGTCTACAAAGGGCATACTACATGCCAGACACAGTGATAAGTGCCTTATCTGCTGTGTTAGCCTCTTCTTGCTGGTATAACAAATTGCCACAAACTTAGTGGCTTAAAACAATGCAAAATGTATTAACTTACAGTTCTAGAGGTCAGAAGGCTAACATAGGTCTCACTGGATTAAAATCAAGTTGCTGGTAGGGCTGCATTCATTCTGGAGGCTCTAGGGGAGAATCCATATCCTTGCCTTTTCCAGATTCTAGATGCCTCCTGCATTCCTGGGCCTGTAGCCCCTTCCTCTGTCTTCAAAGCCAGCAGTAGAGCATCTTCTCGCTCATCTCTCTCTCTCTCTCTTGACCTCTGCTTCCGTCATCACATCTCCTTCTCTAACTCTGACTCTCCTACCTCCCTCTTAGAAGGCCCCTTATGATGACACTGGGCTCATATGTAATCCAGGATCACCTCCCCATCTCAAGAGCCTGAATATAATCACATCTGCAAAATGCCTTTTGCCATGTAAGGTTACATATTCACAGGTTCTGGGGATTCACAAGTGAACATTTTTAAATCCAGCCCAGACTGGGTACAGCGCCTCATTCCTGTAATCCCAGCACTTTGCGGGAGGCTGAGGTGGGCAGATCACTTGAGCTCAGGGGTTCTAGACCAGCCTGGGCAACATGGTGAAACTCCATCTCTACAAAAAATTAGCCGGGCTGGTGGTGCATGCCTGTAATCCTAGCTACTCGGGAGGCTGAGGCGGGAGGATGGTTTGAGCCTGGGAGGCAGAGGTTGCAGTGAGCCGAGATCGTGCCACTGAGCCCCAGCCTGAATGACAGAGCCAGACCCAGTCCCAAAAATAAATAAATAAAAATAAAATAAAAAATAAAATCCAGCCCACTTCACTTGGATTGACTCATTTCACCCTTGCAGCTACTTTCTGAGGCAGGGCTACTATTCCTCCCACTTTACAGATAAGAAAACTGAGGCTCTGAAAGCTAACCAGCTAACCCAAAGACATGCTCCCAGGAAGAGGGCAGACGCTCCCAGGAAGAGGGCAGACTCTCCCTTTGTCTGGCCTTGAATCTGGGAGGACCAGCCCCTGGATCCAACTGTGCCTGAAGTAGTCTACCTTAAACTTTTCAGTTCATGAACTAACAAATTTCCTTTTCTGGCTCAAGCAAATCAAGTTAGATTTCTTGCTATTTGCACCTGAGAGAGTTCTCATGGACAGGAGAGTCCTCCTGAAAAAGAACATTTCCTCAATGGTCAAAAATTGCATACGGCTGAGTGCCTGGTCATTTAACCGCTGGTCAGTCTAGTTTTTAAAACATACTAGTTTTCATATTCATTCATTCATTCTATAAATAAATATTGAACACCTGCTTTCTGTCAGGCACTGTTCTAAGCCAGGGTCAGTAAACGTTTTCTGTAAAGGGCCAGATAGTAGATATTTTCAGCTTTGCAAGCCCTGCTGTCTCTGTCACCACTCCTCAGCTCTGCAGCTGCAGAGCAAGCACAGCTGTCCGTCATACAGAAATGAACAGGTAGGGCTGTGTGCCAATAAAACTTTATTTACAAAACCAAGCTGTGAGCAGGCTTTATCCGCAGACTGTAATTTGCTGGCCTTGTTCAAGGTAATAAGAATACAGCCATGGGCCGAGCATGGTGGTTAAGCAAATTGCCCTTGGTCACACAGCTATCCAGTGATAAAAAATCTGAGTCTGTCTGGGCACGGCGGCTCACGCCTGTAATCCCAGCGATTTGGGAGGCTGAGGTGGGCGGATCACCTGAGGTCAGGAGTTTCAGACCAGCCTGGCCAACATGCTGAAACCTCATCTCCACTAAAATATAAAAAATTAGCCAGGCTTGGTGGCATATGCCTGTAATTCCAGCTATTCAGGAGGCTGAGGCAGGAGAATCGCTTAAACCCGAGAGGTGTAGGTTGCAGTGAGCATCACGCACTCCAGCCTGGGCAACGAGAAGAGTCTCGAAATAATAATAATAATAATAATAATAATAATAATAAAGCCACGAACAAGTCTGCCCTCATGGGTTTCCTAGAGCTTCTGTTATAAGAAGAGAAACAGTCAATATACAAATACATAACTGTGAGTAACATCAAGAAGTGGTAAGTGCTGTGGAGAAAAACAGACCGGGAGGAGGAACTAGAGAGGAATGGAGTATTTATGCAGGGTGGCTGGGGAAGGCTTTCTGTGCAGGGGCCATTCGGACAGAGACATGAAATGAGGACATGAGTTAGGGGGTGAGGGGCATCCGTGGGAAGAGCATTCCAGCAAAGGGTACGGCAGTGCAAACACCCAAAGACGAGGCCACGCTTGGAGAGTTTGGGGAACGGAAGGACATCACAGACCGTGGCTAGAAAAAAGAGAGGAAAGGACAGAGGAGGGCATGAGGGCAGAGAGTGCTGGCACCGCAGTAAGGGCTCTGGGCCTCGGATGCGATGGGGCCATCTGAGGGTCTGGGGCGGAGCAGTGGCAGGATCTGGCTTATATTTTGAAATGGTGCCTCTGACTACTGGATGCAGGATGGGTTGAGGGGTGAGGACAGGAGCAGGGAGGCCGGTGAGGAGCCTTCTGCCGAGACCCAGGCAGGAAATGAGGGGTTCTTGGACCGGGGTCTACAGCGGAAAGAGTGGGAGGTGGTTGGATTCAGGATCAATGTTCAAGGTCAAGCTGACAGGGTTGTCTGATGATGCCGCCCCCAACTCAGACCTTACTTTCTATCACCTTCCGCGGCAGCCTCCACCCACCCCCACGACAGCGAAAACAGCTGTCAAGACTTCTTTTTTTCAGAGAATGGAAAAAAGAGCCACCAATCTATTAACTCATCAATACAGAACCCCGCCAATCTGTCCATCACCCAGGCCCCATCGATAACTCCATCTCGGGGCTGACAAGGCAGGAGAGAAGAGGGAAAATGAAATATTTATAATTTCTTAAGGGACGAAGCCCTTCCCCAAGGTGATGTTTTCAGGTTCAAGCACATTAAGGTTTCCATCACAGAACAATCTCCCTGACTCCTGCTGCCTTCTTGGCAGAGCAGAGACACCCAACAGAGGGACATCCTAAAAAACATCTAGGATCAAAGTTCTTTGATTTTGGACCAAAGTTTTGGCATCAGACTCATAGATTTTTTTTTTTTTTTTTTTTTGAGACAGAGTCTCGCTCTGTCACCCACGCTGGAGTGCAGTAGCGTGATCTCGGCTCACTGCAACCTCCGCCTCCTGGGTTCAAGCGATTCTCCTGCCTCCTGAGTAACTGGGATTACAGGCACATGCCCCCATATCTGGCTGATTTTTGTATTTTTAGTCGTGACGGGGTTTCACCATGTTGGTCAGGCTGGTCTTAAACTCCTGACCTCGTGATCGGCCCACCTCGGCCTCCCAAAGTCCTGGGATTATAGATGTGAGCCACCATGCCCGGCCAGACTCATAGATTTTTATCGCTGGATAGCTGTGTGACCAAGGGCAAGTTGCTGAACCTCTCTGAGCCTCAGTTTCTCATCTGTAAAATGGAGACAGCAATAGTACCTATCTTATGAGGTTCTTATGAAGATAAAGTGAGATGATTTATGGGAAGCACTTAGTAGAGTACAAGCCTAGCATGTGCAGAAAGTTACCATAACGAACATCTTCTGAGTGCCCATTTGATCTGAGTCTTGAGGGGTAAATAGAGTTCAGCCACAGGAATGGTGTTTTGGGCAGGAGGAACAACCTTAGCACAGGCCCTGAGAGTGTGAAGGAGCAGTTTTTAGAAACTGCAGAGTCACTTCGGGAGACCAGAGCAATGCAGGTAAATTAAATTCCTTTCTGACCGTAGGAGATTCTAAAATTAAGCACTCCAGGATGAAGGAAGGAAGGTGGAGTTTCCCCAGTTTCAGATAAGGAAATTCGGAATCTGGGCCTGGTTGTTCTGCCGACATTTTTTGTATACATTATTTGTATATTGACCGTTTCTCTTCTTAGAACAGAAGCTCTGCCCATGAGGGCAGACTTGTTCGTGGCTGTATTATTATTATTATTATTTGTGACTCTTCTGTTGCCCAGGCTGGAATGCGTGGTGCTCACTGCAACCACCATCTCTTGGGTTCAAGCGATTCTCCTGCTTCAGCCTCCCGAATAGCTGGGATTACAGGCATGTGTAAGGTGCCCTGCAGATACATAGGGAGTTTGTGAGTGGGTAGGTTGGTTCCTTTCTAACCCTAGGTGCTGGAATTAAGATAATTCTCTCCTCGGCCGGGTGCAGTGGCTCACGGCTGTAATCCCAGCACTTTGGGAGGCTGAGGCGGGCGGATTACCTGAGGTCAGGAGTTCGAGATCAGCCTGGGCAACACAGTGAAACCACGTCTCTACTAAAAATACAAAATTAGCCGGGCGTGGTGACACATGCCTGTAATCCCAGCTACTCAGGAGGCTGAGGCTGGAGAATCACTTGAACCTGAGAGGCGGAGGAGACGGTAAGCCGAGATGGCGCCACTACACTCCAGCTTGGGCAAAAGAGTAAATCTCCCTCTCACCAAAAAAAAAAAAAGGTATTTCTCTCCTCAACTCATAGCACATGCTATTGTCATTTATTCAGGCAAGGCTCCTCTTTTGCTTTTTATTCTAGTATTATTTTTCCCTTTATTCTTCTATTAGTCAGCTTTTACTGCAATGGTGCTGCAGAACAACCTCAGAACCCCAGAGACTTACAACAATAAACATATTTGCCTGTTTTTTTTTTTCACACATGTGAGTCTGTGGGTTGGCTGTGGTTTGGATGATCTGGACTGGCCCAGCTGGGTCACCTCAGCTCCAGGATTCCTAGAGGGCCTGGATCTGCTCCACGAGGCCCAGACTAAAGGGGAATCAGCTGCCTGGGGCATGAGCTTATCATGGGGGATCATAATAGCTAAGAGAGCAAGGCAAACCCCACAAGTACATTGAAAACCTCAGGTTGTGTCACATCCTTTAACACTCCTTTGGCCAAAAGTCAGTTGGCCAAGTCCAAGGTCAAGGAAGGGGCAGGGAAGTACCCCACACACACCCTGAAGACTTGGTAAAGGTGGAGAAGTATAATTCTATAACAAGGAAGGAGAGAAGGGCTGGGAATGATGATCAATGATCCAATCTAACACAATTGCCCATTCACAATTTCATTTTCCTTCCAACTGCAGGCACTTATGTGTGTCAGATAGGTAGGTTATAGATGATACATAGATGATAGATAGATGAGAGAAAGGTAGATCATAGATGATAGATAGATTTATTTTATTTTTATTTTTATTTTATTTTATTTTACAGAGTCTCACTCTGTCATCCCAGCTGGAGTGCAGTGATGAGATCATAGCTCACTACAGCCTCAAACTCCTAGGCTCAAGTGCTCCTCCCACCTCAGCCTCCCAAGTAACTGGGGCTACAGCCATGTGCCACCACAGTGGACTATTTTTTTTATTTTTCATACAGGTGGGGTCTCACTACAGATTGAATATGGATTATAGGTGATTGATAGATTATATATTATAGATGATTGAAAGATTAGAGAGAATAGATTACATATGATAGATATAGAGATAGATATCATTAAAATTTTTACAGTATTATCTTATATCTCATTATTTACAACAAAATAATTGTTTTAAATAAACTTTATTGAGACTAATTTATATCCAAATGATGCATCTGTTCTAAGTGTACAGCTTGATATGTTTTGATAAATGTATACACTCACGTAACCTCCACAATCAAGATATAGAACATTTCCAACACCCCAGAAAAAAGTTTCCTCGAATCTCTTTGGAGTCAACTCCCGCACCCCTACTCCCCAATCCAGGGAGCCTTTGATGTGTTTCCCGTCCCCGTAGATCAGTTTTGCCTTTTCTCAACATTCCGATAAATGGAATCCTATCATAGGGACTCTTTGGGGTCTGGTTTCTTTCACTTGGCATGAAGCTCTTGAGATTCACCGGTGTCACTACCCAAATCAACACCGTGTTCCTTTTAATTTCTGTGTAGGACTCCACTGTATGCAATTTGTCCATCCAGTCAACTGTTGATAAACAGTGTTATTGTTTTTAATTTACACAAATGATATTGATTTTACAAGTTTTATTCTGTTCCACACTTTTCCACATATCATATTTTTGTGGTCATCCATGGTGTTATGTGTAGCTCTAGCTTGATCTTTCTGCTGCCGCACGATCTTGCACACCTCTCTTTACCTTGTTTTCTTTATCCATTCGCCTAATGATGGACCATCAGTTTGCCTGTTTGCCAGTATGAACACTGCTGCAATGAACATGCATGTTTCATGCATGTTTCCTTATATACCTGAGAGTTTCTCTGAGGTTCCTACCCAAGAATTGAATTTCTGGAGCACGCTGTCTGCAAATATTTAACATCGTAAAATACTGGCTAACCACTCCTCAGACTGGCTGCTCCAGGCAATACCCCACAGCACACATCAGGACACTTATTTCTCCATGTCCTCACTAGCTCTTGGTATTATATACCCCAATGTTCTGATTTTTACCAGTTGGATAGGAATACCATAGTGAGTCATTGAGGTTTTCATAAACATTTCTGCACTTACTGGTGATTCTTTTCTTGTATTCGGTTGCCTAGGCTTATTGTTAAAATTGTGAGTAGGACAGCTTTCCTTTTGTTTTCTTTTTTCTGGAACAGCCTAATACAAGAATTATCTGCTTCTTAACATTTATACAACTCACCTGTAAGACTGTCTGGGCGTGGTTCTTTTTTTATGGCAGGGTAAAGGCGTTAACACCCTTGAGTCCCATACATTGATCTTTCTGGGGAAACTTGGCTATCTTTGGTGCTGCCTATCAGATACGCATGAGCCTGACAAGATAGTGCTGCAACTAAGTGGGTAAGGCAGGGACAAAGGGTTGGGCAAAGCATGGATGGGGGCAGTCACTGAGCCTGGGAATGTGGAGAGGCAGCAGGAATGTGCAATATAAAAAGTAGGCTTAGTCCAGAAGAAACAAGGGAGAGGGAAAAGGGATAGGTACTCTGAAACTGTGAGCTCTCTGCAGCATGCCTCTGTGTGTGTGTTGAATCGAACCCAGTGACTCTTGCTAGACCTTGTCATGCATTGTGTCTACGTCCATGCATACTACACCCAATATCTATTTGCATCAGTGTCATATATGGTGCATGTATGTTTCCATGTGTCCACATATGCACACACCTACCTGTCATTTTCTCCAGAGCCTATTTGTGCAAGCTCTGTGCAGTGTGTATGTGTGTTTGTGCATTTTACAGTTGATTATTAATCATTTACATAATCTGCATATGACTATGTTTAGCACGTTTGTATCTATTGTGTTATTGGGAAAGATTTCACACACAGGTTCTGAGTGTGTGTGTGTATGTGTGTGTGTGTGTGTGATGGGGAATAGTACAAACAGTATGCATTATTGCAGAGGCTGAGTATCCCATTGTGCAGGTTTATTTGTTAAACAAAACCTGTGCACCAATTGTGTTTGCATGCACACACAAGTATATGTGTGCGTGTGTGTGTGTAGGAGGGTGTTACCATCTCTGTGTCTATTGCCACAGACTCCACACACTGTGCTTTTGCATGTTGGTGTCTGTCTATTGCACCCACACAGCCTCCCCTGCCCCCTCCCTGAGCCTGTTTGTAGAGACACCGGCATAATGTGGCTGTGCGTGTGAATGTGTGTGTGTGTTTGCCTTTTATTTTGCTCACTGTTCTGTGACAACAGAATGCTTTCCCTGCTTACCTCGTCTTCCACATTGCAATCCTTTGGGGATATCAAGGGCAAGCCAGAGAAGGGTTACCTGGAGAAAAGGGTTGCTAAGCAACCAAACACCCACCACCCCCAAGCACCACCAACCCAAAACTCCGTTCCAGGCCTGCAACCAGATTAGCATATTAATGAGGCTGTAATTTCCCCCGAATTGTCTGCTGGTACACACTCAACTCACAGCACACTGGCCCAGGAGTTTGCTATGCAAATAAACTGGTTTTACAGACTGCGACTTAATTAACTCATCAAGTTCATCCTCCTAACAGAAAAGGCAGACGAACTACAGATTAATGAACCTGTGTTTGCTCGCCCCTCTCTCTCTCTCCCCTGCCATAGCAAGCTGCCTTTTTCTTTTTATGGCCTGTTTCTTTTCCTTCTCCTTCTGAACCTAGTAGCTCCCAAAAACCCACCTGGGGTTCTCCTCCATCCTCCTCTGGGGTTTCTCCATACGAGCCTGATCTCTCCATCCCCCAAATCCCTCTCCCTTCTCATCCCTGCCTGGAGCCGCCCCCAGGCCCCACACCCAGCTCCAGGGGTCTCCATCGCATGGGTCCTCCACCCTGTCCAGGCAGACTGTTGGAGAAGCAGAGGACTGAAAATGGGATGCTGTTCCTTTAACGAGCTGAGAGTGCAGGCTTTATTTTTTGACACACGATTCATAGTTTAGCCCCAGCCCTGATATTCAATCAGCTGAATACAGAATCTGGAAGAAGAGGCATTCTCCCTGCCTGCGTGTTAATTAGAAACGCCAGTCCTGGCTGCCTCCCACACTAATCAACTTTCTCCACGTCTTGATGGAGGACACACACTCAGGAGAGGTCCCTGGAACTCTCTGCGGAGAAATCAGCAATGCCCTGGATGCAGGAAGCCCCTTAGGATGGAGTGGCTTTGAACACTAGACCATTTCTCCCCAAATCCCATTTCTTTTCTCCCTGGGTTTGCCACTCACTGAGGTCTGGTGGTGACATCACCTCCTCCAGGAAGCCTTCTCTGGTTTGCTGAAATTCAGAGCATAAATCTAAACCTAGAAGAGAGTTCTACATTGGAATGTCAAGACATTTGCCCCCCAGCCCTGGCCTCCATGCAAGGAGGACCTTCCACAACTTCGTCAATGTCACAAATAAGCCGCTTAGTGACATTCTGCTCCTTCCCCAGACTTCCCTGCCCAAATTCAGGCCTTACTATTTCTTATGTGGGTTATTATACAAAGTCTTATATCAGTTCTCTCTGCCTGTTATCTTATTTCCTTACAATCAGCCTTCACTGTGCCATCGGAGAAATAAACCAGTTCCTCCCCTGTTCAAACACCTCTGATGGCTCCCTATGGCCGTTAGAACAAAGTCCAAGTGTAGCACAATGTTCAAGGCCATCTGTGATCTGGCACTACCTACTCCCCTCCAGGTTCACCTTGCAACCCAAATGTGTGTGGTTTCGAAACACAAGTGAGTGTAAGAATCATCTGAAGGCCAGGTGCGGTGGCTCACGCCTGTAATCCCAGCACTTTGGAAGGCTGAGGCAGGCAGATTGCTTGAGGCCAGCCAACATGGTGAAACCCTGCCTCTACTAAAAATACAAAAATTAGCTGGGCATGGTGGTGCATGCCTGTAATCCCAGCTACTTAGGAGGCTGAAGCGGGAGAATTGCTTGAACCCAGGAGGCGGAGGTTGCAGTTAGCTGAGATGCCGCCACTGCACTCCAACATGGACAATAGAGTAAGAGTTTCTCTCAAAAAAAAGAGAGAGAGAGAGAGAGAGAGAGAGAGAGGGAGAGAATTATCTGAAGTCCTTTAAAAAGATTCAGATTCATGGGTCCTACCTCGAGATAAACTGCTTCTGTAGAAGCTGCTTCTGTAGGCCTACAGCAGGAATTTGCATCTTTAACCCATATCCCAGGTGACACTGATGGAGGTTGTCCTCGGACCCTACTGTGAGAGACAAGGCCCTTTGCTCATCCTCCTGAGCTCCTGCCTGCACCTGATTAAATCCCCCTGGCCTAAGCACTTGGTCAGGTCTGGTCATCCTTCTCAAAGGGCCTTCTTGACATGTTCCACCTGGCACTCCTCCCCAGCATCACCTGTTAGAGATGCTGCCTGGGCAGTGGTACGCCAGGGCCCTTCCCCTGGCCTCCCCGGCCCTCTGGTCTCTCATCCCTCCTGTCTGTGAGTAGTGGGCACCCAGGCAGCCCTCGGGACGGTTGTGTGTGACTTAGTATGACCTGACATAGGGGTAGGTTCAGTATTTTTTAACTGTCCTTTAAAACCAGGAGCTGCTTGGAAATTAGGAAAAAAAATTAATTCTCCCAAATGATTGCTTTTACTGTCAATCAATAAAGGTCTTCAGTGTAAATAAAAAAGAACTTGAGTCCTAGAGGTTAATCAATTCCCCGTCTCACCAACTTGCTGTGTGTCCTTGGACAAGTGACTTGCCCTCTCTGTGCCTCAGCCTCTCCCTATACAAAGTGGGAATAATGGTAGTAACTCACTTCATAGAAGCGGAAATGAGATTTTCAAACAGCCACAGGAAGTTCTTGAGACACCCAGTTAGTGGTTAATTACTGCCCATCATTCCCTTTATGTGTTCGCCTGAATCCAAGGGGCACAGTGAGTTCTTTACCCCCAGGTGCTCTGTTTCTGGTTTTACTCTCCGAGTGCAGTGCCTGGTGCATAGCAGATGCTCAGCCAGTGAAGGTTTCATGGTTGGAACTTAAATGGAAAGTGGACAGCTCTGGAGGTGCAGGGAAGCTTCCTTCATGAATCCACGTGGCTCTTATGTTCAGGCACACCAAAGACAGATACACAGGCACACACAAATACAGACAGACACACACACAGAGACAGACAGGCACACACAGAGACACACACAGAGACAGACAGATACACACATACAAAGACAGGCACACACAAAGACAGACACATGAATATAAACATACACACAAACAAACACAGATAAACAGACTCAGAAAGCCAGACAGACAATCAGACACACACACGTACACATAAAGATAGACACGCACACACACAGAGACACCCTTACAACATTCTTCCACATCTACATAAAGAACACACACACATACACAGACATACAAAGGAGACAAACACAGAGAGACACACATAGATCCAAGCATTCACACACAGATTGACACAGACAGACACACAACCTCACACGCACACAGATTCATACACACACCCACACACCCTGACACACACACACGCATGCACACGCACTGCCAGTCTGTTTTGTTCTTGTATACCAGAATCACAGGCGGCGGCAGTGGCAGCTACCTCCCCATCTCTATAACAAGCCCGCATTTATTTGAAGAGTGTCAGGAGGTCATTCCTCAGCTAAATAGTGTCATTCCCATCCATTCCCTCTCCTCCTAGGACCTATTCCACCATCCATTCATCATGCCCGTATCTCCAGCCGCAGGGCCTCCCAGACGCCCGGCCGCCCCCTTCTCTGGCACAGAGGAGCAGCAGCAGCCACGCTGGGGGGCTGGCCTCCAGTCCCTGCCCCTGGGTCTGACATTGCTGTTACCCCGGGGCTTTCATCCTGCGATCACTGACCCCACTTGTAGCCAAGAGGGCAGAGGCACAGAGAAGAAAAATGCGTTTGTTCGTTCATTCATGTATTCGTTCAAGATTAGGTAGGAACACTTGAAATTGCCATTTTTAAAGATCAAAACCAGTCAAATATCAACAAATTAAAACAGTTCATCCTAATATTTAATGAGTGGGTCCCTCAGGCCAGGCATTGGGCCAGGCCTGGAGATGCAAGGATTCACCCGATGCTGACATTCTAGGGGGTGAGACAGACGATACACAGAAAAACAAATACGTGAATGACACCTTCAGATGGAAGGGAGTGCCAGGAAGAAAAGAGCTTCAGTGTGTCTGTAGTTCCAACTAGCGGGAGGCTGAGATGGAAGGATTGTTTGAGCCCAGGAGGTGGAGGAAGATGCAGTGAGCTATGACTGTGACACTGCAGTCCAGCCAGGGCAACAGAGTGAGACCCCATCTCAAATAAAAGGAAGGAAGGAAGGAAGGAAGGAAGGAAGGAAGGAAGGAAGGAAGGAAGGAAGGAAGGAAGGGAGGGAGGGAGGGAGGGAGGGAGGGAGGGAGGGAGGGAGGGAGGGAGGGAAGGAAGGAAGGAGGGAAGGAGGGGAGGGGAGCTAAAGACAAGGGGATGGGGCATCGTTGGGTGGAAGCCTTACTGCTTTGAACAAGGATGTCAGGGAGGATTTCTCTGGGAAGGTGACATTTGAACAGAGACCTGAATTAAAGTGGGAGGCTCAGCCCCTTGGGAACTTGAGGCCAGCTGGTTTACAGGCAGAGAGAACAGCTAGTGCAAAGGCCCAGAGGTAGGCATGCGCATGGCTGCGGGGGCAGCAGGGAGGCCGGGTGGCTGGAATAGAGGAAAAAGAGGAAAGGGTGGGGGAATGAAGGCAGTCGGGCAGGAGGAGCCCAGGCATAGGGGCAGCTTGAATTTTATTCAAGCGTGATGGGATCCATCACAAGAAAGTGATAGGATCTGACTTAATGTTGCCCACATCACTACTTTCTCAGCATATGCCTGCGAGAATTCACTACTTTCTCAGCATATGCCTGCGAGAATTAAAAACCTAAGGCTGGGCACAGTGGCTCATGCCTGTAATCCCAACACTTTGGGAGACTGAGGCAGGCAGATCCCCTGAGGTCAGGAATTCAAGACCAGCCTGGACAACATGGTGAAACCCTGTCTCTACTAAAAACACAAAAATTAGCGAGGCGTGATGGCACGTGCCTGTAGTCCTAGCTACCTGCAGTCCCAGGTACTCAAGAGGCGGAGACAGGAGAATCGCTTGAACCTGGGAGATGGAGGTTGCAGTGAGCAGAGATCGCACCACTGCACTCCAGCCTAGGTGACAGAGCAAGCCTCTCTAGATAAATAGATAGATAGGTAGATAGATAGATAGATAGATAGATAGATAGATAGATAGATAGATAGACAGATAGATAGATAGAGATATTCTATATACAGAGATACTCTATATAGAGAGAGATTATAGAAAGAGAGGGAATTAAAAACCAAGACTCGCACAGATCACCGCATATAGATATTCACGGCAGCATTACTTATAATGGCCAAAAGGTGGAAGTAGCCTAAAAGTCTGTCATCAAATGAATAGATAAACAGACGTGGTCTACCTATACCCTGGAATATGATTCATCCATAAAAAGGAACAGAGTCCTGACACACACGACCACAGCATTATACTATGTGAAATACACCGGTCACTAAAGGACAACTATTATGTGATTCCACGTATATGAAATACCTGGAATAGGCAACCGCAGAGAGACGGAATGTAAACCAGAGGTTGCCAGGGGAAGAGGGAAATGAGAAGTTATTGCTTCAGGCAAACAGAATTTCTGTTTGGGGTAATAAAGCTTGGGAACTAGATGGTGATGGTTGCACAATGTTGTGAGTGTACTTAATGCCACCGAACTGCACCCTTAAAAATGGTTAAAATATTTTGTTCTTCTTGAATTTAAAAAAGGGAAAAAATTGGTTAAAATGGCAAATTTTATGTTATATGTATTTCACCACAGTTACAATAAAAAATAATAATTGGCCGGGCACAGTGGCTCACTCCTGTAACCCCAATATTTGGGAGGCTAGGGTGGGAGGATCACTTGAGCCCAGGAGGTCGAGGCTGCAGTGAGCCATGATCACACCACTGCACTCTACCCTGGGGACAGAGTGAGACCCAGTCTCAAAAATAATAATAGTAATAATCACTGCTGGATAGAGATTAGTCCAGAAGGGGCAAGGACGGCAGCAGAGAGGCCAAGAGGAAGCCACTGCCTTTTCCTGGGCTCACAACCATAACAGTCAGAGCACAATGTACCCAAGGTGTTTCAGTGACACCATGACAACAAGGACTCCAGCCCAGGACGTTGGCCTCTACACCTTCCCTGTGCCAGTCTGGCTTTGGGGACTTTAGGAGTAGAATAGTGGCTTGGAGTGAGGGCTCTGGGAACCTGTGTTCAAATTGCAGATTTGCCCCACTCCTAGCTCTGTGACCTTGGGATTGTGACCTCAGCTCTCTGAGCCTCAGTTTCCTCTTCTGTTGAGTTGAGATCATAATGGCACCTACCCCAGCGGTTGTCGGGAGGATGAATTGGGATAAGGTAAGTCAAGAGCTGCCTCCATGCCTGGTAGCAGAAAGCCCTCCAGGAGCCATAATTCACCAAGTAACTGTGTGAGGCCTTTTTGTTTTGCTTTTATGTGGGTTTTGGTTTTGTTTTTGTTTTTCAAGATGGAGTCCTGCGATTTTACAGGCATTTACCACCATACCTGGCTAATTGTTCTATTTTAGTCGATACGGGTTTCACCATGTTGGCCAGGCTGGTCTTGAACTCCTGACCTCAGGTGACCCGCCCACCTCACCCCTCTTCTTCTTCTCTTCCCATGTCACCCTGCATGCTGTCTCCTCCCCTCCAGGACCAGCTTCCTAGGTGCACAGCCTGCATAGTCCACCCACGGCCTACTTCAGAAGGCCCCCATACCTGGTTTTAATGCTCCACTGCCACCATCTTGAAACTCTTAATCACAGTCAAGCAAGGGGCCCCATATTTGCATTTGATACCACCCAGTCCTGCCACTTCCTTGTCCAGGTTCTCATTCACAAAGAGAAGCACATTGCCCCTTACTGCTTTGTAGGAAAGTAATTCTCAAACCTCCAGCCAGAAGAAGTGGGATGCATGAGCCTTCTTCATCTCTCATTTCATGCCCTTCCCCTATTTTAAAAGCCTTCCCTAGAAGAATTAGCAAAGTCAGGGAATGGGAGATGAGAAGACAACAATGAAAATATTCCAGATTGCCTCAAGCTTTCTCCTCTCCTCATTCCAGAAAGGCAGGCTGCCTTGGGGACAAGGAGTAGTGAACAAGAGAGAGACAGCTGGTATTAGAGAATGTCCCAAAGCTCCTCTTGTCTAGAGAGTCTCGAAGCTAGCTGCGTATCAGAATCTCCAGGAAAACTGATTTGAAAAGTGGATTCTCTGGCCCCACTATCTCCTGGGGGTTCTGATGAATCTACTGCAGACAAATAGAATCTAGGCCCCTCATGATTCCCCACAACACCCCACATGATCAGACCCCAATCCTCCGACACATTCCCCTTCTGTCAACCACAACCATTTCTTCTATCTGGAGCACTCTCCCTGGATCTTACCAAGGCTGGCTTGTTGATGTCATCCTGGTCTCAGCTTAAAGCTCAGGTGCAGTGGTTCACACCTGTAATTCCAGCACTTTGGGAAGCTGAGGCAGGTGAATCACTTGAGACCAGAAGTTCAAGACCCAGCCTGGGCTGGGCAACATGGCAAAATGCCATCTCTACTAAAAATTTAAAAAAAAAAAATTAGCCAGGCCTGATGGTGAATGCCTATAGTCCCGGCTACTCAGGAGGCTGAGGCAGGAGGATCACCTAAGCCCAGGAATTCAAGGCTACAGTGAGCTGTGATCATGTCACCGAACTCCAGCCTAGGCAACAGAAGTGAAACACTGTATTAGTCCATTTTCACGCTGCTGATAAAGAGATACCTAAGATTAGGAAGAAAAAAGGTTTAATTGGATTTACAATTCCACATGGCTAGGGAGGCCTCAGAGTCATGGCAGGAGGCAAAAGGCACTTCTTACATGGCGGTGGCAAGAGAAAAATGAGGAAGAAGCAAAAGTGGAAACCCCTGATAAAAATCCATCAGATCTTATGAGACTTACTCACTATCATGAAACTAGCATGGGTAAGATCAGTCTCCAGGATTCAGTTACCTCCCCCTGGGTCCCTCCCACAACAATGTGGGAATTCTGGGAGATATAATTCAAGTTGAGATTTGAATGGGGACACAGTCAAACCATATCATTCCACCCCTGGCCCCTCCAAATCTCATGTCCTCACATTTCAAAACCAATCATGCCGTCCCAACAGTCCCCCAAAGTCTTAACTCATTTCAGCATTAACCTAAAAGTCCACAGTCCAGAGTCTCATTTGAGACAAGGCAAGTCCCTTCCACCCTTAAACTCTAAAATCGAAAGCAAGCTAGTTAATTCCTAGATACAATGGGAGTACAGGCATTGGGTAAATACAGTTCCAAATGGGAGACATTGGTCAAAACAAAGAGGTTACAGGGCCCATGCAGGTCCAAAATCCAGAAGGACAGTCAAATTTTAAAGCTCCAAAATGATTTCTTTTGACTCTATGTCTCACATCCAGGCCATGCTGATGCAAGAGGTGGGTTCCCATGGTTTTGGGCAGCTCCACCCCTGTGGCTTTGCAGGGTACAGCCCCCCTCCCAGCTACTTTCATGGGCTGGCATTGAGCGTCTGTGGTTTTTCCAGGTTCATGGTGCAAGCTGTCAGTGGATCTACCATTCTGGGGTCTGGAGGATTGTGGCCCTCTTCTCACAGCTCCACTAGGCAGTGCCCCAGTAGGAACTCTGTGTGGTGGCTCCCACCCCATATTTCCCTTCCACACTGACCTAGCAGAGGTTCTCCATGAGGGCCCTGTCCCTGCTGCAAACTTTTGCCTGGACATCCAGGCATTTCCATACATCTTCTGAAATCTAGGCAGAAGTTCCAAAACCTCAGTTCTTGACTTCTGTGCACCCACAGGCTCAACACCTCATGGAAGCTGCCAAGACATGGGACTTCCACCTTCTGAAGCCATGGCCTGAGCTGTACATTGGCCCCTTTGAGCCACGGCTGGAATGGCTGGGACACAGGGCACCAAGTCCCTAGACTGCACACAGCACAGGGACCCTGGGCCCAGCCCATGAAACCACTTTTTCCTCCTGGGCCTCTGGGCCTGTGATGGGAGGGGCTGCTGTGAAGTTCTCTGACATGGCCTGGAGACATTTTCTTCGTGGTCTTTGGGATTAACATTAGGCTCCTTGCTACCTTTGCACGTTTCTGCAACTGGCTTGAATTTCTCCCCAGGAAATGGGGTTTTTCTTTTCTACTGCATCATCAGGCTGCAAATTTTCTGGACTTTTATGCTCCATTTCCTTTTTGAAACAGAATGCTTTTAACACACCCAAGTCACATTTTGAATGCTTTGCTGCTTAGAAATTTCTTCCACCAGATACCCTAAAACATCTCTCTCAAGTTCAAAGTTTCACAAATCTCCAGGGCAGGGTCAAAATGCCACCAGTCTCTTTGCTAAAATATAGAAACAGTCACCTTTGCTCTAGTTCCCAACAAGTTCCTCATCTCCATCTGAGACTACCTCAGCCTGGACCTTATTGTTCATATCACTATCAGCATTTTTGTCAAAACCATTCAACAAGTCTCTGGGAGGTTCCAAACTTTCCCACATTTTCCTGTCTTCTTCTGAGCCCTCCAAACTGTTCCAATCTCTGCCTGTTACCCAGTTCCAAAGTCACTTCCACATTTTTGGGTATCTTTTCAGCAGCACTCCATTCTACCATTCTGCTGGTACCAGTTTACTGTATTAGTCCATTTTCACACTGCTAATAAAGACATACCCAGGACTGGGAAGAAAAAGAGGTTTAATTGGACTTACAGTTCCACGTGGCTGGGGAGGCCTCAGAACTATGGCAGGAAGAAAAAGGCACTTCTTACATGGTGGCAGCAAGAGACAAATGAGAAAGAAGCAAAAGCGGCAATTCCTGATAAGCCCATCATATCTCGTGAGACTTATTCACTATCACAAAAATAGCACGGGAAAGACCGGCCCCTATGATTCAATTACCTCCCCCTGGGTCCCTCCCACAACATGTGGGAATTCTGGGAGGTATGATTCAAGTTGAGATTTGAATGGGGACACAGCCAAACCATATCAAACCCTATCTCAAGAAAAAAAAGTCACCTCCTAGGACCTAAATATAAATGAGGTTCCCCGGTCCCTGTCACATCCATCCTATAATCTGTGTTGGGCCCTCATCACAATACAAAGTGACCTTATTTGTATGTTGTCCATTTTCTGTCTCCCCAGCTAGAACATAAGTCATGTGAGAGTGAGGGTCTCATCTGTCTCAGCAGCATGGTGGCCTTGCTGCCTAGCCCACTGCCTGATGTGTAGCAGGTGCTTAGTAGATATCAGCTGTATCCATGAATGAATGAATCTGGATTTTTAGCAAGAGCTTTGGTGATTCTGATGCATCCAGTCTGAGGGCAGTTGGGAACTGGTGGCCTGGTCCAATCTCCCTTAGAAATGCCCTCTGTACCCCATCAGCCATTTCCTGCATATCCCCAGTGATGAGGAGGCTCATCCCCTTTTCAACAGCCCTAACCGTTGACAGGGTTGACCTGTATTTGTCAAATCTGCCTCCCCAGAGCTTCCATCCAAAGGCCCTTTTTCAACCTTCCAGGCCTCTCCAAACAGACCTAATTCCTCCATCAGATATCAGCCCCTCAGAGACTCAAAAGCCTTCAAGTCTTCAGACAGTGCCTCCCCAAGCCCTTCAATAATTCCCATTTGTAAGTTTCACCGCTGCTACCCAGGAAGGACCAGGATTTAATGGAAGGAAGCCTGCTCCAGATTGGACACCTCTCATTTATTATTCTTTGACAACTGGCTTCATCTTCAAAATGTTCCTCCATGAGCTTGGATTTCTTCCGTATTTAGGCAGAAAAGTATCTAAGAAGCAACCCTATTCAAAGCAAAGGCTGTTTAGGGGAAAGCTCCCAGCTCCCACAGCACACCACTCCCCAAAAATAAAAACGAGTGTTTTCATGGTCCAGAAAGATATTAAGTAGGCTGGGTGTGGTGGTTTATGCCTGCAATCCCAGAACTTTGGGAAACCAAGGCAGGAGGATTGCTTGAGCCCAGGAGTTTGAGACCAGCCTGGGCAACACAGTGAGACCGCATCTCTACAAATAATTTTTAAAAGTATCCAGGGTGTGCTAGTGCACACTTGTGGTCCCAGCTATTCAAGAGGCTGAGGCAGAAGGACCACTAAAGTCCAGAGGGCAGCAACTGCAGGGAGCTCTGATCCTGCCACTGTACTCCAGCCTGGCTGGCAGAGTGAGACCATGTCTCTAGAAAACAAAGAATAAAAAAGAAAGATATTAAGTAATGAGGAGTTAAAGAGTGGAGATGAAGGGACTTTTCTTCAGGATGCTTACGGTCTGTTTGCAAAGAAGAAAAGCAAATTCACATCCATCTTCACTAGGTCCAACTGGAGGATCACAGGCCCTGTGGGGCCATCTTTAAGATAAACTGCAGACCAGCCCAACCAACCTAGCACATGGCTCTGCAAAAGACAGAGTGAGATTCTGTCACTTTCCATTCAAGGTTTTTCAGTTCCAAACCCTAGCTGTGTTGTTGGGGAGAAGTATATGGATCAAAAGAGGACTGAGGCTAAGTTTGGAAATCTTTTTCTATTGGTCAGGTGTGGTGGCTCATGCCTGTAATCCCAGCACTTTGGGAAGCCAAGGTGGGCAGATTACTATGAACCCAAGAGTTCAAGAGCAGCCTGGATAACATGGTAAAATCTTGTCTCTACAAAAAATAAGCAAAATTAACTGAGTGTGGTGGTGTACACTTGTAGTCCCACCTACTCAGGAGGCTGATGTGGGAGGATCACTTGAACCATGGAGGTGGAGGCTGCAGTGAAGAAAAAAGAAAGAGAAAGAAGGAAAGAAAAGACAGGAAGGAAGGAAGGAAGGAAGGAAGGAAGGAAGGAAGGAAGGAAGGAAGGAAGGAAGGAAGGAAGGAAGGAAGGAAGGAAGGAAGGGAGAGAGAAGGAAAAAAAGAAAGAAGAAAGAAAGAAAGAAAGAAAGAAAGAAAGAAAGAAAGAAAGAAAGAAAGAAAGAAAGAAAAGAAAGAAAGAAAGAAGGAAGGAAGGAAGGAAGGAAGGAAGGAAGGGAAGGAAGGAAGGAAGGAAGGAAGGAAGGAAGGAAGGAAAGAAAGAAAGAAAGAAAGAAAGAAAGAAAGAAAGAAAGAAAGAAAGAAAGAAAGAAAGAAAGAGAGAGAGAGAGAAAGAAAGAAAGAGAAAGAAAGAAAATCTCTTTCTGACCATTTGAGAATTGTTCCTGCAGGCAGGGCTGGGAGCTCAGTCCCAGAAACCCTGAAAGTGCATTTCCTCTGTGGGAAGGCCTTGGGGTGAGTCCGGTTTGGAGATTACACAAAGGAGGCCATGAGTCCCTGAGTGTAATCCAAGGAGACTCCCAGCTACTCACACGATTGCCACCCTGGGATGCTGAAGAAAGGGCTCCAGAAAGGCTGTCTCCACCCCCAGGTGATTTTCTGGTGCTTTCTACCAAGCCTTCAAGAGGTGAACCCCAGTTTTACCCCAGAGAAGCACTGGAAGGGTGATGTCATGCAGTAGAGAGAGTCACTGGACAGGAGTTGCGGCCAGAGGAATAGCTTCCAACCCACCAGGAATGTCCATTGGCCAAGCCCAGTGGGAAGCCAGTGAAAGGAGAGCCCATGGATGCTATCCAAATGGGTCAACCTCCCAGGCCAGGCAGAGAAAGGTCAGAAAGTGGATGTAGGGGAAGCAAAAAGAAGACCCCCAGCACGTCACTCCAGCCCTGTCCCTAGCAGAGTGCCTAGCACATAGTTGGAGCTCAATAAATATTTGTTGAGTGAATGAACGACAGTCTGGTCTACTTACCTCAAAGTTTTCTACTTTTGGATTTGTCACATTGTTTCTCTTCTCACAAGAATGCCCTCTGCTTCCTGTCTAATCATATCCCATCCTTCATTACATAGCTCAGAACCAACTCTGAGCCAGGAACCCTGCTGGTCCCTTCCCTGTCACTACACCTTGGATCCATCTCAAATCCTGTTGAATCCCTCTCTTTCACACCTCTCACCTACCCGTGGCCCTGTCTTAGTTCAGGCCAAAACCTGAGAAAAAGAAGCCAGACATAAAAGAATATGTACAGAATTATTCCATTTCTATAAAAGTTTAGAAAATGCAAACTAATCCATAGTGACAGGAGACAGATCAGTGGTTGCCCAGAGGTGGAGGCAGGGAGAAGGAAGAAGGGATTAATAAGGGACAGGAGGTGACTTTGGGAAGGTGTCAGGTGTGTACCTCCATAGTTTTTCAGGCATGTACATGTCAAAACTCATCAAATTGTACACTTTAAATATATGTAGTTTATTCTACATCAAATGTGCCTCAGTCAAGCTGGACCCCCCGCAAAGAAACCCTAAATCCCCACAAAAACTTCACAGATCTCCCCATCTCCTAAAAATGCCTGGGTCACTGGTTATTGGACGCTTGCATTAACTCACCCCATGGTTATTTATTGAGCATCTGCTATAAGCCAGACACTGGGCTAGATGCTGATAGAAGGGGTGGGTAGAGGCCAGTCCCAGGCCTCCGTGAGCTCAGTGTCCTGTTGGGAAATAGACAACTGAACTATGGGGGTATGGAAGGTTTCCTAAAGGTGATTCATCTCAGAGAAGACCCAAAAGGCAAGATAGGTAGGTGGAAGTGGGAGGAAGAATAGTTAAGATCGAAGGAACAACAGACTCAGAAGGAAGTGAAAACACTGGAGAATGCAGTCAAACGATAGAAAACTGGGAGAGAAAAGACGCAAGAGATGATACAAAGGAAGGGGATAGGGGCTTGGAAACCAACTATGGGATTGGGATTTTATCCTGACAGCCACAAGGGAGCAGGTTATAAGCACACGAGTGACCTAGTCAGTTTTGTTCTGCAACAAAATCACTCTGGCTGGGGCAGGAAGAATGGATTGGAAGAGAAAGGGTGAGAACAAAATGTCATGGCAAGAGATGGCTTTGGCCTGAACTGAGGCATGACTATGGGTAGGTGAGAGACGTGAGGGAGACGGAATCGACAGGATTTGGGATGGATCTGAGGTGCGGTGAGAGAGAAGGAGCCAGCAGGGTTTCTGGCCCAGGCAGCTGAGCACATGACAGTGGCCACAGAGGCAGCAGGTGTAGGGAGGGAAAGTGATGATTCAACATTGGTAACAACAAGTTTGAGGGGTCTGCAGGCCCCCCTGTAATCTGTTCAGTGAAGTCGAGTAGATAGAGCTGACACTCGGGAGCCAGGTCGTGGGTGGTGTCTCCTTAAGCTATGAGATCTTGAAGACAAGAATCTCCAACATCTTTGCATCCACAGCAAGCTGCACTCAATGCCTGACATGTATTTTTCTCCTAATAGATGTTTGTTGGTTGACCCTTGACTGAGTTCTCTCTGTATACAAAAGCCCTGCTTCAGGGGACATCTATTTATTTATTTATGGGTGAGGTTTCCATGTCTGCTTGCTCTAAGCTCCAGGTAAGGAGAGAGACAGAGAACAACCCTCAACTCCCATGGGCCGACTCCACCAAACCCTCCCTTTGGTTCCCACCTTGGCTCCGCATTCCTGGAAAAGAGCTGGTCTCTGAGTGGCTCCTCTTCATGATCAGTTTGCCCTCAGAAGGAAACAGGACTCTATGTCTGCCAAATATCAGTCATTACACTTTGGATGGCTCTAATATAGTGTTCCAGGAAGCTCTGACCAATGTAAGTTGGGCTGGCAACTCCTAATTCACAGATTGAAGGGTGGAACAGAGAGGTTTAGGAACTTTCCAAAAGCCACGCAGTAAGCCGCAGGGCAGAACCAGGCCTCCTAATGCTGAGTGTGGCTAGTCCCTGACACTGGCTGATGTTCTTTCTACCTACTCTCTTCAAATTCGCCTCTGAGGCAGTGAGGGTTGCAGAATAGAAAATCCCTGCAGAGTGTAGAAGTCCAGTGACCTGCCCACAGTCTCACAGCTAGGAAGGAGCAGGTCTGTGCTTTTTCACTAGAGCAGAAACCAGAATTCCTCCTCTCCTCCCACTTCTCGATGTTTCCAGGGAATCTGTACAATCAGCAGTCACTCTATTTATGTGCACCACTGAGACTGGTTGGAACTGCAAACTCCCTTCTTTGGGTCATTTCATGTCTTTTCCTGGTTTCATATTTAATCTTCCCCATTGAACTCCTGGGGCAAGAACTGGGTCTGATGCATCTTTCTGCTTCCCACCCTTCACCAAGTGTCTTGAGGCTCAACAAATACCTGCTGATTCAGTTTGATTCTTTTTCTTTTTGAGATAGAGTCTCACTCTGTTGCCCAGGCTGGAGTGCAATGGTGCAATCTCAGCTCACTGAAGCCTCCACCTCCCAGATTCAAGTGACACTCCCACCTCAGCCTCCCGAGTAGCTGGGACTATAGGCATGTGCCACCACACCCAGCTAGTTTTTGTATTTTTAGTAGAAACGGAGTTTCTTCATGTTTACCAGGCTGGTCTCGAACTCCTTACCTCAGGTAATGAAGTGGACAGGAGAAATATTTGAAGGAAGGAAGAAACAAGCCATTGACTGAATAATGCCCACAGCCCTGGGTTGCTCTTTACTTACCTGGGTCTCTATCCCCTCCCTCTTTGTCACATGTGTAAAACACTAAGGCAGTCAAATTCGAATCTCTGGGCTTCAGATGCCTGTAGGGTAGGAGTAATGATGGAAAGAAGCGCTTGAGATTTAGGCTGTCAGAATTTGCCTTAAAGGGATCACTCCTCTCATACAGTAAAGGGGACAGGGGAAGGGAGAACAATGATCAGTTCAAATAAACTGATCAATACCCTAATCAAGCCATTGCAGGGTCAGGGTTGCTGATCCATGATCTCCACTTCACAGAGAGGTAGAGCGATTCCTCCAAGTTCACACAGCAAGGGAGTGGCCTATTAGGCAACATAGCATTCATCTAATAAAAACATCCCTTTTGGAAGAAGGTACTGGTGAGTTACCATCCACAGCTCTGGATTCAATCTTGACTTTGCTAATGACTGGTTGTGAAATCCTGGAAGAGTTGCTCAACCTCTCTGCACCTCAGTTTCCTCATCTGTGAAATGGGTGGAATAACAGCGCCTATGCTGATGACACATGGGAAGCGCTTTGCACAGTGTCGGGCGCATGCAATCTCCAGACAAGTTGTCGCTGCTGCTTACCTTCCCAAGAGCACCCGAGAAGTGATGCTAATGGTGGAGATGCCTTGCACCGAAACAGATCAAGAAGGGGACATATTTTAGACCAGAAGGAATTGTACCACCTCTCAGACTTTACAATCATCTGGTCCCAGGCCGCCTGGCCACCTCTGCGCACACCGCGCCTGGAGACTCCACAGGGAACTTGGCCAGGCTGAGAGCTATGTGCAAAATAGCTGAATCAGCGCTCTCCAGAGAGGGACCCAATGGCACCTTTTGAGATCCTGAGGTCTGGTTTCCTCAGGACCTCAGAAATGCCAAAGCCTCTTAGAAAGAGGGAGAAAGACAAACAGGCTCTGGGAAGTTTTAGCATTTGCCCACCAGGAGAGAGCCCTCTTGGAAAAGCCCATGCAGCCTCTGGCCCTGGAGCGCTGACCAGCCAGGGATCCCCATTGGCTCAGGGGGAGTGGGCGGGGCCTGGCTGGGAGTGACACGCCCCCTTCCCGGTGGGACGTTCAGTGGGGCTGGGCAGGGGAACCAGGGCTTCTTACCAGCCACAAGATGTGAGACAGCTTATCCTCACCTCTGCACTATTGACATTTTGAGCTGAGTAATTCTGGGGCTGCAGGAGGAGCGGGGCACCCTTCTGTATATTGTAGGATGTTGAACAGCATCCCTGGCCTCTATCTACTTAGCATCGCCGCTCAATTGCGTCAACCAAACATATCTCTAGGCATTGCCAAAAATGTTCCTTGGAAAACAAAATTCCCTTTCCTACTCTCCCAGTGAGAACCACTGGTGTAAAGGCAGCTTCCCAAAAGAGGAGGGCACAGGAAGGGGAAAGAGACACATAGGTTAACAGTGGTGGGTAGAAGGTGAAAGAAAAGAGGCAGGAAAGGCAAAAGTACCTGCTGGCTTTAGGGGGAGAAAAGGACTTTTTTTAACCCTGAATAGATCACATTAGTATCCCTGGAGATCTGATCCAGGAAGCTCTCAAATCCTCCTCCTTCACACGGAGGCACACCCCTTCCTATTTTTCTTAATAAGAACAGGATTTCATTCTGTAAATATGTATTGATTGCTTTTCGTAGACAAGGCACTTTCATGCATCCATTCCAAATAACTATTCAACAAGTCTGTAATGTTATTGCTATTACTTAATATTTCATCACTAATTATTAATTGAAACCATCATAAGTTGGGCATTTGCCTTGTGCCACGCACTGTGCTAAGCGCCTTACGTTTGTCTTCTCATTTAATCCTCCCAGCAACTCCATGAGGTTATTAGTTTCTTTTATCATTATTATTTTTTCTGGTTGACAAATGAGGAAAATAAGCCTCAGAGTGAATAACTGAACCAAAGGCACCCAGGTTCATACACTTTTTGGTGAATAAATGAATAAATAGCCCTTCTTCCTCTGATATCCATAGTAATGTGTAAATGTACAGAAATTTGTGTTGATGTGTAGGTCTCCTCTGCTAGGCTATGAGCAGCTTGTGGGGGGTGGGAGGTGCTCATTCACAGTGTCTTCTGCAGCCTCTAGTACATTCCCTGGTACACATAGTAGGTGTCCAATACATGTTTACCAAATGAACAAATGAAGGAGAATGCTTTGCACGTTTCTAAGTTACCTTTATAAACACCATCCCCCAGTACCAGCACAAGCCCTTTCCCATAGTAGGGCTCAGTATTATTGAGTTTTGTTCAAGGGGTAAAGGGTAGGAGACGTGCAATGGACACACATCTTTGCAGAATGCTTCTGTTATGTACAGGAAAGCTCCCCTGCAGGGTGACAGTGGCTCAGATAAAACCTATGGGAATGAGCTCTGTGTGAAGGCAGGCCAGCCCCAGCCCTGGGATTGGATATTGAAAGGTCCTTTCATAACTCCAAGTACATAGCTCTCTACACCTCTCTCTCCGAGAAGATAACCCTCACCTTCTTTCTCTAGCTATTTCAAGTTCCAACCAAATGAATGCACTTACTTTCACCTGGAAAAAAAAAAACAAAAACAAACAAACAAAAAAAAAAAACCTTCTTTTTGTAAAGAATAAAGAAAGTCACCCCCAAACAAGGCCCAGTAACACCAGCTACTGTGCAGGGTGCTTCCCAGTTTCCCAAACATCATCTCCCTAAATAATCCCGGTAACTCTCTAAGGCAGGCACCATTACTGCCCCATTTAACAGATTAGGAGACTGAGATTCAGGGAGGCTGGGCATTCCCACCTGCCATTCATGAGCAGGTTAGCATGGGAGCTACTGGGACTCTGAGTCAGCTCCTCTAACGTCAGAGCCCTCTTCTACCTCCACAGGTAAGAGAAGAGCTCTTGAAGGAGATGAGCTCTTAAACAGTAAGTCTCATCTTTTCCCCTTTGCATCTCAGCATCTTTGCTCCATTGCCTTCCCCCATCTCTTACTACTCTGCTTCCTTTTTTTCTCCTATACAAGGCTCTAACACAAATAAAACAGACCAAAACAATCCCTCGTGGCTATTCTCTGAGACACACATACACCTTTTTTATGTGATGGCTGCCATAAAAACAAGTATACACTTTTATCCCCATCCCTCAAATGTGGAAACTGAGGCACAAAGAAGCTAACTGACTTGCCCTCTGTTGCACAGCTGTTAAGTGATGAAGCCAGATTCCAACATAGGAGCACTGGGTCCCAGAGTCTGGGTGTTAACACTATACTCCATCAGCTCCCCCACAGATGGGACTGGTAACCTTTCCAAAAAATGTGTAATTTAGATGTCTTCTTGATTCGTTGTGTTTTCCACTATCACCCCTTTTTTTTTTTTTTTTTTTTTTTTTTGGAACCAAGTGAAGATTTCAGATCCAGCAAGAACAATTAAAATCACGCTCTGAGGCCATAGACCTGCTTCTCCACCCCAATGTGATTCTATAACTAGTCCGAAGAATCCACCCAATGACTGCACTCTCTTGGGGTCCTTGGACAAGCTTTTCTTTCATCCTCTTTCCAAACTGGAAACCCACCCAGCCAGCTGCTCCATTTGCAGACCTCAGAAGATGGGCAAATAAAGCTCAGTCTTGTCTCAGCTCTGCCCATCCATCTCCATTCACTTCTGTAGCTCTCTCTATGTATTCATTCATTATTCATTCAGTCAACAAATATGTATTGAACAACTATGGTTCCAGGTACTGAGCTAGGCACTGGGGATTCAACAGTGAACAAGACAAACACAGTCTCTCTGCCCTCATGGAACTGATATTTTATTAAGAAATACAGACAATATGCACCTAAACATATAAATAGAATAATTCTAGATATTGATAAAAGCTACAAAGAAAATAGACAGAGAGGAGGGCTAGACAGTGACTGGGGATGGTGTGCTTTTAGACAAGGTGGTCAGGAGAGGTTTCTTTGAAGAGCTGACATTTGAGCTGCGATCTAAATGACAAAAGGGAGCCAACCGTGTAAGAATCTGAGGGCAGAGGGGAAGCCAAGTGCAAAGGTCTTGAGGTGAGAAAAACTAGGTCTGTGTGAGCCACAGCAGGGCTGGGGGCGAGGTGAGCAAAAACCAATCACAAGTAGCCCTGCAGACCAGGGAGAGGAGTATGGATTTTATTCTAAGTGCAATGAGGAGTTGTTGGAGGGTTAAAAGCAGAATGACAAAACCTGATTTATGATTTTAAAATATAAGTTTAGTTATAGTGTGGAGAGTAGATTACAGATGAGGGCAAGGATAGAAGAATCAGGGAGCCCGGTCAGGAGGCTACTGCTATAAAACAGATGAGATGGTGGTGGCTTGCACCGGGGTGATAATGGAGGAGAAGATGAGAATTAGATGGGTTGGAATATATTTTGGAGGCAGAGCTAACTGAACTTGCTGGTGGATTGTATGTGAGGCAGGAGAGAAAGGGGAAATCAAGGATGACTCCTAAGTGTGGGTCCAAGAGATTTTCACATTAAGCTGGTCCCATTCTGTGAAATGCCCACCCAACCCACATGAAATGAGAGCCTCTGTCCTCACCATTTTCACTCCTTCTTTTCAAATTTAGGACTTAAGCTAAATTCAAGTCTAGACCACAGGCCATGAGGTCCAGGGAATTCAATGGGACTGTGCTAAAAATATATATATATACACCATTGTAACCACATGTAACCATCTGTGTGGCTGTAACATCATGGGTTATTAGAGTGAGCACGGTCTCCAAAGCCAGTGAGGTCTGTGTTAGAATCACAGGCCTTCACAGCATACCTATAAGCAACTTAATAAGCATTTCTGGGCCTCAGTTTCCTCACCCATAAAATAGGACCATGATATATATCTACTAATTTTTAGATTTGCAATAAAGATCAAGGAACCAGATGTGCAGAATAATCATGAAATAAATGGCTTTTAAACAAAATGTATCTTTTTTGTTTGAGAGACACCCAAGGTCAAGACGTCTCTCCCAGCACCATGTGGCTCTGCATTCTGAGAGGGATAGAGGTGCATGGTCCAAAAGAGTGACCACCTTGGTCCTAATTAAAGATCTAAGGGTGTTTAAGTGAAAAGATAAGAGTTAGGGTCTAGAGAAACTGGAGTCTCACTCCCCTAACCCAAAGATACAACCCTTTATTGCAAATCCTTTGGGTTTGAGAATTCTGGTTCCTCTGCTTTTATGGGCAAATTAGCTCTACAATGTTCAGGTAGGGAGCCGGAGTTATTGTATTCCACTGGACTCATAAGTACCCCTCCCCCTTCATATGTATTGGCAATCCTAACAACTGGGCATAGCTGACACCCCTGTAGTGGGGAGGCCTGAAGGGTGCTGAGAAGACAAAATGAAGATGTGGCCCTAAAGCATCTGGGCTCTGTGGGAGACAGTGTATCTGTGAGATGCCAGAGGAAACATACACAGCTCTCCGTGCACTAAAATGGGTGCTCCCTCACGAGGGAGGGAAAACGTGATTTTTTTTCTACCCTGCACATACTTATTTAGGCAAGTACTGCATACTAATTTGAACAGAGGAACACACTTGGTTATGCACCATGCCAGGTGTCTAGGTAACACCATGAACATTTAGAAAATTAAGCACCAGATTAACTCTTTTGTACCCAAACTTTCCAAAGGAATCACTTCCCTCTTACTACTGATTCTGAAGATTGACATCCTTACAGATCTCATCTCTGTCTCAAAGGGTTAAGTCAACTTCATGTCCATCACTTTGGCCTTCACAAGCCATCTTTCTTCACGTAGGCAGGTGCCTTAGTCTGTTCATCACCAATCCCCCCCACCTCCAGCTCTTATTTTTTCTACCCAAGAAGTTAAGTTGCCAGGGATATGATCTTCCCGAAACTAAAATTTCTAAACCCCTTGCCTCTTTATCGGAATAAATCAGAGGGCAGATTCTTGACATTTGTTATAGGTTAGTTGCATTGTTGTTAACACGAATTTCCATTTATTTAGGAGTGGAAATGTCCGTTTCTCTCCATTTTAGAGTACAGTTAAAATAAACCTTTCTAGCATCATTTATTTGAGAAGAAAGGAGAAAACACCGTTTTCAATCAATCGTTTTGTTCCTTGATATATGTATATACACCTGTGTACAGGGCGCAGGTTCTAAGGTGAGCCCCCCAAAAGGGAAATAAATTCAGGGGAAGGCAAGAGTCACAGAGCGAAGGGGAGTTAGAAGGATGGGGAGCGAATGAGCAGAGGGCTGGTTACAGAAGCCCTCTTGCCCCGGCAGCGGCGCCGCCGATTCAGCACCGCGGACAGCTCCTGTCTTTGTCTTGGTCCAAACTCCGGCCCCGGTGCACAGCCAGGCAGCCACCGTGGCTCACCCCTGCTTTCTCCCGCAAACCTGCTTAGGGAAGAAAGAAAGAGAGAGCAGAGCAGAACGATGGAGAATTTTCTATTCTCTCCCCGCATCCTCCGAACTCGGCTCTGATACCATCCCAACGCATCTCAGCTGCCGATTATAACTCGGTTTCACAGGGAACCTCGCTTCTGCCTACACGGTGTTTGGGTGGGTGTTGGGGGGCAGGAGAGGGCCATGGCGAGTTCAGAATGGGTTTGGAATTCGTTTCACTGTCACTGCCCGAGGCCCCAGCCGGCCGCGATCTGTCCCCAAACAACGCCTCGCCTTCGACCAAAAAAAAAAGAAAAAAAGAAAAAGCGGCGATGCAGAACGTTTCGCGGGTGCCTATCCGGGGCTGTGGACACGCAAGGACCCCCAGACCAGCTAAGCCTCGCCCCAAGACCCACAACCTCAAATCCAGGGAGCTAGAAAGATTAGAAAACGTTTCTTCCCACGCAACCGCGTCCTGGGAAAAATAAAAAACAAAAAAGCTTGCTGAATTATGTTACAATCAGAACCTATACTCCCCAACCCTCCGCACCGTTTCAGCGGCGTTTTTTCTCCCTTTCGCCAAGAAAAGCGTCTGGCTCCGAGTTCAACAAGCTGCACCCACAGAGACTGCTCAAAATGTGTGGATTTTTTTTCTGGTTCCTTTCGTAGGAGCCAGGTTAAAAGGAATTCTTCTCACGTTCAACCCTGCTCGAAATCTGGCTTCTGCCAGAGGGTGAAAAATGCCGTGCACAAAGCTCACTCGCCAAATCCCACACATATACGTAAACAAACACAGCACACACACACACAAACACACACCCTCTAGCCCAGACTCAATAAAGTTACTCGCTTCCACCAAGCTTTAGGGAAGTAGGCCAGCCTAGCTATGATTTTATTCTCACGGAATTTGTTCCCAAAGTGGGGCGCTAGGGTAGGGGTAGACCTGAGAGAGTAAGTTTAAGAACGAACCCTCTCCAACCCCTGCCTACGCACGGAAGGCTCTTCCTGTGGCGGTCTGCGAATGCCTTAGGAGGAAAGAAAGAGACCTCTTCGCAGGTTCCCTAAAGCCTGGGGACCCCACATGGGCATCGGGGTACAGGGAGCCTATCCCCAACCAACCACCCGAAAGACCCCAGTTTCTGCGGACTGATTTCTATTTGCCTCTAAAATAAGATACCTACCCCCCACCCTCAAAAACATCCCTGGAATTTTCTTCGAAACGGCACTCTGTCCTCCCCTTCCCCCTCCCCAAGAAACCTGGCGGAAAAGGCCGCCGCGCACTGTGTGGCAGCTCAAAGGAGTTTTAGAGAGCGCGATCCCGCAGTGGTCCCCGTGGAGCAGAAGGGTGCCCAGCAGGGTAAACATACTCGCCTTGGGAGGAAGGAGCTGGGGTCGCTTTCCCCGGACCCCTCCTGCCTCCCGGGGTCCGCGGCGGAGGGCGCCTGGGGGAAGGGTGGGCGCCTGGGGGGTGGGCACTGTCCCCGCCCCCCAGCCCCTTGGCTCGCGGTGTTCAGCCGAGCTGCTGTGTAAACCGCCGCTTCCCGATGCAGATTTCCCTTTTAACACCTTCTAAACAAAGGCTAATGAGGCCACTGCATCACTCTATCAACACACAATCATTAGCAAGCGAGAAATACACGCGCAGGCACACACACGCGCGCGCGCACGCACACACACACACACACACAGCGCTGAGGCTGCCGAAGTAGGGCCAGTTCTAAAGGAACCCATATTAGGCTAACAAAAAGGAGGTGGGATATGGAGGGGCGGGAGAGGGGCTGGGAGAGAATGGAGAGAGAGAAGGGGAGAGCGTGTTCTCTTGATACCGGAAAAAAGGCCAAGAGAAAAGAAAGAGGAAGCACATGCAGACTGAAACATGGCTGTCCTGGTTGGAGGGAGATTATTAGAAAGTCTGTGGACCCTTATTTTGGAGGATAGGGTCCCTGCAAAGCTCTTCCTCCTAGGTCACAGGAGCTGGAGTGGGGCTGCAGGTGTCTTCTTAGAAATAGCTCCCAAGGTCTGGTTCATGGCCTCTACCATCAGATAGTCTCAGTGGGGCCAGAGGGCCAAGACTACAGCCTTTCACGCCCCAGTACTGCCCGCCCTGAGACCCCGAAGGGCCAGCATCAGCCTCCAGGCCCAGCCAGCTATGCAAGGATGGAGAGAAGCCTGACTGTGCTGAGTGCTCAGCTGGGACCCACTGCGCACCCGGTGCCACCGGCAGCCTGGAATCCAAGCTTCACCCTTGAAGAGGTGGGCCACTCTGTGCTAAGTGTGGGGCTTTCCTCTCAGAACAAAAAATGTCAGGGTTTCCCTCACAGGTTGGAGTTCGGGCTTGCTGCTTTCCTTCTGTCTCTCCCAGGCCCCCTTCTGGCCCCCGGGGATCAGCCCCAGACTTCACCCTCCCAGCAACTGAGTGTGTTTTGCCCAGGGAAGGAGCACCTAGCAGAAGAAGGCAGTCTGTTTTTGCTTGCCAGATAGCCCAAGGTGTGGGACCTCTGGGGGAAGGGTGTATTCCAGGAGAGGGGCTTGCAGTAAAGAACAAGGGAAACCCACACCCCACTGCAGCTCCAGAGGGATCTCTGAGCTGGCCGGCACTCACCAGTGCACTCACTCACTTGGAGGCTGGATCTCAGCCACTGCCCAACCTCCATTTGCTCCAACCCTCCACTTGTTCCAACCGCAGGGTCCAGGGCCTGTCCTACGAGGGGTAGTAGGCCCAGTGGACTTCCAGTCGCTGGGGCCCCTGATGCTACAGCCCCAGAAGTCTGACTCAGTGTTGGCCCACCCCTGCCAGATCCCACAGGCAGGCCCCTTAAAGTTCCAGCCCGGATATTGGACTGGGGTTGAGCCCTGCTTTTCAGTGCTGGGGGGTGAATGCAGAGGAAGATCGGGCAGAGAGTAAACTTGGTGGGGGATGCCATTATTTAATTCCCACTTCCTACAGCTCTCTAAAGGAAGGAAGGAAGAAGGGAGGAAGGGAGGGAGGGAGGGAGGGAAGGAAGGAAGGAAGGAAGGAAGGAAGGAAGGAAGGAAGGAAGGAAGGAGAGAAAAAGAAAGGAAGGAAGGAAGGAGAGAAAAAAGAAAGGAAGGAAGGAAGGAAGAAAGAGAGAAAGAGAGAAAGGGAGGGAGGGAAGGAAGGGAGAAAGGAAGGGAAAAGGGAAAGAAAAGGAAAAGGAAAGGAAAGGGGGGAGGGAGGGAGGGAGGGAGGGAAGGAGGGAAGGAGGGAAGGAGGAGAGAAGGGAGGGAGAGGAGGAATTCCTTGCCTTTTTGATTAAACGTCCCGGGTCGGGCCTGCCCAGTTAACAAGACCGTTAATTAAGCCGAGCACGATTCAACTGACAGGAAGGCCCTGCGCCCCGCAGAGATGTTCTGGAGACCAAGCAGTCCACGGCCCAGCGCCAGTGGGGCACACCAGCCACGACGTCCCCGCCTCCCAGGGTTCCACGCAGGCCGGGACACTCTCCCTGCCTGGGCTCCGGGTCGTTCTCAGCCGGCCATCCCCCAAGGGTTCCCCAGAAAATTCACCACTGGCACCCCATCCACCCCCCTCCCACCCCCGCCATCCCTCTCGCATCCCTGCCCGGATGTCTAGGCCTGAGCACCCGTTGCGCCCCGCCGGCGTCCTCTCTGGCCCGCCTGGGAGCGCACGGTCCCGAAGTCCTCGGGCAAACCCGAACTGCGGAGGGCAGAGGCTGGGCTCGCTGGTTCTCGCCAGAGCGCCACACCAGCCGCTCTCCTCCCGCCTCCAGGCGGCGGGGCCCAGCCTTCACGCCCGCTCCTACTCGGGGGCCCGATTCCTTCCGGCGGCGGGCGGTGCTCTGAGGCGCTGCGGGACGCTGAGTGTGTATGCGAGGCGCGGCCTATATTTACACCCCAAACAAAATAATTACACTTTTGTCGGAGGGAGAAAGCCAGTGATTAGGCGTAGGCTCTTTGCGGCAAAACAGTTTCTCAGTGGTACACCAGTATAATTTTTCACGGCTGGCTGAAATCAAAGAGGGGAGGTAATGAATCTGGCGAGCAATTTAAATTTACAATTTGTAACGCCGCCGCCGCCGCGCAGACCCGGCCGAGAGCGCAGCTCAGAGGCACTCGCTGCGTTTGTTTAATGTTAAAGCCGCGCTGGATCTTGGGGGTGGGGTGGGGGGAGTGTGCGTGTTGGGGGTGGGAGCGGTAATGATCGAAGTCGGGAGAGGACGGGCTGGGTCGCACAAGATGCCACCAAGAGAAGTGGGCAAAGCGCGCGCCTCTCCGGTCCCCCCAGTCACCCGGGCCCCCAGCGCGCGCATTTTCCAATAAAGGGTGCCACTCCCGGCCGTTCGAACAGAGGAGATGCCTTAAGAGGAGCCAGGAGAGAGACTGGCGGCCAGAGAAGACCCCCATTCCTGCTTGGCTGCAGAATCTCCCAGGCCGGAGACTTTCTGGTGAGGAATAGGGAGGTGCAACTGAAACGACCTCTTCAACCCGCGGGAGGGTCAGCTCCAAACGTCCGGAAGAGCCCTCATTCCGGCCGCTGCCCGTGTCCCGAGCTGGAGAACTCAAGAGAGGTATCACCCACGCCCCAGCTCAGCGCTCCTCAAAACTCCCACCCCAGGCTAGTGTGCGCCTCCTCGCCCGTAATTAATTACCGAACTCAAGGGGGAATATGCAAACCGCATATTACTAACTCTACAGGGCTTAAGTGATTGGAAACAGATTATTATCTTGTTTGTCTTTTGTCTGTTTTACTTATCCCGCCGCCGTCTGTCGAGTTGTAATGTTGATACTCTTTACTCTAGGAGGAAGATTTTTATATAGTAAATTCCATCAACATCTTGTATAAGTGACATTGCATCTCCATGCATTACCCTGTTAAGACACAAGCGGTTTATTAGTTACATATAGGAGGGGATTTCGCTGCCTGGTCGCCATCTGTTAGCGCTGTTAGGGTGGGATGCGTCTAATAGCTGGTCTGCTGGCATTTTCCAATGCTGTGCACTGGGGAAGGTGGTGGGCTAGAAAAGGCCGAGTGGGTTCTGGGCAGCTTGGTAGCCCAGGTCCAGGGAGTTCTGGAAGTGGGTCTGAGCTGTACTGAGGGTGAGGCCCCCAACGCAACTCTGGGGGGCTGCAACAAGGACAGGATCGGTAAGTGCCCCTACAAGAGATGGAAGGTCAGACCAGGGCTTCTGGAAACAGAGTCCTCATCTCCTGCAACCAAATATTCAGCCCCAGGTAACCCACACTCATCCCTACTCAGGGCTACTGTCATTTGTTCCCTCTTCCTACGACCTCCCTGGCCTGGTCACATGGTGGCTGGGGCTTGGCTACTCATTGAAGCTCTCTGGGAGATGAGGACCAGTGGGTCTGTCCGAGATTCAGATAGAGCTGAGTACACAGGCCCCCTGACACCACCAGTGGGTGCGCAAAGCCTGGGCTGGAAACACACACCACACAGGACACTATGGATATTTTGTGGGGTTTGGGGGAGAATGGGCTCAGTGTGCCTAGTCTGGAGCAGAGAAGAAAGTGGTCGGATGAAGGTTTTTAATGACCACGGAGCATGTGGCAGGGGTGCAAGTCTTCCCCCCATACCCCAAAATCTGCACGATGCACAGTAAGGAGCACTCATCTCAGTGCTGAGTCGGATGCTGGATTTGGAAGCTCCAGCAGAGAGCCAGGAGAGGAGAACAAAAAAAGAGAGAGAGAGAGAGAGAAATGGAGAAAGAAAGCAAGGGAGAACCAAAGGAAAACGAAACAGAAAGAGAACAGACTCTGAGCACAAGAGAAAAACGGAGACAGAAAGGAAAACAGAGATGTGGCGAGAACTTGGGAGACACAGAAAAAGGCCAGTGAGACAAAGACGGAGAAGGCAGCATGATTCACCTCTGCTGGGAGCCTGAGCACCTCTCTCCTCTCCGGGTTCTTATTTCTTTCCAGCTCTGCCCTGCCAGAGCTCAAGCATCCTTTAAGCCCAGGCGGGCAGAGCCAAGTGCTGCCAGAAACTGCGGTTCCATTCGAAGTCTCTCATGGCCGAGCCTAGGAGACCAAGTGAGATTCACCCTGCCTGTTCCTGGTTGAGCTGGGCTCTAACCAGGCTCACTACTATGCTCTGTAGATGCCTGTCCTCTGACGAGCTAGAGCGTCAGGTAACAGCACCAACAAGCAGAAGTTGTCCGGGTTAGGGATTCCTTTTCCAGCGGGCTGGCTGGTGAGTCAATGCTCCACTCTGTAACCAGCACTCACCAATTCCCTGTCCCTAGCAAGATCACCTCCCCTAGATAACTGTGGGGGACAGTGCTAGACCTGAAGAGGAACGGGGACAAGTGGGCATTCCTGAGCCCCAACACAGGCGTCCACAAATCCTGTTATCTCAACCTCCGAATCCACAAAGGTAAGCGCTGCTAGGAGTACACACACAAACACAAATACAAACATAACCGCCCCCCCATCACACACACACACACACACACACACAGCCTACAGGAGTTGCATAAACAAAAAACTACTGTTTGCACAAATACACACATTTGCAGGCACACACACAGCGACTGGCACACATAGCTCTTCAAAATTCTGCACTCACAGACAAAACCAACCCAGCTCAGTCTCCTATACACAGGGTCTCAAGTATGCACGCCCTCACCTACACACAAACACACACATTCAGGTTTTTAAAAGTACACCTTCACATCAATGCTTGCAAACACAGACACAAATGTGCTTACGTTAATGCACGCGTACACATGAAAACAGCCTCACATTTTTGCGTCCTAAAATAAACATACACACATAGACACAGACCAACAAAAATAAAAGTGCACACGGTGATAAACACAAACATTAGCAGGACCATACACAATTACAAACACACGAATCTGCACACACAAAAACGCACACGCAGAAATGTACTCACAGGATTGATGGTACTAATGCAATAAACAGATGCAAAAATGGAATTCTCAAACAGCAAGTATACACTAACAAGCTCAGGAAATACACCCAAACAAACGTTCACAGCCAAGTGTTGGCACAAACCCCTCTAGCTCCAGCCCTTGGTCCCAGGCCCTACTCCCTCAGCCCCCTTTCCAGAAGCGAAACGAAAATCCTGGTTGCCCATTCCTGGCCTCCCCAACTTGGAGCCCTGGTGGCCACGCTGGCCCCGAGGGAGAGGAGGCCTGGTCCCTTCTCCTCCTCAGACCCACACACCCCCTCCTCACACACACCTGCCAGCACCACCCCGCTCCTTAACACACACACACACCCTCTCTGCTCACACTCTGGGCGCCCTGCCGAGCACGGAACACACGTGCGCCGCTTCTCCTGCGCCCAATGAGGGGACAAACTTGCACACCCAGCCCGCACAGCGTGAATGCAAACAGCGTTTTCATAGTCGCTGGTGTCCCCCGCCTCAGCCGTACGACCCACTCACCACAGTGCCCATAGGCTGACCTGGAATCTGGAAGGTGCAGCGAGGAAAGGAGAGACGTGGTGAGTGCCACCTCCGAGCTGTCTGCGGGAAGACCCGTCCACCCTCAATCTCCCCCTGTCCACATCTCCCTCAGAGCCCCGTGAGCAGCGTACTCAGGCCTGAAACTCTGGAGTTCGGGCCCAGGCCAGACGGCACCCCTCCTCCTCCCCCACCTCCCCACCCTGGGCCTGGGCCTGCGCTCGGCGGCCTGGCAGGAAAAACTACCCAGGTCGCGCGGCCTCCACTAGCTCTCTCCATGAGAAAGGCCCGGCTGGGCCCCAGCCCCGTGTATGACAAAAAAAAAGCCGGGGCCGGCTCCAGGAGCTCGGAGAACAGCGCTGACGCAGCTTCAGGGCGCAGACGGGGCGCGGGGGTGGGGGAATCCAATCTGGGCTGCCTGGGCTGGAGAAGGGGAGGTAGGTGTGGGGCGTGGGGCAACTTCTGCAAGTTCTAGGGATGGTAAAGGGGGCAGGGGTACCTCCCGGACTAGGCCTTGGAACCGGTGATCCCCAAATATTTGTGAGGAGAAAGAGAGAGGAAGAGAGACGCAGTTTTCGTATCGCGCGGCCCCCGCCCCGTCAGCCCCAAACTGGAAGGTAAATACTTACTTAGCCTCCGAACCAGGTACAAGCTAATACTCAACAATACTGATGCCTTGTTTTTTTTGCTCTGTCCGGACCGCAACGCTGTAGCCAATTTAGATATGCTATAAATTTAAGAGGTTGCCATGGCCACGGTGCGCCCATTGGCCGCTGGGCCCCCTACGTGCAGCGCCACGTCACCAAATCTGAATAAGGATGCGCGAATTACGCGGCGACCAGACAAAGATGAGGATCGGGACCGCTTGAAAGTGGGGGAAAGTGCCGGCGCCTCCGCCACCGGGGAAAGCTGCTCCGCAGCGCCGAGACCAGCAGCCACCCGAGATACCTGGGGAAGCCCGGAACAGGCGCCGGGGCGTGCGGCCGGTGGCATGAGGTTGTGAACGCCACCCCCACCCCCACCATCCCACTCCCGGCAGCCCAGCGCCAGGCCAGCGATTGCCCAAGGACTTGATCGGTTGAGTCTTGGTCCGGACCGGACTCGCCCTGCAGCTGCTGAGACAAGAGGCGAAGGGCAGCGGAGGGCCCGGCAGGCCTGAGGGCCAGGGGCCCAAAGGGAGGGCAAGGCGGCTGAAGCCGCCGGGGCACGCGGCTATGATGGTGCACTGTGCCGGTTGCGAGCGGCCCATCCTCGACCGCTTTCTGCTGAACGTACTGGACCGCGCGTGGCACATCAAATGTGTTCAGTGCTGCGAGTGCAAAACCAATCTCTCGGAGAAGTGCTTCTCGCGCGAGGGCAAGCTCTACTGCAAAAATGACTTCTTCAGGTAAGAGGCCGCGCCGCGCTGCTGCCTGCCCGCCCACCGGGCGCGCGCTCCACTGGGGAGCTGGGGAAGGGGAGACCCCCATACCCATCCCAGCCTCCCCGGATCATAAGCTTAGATGGGGAGCGGGCAGCACTTTGCTCTCCTCTTGTCCTCGGTCCAGGAAAGGTCCCGAGCCCAGGCAGAGGAAGAAGGACGCTGCTTCGCTGCCTCACGTTGGCTCGAGGCCGGCTCAGAGCGCTGGCGGGGCAGAGGGAGGAAGCCCTGACAAACTTGCTCTCTATCCTTCTCCGCCCCTTCCAAGCGGCTGCAACCCCAAGACAGAAGCTTCAATCCGTGTCCCGAGAGAGAGGAAAGATTTTTGCCTGAGTTAGAGACGCCTGGAGGCTTCTCGCTCCAGGCAGAAAGTGTGAGCCCATGGACCCGCAATCCCAAACAGAAACTTCTCAGCTCCGGAGGGGGCCCGGCGAGGAAGGTCTCCCCTGGTGATGGGAGGAGAGAACCTCCCCACCCCCATCACGTCCCAACCCCTTAAACATTTCCTCCCATGTTGAAAAGCAGAAACGAAATCGAGGCTGAGAATCAGGACCTCTGGGGTCTAGACTGGGCTGTGGCACCTCCCCAGCACCCCCACCTCTGTGGGCACCCTGGCTGGCCAGGGCAGATCACGTCTCTGGGCCTCAGTTTCCCCAGTCTGGAAGCTAGTAGAGTTTGGGGCAGCTGAGCCCTGCCTGTTTCCCCTGGGCACCCAGAGCCGGCTTTGTGAACAGGAATTCCCCGCGCTGAGGAAGGGGGGCGTGAATCACACCATAGAGAAAGGCAGCCTGCTGGCCCCAGCGACTTCGCACTGGGAATTTGAATAGGAGAAAATGTCAGCCGCTCCTTTACACGTGTAAACTCCCTGGACCCGGAGGCCCGATGCCCCTAATGTAGCAGTGCTTGCAAAGCGCCTAATGATTTTTGATAAGGTGCATATGGCCAATTACGCTGCCGGATAAGGCCAAAAGTGACTTATGGCTTCTAATGCCCTCACTACATCAATGTCACCCAAATTCACCCTGTTTAGAGACATGGGTGTGAGTAGATGCAGGGTCCCCAGAGTCCTGGGTCCTCCCCCATCCCACCCCCAACCTGAGCCTCACCCATCTCCCATTTCGGGAGAGGCTGACTTTCTCCCTGAGCTCAAAGAAGAAAGAAAAGGAATGAGATCAGGAACGCGGGAAAGGGGGGATTTGAGAGATTCCTCTCCTGGCCTTGCAGGGTCTATGATTGTCCTGCATTCACATTCCCCTGCTGCCTGCCAGGCCAGAGGTTTACGGGGGCTGAAATTCATCCCTGCTCTCTAGGGTCCCTCACTATGAGGCCCTGCTGTCCACAGCTCCTGATTAGCTCCAGCGGGTCCCAGAGCGGTAGATTGGAAAGCCTCTCCATTGGTACTGGAAATCAGTGGAAGGTTCCCGCCTTTCTGCTTCCTCCTTCCAGCCTAGGAGAAAGGCTCTCCGCCTCAGGGCTAGGCTCAGCCAGCCAGGCAGATTGGCCCTAGCTAGACACCAGCACACTAGAAAGGATCCAGGAGGCAAAGCCACCAAGTGGCCCAAACTCTCCCCACCTGGCTTCAAATCATTCATGGACTCTGAGTTTGCCTGGAGCAGCCCAGGCAGGCCTGGCAGGGGTTGGATTTGGAGAAGGACATCTTGGGGTGCTCTGGGCTCTCTTCTTGGCTGAAGGCTGCACCCACTGCTCACCCCTTCCCAGCTCAGGAGAATCTCAAAAACCCCAGTGGAGGCATGGCAGTCCCAGTCCCAAAAACAGCTCAGAACATTTGTCCCAGTCTCCTGCTCTGGCCAGAGCACTCAGGATTGGGGTTCCTTTTGACAGATATGGAAAAGGGGACTTCACAGAAGCCAGGTCGGGTGGGAAGAGGTCAGGGACTGGGAAGGACTGGATACAGTCCCACCCCGCAGTGATGGGCACCTTGTGTCCACAGGCGCTTTGGCACCAAATGCGCTGGCTGTGCGCAAGGCATCTCGCCCAGCGACCTGGTGCGCAAGGCCCGGAGCAAAGTCTTTCACCTCAACTGTTTCACCTGCATGGTGTGTAACAAGCAGCTGTCCACCGGCGAGGAGCTCTACGTCATCGACGAGAACAAGTTCGTGTGCAAAGACGACTACCTGAGCTCATCCAGCCTCAAGGAGGGCAGCCTCAACTCAGGTATGAAGCCCGGGCCCCTCACTAGCCTTAGGCCTTAGCACCCTCCCACCGTGCCCAGCCTGGCACTCCCTACTTGGCCCCCGGTGTGCTGTCTGTGCTGAGCTTGGAGCTCATCAGCCCCAGGTAGTTCTAGGGCAAGGCAAGGGGGTTAGAGGCTAGAGAAGAGAAGTGGCTTTGGAGCAGTTTTACAGGAGATCTGAGAGCTGCCAGATCTTCCCCACCCTCCTTCAATTCAGGAGCATTTTCCAAGTTGCCCTCCTCCCCTAATTTGGAAGCGCACAATTCCCCCTTGTGTCATTTGAGCTCCAGGTAATTTCTAGATGCACTGGGAGGACATTAATTGAGGTCTGGAGAGAGGAGGGAAGTGAGAGGAAGATCCAAGCCCCAAGGGAATCTATACCCTCCTCATCCCCTCTCCTTGAAGGTGGGAGTTCTCCAGAGGGTACGCCTCCCCCTACCCTTACCCAGGTACTAGCTGAGACGCGCGGAGAGGGCTTAAGAAGCGCCCATCCAAAGGCCCAGCCCCTCCTGGAGAGAGTGGGCGGGCACCGGGTCCCTGGGGGAGGGGCTGTCGCAGGTTTGGGAGGGAATCCAGAGGGACTGGCCGTAGCCTGGGCCGGCGTGAACCCGCCACTGGATTGAAGAGGCGTCTGGTCGTCGCTGACGCCGCTGTCCCCTTCCCGATCCGTCCGCCCGCAGTATCATCCTGTACGGACCGCAGTTTGTCCCCGGACCTCCAGGACGCACTGCAGGACGACCCCAAGGAGACGGACAACTCGACCTCGTCGGACAAGGAGACGGCCAACAACGAGAACGAGGAGCAGAACTCGGGCACCAAGCGGCGCGGCCCGCGCACCACCATAAAGGCCAAGCAGCTGGAGACGCTCAAGGCTGCCTTCGCCGCCACGCCCAAGCCCACGCGCCACATCCGCGAGCAGCTGGCGCAGGAGACCGGCCTCAACATGCGCGTCATCCAGGTGCGGTCCGGGGCGGGCACAGCTCCTTAGCCCCGCAGGCCCGGGAGCCGGGAGCCTCGGAGGAGTCTCCCGCCAAGCTTCCTTGGCTACGAGCGCGCCTGGTTCTGGTCTGGGAGCAGACTGTAAGCCCGATTAGGGCACTCGCCCGAGGTCAGGGACTGTGAGCCGAAAGACTCCATGTAGCCCTGCTGTCTTCCTGGTGGTGCGATTTGGGGCCAGGTCACTTTACCTCTCTGAATTCCGCCCCCCACCTCGCTCAAGGAAGGTTGTAAGCCTCTCTGGAGTCCGGGATCCCCCTTTAACTCCCACCTTTCGAGCAGAGAAAGAGGCGATGCCCCCTCCCTCCCTGCGCCGAAGCGCGGGCAGACAAACGGCCAGAGGCTGGCTCCGGAGCCGAGGGGCCGAGGCGAGAGTCGTGCGGAAGGGAGGCCTTTATAGAGCCGTCAGGCCGCGGGCGAGCCGAGGACCAGGAAGCCCAAGTCTTTATGAGTCGCCCCACGGGTCCGCGAAATCCTTCACCCTTGGCTGGTTCGCCAAAGCCCCTCTCCACCCCTCCCGGCCTAATCCGTCCCGGCCCCGCCTCGAGGGAGTCCTGGTGCGGAAGAGGCGCAAGGACCCAGCGGGGACAGCCCAGGCAGGGAAGGGAGGAGAAGGGAGGAGAGGGGAGGAGAGGACACTCTGATCCCTAGCTCACAGCCCCCTCCTCTGTCCCAGGTGTGGTTTCAGAACCGACGGTCCAAAGAACGCCGGATGAAACAGTTGAGCGCCCTGGGCGCCCGGAGGCACGCCTTCTTCCGGAGTCCGCGGCGCATGCGTCCGCTGGGCGGCCGCTTGGACGAGTCTGAGATGTTGGGGTCCACCCCGTACACCTATTATGGAGGTAAGGGGCGCCCCGGGGTTCGCTGCTCCGTACCTGCCCTGTTCTGGGAACTGAGGGCAAAGGGTCCTGGCCAGCGCGCTTTCCGCCGCAGGACATCACCCACTCTCTGGACACACAATCACGGACACATGTACACTCACCCACATCTCCTGGACACAAAATCAGACACATGGTCTCACACAGTGATGCACACAGAAGCACACACGAGATGCAGTGACACACTCACCCTCACCCACGCAGGGCACAAGGTGCACTCACACTTGTGTTCAGACACTCCAGGAACACATATCTAGACACGATCGCACGATCACGTACAGATAAATTCTACCCTCTCACACACAGGTACACTCACGGAGACACAACCCCACATAGGCACACACTCCCACCAGTCACACTGAGGCCAGCACTGGTAAATCCGCTTGCATGCCGCCCCCACGGACAGACACACAGCCTTCCCGCCGCCCTGGGCCCCTGTGCCTGGTGTACTTGGTATGAAGTGGATTCTGAGCGCTGGAGGGTAGTGTCAGGGGAGGGGATGGGGGTCTGGATTCATTCCAGGCTGCCTACTCACTAGCGTCGAAGGCAGCAACTCCTGTTCCGTGTGGCGGGGTGTGTGTGCACAGTATCTGGCAGTGTTAGCCCAAATGCCGGCAGTAGATCTGGGCAGGACTATAGCCTACCCTCCAGTCCCAAGCCCCCTGGGGTTCCTACAGACTAGGGGCACAAGGGTTGGGTCAACCCCAGATTTCCACCGTCTTTGGGGCTGCAGAGAGGGAGGAGCCCCAGTTTACAAAGGCCTTCAGATGGTGGTACCAGGCTTGGGCTCAGGGTGAGCTGTCCCCTTGTCACCGCAGCTTTTCCTTCTCTCGCTTCCCTCACACTGGATTGGTGAACCATCCCTCATTGCTTGAGCTCACCGAGCTCACCGTCCAGTTCTTCCCAGGGCTGAAGGCTTAAGAAAGCACCTCTCCTCTTCTGTTCTGAAGCTTCTGAATTTGGAGAGACCCCAGGGCTGCCTATATCTGAGAGGCATCTGCACTTCTGAGTCTTAGCGCAGGTTAAGGAGAGGCAATTTCTCTTAGAAAGTGGGTTCAGTGGCAGTGTTGGGAAGGCAGGAGCTAGGCACCCAGGTAGACCCAGAAGGTAAGGGAAGATAACCCCATCACTAACGTCAGTACATCCGGAAGCCTGAGGGGGGATTAGACCCGACCAGGGCCCCTAGAAATTGTGGGCAAAATGCCAGGCTCTGCTTTCTTTCAGGGCAGAGACCCCACGCAGTGGCAGGGCTCAGGCTGGAGCGCCACAGCCGCCCAACCCTGGACAGCCCCCCAACGCTGGACAGCCCCCATCCTTGGACAGCCCCCAACCCTGGACAGCCCCCCAACCCTGGACAGCCCCCCAACCCTGGACAGTCTGGATGGTGGGCGTGTCTTCCGGGGTCTCCACTCACCGACTGTCTCCACCTAAATTTGCCTCTTTCCCTACAAAATCTGGGCCCAGAGCAGCGAGGTAGTGGGGGAGGTACCGGCCCGGAATTTTTCCCCGCCTGGGTAATTAACCAAGGTTTCCCCGAGGACCAGTTCGCCCCCGCCCCGACCTATCCAACAGCCTCCTCTCCCTGCGTGCTGGATGGGGTGGGGAGCTGGACACGGGGGCCCCTCATTCCGCGGAATGGTGGGGAGGACTCCCCAGCCCCCAGCGAGGCAGCCCCGCCTAATCCGCGCTGGGAGATCCCGGCGGCGGAGACCGGCAGCGGGCGAGAAAGGGGCCGGGCGGCGGGGACGGCGGCTCCCCGTGGGAGCTCGGACAAAGCCCCAGCTGCGGCTTTTGTGCCCTTTTCAGACGGCGTTTGTTCCAATTACCTCCGGCCCGGCCGCCATATGGGCGGAGGCGGCGCGCACGGCGCCGGGGCAGCGGCCTTCGCTGGTTTTCCGGCTCGCTGCGGGCCACGGCCGTCTCCCATCCCTGTCCCTTTGGGGCTCCAAATTCGCCGCTCCCCATCTTCCCCTTCACTTTCGGGGAGAATTAAATTAATGGTTTTAAAAAGTAATTGGCAACCGTTTTAGCTGTTGCTTAAACTGTCTCCTAGCCACGCCTCCAGACACCCCCTATTTGGACAGATTTCAGGGTTTGGAGACGCAAGAGGATGGCAGGGGGCCTTAGATCCCAGGACTCGGCAGGGGGAGTGGATTTGCAGAAGAGACTCAGGCTTCTGGGCGCGCTGGTTTTCCCGCCGTACAAAGCGGGTGCCTGGTACAAGGTGGTCCTTTCGTGAGGTCCCCCACGTCAGTCCTTCAGGGCCCCACCTGGTGGGGGAAGGCAGGATATCCCGAAGGTTCTGGAAAAGGGGCTATGTGAGGAGGTCAGAGGGTTGATGTAGATTTGTTGAGGCAGAATGGGTTTGTAATCCAGAGTCCCTGCACCTCCTGAATTTGTGGGCAAAATTCGCATCTTTGCATTTTCCTCGAGAGAGAGAGCCCATAGCTATCACCAGCTTCTCAAAAGGTCTCAGTGTCAGATGCTTCAGAACCTGGAGGTCCTGGCAAAACCAACCTGGGGCAAGGCTGGAGGACCGAGCTTCTACCCCAAGGCACCGGCGGAGCTCTGGGCATGACCCACAGCATCTTCGTGTCCTCCCCCTCTCCCAAGTCGCTGGAGCTCAGTTTTCTCTGTCTCAGGCTAAGTGAGGCCGGTACAAACGGTCTCACCGGGATCGACGAGGGGGCAGTACTTGGCGAGGCAAAGGACTTGGACTGGGTTGGTGGGGCGCAGGGACCCAATTTAGGGCTCCAAGGTCTTCCCGCCCGGCCCAACCCACCAGTCCCTCTGAGCTCCGACCGCGGCCCTGATCCATTTCGCGCTCTGCTCTGTCCGCTGGTTGGTCTCTGCCAGGTTCCTCTCCCCAGGCCTGTCAGCCTCCGCTTCTCTGGAGGTTCCTGGGACTCATCTCTGATCCACCGTCTTGCGTTCTCTGGGCGCATCGACTTCTCTCCATCTTCAGGCTCACTCCTGACCCTTGCTGCGGTCCCCGGGGTTTCCATGCGTGTCTCTCACCTCGGCCGTCTCACCTCTCTCTGCGTCTTCTCGACTCCTCCGCGACCCTCCGGTGTCTGTGGCTGTGGGGTCTCAGCCGCAGACTCTGCGTCTCTGGGTCTCTTTTCCGCCTTTCTCTCTGCCCCTCTGCGGATCTCTCCGTCTGTCCCTCGCTGTCCCGCATCTCTGTGTCTCTCACCGACTCTAAGACACTCAGGAATCGTTCTGTATCTCTGTGTCTCTGGCCGCCGCTGTCTCTCTCCATCTCTAGGTGTCAGGGAACCCGTGAATTTGAAGCCTCCGAGTTTTTGCCGCGTGTGTCTCCCACGATATCGGAGTCTCTCCCGTCTCTGTGTCTAGTCTCTGGCAGTCTGAGTCTCTTGCCCTTTCGAGATCTCTCATTGTCTCTCTCCCCAACCTTCCCCGTGGGTCTGCGACGTCCACTGTCTCTAGGGGCGCCGGCCTCCGCAGGTCTCTCTAACCTCGGTCGGTGTCGCGCGCTCCCCTCTCTGGCCCTCTCGGGTCCCCTCCGCCTTCTTCACCTTCTCTCACCGCGCCCTGTCTCCTTCCCGCTTACCCCCCGCAGACTACCAAGGTGACTACTATGCTCCGGGAAGCAACTACGACTTCTTCGCTCACGGCCCGCCTTCGCAGGCGCAGTCCCCGGCCGACTCCAGCTTCCTGGCGGCCTCGGGCCCCGGCTCTACGCCGCTGGGCGCGCTGGAGCCGCCGCTCGCTGGCCCGCACGCCGCAGACAACCCCAGGTTCACCGACATGATCTCGCACCCGGACACGCCGAGCCCCGAGCCGGGCCTGCCGGGCGCGCTGCACCCCATGCCCGGCGAGGTGTTCAGCGGCGGGCCCAGCCCGCCCTTCCCCATGAGCGGCACCAGCGGCTACAGCGGACCCCTGTCGCATCCCAACCCGGAGCTCAACGAGGCCGCCGTGTGGTAAGGCCGCCAGGCCGCCCCCCGCGCTCGGTCCCCGGGGGCCCCGCCCCGAAGCAACCTCCTGAAACCAAAACGCCCGACGCGGACACGGTGGGAGACGTGGGTATTCCTCGGGGGTTCTCTCTCGGGTCCGCACTCAACTGGCAGCTGCTCCTCGGCTGGACGCCGAGGGGGGCCGACCCCCATCTCCACTTCACGGGCTCTCCAGGGGCCTCAGCCCACCGCCAGCACTCTCCCGGCAACCGCGAGCAATTTCTTGGGACCAAAGTCAATACTCCGGAGGGTCAAGAGATTTTGAGCACGCTCTAGACTTTCCCGGGGCCCCCACCCACCCACCCAGCCACCGCCACCTTTTTGGACTGAGAGAGGGTGAGGCCAAGAGGCGGAGACGGTGTTATTCCCTCTCTCTGCAATCCGAGAGGCATTTTGTAACCTTATTTCTCGCTGTGCTTTCCCCGTCTTAAAAAAAAAAAAAAAAAAAAAAAAAGATAAGAAAAGGAGGAGAGAGATTGAAAGAGGGAGAGGAAAGGGGACAAGATGAGGAAGAGAGAGATGGAGAGAGCGTCAGCCAGAGGGAGAAGACGGAGAGCGAGCGAGGAACTCGTGTGAACCGGGAGCCACCGGAAGGGAGACCGAGCCACCTGCACGCTGGCGCTCCCTGGTGGCCAATCTTGAGACTCAAGGTCAGCTTCTTTAGGAAGGGGGCTGTGGGTCAGGACGTGGCCAGCCGGGTCCACCTCCCGATCTTCCTTACTTTGACGTTTATGTTGAGCCCGAGGGTGCAGGCCGGACTCGAACACGCGCACATCCTGCTCTCCCCCTGGGTGAGGCGCCAGGGTTGCTGGGCTCAGACCCACAGACCACCCTCCCTGCCCGGGGCCTGGAGGCTGGGCCGTCAGGATGTACAATATAATACTTTTTTGGAAGTTGAACGCTTCTAGTTTCCTTATTTTGTATAAAGAAGAAACAAATAAAGTATGTTTTTGTGTTTACTGTTTATTTATTGTACTCTAGTTATCCGGGGTTGGACATTTTTATATTTTTAAGAGGAGGTAGGGCAGAGTGAGGGAGGGGAAGCAGAAAGAGGTTTACCTAAAAAAAAAAAACAAAAAAACAAAAAAATCAACTTTTTTTAAAAAGAAAGATTAATAAAAAGAAAAAATGTTTTTTCCCTCAGCGCTGTGTGGTTTTCTTTTTTTGTCCCTACCTTGATAATGACTCAGAGGTAATGAAACCATTCCTTTCCCTGGTTCTGTCTCTGACATTAAACCCTTGATGGATGCAAAAACTTCTGCTCACCCAAAGGGGGAGCTCTTCTAGTGACTCCTAGGTTCATGAAAGGGGCTGTCCTCTTTTGACAGCTACTATGTGCCAGGCACCGTATCTCCCCATGCTTTATGTAGTACCCTGCTCTAACACAGGCCTGCCCAGCATACAGTAGGACTTCAGAATGTTTGATGAATGAATGACTGTGTGATTTGTTTGTTGCCAGCACATCAGAAGAATTACAACTTCACTCCTAACTATTCCCGGGTGTAATTTCTGGTGGCCCAAAAAAAGAGCAGGCTGGTAAGCTGATGCTGGTTGTCTGTAAGGCTATGTTAGGACTGAAGTGCCCCTCCTCCCCAAAGTGAGGCTGTTGTGCTCTGCAAATCTTGTGCAGTGCATGCTTGTCTTTAGATAAAGGCATGAGGGAAAGAGTGTCCAGTGAGATTTAGGAGGCCTAAGGCCACTACCTAAAACAAGTCACTCTCCTTCGACTCAGTTTCCCTACTTGCAAAAGCAGGAGTTGGAGAGAGTTCTTTCTACATTCCCTTCCAACTCAAACGTCTGTAATCTCAGCACTTTGGGAAGCCCAGGTGGGTGGATCGCCAGAGATCAGGAGTTCAAGACCAAGAAACCCTGTCTCTACTAAAAGTACAAAAATTATCCAGGTGTGGTGGCGGGCGCCTGTAATCCCAGCTACTTGGGAGGCTGAGGCAGGAGAATCGCCTGAACCCAGGAGGCAGAGGTTGCAGTAAGCTGGTATTGCATCACTGCACTCCAGCCTGGGTGACAGAGCAAGACTCTGTCTCAAAAAAAAAAAAAAAAAAGAGAGAGAAAAAGAAAAAGAAAAGCAGGAGAAAGAGGTAAAAATAAATAGAAGAGTGTCCTGCATTGGGATCACTTTTCACCCGAGCTTGGGGTGAGGGAAACTGGCCCACTGTAGCTGCAGCAGCGGAAGGTGGGGAGCAGACCACCATGGGACAGGCGCATGCTCAGAGCCCCACTGTTCTGCCCTTCTTCTTTATGTGTTCCTCACAAGAATCATACAAGGTGGCTCGCCTTTTTCTTTTCTTTCCTTAGAGCGCATTTGTCTTTATCAGATCAATGCTACTTACTTGTGGAAAATTTAGAAATCTCAGATAAACAAAAGGAAGAAAATGTCACCACCCAGAATCCCAAGCACTATAGAAATGTAGTTGATGCATTTTCTTTTGGATGTTTTTCTTTTCTTGTTTTTTTTTTTTTGTTTTGTTTTGTTTTTTGTTGTTGTTGTTGTTTTTCCATTTTGAAACTTGAGATCATACCCTATACTCAATATGCGGTCATCTGCTCTGGTTCACTCAGCAATAGCTTCCAGATGTATAAACAGATCTTCAGAGACAGAGCTATGTCATTCTGTGTAGTCACTGCTTAAAGTTCTCTTCAACGGCTGAGCCATCCTTCTATAGTTTTTGTTTTATTTTTAACCAATTCTATTGTTGGATATTTGGGTTTGTTTCCAGTGTTTCACCACTTTAAACCACATCAGAATATCCTTGCAGCTGAATCCTTGGACATGTATCAGGGTAGGTATTATTGGACCCCTCAGGGTACTCAGAGAGGCTGAGGGACTGGCCTAAGGTCACACAGCTGGGAAGTGGCAAAGCTGAGATTCAAACCCACGTATTGGTTGTGTTTCTACTTCTCTATGGTGCCCTAATTGTAATGGATTCTAGAGGCCAAGAGAGAATTTGCAAGGTGGACCTCATCTCTGGCGGGTCCCTGAATGCTTTCTGGGCATGTGTGAACTTTGCAGTGGGGCTCACTTAGAACTTGCACCAGAGTGATATGGGGGAAGAGAAGCTAGGGGGAGGAGAGGACTCACCCCTTCCTCAAACAGGGTTGTGACAGGGAGATAGAGGTCAGGGAGAGAGGGGAGGGGAGGAGGTGTGAAAGAGAGAAAGAAAAGGGGAGGGAGGCAGGAGAAAAAGAAGGAATAAGGAAGCAAAGAAGAGGAAGAGAAGGAAGAAAGGTTAAGAGGAGGGAAAGGGGAGATTAAAGCTGTAGGAGGAAGAGCCCCCATAGGTGTTCCAAGTCACATACTCATGCTCCATGCTCATGCTCCATGGTGTCCGGGGACCTCCAGCCCCTACCCAGATAGGACACTTAGACCCAGAGGTGTCCATCAGTGAAGGTAGCAGAGTGAGGCTGCAGGATGAGAAGCCACAGTAGAACCAAGCCCTCTGCCCCTTCCTCCAGGTACAGGCACACACATACACACAAACATGCACCAGACAGACACGTACGGGCCCACACAATGCATACTTACACATGAAAATACATGTACACAACCAAAACACAAGGATATACAGATGCATGTTCACAGGCATATGGATACACACACACACACACACACACACACAAAGCAGCCACATGGACACACAGCTGTGCATGCACACAGAGACACAAATACAAGGGCACAATGGTAGGTGCACACATCTACATACACGTGCACACACATGTACATTAACAGATACCCACAGGCTTGTGTACACAAATGCACACACCTACAATATGTCTAACCCCTGTGGACACACACAAACCCACACACCATGTCCTTGCACACATGCTAACACACATGTACATAGGATATATACCTGCCCCTTGAATACTCACAGCTTCAGTCTGGGAGAACTGGGAGAGGAAGAGGCCCCCTTTTAGTGTCAGGAGACTTAAATAACCCTGGGGTGGCCCATCAAGATCTCCGAGGGTGGCTCCAGAAGCCAGGTTCCAGGAGGGGCGCCATGATTTCTGCATGATCAGTACTTGTGGACACACTCCCCATCGTTCCTTCCTCGAGTACTCACACAAGTGAAGAGGGTTGGCAGCCTAGGTTCCCTGGGAATGGGATGGAGGCAGAACAGAGCAGGGGCTCTGGGATCCAGGACACTACCTGACTGAGGAACTGGAAGTTGCTCACTATGTCACCTTTCTGGTTACTATGTCCCCTTTCTGGGCCTCAGTGTGCTCGTCTGTGAAATGGACTCACAACATCATTTCCTACACCGGGTGTGGTGACGATGGAAAAGAAGTGACTCAGCCTGTGGCCAAGGTTCAGGAAATCTAGGGCCTGGGTGACATCCCCATTTCCGTGTCTCTCTCTCTCTCTCTCTCTCTCTCTCTCCCCCCCCCCCCTCCCCCCCTCCCTCTCTCTCTCTCTCTCTCTCTCTCTCTCTCACACACACACACACACACACACACATGCCAGCTTCCATGGAGGGTAGCAAGAGGAGAGAGAGGGCCTGATTCACACCAAATTCACTCCCACTCCTGTGCGCTCATTTTAATTCCCCAAGGGCTTACTGGGCCCAGGGGCTCCAGGAGGAGACATTCTCCCACCCCGAGCCTGGCACAGTGTCCCTGCAGGTGCACAGCCGTGATACCGGGTGCACATCGTTAAGGAGGCAGTTCCTGAGAAAGGCTAGATGGGGAAGGGGAGCAGTTGGGAAGGGACATTTGTCCTTCAGCATCCACAACCGTTTTCTCAAAGTATGATCGGAGGACAATGCTTGCTACAAATCGTAGCCCTGGGTCCCCCCACTAATGGCTGGAATTGTCCTCTGGATTGGGGCCCAAGATGCTTCACATTTAGCTCCCCAAGAGATTCTGGCACCTCCCAAACATGCAGGACCAGTGCTCAACGTGATGCCACCTGTCTCCAAACCCATTGGCCAGCCTCTCATTCAATCCTCACAATGTCCCTTCGAGATTAACTTTGTTCTTCCCACTTTGCAGATGGAGAGACTGAGGCCCAAGAGGTGAAGTGAGCTGACCAAAGTCACACAGCCAGCGAGTAGCAGAGCCAGGTTTTGAATCGAGAACTTTTGCTGCAAGAGCCCACATTATCCCTGGACCCAGGACAGAGCCCAGTGCAGAGTCTAGTAACTACATGAATGACTGAATGAAAGAATGAATGAATTAATACAATCCAGCTGCTATAAAAAGGGATTCTTTAAAAAAGGGCTTAATGAATACTAGTTCTTACTGATAGCAACCTCACAGGCTTTTGCTTAAAACCCCCTCCCAGGTTAAACAAAGCTAGCCAGAAGAGCAGAGGTCTTCGTGATCATTGCCAAGGTCAGAAGACATAAGGACGTCTGGTTTCTCCATGTTCGCCCTCCTCCCTTTCCTCCTCCATTAATGTATCTGCTCATCTCCTTCTATCTTCATCGCCTGTATTTATTATCTCTTAAAAATAAAAGGTTTCTGAGAGAAAAAAAACATCCCAGGGCATACAGGTAAAGAGGCAAGCCAGGCTCTCCTGCCAGTGCCCTCCAGCACTGGAAAAAGGGGGACCTTGCCTATCCCCTTGCTGCCCCTAGGCTATAATTCTGGCCAACACCAGACAGCTAAACCACATGTACTCCAACCCCGTCATGCATGCTCTCCTCCTGTCCCTGTCCCTGTCTGTCCCTGTCCTCCTGCCCCGAGATATACACCCCACAGAGCACAGGGCTGACCCACTGTGCTTAGGACTAATATTTAAAATGCAGAATGGCTGTGGAGGGTGCCTACTTCCAAGCCTTGTCGTGCAGTAAAAAGATATAAACAGAATAAATTACCTCTCCAGCTTGGATTATGAGACTACCCTTCTCCTGACCGGAATTTTAAGTCCTGCCTCCCTCGTAGTGCTGCACACGGCTGATTTATGGAAACTCGAGCACCTCTCTGCATATTTCTTCTGTTCAGCCAAGTGACCAAGTTTACCCTTCCTATGCCATTAGCGTTATTAACACCTGGGTAACCGATCATTGCAAATGGGCCATTTCTGTGATGAACGGAAGCCTCTCCAGCCGCTTCTCCAGGCCAGCACCACCTCTGGCTTCCTCTTTCTGAATTTTGTGCCAGAGCTCAGAACCATCCTCACCTTCCCCTGCCCCCAGCACCTGCTGATGGGTTCCTGGGGGCTTGGGGAGGAAATGTCTCACCCCAGCAGGTGTTCGTGGCTTTCTGGCAAGCACTCAGGAAGTGACACCACAGCCGGTATTCATTTATTCTTCAGAGAATTGACCAGGGAATGAAACTGAGGCTCAAAGAGGGCAAGAGAGTGGCCGAAAGTCCCACAAAGAGTTTACAGAGGAGATGGGATCAGAATTCATATCTACTAACCTCTTGCTACTCAAAGTGTGGTCCGCGGACCGGCAGTGGCATCACCTGGGAGCTGGTTAGAAATGCATCGTTTCAGGCCCCACTCCAGAACTGCACACCACAGGTTGCACAACTCCTAAGGAACCTGTGTGCATGCTTCATTTTTGGAGCAGTGACTTGGAAATCACACCCAGATTCTCCACGATCCCTTTTTCACTGCCGGAAAACCTTATGGTGTAACTTTTCTTTGTTCGGAAACAGCTGAGATCCCCAGCTCTGTGGTCTAGCTGAGTAAGTGTAGAGGAAGTAGCTGGCTGAGCTAATGATGCCCTCCTGGGCACCTGCAGTATTCCTGTCCATGTCTTCCTCCATTGTAACACCTCAACCCACATCGTGTTTGTGTCTCCATCCCAACCTGAGACCAGGGACCGTGTGACCTCACATTAGGCACACAGTATCTCTGAGCCTCAGCTTTGCAGGCCCTATAAAAAGAGTACAAAAACATCTGACTTCAAGTTTCATCGTAAGGGTTAAATAAGGCCATATGTGTCATAGTCTAAACACAGTGCTTGTCAGAGAGCTGGCCAATAGTAATAAACACAAAAATGAAATAATAAAAAATAATATAGTAATAATAACAATGGCCATTCATTGGATGCTGTCATTATTATCTATTCTTTTTTCTGCTTTGAGGAAGTGCTTAAAACATTTTTTAAAACAAAGACTTGGCCGGGCACGGTGGCTCAAGCCTGTAATCCCAGCACTTTGGGAGGCCGAGGCGGGCGGATCACCTGAGGAGTTCAAGACCAGCCTGGCCAACATGGTGAAACCCCGTCTCTACTAAAAATACAAAAATTAGCTGGGCATGGTGGCAGGCGCCTGTAATCCCAGCTACTCAGGAGGCTAAGGCAGGAGAATCGCTTGAACCCAGGAGGCGGAGGTTGCAGTGAGCCAAGATCGTGCCATTGCACTCCAGCCCGGGGGACCAGAGTGAGACTCCATCTCAAAAAATAAATAAATAAATAAGACTAACTTCACAGCCTTTTGGACAAACATGTAGTTTATTACTTTTCAGAATATACTTCAAGATTACTCATGCTGCCTAATGGAAAATTATGGGGCCTATGAAGATAAGACTGGGAATTGGGTGCAGTGGCTCATGCCTACAATCCCAGCACTTTGGGAGGCTGAGGTGGGTGGATGACTTGAGATCAGAAGTTCAACACCAGCCTGGCCAACATGGTAAAACCCCATATCTATTAAAAATACAAAAAACATTAGCCAGGTATAGTGGTGTGTGCCTGTGATCCCAGCTACTCGGGAGGCTTAGGTGACAGGATTGCTTGAACCCGAGAGGTAGAGGCTGCAGTGAGCTGAGATCACACCACTGCACTCCAGCCTGGGTGACAGAGCAAGACTCCATTTCAAAACAAAACAAAAAAAGACCGGGTCTGACACATAGTAAGAGGTCAAGGCCTAGTGGAGAATAATCTGACATCTTTTAAAAAAGAAATGTGGCTGGGTGCAGTGGCTCATGCCTGTCATTTCAGGACTTGGGGACGCTTGGGTGGGAGGATTGCTTGAGCCCAAGAGTTGAGACCAGCCTGGGCAATATACTGAGACCCCATCTCTATCAAAAACCATTAAAAATGTATAATGTAAAAGTTAGCCAAGTATGGTGGTAGTCCCAGCTACTCAGGATGCTGAGGTGGGAGCATCACTGGAGCTCAGGAGGTTGAAGTTGCAATGACTATGGCTGTACCGCTGCACTCCAGCCTACGTGACGGAGTGAGACCTTGTCTTAAAAAAAAATAAAAATAAAAATAAGTGCATCATCAGGAGATGAACAGATAAATAAAACGTGGGCCGGGCATGATGGCTCATGCCTGTAATCCCCGCACTTTGAGATGCCAAGGCAGGGGGAGTGCTTGAGTCCAGGAGATAAAGACCAGCCTGGGGAACATGGCAAAAACCCATCCCTATAAAAAAATTTTAAAAAACACAACAATTCACTGGGTATGCTGGCTCGTGCCTGTGGTCCCAGCCACTCGGAAGGCTGAGAGAGGAGGATTGCTTGAGCCTGGGAGGTCGAGGCTGCAGTGAGCCATGATCGTGCCACTGCAATCCAGTCTGAGCAACAGAGCAAAACTCTGTCTCAATAATAATAATAATAATAAAGTAAGTAATTAACTAATTAAAGATAAAATGTGGTATATCTATACAATCGAATATGATCCAGCCATAAAAAGGAATGAAATGCAGATACATTCTGATACAACATGGATGAACTTTGAAAATTTTATTTTGATTTAAAGAAGTCAGTCAGAAGAAAAATACACATTATAGGATTCCACTTATAGGAAATACCGGAATAGGTAAAACCATAGAAGCAGAAAGTGGATTGGTGGTTGCCGGGGGTAGTGGGAGGGGGAATAGGGACTGGCTACTAAGTTGATACAGGGTTTCCTTTCCATGTGATGAAATGCTCTGGAACTAGACAGAAGAGGTGGCTGCACAGCCTTGTGAATGCACTAAATGCCTCTGAACTGTTTATTTTAAAATAGTTACTTTTATGTTATGTTTTCACATCATTAAAATATGAAGAAGGGCCAGGCACAGTGGCTCACGCCTGTAATCTCAACACTTTGGGAGGCTGAGGTAGGTGGATCACTTGAGATCAGGAGTTCGAGACCGGCCTAACCAACATGCTGAAATCCCGTCACTACTAAAAATACAGAAATTAGCTGGGCATAGTGGTGCACGCATGTAATCCCAGCTACTTGGGAGGCTGAGACAGGAGAACCACTTGAACTCAGAAGGCAGAGGTTGCAGCAAGCTGAGATCATGCCACTACCCTCCAGCCTGGGCGACAGAGAGAGACTCTGTCTCAAAACAAAACAAAAGAAAACAAATGAAGAAAAGGCCAGGCATGGTGGCTCACATCTGTATTCCCAGCACTTTGGGAGGGTGAGGCAGGCAGATCGCTTGAGGTCGGGAGTTCAAGACCAACCTGGCCAACTTGGTGAAACCCCATCTCTACTAAAGGTACAAAAATTAGCCAGGCGTGGTGGTGCACACCTGTAATCCCAGCTACTCAGGAGGCTGAGGCACAAGAATCACTTGAACCCAGGAGGCAGAAGTTGCAGTGAACCAAGATCCCATCACTGCACTCCAGCCTGGGCAACAGAGCAGACTCTGTCTCCAAAAACAAACAAACAAACAAAAATCTGAAGGAAACAAAATACAGTTTTGTTATACTCTGGGATTTAAGGAAGACTCAAGCCCAGCTAAACACAAAACCCCATGCCTAACAAAGAGTGTTTGAGAGTCTGTGTTATAATACCAGTTGCAGGTTGTCTGGTTTTAGCTTCTGACTGCAGATATTGTTGAAGAGTTTGCTTTGCACCCTCTTTTTGGCAGGGGTGGTCCCCGAAATAAAGATCAGCCTCATTATGTGATGCTCCCACCAAGGCAGGGTTTCCTGAAGTGTGGGATGGATACCCCTGGAGAACCAGGTATTTTCAGAGATGCCTAACATTCCATGAGGAAGTCACTCTCCTTCCAGCTCTCCTTCAGCACTTCTGATTGTTTTAAGGAGAAATCTCTGTTGGGGTTTAGCATGTCTTAAGTGCCCTATAACGCTTGCTTATCCAGGCGACCATAGGCTCAGGCTTGGAGACTTGGTGGGCAGAAGCTAGTAACTATGTAACGATATAGTTTTGTTTTTCATTGTATCTATTTCCATACATAGTATCTAATTCTGGGAAGTGATACTGTTTCTCCATTTAGAGTGGGGATACCATTTTCTTTCTAACAGTATTGAAAGCTTCAAGAAAAATGCGAATGAGGGAATAGTAAAGATGATGCATGAGGCCAGGCACCATGTTGCATACCTGTAATCTCAGTACTTTGGGAGGCTGAAGCGGGAGAATGTTTTGAGCCCAGGAGTTCAAGACCAGCCTGGACAACACAGTGAGACTCAATCTCTACAAAAAAATGTAAAAATCAGCCTGGCATGGTGGTGAATGCCTGTGATCCCAGCTGCTTGGGAGGTTGAGGTGGGAGGATCTCTGGAGCCCAGGAGGTTCAGGCTGCAGTGAGCTATAATCACTTCACTGCACGCCAGCCTGGGCAACAGAGCAAGACCCTGCCTCTCTAGGAAAAAAAAAAAAAAAGATGACTCATGGGGATCTGGCAAAACCCTAGGTGGCAATATGGGTTTGGGGATGATATTTCAGGAATATGCCTACTCAGAGACAGCTGGTCCCCAGCTGGCCCACTCCAGGTCACTGGAGCTCTCTCTGTAGTAACCACACAGCCCCATGGGATTTTCAGTTTGGCACTGGCTTTGCCATGTTTGTGCTGTGTGACTGCGACAAGGTTACTTACCCTCTCTGGGCCTCAGTCTCTTCATCTGAAGTTTGTGGGTGGAAAGTGCACCAAAGACCCTGGAGCCAAGTTGTGCAGACCTCTGACTTGTCTGATTTCAGGTTGAGGCTGCAGTGAGTTATGATCACTCTACTGCACTCCATCCTGGGCTACAGAGCAAGACCCTGTCTCTCGAAAAAAAGAAAAAAGAAAGATGATGCCTGACTTCCTGAACTTTCTCTTCATTTGTTCATTCATTCAATTATTCAGCAAACATTTTTTAATGGCTTAGTGTACACCAGGCACTCCCTGGACTTCCTGGGCTCCACGTAAGTAGAAGAGACTTTGGTCCCAGTCCCCACAGAGCTAATATTCTGTGAGGGGACACAGACAGCAACCAAAGGAGAAAGGGAGCAATAACTTCAAATCATGGTAGGAAGAGAGAGTGATGAGAGCGAGAAACTGGGTGACAGGAGGGGTACTTGGCAAGGATGGCCCAGAGTACAAGTGGGGTACTCACCTTGAGTGCAAAATGTACCGGGGTCACCAAAAGCTGAGTAACAAAAATAAATAGTTCTTTGGTTTTGGTTTTGGTTTTTGATACAGGGTCTCACTCTGCTGCCCAGGCTGGAGTGCAGTGATGCAATCACAGCTCACTGCACCCTCAACCTCCCAGGCTCAAGCAATCCTTCCACTTCAGCCTCTGAAATAGCTGGAGCAATAGACATGTGACATGACACTCAGCTAATCTTGTTATTATTTGTGGAGACAGGGTCTTGCTAGGTTGCCCAGGCTGGTCTCAAATTCCTGGGCTCAAGTGATCCATTCACTTCAGCCTCCCAAAGTGCTGGAATTACAGGCATGAGTCACCATGCCTACTCCCCCAAAATACATATATAATATATACGTATCACATATATTATATATAACATATATAATATAATACATTACATATATTATATGTATTGTATGTATTATACATAACATATATTATATATATTGCATATTAGATATGTTATATATTGTATATTTACATATAACATATTATATATAATATATATTACATATATTATATGTATATAAATTTTGTAATAAGCTAGGAGGTGGGTGTGTTGCACACCTATGGTCCAAGCTACTCCAGAGGCTGAGGCAGGAGGATTGTTTGAGCCCAAGAGTCCAAGGCTGCAATGAACCATGATCGCACCACTGCACTCCAGCCTGGGCAACAGAGCAAGGCTCTGACCAAACAAACAAAAGAGACTACCCTGACCTCTGCTTCCGGGTGGCAATGCAATTGGGGGTACCAGCCTGAAGACTAGCAGCAGGGAGGCCGGGGGAGGCTGCTGGTTCCCTCAGGTGAGGGACAAGTCTGTTGGTGTCTTTTGTTTACACAATGGTGCATCTTCTCCCTGGAAGCCTTCGAGGGATGCTTTCATTCCCCATTAAGCAGCAAAGGAAACTGAGGCTCAGAGAGGTGAATGCACCTGCTCAGGATCCTAGCTAGTAGGGAGCAGAGGTGGGATTTGAACCCATATTTTTATATACCTGGCTGGCCTATTTTCTGCCCATCTCACCATCTCAGAAGAATGGGCCTACCATGTAATTTCAGTTTAACCTCCGTTTTCTTCATCTGTAATATGGGTCAAATCATAGAACCCACCTCCAAGAGCTGAGGTAGTCAAAGAAATATGCCACAGGCAGGCTAAGTCCCCATTCACTTTTACCTTAAAAGAACACAAAAAAGGTCTTTTCTCACTCGCCTCTCTCTCTGCTGGCTCTACCCTAAAAGGAGAAAGTTTGGTATTTGTTCTTCAAACATTTATTTTATTTTTTAGATCTTTTTGGAAGGGGAAGGATTGGGGAAGGTAATCAGTTTTCAGACTTAAGATAAAAAATCGCAGGAAAGGGTCGACTTGACTCTTTATAATTAATGGGGCGGCTTGTAATAGGATTCTCCTGCCTGTGGCGCTCCCAGGAAACACCTTTTTACATAAGATATTGCCCACACCGGAGTGGCAGTGGGGTGATTTATGGGGTTTCTTGCTCCAGAAAACCTCTCCTGGGGTTGCCCAGCCAGCGGAATTTATCAGGGAGTTTGGAAGCAAAGCAAGAAACCTGCCCGTGACATTTTTGGTGGAGTTTAAAAAGCACAAACACCGGGGAAGAGAGAGGCCAATGGGACAGGGGTAAGGTAGAGAGTGTTCATTTACATTGGGTTTTCTACAAGCAGAGGCTGAGATGGGGATTCTGGGCACGTGGCTTACTAAGGCGGGGGCGCTCCCAGTAGAATGAATGAGAGGAGCAGAATAGAGAGACGCGGGGAAGCCAGGCTCAGACACAAGTTCAGGTGGAGTCTGGACCCTGAATGGTATCCATGGGGTTGCCCCACTTTGAAATGAGGGGATCTGCTTTTCCTTCTTCCTTCTTCCTTCTTTCTTCTTTCTTCTTACTTCTTCGTTTTCTTCCAGACAGAGTCTTGCTCTGTCACCCAGGCTGGAGTGCAGTGGCACAATTTCAGCTCACTGCAACCTCCGCCTCCCAGGTTCAAGTGAGTATTGTGCCTCAGTTTCTCAAGTAACTAGGACTACAGGTGCCTGCCACCGCCTGGCTAATTTTCTGTATTTTTAGTAGAGATGGGGTTTCACCATGTCGGCCAGTCTCGAACTCCTGACCTCAGGTGATCTGTCCACCTTGGCCTCCCAAAGTTCTGGGATTACAGGTATGGGCCACTGCACCCAGCCCAGGAGGGGCTGTCTGTATTTTTTATTAATATATGTCTATATTAGCCAGTCACTGGCTGTGGGCCACCCGCAGGCAGCTGTGACCCCACACATCTCTGGACAAGAGGACCCCCATGGGTAATTCTCTGGACGGGGTGCAGCTGAAGTCTGTTAGCAGCCAACACATCCCAGCGGCTGGGGGATGATTGCACCTACCTGGTTAAAGGATCTGAATCCAGGAGTGGAGGGCACCAGTAATGTCCACTGCAGAGGCAAAGGATGCCCAGGACAGGACATGGAAATCAAGGCTGAAGGGAGGCAGGCAGGGAAGATGTCTCATGCTGAACTCTTCCAGGACTTCCCTCATGCTTAGGAAGAACCAAAGCCCTGCAAGGCCTTTCATGATCCGGTATCCTTTCTGTTGACCCCTCCCCTGTGCTCTGTCTGTCTTCTATTATCTTCTACTATTCTCCCCTCACCCCTTCCCTGCAGCCACCCTGGCCTCCTCGAACATTCCCACCCCAGGACATTTGCACATGCTGTTTCCCCTGCGTGACCCACATGCCTCCTCCTTCATTTCCTTCCAGTCTCAGCTCGAACTTCACCTTTTCAAAGAGGCCTTTTTTGATCACTCTCTCTCTCAGCTAACTGTAATAGATTAAGAGATGTAAGAAACGGAGCAATCAAACACAACATGGGCCGGGCGCGGTGGCTCGTGGCTGTAATCCCAGCACTTTGGGAGGCTGAGGCAAGATCACTTGAGCCCAGGAGTTAGAAACCAGTTTGGGCAATATATCAAGACCTTCGCTCTGTTTTAAAACAAAAACAAAAACAAAAACAAAACGCAACATGAAGACTATTTAGATTCTGATCCAACAAACTAATTCTCTCTCTCTCTCTCTCTCTCCCCCCCCCCTCTCTCTCCACTCTCCTACCACCCCCCCAACCCCCCTTTCTGGATTTTGTTTTGTTGTTTTTTTTTTTGAGATGGAGTTTTGCTTTTGTTGCCCAGGTTGGAGTACAGTGATGCAATCTCAGCTCACTACAACCTCAGCCTCCCCGGTCTTAGCAATTCTCCTGCCTCAGCCTCCCAAGTAGCTGGGATTACAGGTGTGCGCCACCACAGCCAGCTAATTTGTGTATTTTTAGTAGAGACAGGGTTTCACCATATTGGTCAGGCTAGTCTCAAACTCCTGACCTCAGCCTCGGCCTCCCGAAGTGCCGGGATTACAGGCGTGAGCCACCGCACCCAATCTTGTCTTTCTTTTTTAAGACAAGATCTCGTTTTGTCACCCAGGCTGGAGTACAGTAGCACAATCACAACTTACTGCAGCTTTCAATTCCTGGGCTTAAGTGATCCTCCTGCCCCAGCCTCCCAAGTAGCTGAGGACTACAGGCATGAGTCACAACACCTGGCTAAAATGTTGTGTTTTTTGTAGAGATGGGGTCTTTCTATGTTGCTCAGGCAGGAATTTTTTTTTTTTCTTATCTGTTAGAGATCCATACTGATATACTTGAGGAGTAAAACAGTGTAATGTTTAGGATTTGTTGAAAATATTCCAACACAATAAATAGCCCCCCACCCCTTCCTTGCCATTCTCTCTCCCCTTATCCTGTCTCATCTTTCCTCAAACCCCCTATCAGTATCTGACACAGTGTATTTTTATTTGGGGCTTTGCCATTGTCTGTCTCTTTCCATTAGAATGTAAGCTTCCTGAGGCCAGGGCTTTTGCTGTATCCTGTATGTATGCCTGGCACAGAGTAGGTGCTTAATAAATATTTGCTAAATAAATGATCAGATGGATCCCTAGACTCTTCATTCTCCAACCCCTTTTACTCCCTCCTTTTGGATCCCCCGTCTCAGACATCTACACAGATGGTTGCCCAAGCCAAACTTGGAGGCCACCCTTGGCCCACCCCCTTCCCAATCAATTCCTGAGTTGTGTTGACTTCACCTTCTTAATTTATCCAAACTTGTTGCCTTTTCATGCAAACCACATGACCTGGTCTAAGCCTCCAGGGCCCTTCCCAGGGCTACCCAATCAAACAGAGATCAGTCCGGAGCTGGTCCTCCAGGCAGCTTATCCCAGAGCAGAGAAATTTTAGCTCACCTGGAGTCCCACCTCCTCATCCACAGCCACTCACTCATCCACTCCTTCCTTCTTCATTGTAGTAGAGACTGCTAGTTACCCTCTAGTCCCAAGTCTTCTTTTTAGAAATTGAACGCTGAGGCCAGGCGCGGTGGCTCAAGCCTGTAATCCCAGCACTTTGGGAGGCCGAGACGGGCGGATCACAAGGTGAGCAGATCGAGACCATCCTGGCTAACCCGGTGAAACCCCGTCTCTACTAAAAAATACAAAAAACTAGCTCGGCGAGGTGGCGGGCGACTGTAATCCCAGCTACTGGGGAGGCTGAGGCAAGAGAATGGCGTAAACCCGTGAAGCGGAGCTTACAGTGAGCTGAGATCCAGCCACTGCACTCCAGCCTGGGCGACAGAGCGAGACTCCGTCTAAAAAAAAAAAAAAAGAAAAAAAAAAAAGAAATTGAACGCTGAGCTTTAGCTGGCTAAGTGTCCTCCCAGCTAGAGACTACATTACCCATACTTTCTTACAGCTGAATGATTGGGTCTTGGCCAATGGGCTGTGAGCAGAAGGGAAGTGTGCCACATCCGGGTAATGCCCTTAAAAGGAAACATCTTGCCCTCTACTTTCTCTTTCCCCTTACTGCAGCCTTGGTAATTATGCGCCAATTTTGACCAGACACATGAGAACAACATTTCAAGATACGGTGAAGCAACAGAATAGAAAGAACCTGCCTGGTTCCCAGTATTTCCTTGTGGAGCAGAGCTGCCTCCCTGCCCTGAAATAACACTGTAGTTTTAGATCTTTTTATTATAGCAGGTTAACCTATACCCTTACACATTTGCTCCGTATGGCAAAGACTTCTTGTCATCCTCAATATCCATTCTATTCTTGGTTTTTTTGTTGTTGTTGTCGTTGTTTTTGGTTTTGGTTTTTTGGTTTTTTCTTTTCAGGCAGAATTTTGTTCTATCGCCGAGGCTGGAGTGCAACGGCACAATCTTGGCTCACTGCAACCTCTTCCTCCTGGGTTCAGTGATTCTCGTGCCTTAGCCTCCCGAGTAGTATGGTAGAGCACACCACTATGTCCAGCTAATTCTTGTAATTTTAATGGAGATGGGGTTTCACCATGTTGCCCAGGCTGGTCTCAAACTCCTGGCCTCAAGCAATCTGCCCATCTTGGCCTCACGAAGTGCTGGGATTACAGGAATGAGCCACTGTGCCTGGCCCGTTCTATTCATCTTCCTCTATAGCAGAACCTCTGACTTTGGCTCAGTAGCATGGCTGACTTTTATAGAGACTACATTTTTCAGCCACCTTTGCAGCTAGTTATGGCACATGACTAAGTTCTGACCAACGAGCTATGAGCAGAATTAGTGTGTAGCAACATTTTAAGTGTCCTTAAAGAGAAGGAAGTTTCCCTTCTTCATCTCCTCCTCCTTCCTGCTGCCTGGGATTAGCATACAGTGGCTGTCTCTCCAGCAACCACTTGGGACCATGAGGTGACCACGGGAGTAGAAGCCAGTCACAGCTATGCAAGTAGAGCAAAGGAGTCTGAGTCCCCGACACCAGTGGACACAACACCGGCCTTGGAGTGCTTAATTCCAAACTTGTATTTGTTTATTTATTTTTTGTTTGTTTGTTTGAGTCTCCCTTTGTCACCTAGGCTAGAGTACAGTGGCACAATCTCGGCTGCCTGCAGCCTCCACCTTCCAGGTTCAAGCGATTCTCCTGCCTCAGCCTCCCAAGTAGCTGGGATTACAGGCATGGACCACCACACCCAGCTAATTTTTATATTTTTAGTAGAAACAGGGCTTCACCATGTTGGTCAGGCTGGTCTCAAACTCCAGACCTCAAGTGATCTGCCCACCTCAGCATCCCAAAGTGCTGAAATTAAAAGCATGAGCCACTGCTTCCAGCCCTACTTCCAAACTTTTAAGTGAAACAGAAACAAACTTCTATTCTGTTTAATGATCTTATCTTGTGTTTCTTGAATCGTCAAACTGAACCGAACCCTAACTGATTCTTTTTAGAAGTTGAACACTGAGCTTTAGCTGGCTAAGTGTCCTCCCAGCTAGAGACTACATTACCCGTACTTTCTTACAGCTGAGTGATTGGGTCTTGGCCAATGGGCTGTGAGCAGAAGGGAAGTGTGCCACATCCGGGTAATGCCCTTAAAAGGAAACATCTTGCCCTCTACTTTCTCTTTCCCCTTACTGCAGCCTTGGTAATTATGCGCCAATTTTGAACTCATTCGTTCATTCTGAAATGAACCAGAAACACAAAGCAATGGAAATAGGTGTGCAGGTCCAGAATGGATCTCCCAAATCCCCCTGCCATGGGACACGAGGTGTCCAGTCTGACCCAGAAAGCCCTGGAGGAGCTGGACATGGAGGTCCCCGGTCAATCGCTCTCTGTCCCCATGAGAACAAAGCATCCCACCAGGCAAGTGGGAAGACCCTTGGGTCCCCACACCAGGCATCCTGCAGTGAGCAGCTGCCCATCTCTGGACCTCACCATGCTCCTCGCCATCAGCATGTTTGCTCTGCCAGGCCTCCAGGAAGCTCAGGCAGGAGGCTCCAACTCAGAGTAATTTTCCAAGCCCCTAAGGTGGATGGAAAATTAGGAAACTGCTGGGCGCAGTGGCTCACGTCTGTAATCCCAGCACTTTGGGAAGCCAAGCTGGGTGGATCACTTTGAGGCCAGGAGTTCAAAACCACTCTGACCAACCTGGGTAAAACCCCGTCTCTACCAAAAACAGAAAAATTAATTAGACGTGGTGGTGCGCTCTTGTAGTCTCAGCTACTCGGGAGGCTGAAGCAGGAGAATTGCTTGAGCCCGGGAGGTGGAGGTTGCAGTGAGCTGAGATTGTGCCACTGCACTCCAGCCTGGGTGACAGTGAGACTCGCCACAAAAAAAAAAAAAAAAAAAAAAAAAAAAAAAAAAAAAAGAAAGAAACTTAGGAAACTGTCTTCCTAACAGGCTTGAATTTTAAATGTTGGAGGTGTCTCTGGGTTACCCCAGCCCTAACCATTACTTACACCAGTCACTTCCAAAAGAGACTTTTACCCAATCTGATTTTTAAAATCTCCCTATCTTCATAAAATACTGCTGCCCAACTCCTTAGCAATATGATATTGAGTTTTACTTTGCTCTTCTTGTAAGGGCAAACGGCATGAACTCCCAGGTTCCTGGGAGCAAATATAAAAAGTGGATCCAAAGAGAAGATTGCCCTCATTTCGCTGAGGGCCAACCTGAGATAAGACTCAAATCCAGGCAGCTCGAAGCAAATCAATTCAATCCAGCAGACATGTATGAAGTGTGTACCAGGCCGGGCGCAGGGGCTCACGCCTGTAATCCAAGCACTTTGGGAGGCCGAGACGGGTGGATCACGAGATCAGGAGATGGAGACCATCCTGGCTAACACGGTGAAACCCCGTCTTTACTAAAAAATACAAAAAACTAGCCGGGTGAGGTGGCGGGCACCTGTAATCCCAGCTACTCGAGAGGCTGAGGCAGGAGAATGGTGTAAACCCGGGAGACAGAGCTTGCAGTGAGCTGAGATCTGGCCACTGCACTCCAGCCTGGGCGACAGAGCGAGACTCTGTCTCAAAAAAAAAAAAAAAAAAAAAAATGAAGTGTGTACCCCATCCATCGGGATCCTTTCGGTCTATGACAGGAGATCCAGGCGTGTGCAGAAAGGGACATTTACTGGCTTACAGAAATGAACAGCTACGGGTGCCCCCCTATTCCCAGCTAAAGTCCTGAGGGCCACTCTGATTGGACAGCTTGGCTCCTGGCCCACCCTTGAACCAATCACCATGAGCATGGAAAATGTAATGCTCTGATTGGCTCAGGTCGAGGTCACATACTCCTCCCCCAGATTCAGTGACTTTCCTGCAGGACTTGTCAGAGCCTTTATATGAATACATGGGCAAATGGAACAAACAGTATTTCCCAAATGGCTTTAATTTTGAGTGAACACTATGAAATTGGGAGATGTGTTATGTTGGGCCTGCAATTGGCTGGAGCTGAGTAGTGGCTAAGTCCTTTAGACGGAGCATAAGCCCTCCATTTGGCTCCAGTCCCCATCACTCCTTAGTGTCTAGCCCCCAGGCTGCTTCACTGTAGACATCCAAGTTTGATGTCTGGCTAGTGATTACATCACAAGTCCCAAATGCAACAATGTGAAGCACCACATTAAGGGGGAAATCAAGTAGCCCTCAATTACTGTGTTTATTCCCTCATCAACGTTGACACAAGTATTCATGCACTCGTGGACACAAACACACATGCATGCAGGTACACAACTACACAGGCGCACACACAACCACAGAGGGGACTTAGGATACAAAGTGTTGTGGTCTAAATGTTTGTGTCCATCCAAAATTCACAAGTTGAAACCCTGACCCGCATGGTTTTAGGAGCTGGGGGCTTTGGGGGATCATTAGGTAATGGGGAGAGGACCTTTATGAAAGGATCACTGCCTTATAAGAGAGGTCTGAGGCCAGGCACAGTGGTTCACACCTGTAATCCCAGCACTTTGGGAGGCTGAGGCAGGCAGATCACTTGAGGTCAGGAGTTCCAGACCAGCCTGGCCAACATGGCAAAACCCCATCTCCACCAAAAATATAAAAATTAGCCAGGCATGGTGGCCTGTGCCTGTAATCCTAGCTATTCAGGAGGCTGAGGTACAAGAATCACTTGAACCCAGGAGGAGGAGGTTGCAATGAGCTGAGATCACACCACTGCACTCCAGACTGGGCAACAGAGTGAGACTCCATCTAAAAAATAAAATAAAAATAAAATAAAAATAAGAGAGGTCTGAGAGACATCTTTCCACCATGGGAGGGCAATGTGAGAAGATGGCTGTTGATGAGGGCACAGGTCCTCACCAGACACCAAATCCTCACCAGACACCAAGACCAGTATCTTGGTCTTGGACTTCCCAGCCTCCAGAACTGTGAAGATGCATTTCCATTGTTTATAAGCCACCCCATTTATGGCATTTTGTTATAGCAGCCCAAACGGACCAAGACACAAAGTCAGTCTGAGTCATCACTTCCCCACATGAGAGTCAGACCATCCTCGGCAGGTGCTGGGACATTTACTCTGCCCTGAACTGGGCTCCTGCCAAGGCTGAGGATGGGGTTGGGGAGGAGCAGGCCTGAACCTGGGTCCCCCTCCTCATGTCCCTGCCCTGCGTGGGGCCAGCTCTGGGGTGAGAGCACCTCAGAACGAAAGGCGAGATTCCAAGCCTCTCTGTCACCTGGCTTTAAAACTAGGAAGAAGGACTAGATGGAGGTGAGGTCCCTGGAGGCAGAGGTGTTAGGGTCATCCTGGGGAGGGGACACAGGGAGCCTCAGCTGCTAGAAGCCACAGGGAGCCAAAGGGGCCCCCAGATTCAGGAGAGGGACCCAGCTAGGGTGGGAGGCTGGGCATATCTCAGGCAGGTACACACACCTGGTGGCCCAGTTTGCAGTGTTTTTATGCAGCCTAGACAAACACAGAGAGGCCCCTGCTCCCCATTTCCCCAGCTGAGAGGCCAAGAAGGCAAAGGCAGAATTGGAAGAGCCTCTGCCTTTGGAACCTGTCCCTGCTATAAGTCATAGCAGCCATGACCTCAGCTTCAAACACTCCCCTGTCTCCTGGCTCTCTCCCTGTGCCTCATCCCTGCTCTTGGTGTTCCTTGGGTGTCAGCCAGGAAGGGCTAAACTGAGTTAACTGACATGTGTTATCTGGACAGGGTCAACAGCCCCCTCGGCTTCTTATCTCCAACTCGTTGAGACCAAGAGAGAAGCAAACAGCAGCTGACAAGTCTCCCAGGAGGGGAGCCAACAGCACGAGACCATGGGTGGGGAGGCCCGGCTGGGAGACAGAACACCTGGAGCTGAGGTGGGCTCTGCAGCTCATCTGGAGGAGCATGGGTTGGGGGACTATCATCACTGGCTGAACCAATCCAGGGAGGCTTCAGGGAGGAGGCTGCACTCACACTGGGCTGTGAAGAACGTGTAGGATTCAGAAGCATAGCAGGCACGGCAGTCAGGGGACAGAGCTTAAGCAAAGGAAAGGAGGTGTACGAGCCTGAGTGGTTAGACACATGAGCCTCAGATTTCTACATATCAGGGCTCCCATACGGCTGGATGACCCAGACTAAGTGGCTGAACTACTCCATGCCCCAGTTTCCTCGTCTGCAAAAATGGGGATAATAATAGTATCTACCACGTCGGTTATTAAATGAAACAGCTGCTGAAGACCATAGCATACTGTAGGTGCTCAACACATGAATAAATTCTAGTTCCTCTCATTGTTTGGGGAAGAATGCTCAGGAGACAGTAAGAATGGACATTTATTGAAAGACTAGCTATGTCGTGTCCACAGTAACAATCCTCCAATCACCCATGTTATGGATGAGGAAACTGAGGCACTGAGAAGGAGCATCCTTTGCTCAAGATGCGCAGGCTGCTAAGCAGGAACAGATTCCAGGCTCAGGTCTGACTGTGTCTAGCACTGGTGCTCTTAATGTCTCCTGTGTTTGCAGAATTCACAAAGTATGACTCCAAGCAAATGCGGCTGGCTCCTGGGGGTTTCTGGAGCTGATGGGTGGCGGGGTTGAGGGGGGTGGTCCCTGGCTACTGAGAGCTGCGTCTGGAGTTAAAGAGAAAATGAGACCAAGGCAGCAGGGGCACAGAGGGAGGTCACGGTCGCTCTCAAATCTTGCTCTTCAGAAAAGGAGGGGTTGGCATGGTGCCTGTAATCCCAGCACTTTGGGAGGCCAAGACAGGAAGATGGCTTGAGCCCAGGAGTTCAAGACCAGCCTGGGCAACAGAGCAAGACCACATCTCTACAAAAAATAATTTAAAATTGGCCGGGCATGGTGGCAGATGCCTGTGGTCCCACCTACTCGGGAGGCTGAGGCAGAAGGATCGCTTGAGCCCAGGAGTTTGCGGCTGCAGTGAGTTAATGATCCTGCCACTGCACTTCAGCCTGAGCAACAGAGCAAGGCCCTGTCCCTAAAAAACAAAGAAGGAAAAGGAGGAGGCATCTGGCAAAGGGAACAGCTTGAGCAAAGGAAAAGAGGTGGGAAGTGGAAAGTGGGCCTCCTACAGCACGAGGTGCTGCCTGAGGCCTGGAGAAGGGAAGGCACTAGCCCAAGGTCATACAACCCACATGAGTCAGGAGAGAGGACGTCGCTGGGGGCCAGGATTCAAGTTCTGCCAGGGCCTGTGATGCTGCACAGACCCTGCACTCTCTGAGTTTTGCTTCCCAGCAGGCTGGTGAGGGGTTGGAAAAGGTTCCTGCATGCCACAATCGTGTGGACCTCAGCATGCCCAGCTGGGGTGAGGGCCCCACAAGAGGTAGCCACCAGGAGAACCCAAGAGAGGGTCTCTCCTGCCTGGAGCCAGCCTTCCCCATAGGAGACACTTTGCTGCCCCCCTGTGGCTCAAAGGAGCACAATTTTCGATCCCCTTCTAAGAGAGACTTCCCAGAAGTCGGAGGTTCCCAATTCCAGGCACAGAACCTGCCTCTTCCCATGACGCACAGGTGTGTCCAGACCCACCTACCCTTTCCTCAATATTCCACCACCACCCACCCCCACACAGAGAGTTCAGATCGAGAGTGACCCTGAAAATCAGTTTGAACCTGGATAGATGTCAATTGATGGATACACTGGTGGATGGACAGACAGATGGTCTAATGATGGCTAGATGGATGAATGTATCAATGTATGAATGGATGGATGGATGGATGGATGGATGGATGGATGGATATGTTGATGGACTGATACACTGATGAATGGACAGTCTAATGAAAGAGGATGATGAATTAATGGATTATAGATGAATGGATGGATATGTGGATGGATGGATACACTGATGGATGGAAAGACAGTCTATTGATGGATAGAGAAATGGATGGATGAATGAATGGATGGGTGGATGGACTATAGATGAATGGATGGATATGTGAATGGATGGACACACTGATAGATGGACAGTCTAATGATGGATAGAGCAATGGATGGATGGATGGATGGATGGATGGATGGATGGATTATAGATGAATGGATGGATATGTGGATGGATGGATACACTGATGGATAGACAGTCTAATGATAGAGGAATTGATGGATGGATGGGTGGATGGCTTGTGAATGAATGGATGGATGAATTATGGATGAATGGATTATGGATGGATGAATGGATGGATTGATACACCGATGGATAGACAGACAGTCTAATGATAGAGGAACTGATGGATGGATAGGTAGATGGCTTATGAATGAATGGATGGATGGATTATGGATGAATGGATTAGGGATGGATGAATGGATGGATTGATACACTGATGGATGGACAGACAGTCTAATAATGGGTAGATGAATGGATGGATGGATAGAGAGATAAAAGATGGATAGTTGGAGGGATAGGTGATCAGGTTGATGGATGGAGAGTGAAACAAGTGATCACATATCCTAGATATGTGATCTTGGGCAAGTTATGTAAACTTTCCGAGCCTCAGTTTCCGCATGTGTAAAATGGGGATGGTAATAATGGTTTTACTTCCTAGTACCTTTGTGAATGTTAAAGAAGACAATGAATAGAAAGTTCTTAGCAGAATTTCTGGTATATAACAAGCACTGGATGAAGACTGGTGTTATTTTCCTCTCCTGCCTGGGCCTGAGAAGTGATAGAACATCTCCCTCTCCTTCCTGACCTGGTCAACCTGGGCTGGTCCGCCAGTTAAAGGAAGCCCATTTAAGATCTCAGAATGGTTGAATTTCTTTCAAGACTGAGGTTTTCAAGTCTTGGCTTTGTTGCCTAAGATGGGGCTTGGAGTCACTTTATTACAGAAGTGGCAACAGGACTGTGGTGTGTCTCCTGTGAGCTCATTGACATGGAAAGATAGGATCCATAGCAGTCACAAACTCAACTCAGAAAATGTTTATTGGCCGGAGTTGTCGGAGAGTCAAAAGGAGCAGTCCTGGAGGGCTTCCTTCAGGAGGCAGCCAGCACAGTTGCACAGGGCAGCTTCCACTGCCATCCACCAGCACTGAGCCCTCCTCATCCAGCCACAGGAGTGTCCATGGGCCTCTCAGGGGTCTTTGGGGCCAGGCTGGGACCCCTCACACCTGGCCCAGGTGGGTTTTCAGAGCCTGCAGCTCTCGGCTGTTGATGTTGTTACCTCCACACACAATGACCACAACTGAAGTCAGAGAAGGTGGCAGGCAGCCCTTGGCCTGGAGCCTCCCCAGGAGGCCTGAGTAAATGGCTGCTAAGGCTGCCCCACAGGCAGGCTCCACCAGCATACGCTCATCATCTGCCGGGATCAGGGGAATGGAGAGAAGAGGGAAAGGGAAGAAGAACCACTTGGTGCTCAGCAGGCCCTGGGCACTGCAGATCCTTGCAGCCATCTCTCCAGCCAGTCAGCCATTCATCTGCTCTGCTGGCAATCCATCACTTGTCTCACGCTCTCCCCATCCATCAGCCTGGCCTCCTATCCCTCCACCCATCCACCTTTTATCTCTCTATCCATCCATCTATTCCTCTATCCATCATTAGACTATCTATCTGTCCATCCATCAGTGTACACATCCATCAACATATCCATCCATCCACCCATTCATAGCCATCCATCCACTCCCCTATCCATCATTTGACTGTATGTCCATCCATCAACATGTTCATTAATCAATGTGTCCATCCATCCATTCATTTCTATACCATTCATCAATCCATCACTTCATTATCCATCCGTCCATCCATCCACTGTCCATCTATCCATTATCCACCTTTCCATTCACTCATACATTCATCCCTTCAATCAACAAGCATCTATTGAGTGCCTACTACCTGCCATGCCCTATGCCAGGAAGGCCCTAGGGACACATCAATGACTAAGACACACCAGCCCTCATGGGGCTCACAATCTGTGATGTAGAGAGATAAGAACCAGGAGGTTATGAATACAGGGAGTGGTACATTGGAGGTCCCCAACCCAGGCAGGGTGGGGTGGGTGATCAGGGGAGGCTTCTTGGAGGAGGTGCTGTGATGGCTGATAGCTCTCAGTCACATCAAACCAATAGGGAGCAGGGCCAGCCAGAGAGAGGAGCAGCATGTACAAAAGTCTGGGGGCTAGAATCAGCAGGACACACTCCTTCTTTACCCTCACCCCTTCCATCTACTTGACGTGTACTTAGTGCACAGTAACTGCACACCTAGCCAGTGCCTGGTGCTGAGGACACAGATAAGAGAGAATACACTCTTGCTAGAGGACGCAGGGACTTCGTGGGTCTCTGAGCCCAGGTGGAGGACAGGGCTCACTCACCCAGAAACTGCTGCACAGCGCTCACAGCCTCGGCGTCCTCCACCACTTCAGAGTGGATCTCGCACACACGCATGCACTCCAGGGCCCGAGCGGCCACCGTCTTGGCACCCAGGCTCTTGGCCACGCTGCAGGATAGAGCAGGGTGGGGCAGGGAGACCAGGGGCTCAGGGAAGAGCTGGTGAATCAGGTTTCTCCCCAGCCCCAGCCACCCCCTCCTATCCTGCAATGGGCTGGTTGGAGCTCAGCATTATAAGTCACAGAGGAGGTGCTCAAAAATCATGTGTCCTTGCTGGGCACGGTGGCTCACGTCTGTAATCCCAGCACTTTGGGAGGCCGAGGTGGGCAGATCACCTGAGGTCCGGAGTTCAAGACCAGCCTGACCAACATGGAGACATTCCGTCTCTAATAAAAATACAAAACACCAGCTGGGGTGGTGGCGCATGCCTGTAATCCCAGCTACTCGGGAGGCTGAGGCAGGAGAATCACTTGAACCCGGGAGGCGGAGGTTGCAGTGAGCCGAGATCGTACCATTGTACTCCAGCCTGGGCAACAAGAGTGAAACTCCATCTCAAAAAAAAAAAAAAAAAAAAAAAAAATCATGTGTCCATTGAATGAGTAACACTGAATGTGCATCAGTGCCTCTGACTCTGCAACCCTGATGGAGCCATTCCTTCCAGAGACCCCAGAAAGCCAAGCATAGAAAGGGATTCTTTTCCATGTTATTCATTAATATCACATCTATACTATAAATACATTTTTTTTCTTTTAAATTTTATTTTTAGTAGTGGCAGGGTCTCTGGCTATATTGCCCAGGTTGGTCTTGAATTCCTGAGCTCAAGTGATCCTTTTGCCTTGGCCTCCCAAAGTGCTGGGATTACAGGCATGAGCCACTGTGCCCCACCTAAATCGATACTTTTTTTTTTGAGACAGGGTCTTGCTCTGTGGCCCAGGTTGGAGTGCAGTGGTGTATTGTTAGCTCACTGCAGCCTTGAGCTTCTGGACCCACATCATCTTCCCACCTCAACCTCCCAGTGTCAGGATTAAAGGCATGAGCCACCACACCAGGCCAATAGCTAATGTTTATTAAATGTGTACAATGTGCTGGATGTATGGATATTGTTTTAATCTTTTCAACCACCCTTTGAGTTAAAAACATATCAGCTCCATTTTACAGGGAGGGAAACAGAAGCTCAGAGAGGTTAAGTAACTAGCTGAAGGCACACAGCTCATCAGTAGCAGAAGACAGATTTAAGTCCAGGCAGTTTGGCTCTGGAATTCATAGTCTTTACCTCTGTGCTTGGGATTACTACCTGCTGGTACCTGCTGTGAGTGGGGCAGTGTGTTTCAGGCCCAGGAGAGCCTTTGGGAAAGCCTCTGACCCCAGAGTGGCCCAGAACACAGATTCTGGAGCCAGGTTGCCTCGTTTTGAAACTTGGCTCCATACCAGCTGTGTGAACTTGGGAAAGTCACTTCACTTCTCTGAACCTTCGTTCCTTCACCTGAAAATGGGCTCATGAGATTATCATGGGGATTGAGTTAAAAAAAAAAAAAAAATTCTTTTGAGATGGAGTCTTGCTCTGTCACCCAGGCTGGAGTGCAGTGGTGCCATCTTGGCTCACTGCAACCTTTGCCTTCCGGGTTCAAGTGATTCTCCTGCCTCAGGCTTCTGAGTAGCTAGGATTAAGGTGCACACCACCATGCCTGGCTAATTTTTTATTTTTAGTAGAGATGGGGTTTCACCATGTTGGCCAGGCTTGTCTTGAACTCCTGACCTCAGGTGATCCATCCACCTGAGCCTCCCAAAGTGCTGGGATTATAGACTGAGCCACTGCACCCAGCCAAGTGAGTTAAAATATTTAAGGTGCTTAGAACAAGGCTGATGCTTCATGAATTTGATGGAAGTGTTAGTTGCAGATACTATTATTGCTACTGTGGTTATTTAAGAGCACAGACTTGTGGGAGAGATGAATAAGCAAACACAAGAACCAGTCAATAAATGCACGTTGTGGTAAGTTAGTATGAAGGAGAACATCAGAAGGGGCATCTCCCCAAGGGGAGTATTGTGGAGAGGGTCTGAGATGTGAGAGACAAGGATAAACCAGCCCATAGAAGAGTAGGGTGGTGGCTGGGGGTGGTGGCTCACGCCTGTAATCCCAGCACTTCGGGACGCCCAGGTGGGAGGTTTGCCTGAGGCCAGGAGCTCAAAAAGAGTGGGATGGGGGAACAGTGTGCTGTGAAGAGGAAATAGCCTGTCCAAAGGCTCAGAGGTGGGAAAAACATTACCCACTCAAGGGACTGGAGGACAGGCCGGTGGCTGGGGTGGAGTGGGGAGTGGTCTGTATTTTAGCCTGAGAGCTTGGGAGAGGCATCGATGGGTGTAAGTGGAGGAAGAAAAGGGTTCTGTGGATTAGCAATGGAGGAAGGACACACTGCCCGCTGGGGGCAGAGCAAAGGACTCAAAGGTAACAAAGGTATCAACGATTTCCTTCCTAGGCGTAGACCCAAGAGAAACGAAAACACACATCCACGAAAACTTGTAAATGGATGTTCATAACAGCACTATTCACAATAATGAATAGCCAAAAAGTGGAAAGGATCCAAATGTTTGGATAAACAAAGTGTGATCTATTCATACAGTAAAATAGTATTTGGCCATAAAAGGGAATGAAACATGGACACACGCTACAATGTGGATGAACCTTGAAAATATGATGATGCTAAGTGAAAGAAGTCAGACACGAAAGACCACGCAGTATATGATTCCATTCAAGTGAAACATCCAGGGTAGGCTGGGGCGCAGTGGCTCACACCTGTAATCCCAACACTTTGGGAGGCCGAGGCAGACAGATCTCCTGAAGTCAGGAGTTCAAAACCATCCTTACCAACATAGCAAAACCCCGTCTCTACTAAAAGAGATGCCCAGCCAGTGTAAGAGGATTTCCTCAGGGTAAGCAGGGCTGGCATTCCAGGTGGCAGGGGCAGGACAAGCAACAGCTCAGACATAAGACAGTACAAAGGATTTCCAGGTAGGCTGAGCACAGTGGCTCATGCCTGTAATCCGAGCCCTGTGGACCCGGGAGGCAGAGGCTGCAGTGAGCCGAGATCACGCCACTGCCTGGGCAGATCTAGCCTGGGTGACACAGCCAGACTCTGGAAAGAAAGAAAGAAAGAGAAAGAAAAGAAAAGAAAAGAAAGAAATAAGAGAGAGAGAGAGAAAGAGAGAGAGAGAGAAAGAGAGAAGGAAGGAAGGAAGGAAGGAAGGAAGGAAGGAAGGAAGGAAGGAAGGAAGGAAGGAAGGAAGGAAGGAAGGAAGGAAGGAAGGAGAAAGAAAGAAAGAAAGAAAGAAAGAAAGAAAGAAAGAAAGAAAGAAAGAAAGAAAGAAAGAAAGAAAGAAAGAAAGAAAGAGAAAGAGAAGGAGAAGAAATGTACATAATAGGCAAATCCATGGAGACAGAAAGTAAAATAGTAATTGTGTAGGGCTGGGGTAGGGGAATAAAGGACATGGTGGGTGATGGCCAAAGGGTATGAAGTTTCTTTTGAAAGTGATGAAAATGTTCTAAAATTGATCATGATGATGGTTGTATAACTGTGAATCTGCTAAAACCATTGAATAGTACACTTATTTATTTATTTATTTATTTATTTATTTACTTACTTATTTATTTTTGAGACAGGGTCTTACTCTGTCGCCCAGGCTGGAGTGTAGTGGCGCGATCTCGGCCCACTGCAACCTCCACCTCCTGAGTTCAAGCAATTCTCCTGCCTCAGCCTCCTGAGTAGCTGGGACTACAGGCGCATGCCACCATGCCTGGCTAGTTTTCATGTTTTTTAGCAGAGATGGGGTTTTGCCATGTTGGCCAGGCTGGTCTCGAACTCCTGAATTCAAGTGATCCGCCCACCTCAGCCTCTCAAAGTGCTGGGATTACAAGTGTGAGCCACCGCACCCAGCCGGAATCGTACACTTTAAATAAGCAAACTGAATGGCGTATGAAATAGATCTCAATAAAGATGTTATCCTTCTTTTTTTTTAAAGGCAACAAGGGTGGCACAGGGGTTGGGGAGAGCTGTTACACCCATTCAGGGAAACAAAAGCTGGGAGAGAGCTGAATTCTAGAGATAGGATGGATGGAACTCAATGGGGCAAGGGGAGCCCCTATGACACCCAGGTGCCCAGTCAGAGCACCTGGATGGATGTTGGTGTCATCTACAGAAATCACACTCCAGGAACTTCCCTTAGTGCTTCTGCTGTGCCAGTCTCTAGGATGGGTATCAGGGACTCAGAGCTAAATCAGCCAGTCCTTACCCTCTAGCTCCTCCACCCCAGGCAGTAGCCCAAACCAGGACACAGCAGAAGAGTGACACAGACACACACAGGGTGCCCCGAGGGTCTTCCAGATGGGATACAGCTGCCCAAGCTGTCTAAGAGGATTTCCTCAGGGTGAATAGGGCTGGCATTCCAGGTGGCAGGGTCAGGACGAGCAACGGCTTAGAAGTAAGATGGTACAAAGGATTTCCAGGGAGGCCGGGCACAGTGGCTCAGGCCTGTAATCTCAGCCTTTTGAGAGGCTGAGGTGGGAGGATCACTTGAGCCCAGGAGTTCTAGACCAGCCTGGGCAACACAGCAATACCCCATCTCTACCAAAAAAAATATTAAAAAAAAAAAAAAAAAGAAAGAATTTCCAGGCAAAGATAGCACAGCAATGCTGGAAGGTGGCCAGGAAAGAGTGGAGATGGTACCAGAAAGAAGAGAAGGAGACTCGTGTCCAGGTATCATCCCCTTGAGGTTTTTCCAATTGGCCACCTAGAACCTTGTACACAATAGATGCTTAAGGAACCTGACTTAAGACTGTCTTGATTTTACACACCTTGCTATAATATCCCATTACATCCTAAGTCCCAGTATCCAATGAGTGTTTAACAAAATCCGGGCAGAGATTGTATCCGTACTGGGTTGAATCATGCCTCCTTCCGAAATGCACAACCAGGCCGGGCGCAGTGGCTCATGCCTGTAATCCCAACACTTTGGGAGGCCAAGGCGGATACATCACGAGGTCAGGAGTTCAAGACCAGCCTGACCAACATGGTCTACTAAAAATACAAAATTAGCCGGGCATGGTAGCGCATACCAATAATCCCAATTGCTTGGAAGGCTGAGACAGGAGAATCACTTGAACCCAGGAGGTAGAGGTTGCAGTGAGCTGAGATTGCCCCATTGCACTCTAGCCTGGGAAACAGAGTGAGACTCCATGTCAAAAAAAAAAATGCACAAAATGTGCATTACTTGGAAATAGAGTCTTTGCAGATGTAATTAGTTAAATTAAGGTGAAATCGTACTGGATTAGGGTGGGTCCTAAATTCAATGATCACGTTCTTCTTAAAATTTATTGGCTTTGGAGGGTATGGGGGAGGACAGGGTCTTGCTAAGTTTCCCAGGCTGGAGTGCAATGGCTATTCACAGGGACGATCACAGCGCACTAGAGCCTCAAACTCCTGGGCTCAAGCGAACCTTCCGTCTCAGTCTCCCAAGTAGCTAGGACCACAGGTGTGCACCACCATGCCCAGGCAATTTTTTTAGTAGAGACAGGGTTTCACTATATGTTGGCCAGGCTGGTCTCAAACTCCTGACCTCAGGTGATCTGCCTGTCTTGGCCTCCCAGAGTGCAGGGATTACAAGCATGAGCCATGGCGCCTGGCCTACCTTTTCAAACTTATTTGCAACGCACATGGATTGCTTTTGTAATGATAAGTCAATGAAAGCTTGTTTTATGAATTGATTAGGTTTAAATGAATCATATTCTTCATCTCCTTTTTCAGCACTGCCTTCTAACTCAGGTCCACTTTACTGTGGTTGGAGTCCCAGGACCAAGGACAGCCTTTTGGGTGCCCCCTGTCTCCACTGGCTGGGACTGGAAAGCCCTAGGGCAGTGGTACCCCCACCCTCCAGCCCCTACAAATGTCCCCAGCCCTTACCCACCTGGTGATGTCTGGAAGTGTGACCAGCTTGCCGGCCGTGACGGCCGCATTGAAACAGTGTGCCCCATGGGTCTCCATGGCAACGATGGGTACATGCTGCCAGCCCACCTCCAGCAGGCCAGCCACCACCCCGGCCAGGAGCCCCCCACCCCCGACTGCCAGCACCAGGGCACCTGGTGGGGTCCTCAGCACCGCCTTCAGCTCCTGCACTAGGCTGGCGTGGCCTTTCCTGGGGAGGAGGGGTGAGAGGGAGGAGCAGAGTAAGGGAGGACCCCAGCCCCAACGGCTCCTGGGGTGGGGGGATTTACCAGGGGTGGGTTCCCTGCCCCCACATATACATAAACCCCTCCCCACCATCCCCATCCCATCTGCAGTAAGGGGAGAGGAAGTCCTGCAACAGTTACTTCGCTCAGCTTCATTCATTCTCTTTATTTTTTTTTTGGATAGAGTCTCGCTCTGTCACCCAGGCTGGAGTGCAGTGGCGCGATCTCGGCTCACTGCAACGTCTACTTCCCCGATTCAAGCGATTCTCCTGCCTCAGCTTCCCGAGTAGCCAGGACTACAGGCGCGCACCACCATTCCCAGATAATTTTTGTATTTTTAGTAGAGATAGGGTTTTGCCATGTTGGCCAGGCTGGCCTCAAACTCCTGACCTCAGGTGATCCACCCGTCTCGGCTCCCAAAGTGCTAGGATTACAGGCATGAGCCACCGCGCCTGGCCTCGTTCATTTTCTTTATTATGGATTTGTTTGCTCATCCCCCCCCATCTCCATCAACCTCCCAGGCCCTTTCTAGGACATGACCCCATTTAGCTCCCTCCCCAGCTTTGCAAAGAGGCAATGGCAATGTGTGGTTAAGAGCGGACAAGTGTATCACTTGGCACCGGCCTGACTACAGCTCTGGCACTGCAGCCCTGAGTCTCTGCCACGTACTTAGCTGTGTGATCTTGGGCAAGTTGTCTGACCTCAACGTGCCTCAGTTTCCTCACCTATGAAATGGGGATAATAGCACCCACCTGTAGGGCTTTCGGGGGGGTAAACGGAACAATGCAGGAGGAGCCATTAGCCTGGTGCCTGGTCCCAAAGCACATATTCAGTAAAGGAGACTTGGTACTATCACTTCCATTTTACACACATAGAAACTGAGGCACAGGATCTGGGGTGCTTTGCACAAAGTCCCACAATTCCCAAGGGGGCAGAAGTAGGATCCGAACCCATGTCTGCCCGGCTTTGAAGCCTCTTCTCCCCTCTGGGCCTCAGTTTCCCCTTCTGCCCAATGGGAGGACCCTGACTCAATGAGAGTCTCCCAGCTCTGGACTCCTGGGGAGACGAGCATCAGCCTTACCATATTAGGGGGTGGTCAAACGGGGAGACATTCACCCAGCCGTCCCTCTTGGCCAACTCTTGTGCCCTCAGATTGGCCTCGTCCCAGACCTACAGAGAAACCAAGGACCCTCAGAAGATCTGGGAGTGGGACTGCTACAGAGGCTGGAGCAGAGGCCCAGGCTCTCCTTGGTAGCCCCAGGATCCAGTAGTCTGGGGACACCCCTGCAGATAAGACCAGACCTGGTGTGGGCCCAGAGGCCTCCTGAGAACTGGACAAGTACTTCCAGGTGGACAAACAGATGCCACGTGCTTTCCGCAATACCCAAGGGACCTGTCCTGCTGGCACCCTATGAAAACCAGGCCAGGCCAGCCAGGGAGGCTGGGAGCAGGTCAGCTCCAAGGTCAGCCACATGTGCCTACTTCTAGCCAACCAGTAGGGGAGAAGCCCCCTAAAATCAAACGCCAGATAGCAACTTGGTCACCATAGAGTGTATCCGTGAAAACCAGCAATGGCCCAGCTGATGGCTGCTAGTTGAGTTCAAGCAGCCAGAGAGACGGCGCACAGGGCCAGCCCTGACCATGATGGATCCAAGCCAACCACAGCAGAGTGAGTTTTCTCTTCTCACTGGCTTGGCCTCTGTGGTGGAGATTCGTGTCCCCTGCTCATTCACACACCATTGACAGGCTTTCTTCCCTTCCCTGGCTCCTTTCTACACTCCCTACCAATGCTTCCTGCAATCACCTCCCAAATAAACCACATGCACCCCAGTTCTCATCTCAGGGCCTGCTTTTGGGAGAACCCAAACTAAGACAGCATTTCAGAGGGACCCCACGCCCCCTGATCTCAGCAGGAACCAGATACAGCAACTAAATGATAGACAATGGCCTCCTCTCCCAAGGGAGGGGCGGAGGGTCACAAGGGGGGCAGAAATAGCCCCTGCTCATCCTCAGGGCCTCTGCAGTGCCCACTCTGTGCCCAGTTCTAGGCATGGGGACTCTTCAGCAGGACAGAAGCCAAGAAATGGTCTCTGACCACGAGGAATTTCCCATCTGGCTGAAGAGAGGCGTCTCATTCCCCTGAGTTACGGAAACAAAAATACACTGTTGATGCGAATGCATATTAGTTCAGCTCCTGTAGGAAGCCGTTTGGAGATTTCTCATACAACTAAAAATAGAATTACCATTTGATCCAGTAATCCCATTACTGAGTATCTACCCAAAGGAAAATAAACAATTTTACCAAAAAGATCTGCATTTGTCTGTTCATCACAGCAGTATTCACAACAGCAAAGACGTGGAATCAACCCAGGTACCCATCAATGGTGGACTGGATACAGAAAATGTGGTGCATATACATCATGGAATACTATCCAGCCATAAAAGAGAAGAAGATCATGTCCTTTGCAGCAACATGGATGCAGCTGGTGGCCATTATTCTAAGAGAATTAACTTAGGAACAGAAAACCAAACACTGCATATTCTCACTTATAACTGGGAGTTAAACACTGGGTACACATGGGCACATAGACACTGGGGACTCCAAAAGTGGGGAGACAGGGAGAGCGGCAGAGGTTGAAAAATACCTGTCAGCCAGGCACAGTGGCTCATGCCTGTAATCGCAGCACTTTGGGAGACCAAGGTGGGCAGATCATGAGGTCAGGAGATCAAGACCAGCCTGGCCAACATGGTGAAATCCCGTCTCTAGGAAAAATTAGCCAGGCGTGGTGGTGTGCACCCAGCTACTCAGCTACTCAGGAGGCTGAGGCAGGGGAATCACTTGAACCCAGGTGGCAGAGGTTGCAGTGAGCCGAGATGGCGCCACTGCACTCCAGCTTGGCGACAGAGCAAGACTCCGTTGAGAGAGAAGGAAGGAAGGAAGGGAGGAAGGGAAGAAGGAGGGAAGGAAGGAAGGAAGGAAGGAAGGAAGGAAGGAAGGAAGGAGGGAGGGAGGGAGGGAGGGAGGGAGGGAGGGAGGGAAGGAGGGAGGGAAGGAAAGGAAAGAAACCTGTCAGCCAGGCACGGTGGTTCATACCTGTAATCCCAGCACTTTGGGAGGCCGAGGCAGGCAGATCACCTGAGGTCAGGAGTTCGAGACCAGCCTGGCCAACATGGTGAAACCCCGTCTCTACAAAAATACAAAAAAAAAAAAGGTAGCCAGGCATGGTGGCGGATGCCTGTAGTCCTAGCTACTCGGGAGGCTGAGGCAGGAGAATGGCGTGAACCCGGGAGGTGGAGCTTGCAGTGAGCGGAGATTGCGCCACTGCACTCCAGCCTGGGTGACAGAGCGAGATTCCATCTCAAAAAAAAAAAAGAAAAAGAAAAAAAATTAGCTGGGTGTGGTGGTGGGTGCCTGTGATCCCAGCTACTTGGGAGGCCGAGGCAGGAGAATTGCTTGAACCTGGGAGACGGAGGTTGCAATAAGCCAAGATGTGCCACTGGGCGACAGAGTAAGACTGTCTAAGAAAAAAAAAAGATACCTGTCAGGTACTATGTTGACTACTTGGACGACAGAATCATTAGGAGCCCAAACCTCTACATCATGAAATATACCCATGTAACAAACCTGCACATGTATCCCTGAATCTGAAATTAAAACTAAAGAAAAAAACAGATTCACGCCTGTGTAGTGCTTGACATCTCTCACCTGTAGAGCCCCAAGCAGCCTCCTCACGGGCTTCTCTCCTGCGTTGCCCCAGAGCGGGCAGAGTGACAATCCAACCAGGTCCCTCCCCTGCTCAAACTCCTTTCATGCTTCCCTAGTGCCCTCAGATGGAAACACATTAGCTTCGCCTCCAAGCCACCCTGCCTGATGGAGCAACTCTCCCCTCTTCAGCCTCATCTTTCACCATCTCCCGCCCCACGCTGGGCTCAGCCTGAATGCATGTGCTCATCCACACCACGCCTTCACCACACCCTTTCCTCTGTTCACACTCAGATCACTCCCTCCCTTTTCTCCACTGTGCGGACTCAGATTTCTCCTTCAATACCCAACCCTGGGGACCCTCGTCAGGAGCCTTTCCTGGATCCTTTCGCCAAATCTAAGGCACAGCCCATTGGTTTGACCACTGCCCAATTCTCCACTCCCTCCCTCTATTAGAATCACACACCCACACCTTGCCCTGTGGCTTGTTACTGTTTTTAGAGACATGTTCTTACTATGTTGCCCAGGCTGGCCTCAAATTCTTGGGCTCAAGTGATCCTCCCAACTCAGCCTCCTGAGTAGCTGAGACTACAGGTGTACACCACAGTGCCCAGATTTTTTATCTGTCTATCTACTTACTTGTTTATTTATTTATTTATTTAATTTTATTTTTGCCATGTGGCTTTGCTGTTCTTCTCACGAGAGTGGTTGGAGCACATGTCCCCTCCCCACTGATGTTGGTCTCAGCTGTGTGGCCAACAGCATGTGGCAGAACTGACAGTGTAATAGTTCTGGGTTGAGGTCTTAAGAGGCATCACGTGTTTCTTCTCACCCCTCTTGCCACTGCCCTTGAGAAGAATGTGTGCCTGGTGGCCACTGGGTGGGGAAGACACAGGGGACATCTGCAGACCTTACTCCTTCCCCACATTCTGAAGCAGAACCACCCTAACCCTCCCACAGACCCAAAGCATGAGAAGCAATGTTCTCATAAGCTGCTGCTATTTGGGGGCTGTTTGTTATGCAGCATTACCAAGCAACGATAGCTGATTCAAACAACATGTCTTCTCTCTGACTTCCTCGGTGCCCTGTGCTTCCCCCGTGGCGACACTTTTCACACTTTGTTACCATCATCTGGTTACCTGTGTGTCTCCTCATAATACTCTGAAATTTATGAGTGTAAAGACCATGTCTTGGCCAGGCGCGGTGGCTCAAGCCTGTAATCCCAGCACTTTGGGAGGCCGAGTCGGGCGGATCACGAGGTCAGGAGATCGAGACCATCCTGGCTAACCTGGTGAAACCCCGTCTCTACTAAAAAATACAAAAAACTAGCCGGGCGAGGTGGCAGGCGCCTGTAGTACCAGCTACTTGGGAGGCTGAGGCAGGAGAATGGCGTAAACCCGGGAGGCGGAGCTTGCAGTGAGCTGAGATCCGGCCACTGCACTCCAGCCTGGGCAACGGAGCGAGACTCTGTTTCAAAAAAAAAAAAAAAAAAAAAAAAGACCATGTCTTATTATCTCTGTGTTTCTAGAATGTCTAACATAGCAGGCACTGAATATGTGCTCAATGAATATCTGATGGATGGATGGATGGATGGATGGATGGATGGATGGATGGAAAGAAGGGAGAGAGGAGGGAGAAAGGGTGATGTATGGAAGGATGGTTAGATGGATGAAGAAATGGAAGGAAGGAAGGAAGGAGAAAAAGAAAGGAGGGAAGGAGGGAAGGAAGGAAGGAAGGAAAGAAGGGAAAGAGGGAAGGAAGGAAGGAAGGAGGGAAGGCGGGAAGGAGGGAAGAAGGGAAGGAGGGAAGGAAGGAGGGAAATAAGGAAGGAACGAAAAAGGGAGGGAAGGAAGGAAGGACAGAAGAAAGGGAAGAAACTATATACAGGAAGTATTTGGGACCAGCTTTAGGGTACCATAGTTTGGCTTTTAGTTTTAATTTCAAGATGTTTAAAAATCTGTTTTCCATTATTTGAATGATTTTTTTTCCTTCTTCCCAGAAGAAAGATTTTGTATCTGTTTCTCTATTTACTTGGGAACAAAGGGAACCAGTGATATCTTTCTCAGAGGATACCATTTCTATTGGGGTGGTCTCAGAATGAAAACTGATGCTGCCATCATCTTGATACTTCTTGTCTTATCTAACAGCAAAAATGTTAAAAGTAGATAATACCAGGTGCTGGTAAGGATATAAGGAGACAGACAGTCTCCTGTCCATCACCAGCTTCCCATTTTTCTTGGTTCACACATGGAGGGTATTCTCAGGGTTGGCAGAGGCAAGTTGGGAGGTCCCAGCCCTCCACACCCATCCCACCTCATTCCCCCCTCAGCTATCCTGAGAGAGGACTGGGTCCCAGCCACAGCTCATCGAAAGGAAAAGGAGACAGGGGTGGCATGGGGTGAAGGAGAGCAGCCCACTCCAGATGGTTTTCCCCTTCCCGGGGCCCTTACCTTTCCAGTCAGCTGAACCTCGGCCCCCTCCCCCTGCAGTCTCTGCACCACCTGCAGGGAGGTGCTCTCGGGGAGCACGACGGTGGCAGGGATGCCCAGCTTCCTAGCAGCATAGGCAGCAGCGATGCCCGCGTTACCTCCTGTGCAGAAAGGAGGAAAGGGGCAGTGAGCAGAGCTGCACTGGCCTTTAACATGCCTTTCCCTCCCCCTCCATATCCCTTCAGAGTCACTCCTCCCCAACATTTATATGCCCCATGGACTCCTTCCTCCACTGGAGAAGGGGACACATGATCTATGCTGAGCCAATCAGAACCTAATCCCCCAACCCATGATTGGTTCAAGGATGAAGACACCACCCAAGCAGGGCCAAAAAAGACCAATTCCAGGATTGAGTCGAGGCATCGAGAAGGGGTGCTCCCTTTTCCCTAGGGTTCGGAGGGCGGTAGGATGTAAGGCTGGAATTCCTGGTGGCCATCTTGCTACCATGAGGCCCACCTAAAAATAAAGCTAATATACAGGAGCACAAAGCCCAGAGGAGAGACAGAGAGGAGAGTTCCTGGATCCCCCTGTGCCTGAAAGCCACTTATCCCAAGAATTTTCCATTCTTAGAGCCTGTAGCTTAAACCTAAATGAATTGGGTTTTTGGCACTTGCTACCACTGTGAGTCCTCAACTATGGGAGAAGGCTAGGAATGGGATGTACACAGTAGTCATCTCATCAATGACCTTGATGAGGCTGTACCTTTAAGAGGAGACCAACCCTGGACATCTAGTGCTGCTCCAGCCAGCTCCTCCTCCCCTAACCTCTGCCCTGAGGACCCCCATGAAACAAAAAAGGGTGGGGTCACCTGAGGAGCACACCAGGTGTCTGCATCCCTTCTTGGCCATCTGGGAAGAGAAGGAATGGGGTTAAGGGCTAACCCAAGCAGGTGTCATGAAGGCCTATGTACAATGAGGTTAGAATCTCCCCATCCCACTCCCAATACGCCTTTACCCCTCACCCTGCCCACAGCCCTGCCCTCACCTCTCGCCTCCCATCTGCACGAGTTCATGTTTCTCCTCCTGCCCAAACCCATCCCCAGCCCACACCCCTCACTCTTCCCTCCCTCCTGCACAACCTCACTTCTCCTCTTCTGCCCACACACCCTCACCTCCTGGCAGAAATGCCCAATGCCCCGAATCTTGAAGGAGCCGCTGGGCTGCACATTCTCACACTTGAGGAAGATAGGCACGCCAGCCACCTGGGACAGTGCCCAGCTCTCCAACAGAGGTGTGACCACGTGGAAGGGCTCCTGCTTGGCACGCTCCGCCACAGGGCCATCCATTCTGGAGACCAGGTAGAAAGCCTGCAGGAGGACATGAAGGTCACCACCCAGGCAGTGTCCGTCAAGAGTTCCCTTAACCGGGACAAGGGAGGGGAAGGTAGAGCAAGCCCTTGGTTTAGGTGCCCTTTACTCCATCTAGCTGCCGAGCTGTGAGACCCCCGTCAAGTCTCTGCATCTCTCTGGGCCTCAGTTTCCCTATCTGGTCAAAGACGTTTGGCCTGCAGTCCTTTCATTCTATAAGTGTGACTGTGTCGGGGATGTAGAAAGTGGCCAATATGTGGCAAGGAATGAGTGAGAGAGTGGGAGAATTCATTCATCAGTCAGAAAATACTTGTTGAGCACCTACCATGTGCCAGGCATTTCCAGTTTTGGGGACCCACGAGTCATAAAAACCTCCCAGTAGGAAAAGTCGCAGAATTTCAAATAGGAGTGACTTGCAGAGGGTATGGGCGCTACCGTAGCGAGATCAGTCAGGAAAGACATGCTTCAGGGGGAAAGCTTTGTACAAACGTTTGTCATGGAAAATGTAAACGTAGCAAAAGTATTGAGAACTATATGAAGACCTTCAGCTGGCCGGGCACAGCAGCTCACACCTGTAATCCCAGGACTTTGGGAGGCCAAGGCAGGCAGATCACTTGAGGTCAGGAGTTCGAGACCAGCCTGGCCAATATGATAAAACCATGTATCTACTTAAAATACAAAAATTAGCCAGGAGTGATGGCACACACCTGTAATCCCAGCTACTCAGAAGGGCTGAGGCAGGAGAATCACTTGAATCTGGGAGGCGGAGGCTGCAATGAGCCAAAGTTGTGTCACTGCACTCCAGCCTGGGTGACAGAGCGAGACTCCATCTCAAAAACAAACAAGCAAAAACCCTTCAGCTTCAGCAATCGATTCATGGTCTAACTCGCTTCCCTATCGGTGCCCACTCCCCCTTCCTGTATCATTATTACCCCTTAATTACTATTATATTTTTCTTTTATGTTATTTCACCTGTAAATATTTCAGCATGTATCTCCAGAGGTAAAGAACTTGCGTTTTTGAGACAGGGTCTCACTCTGTCACCCGAGCTGGAGTGTGGTACTGGAATCACAGCTCTCTACAGCCTTGACCTCTCAGGCTCAAGCAGTCCTCCCACCTCAGCCTCCTGAGTAGGTGGGACTAGAGGCGAACACAACCACATCCAGCTGATTTTTGTACTTTTTTTTAGAGATAGGGTCTCACTATGTTGCCAGGGCTGGTCTCAAACTCCTGGGCTCAAGGGATCCTCCTGCCCCAGCCTCACAAACTGCTGGGATTATAGGCGTGAGCCACTGCATCTGGCCTAAGAACTCCTTTTTTATATGTAACCATATGGTTTCATGACTGTACATACATTTGTTCAAACACATTGAATTCTATACTTAAAGTGGGCTAATTTTATTTTATGTAAATTATACCTCACTGAGGCTAATTTTTTTAAAAATGTAATCACAATGCTATGATCACATCTAAAAATATAATTTTTTTCATATCATCTAGTGTCTGGTAATTGTTCACGTTTCAAATCATCACATTAAATATAATCAGTGGCTGATTCTGTGGCTGGTTGTGGTTTGGGGTTTTTCACAGTTTGAATCAGGATGCAAATCAGATCCGTGAATTCGGATTGGCTGAGGGGTCTTTTAACTCTCTCTCCATCTGTAGGTTCTTGAAATGGGAACTTTGAAATGGATGACAGGAAGAGAGCCAAGAGGAAAAGTTTCTGCAGAGAACAGCAGCCAGGACCACCTCGAGGGAGAAATGCACTTGGGGTGCTGCCAATGCAGAGAGAAGGGGTTTGGGGCAGGAGGTAAGGGTAGGAGGTGAGGGCGGAGAGGTGGGCAGGGGTGCCGGCAGGGGGCTCCCGCCCACGGAGAGGAGTTTGGTTGTTATTCAAATTCTACTTGCAATGGAAAGCCATTGGGAGGTGGTGGTGGAGGTGGAGGTGGTGGTGGTGGTGGTGGTGGTGTTTTGAGACGGAGTCTGGCTCTGTTCCAGGCTGGAGTGTAGTGGTGCAATCCCAGCTCACTGCACCCTCTGCCTCCCGGGTTCAAGCGATTCTCCTGCCTCAGCCTCCGGAGTAGCTGGGACCACAGGCACACGTCACCACGCCTGGTTAGTTTTTTGTATTTTTGTAGAGATGGGGTTTCACCATGTTGGCTGGTCTCAAACTCCTGAGCTCAAGTGATCCGCCCACCTTGGCCTCCCAAAGTGCTGGGCCTACATTCGTGAGCCACTGTGCTCAGCCCATTGAGAGGTTTGAAGCCAAGGAGCTGTGAGTGAATGGACGAGTGGGAAAGGGCGAAAAGAAGAGAAGGAGGAAATGAGAGGGAGGAAAAATAGTAGAGAAAAAAAAGGAACAAATACAGCCAGCCCAACCTCTTCCAGGCAGAAAAGCACTCGGCCGATCCCCACCATTCCATTGTTGGCCGCTAGGGGGAGCGCTGCAACCTCCCCTTCCCACTCACAAACCTAAACTTCTTGTCCACCCTTAAGTCATGGCTGGGGTTCAAGATCAGAGAGATCGGGCTCTCTTGGACCTGAATTTGACCCCACGCCCTTGTCAGAATAGCCTTGAGAATTCTCAGGGCCCTCTCAGGCAGGGCACAGCCTGAGCCACCTCTTCCCAGTCCCATCCAGAGCACCTCTCAGCTTGGGGCATCAGGGGAAAGAAGCCCATGGGTCATCACTGATCCCCAAATGCAGCATACTCCAGCTTTGGCCTCGGCTCAATCCTGGACCCCAAGAGCATAGGCTTTGGGGTCGATTGGAAACAAAAATTAGAAACCAGCTCTGACTTCCTGGCTGTGTGACCCAAGCAAGTGTCACAACCTCTCTGTGCCTGTTTACCCTTTTCTAAAACGGGGATAAAAACAGTCCCCAACTCACAGGTTGTGGTGTAAATTAGTAAGAATAGCATTGGCCAGGTGCAGTGGCTTATGCCTATAATCCCAGCACTTTGGGCGACTGAGGCAGGTGGATCCCTTGAGGTCAGGAGTTCAAGACCAGCTTGGCCAACATGGTGAAACCCCATCTCTACTAAAAATATAAAAATCAGCTGGGTGTGGTGGTGCACACCTGTAGTCCCAGCTACTTGGGAGGCTGAGGTGGGAGAATTGCTTGAACCTGGGAGGCAGAGGTTGCAGGGAGCCAAGATCGCACCACTGTTCTCTGGCCTGGGCAACAGAGTGAGACTCTGTCTTTTTTTTTTTTTTTTTTTTTTTGAGACGGAGTCTCGCTCTGTCGCCCGGGCTGGAGTGCAGTGGCCGGATCTCAGCTCACTGCAAGCTCCGCCTCCCGGGTTTACGCCATTCTCCTGCCTCAGCCTCCCGAGTAGCTGGGACTACAGGCGACCACCACCACGCCCGGCTAGTTTTTTGTGTTTTTAGTAGAGACGGGGTTTCACCGTGTTAGCCAGGATGGTCTCGATCTCCTGACCTCGTGATCCGCCCGTCTCGGCCTCCCAAAGTGCTGGGATTACAGGCTTGAGCCACCGCGCCCGGCCTGAGACTCTGTCTTAAAAAAAAAAAAAAAAAAGCCGGGCACGGTGGCTCAAGCCTGTAATCCCAGCACTTTGGGAGGCCGAGACGGGTGGATCACGAGGTCAGGAGATCGAGACCATCCTGGCTAACACGGTGAAACCCCGTCTCTACTAAAAAATACAAAAAACTAGCCGGGCGATGTGGCGGACGCCTGTAGTCCCAGCTACTTGGGAGGCTGAGGCAGGAGAATGGCGTGAACCCGAGAGGCGGAGCTTGCAGTGAGCTGAGATCCCACCACTGCACTCCAGCCTGGGCGACAGAGCCAGACTCCGTCTCAAAAAAAAAAAAAAAAAAAAAAAAAAAAAGAGAGAGAGAGAGAGAATAACATCTGTCATTTGTTGAGTCCGTACTATGTGCCAGTCATTGGCTGAGTCCTCTGGAGACATTATCTCACTGATACCTTGTGTCATGCTTTGAGCATGGTGACCTGCTCACCCTTACTTTAGCATGTTTACAGCGCACCTACAAGGTGCAGGCCCTGACCTAGCAACTGAGGATACCACGGTGGACAAGATAGACATCAACCTTGGAGCTGACTTATAGTCTGATGAGGAGATGGGTGCTGAACAAATAACTGCATAGACAAACAAAATAATCAGAAATGTTGAAAACTGCTAAGAGGGAAACAGGCATACAGTGAGTCCTAAAGAGAAGAACAAGGGGACCTACTTTGGGTATGGAGGTCAGGAAAGACCTCTTAGAGGAAGTGACCATTAAAACTAAGAACTGAGACAGGGTGCAGTGGCTCAAATCTATAATCCCAGCACTTTGGGAGGGTGAGGCGGGTGGATCACCTGAGGTCGGGAGTTCAAGACCAGCCTGGCCAACATGGAGAAACCCCGTCTCTACTAAAAATACAAAATTAGCCGGGCATGGTGGCACATGCCTATAATCTCAGCTACTTGGGAGGCTGAGGCAGGAGAATGGTTTGAACCTGGGAGGTGAGGTTACTGTGAGCCGAGATCGCGCCATTGCACTCCAGTCTGGACAGTAAGAGGGAAACTCCGTCTCAAAAAATAATAATAAAAAGTAAGACCCAAAAAATGACAACAAACCAACCACACAACAAACTGCAAGAAGAGCTTGTACATGGCAGGACTATTGTGAGGATTCAATGAGCCTGCATGGAGGGCACCCACGCTGGGTGTCTGTCCACTTGGAAATGGGTCTCTTCCTTTCTGGTGAAATCCCCAGATTTTGCCCCTGGGGATCCTGGGATTGTCAGGATGAACGCTCCCTACTCCATAATCCTTCCTCTTTCTTGTTTTTTGGTGTGTTTTTTAGAGACAGGGTCTCACTGTGCTGCCTGGGCTGGAGTGCAGTGGCGCGATCATGGCTCACTGTAACCTTGAAGTCCTGGGCTCAAGCAATCCTCTCACCTCAGCCTCCTGAGTAGCCAGAACTGTAGACATGCACCACTGCATCCAGCTGATATTTTAATTTTTATAGAGATGCAGTTTTGCTGAGTTGTCCAGGCTGGTCTTGAACTCCTGGCCTCAGGTCAATCTTTTGTCTCTGCCTCCCAAACACTGGGATAACAGGTGTGAGCCACCTGTTGGCTCACAACAGGCGTGCCATTAACCCACCATTGATTCCATTTTATAGACAGTGAACCTGAGGCCCAGAGAGATTAAGTAACTTTTCCAAGGTCACACAGTTAGAAACAGCATAGCCAGAATTCACACCAGGCAGTGTCTTTGGCATCTGCCATTAACCGCGATGCTATACTTTCTCTAACATAGTAGTGTTATCATTGCTATTATGAAAGCTGCAGGCATTTAGTATTTATTGCCAATTGTCCTTTGGAACCAAATGCTCCTGGCTCAGTTTCCAGGCTTCCCCAGCCCTCTTGGTTATACTGACTCACAAGAGGACAGCAGGAATCAGTTAAATGAAAAAGCCCCAAGTTACCAACAGCCTTATCAACCCCAGACCCCATCAGGGACCTGAGGTCTGGCACTGAGCTGTCTTGGCCGGGGGACACAGAGCTCTTGTCCAGTATGGCAGCCACCAGGGATGAAATGGGGGACCTGGGTCCTCCCTGCTGTGGAACAACCCAGGGGAAAGCAGGGGGCTCAGGCTCAAGTCCCAGTCATGCCAACCTTGGTTAAGTCTCTTTTGTCACTGGGCCTTACCTGTCACGTCTATGAGTTGAGGTAAGGACCACCAATGCTGTCCACCTCCCTTGTCCCCGAAGTCTTTCCCCAGAGGCCACCTTGGTGGCACTCCACAGCCAAATCCCTGGTGCCAGGGCTGGGACACCTCGGGCTGGCCCCTTGGCTGGTAGAATGCCCAGCCCTGCCCCTCTGGCAGGCAGAACCTGCTGTCACCCCTCAGGGTCCCCAGCACAACACTTTCTCCAGCAGAGCACCCTGAATTCAATCGACATTCCCAGGAGGGCCTAGACCACGCTCAGCCCCTCTCACTCCCACCTGCTCAGCTTGGACTTTGCCCAAAGCCTCCCAAACTCCTGCAGCCTCTCATTCACACACACACTGAGCTCCAGGGGCCCCAGCTGGCCCCAGACCTCTTACCTCCCTGCCCCACTATCTCAGACCAGCGAGGCCCCAGCTCCTGCCCTCCAGCCGGCCCGGGAACCAGCTCTGTCCAGGAACCAGCTCTGTCCAGCTTCAGGCAGCTTCCGGCAACCTTGGCCCCTCCTCCTTTGTTAAAGAGAAAGCTCCAGACCCTAAGCCTCCAGGGGAAGATGGAGGAGGAGAGGGGATGAGAGCAACCCTCACTGCTTTCCTGGGCACTGCCTATGACTGACTCATGCACCACCCTGTCTCATTTGACAGATGAGCAAACTGAAATTCAGAAAAGGGAACTTATTTGGCCAAAGCTTCCCAGCCAGCAAGGGGCAGAGACAGCCTTTACCCCTGGCCCTGGGCCATCTCTTCCGGGATGTAGACATCTCCATATCTTCTCATTTTAGGTCTAGCGATTGTCCCAGATGCCATCCACTTCCCCTGAGCCACTGTTGGGTCAGCTTAGGTCTGAGATGGGAAAACAAGGACAAAGAAACTTTTTTTTTTTTTTTTTTGGAGACGGAGTTTCACTCTTGTCACCCAGGCTGGAGTGCAGTGGTGCGATCTCGGCTCACTGCAAACTCCACCCGCCACATTCAAGTGATTCTCCCACCTCAGCCTCCCGAGTAGCTGGGATTACAGGCACCCGCCACCACGCCCGGCTAATTTTTGTATTTTTAGTAGAGACGGGGTTTCACCATGCTGGCCAGGCTGGTCTTGAACTCCTGACCTCAGGTGATCTGCTTGCCTCTGCCTCCCAAAGTGCTGAGATTACAGGCATGAGCCACGAACCCAGCCAGGGAAACAATTATTATTTGTCACATGGGAAAGGTATATTTTTGTCTGAAGCACCTCCCCGTCTCAAATATTTTACACACGACATGAGAACCCAAGCAATTATTTGCTACTCAAATGAATGACTGATCATTCATTCATTCAATAAATATTTATTGGACACCTACTACGTGCCAATCCCTGGACCTTTGGCCTCAAACCAAATAGCATGTCCCCTGCCTTCACAAAGCCCTCGGGGATGTTAGAGAGTAATTATTAGTGCTATCAGATGTTGGCAGCTGGCAGGATGGGGCAGAGCTGTGGAACCCAGAGCAGGCACCCTGCCTGGCCCTAGGGGGCTGGGAAGGCTTCCTGCAGGAGGGGAAGTCCGAGTGGAGCCAGGAGTCAGGCACAGGGAGTGCAAAGGTCTGGAAATGGAAAACATGGATTGTTCCAGGGTCGGGGAGGTATCCAGTGGGACTGGGAGGGAGAAGGCAGGGGTGGGGAAGCAAGTGGGGTTGGGGCTGGAGACATGAGCAGAGATCAGAGTCCACAGGGACGCCTGTACCAATTCAGAGTTTGGACCTTACCCAGGGGCACTAGGGAGCCACAGAAGGCTTTAGGTAGGGGGCATGACATGGTCAAATTAATGTCTTGTCTCTGCACCATCTCACTGGGTGAACCTGAGCAGGTGATGCCCATCTCTGGGCCTCAGTTTCCCCATGGGGAAAGTGGGTCCAGGAAGACCTGGCAGCCCTTCTTGGGCTGTTTCTGATCTCCCCAGGTTTAATGATTAACTCTCAGCTACTTCGGGTTAGATGGAGCTGCTTGGCCGTGATCCTTAATGTGGACTCTGGCAAGTTAATACCTATCCTCGCTTTGGACACACACCCATCCTTGTCGGGTGCCTTGTCCTGGACTGGGCACTGGGGACACAGAGGTGATACAATCCAGTTTGTGCCTTGAAGTGGCCCCCAGCATGGAGGGGAGAGGAAGACACCCAATTCGGTGGCAACTCTAACACCTCCTAAGATGACAGAGGGCAGAAAGTCCCCATAGGGTAGCAGGGGGTGGGGCAAGATCAGGTAGAGTAGGTAGAGACTCAGCACACAGCTCAGGCTTTGACAAGAAGCAGACTAGCTGCATTTAATGCATGTCTACTGTATACCAGCACATGCGTGCTGTCCAGTATATCCCACACTGTTTGTTTATTTGTTTGTTTTACAAACAAGGTCTCACTGCACTGCCCAGGCTGATCTTGAACTCCTGACCTCAAGCAATCCTCCTACCTTGGCCTCCCAAAATGCTGGGATTACAGGCAACAGCCACTGCACCCAGCCCCCAAAGGTTTTTTAATAGTTGGTGATTTATTTCTGTGTGCATTAGGAAAGATATGTGCATGTATGTAGGTATATATATGTGTGTATACATATGTGTGTGTATGTATATGTAAAATATCAGACCCATAGTTTCATGGGCATGATGGCTTAGGAAGAAGCTAAGGTAGGTATTAAAGTTTAAAAATGGAGCCTCCTTAAAAAATACGTTAATTGGCCAGGCGCGGTGGCTCATGCCTGTCATCCCAGCACTTTGGGATGCCGAGGTGGGTGGATCACCTGAGGTCAGGAGTTCAAGACCAGCATGGCCAACATGGTGAAACCCCATTTCTACTAAAAATACAAAAAGTTAGCTGGACCTGGTGGTGGGCGCCTGTAATCCGAGCTACTCGGGAGGCTGAGGCAGGAGAATCACTTGAACCGGGGAGGTGGAATTTACAGTGAGCCAAGGTCATGCCATTGCACTCCAGCCTGGGCAACAAGAGCGAAACTCTGTCCTAAAAATATAGATATAAATATATATTTTTTAATATATAGATATAAATATATTTTTTATATAGACATAAATATATATAAATTATTAGTAGTAGTAGTTTCTGGCATGAACAAGCAGCATGCCTAGTAGTTAAAACACAGACCTACAGCCAGGCTCTGATACAAATACATGCTCTGCCACGTTCTGTGTGACCTTGTGACCTTGAGTAAGTCACTTAACCTCTCTGTGCCTTGTTGCCTCAAATGTAAGATAGGGATAAAATACTACTTCCCTAGTACAGTCAATGTGAGGATCAAATGCATTAATGCAGGTAAAATATTAGAACAGTAGTTAGTGCTCTGTGTTCGCTGCTGTTGCTTTTGTTTTATTGTGTTTTGTTTTTTGAGACAGAGTCTCACTCACTCTGTCACCCAGGCTGGAGTGCGATGGTGCAATCTCGGCTCATCGCAACCTCCGCCTCACGGGTTCAAGGGATTCTCCTGCCTCAGCCTCCCAAGTAGCTGGGATTACAGGCTTGCACCATCACACCTGGCTAATTTTTGTATTTTTAGTAGAAACAGGGTTTCACCATGTTGGCCAGGCTGCTTTCAAACTCCTGACCTCGAATGATCTGCCCGCCTCGGCCTCCCTGAGTGGTGGGATTATAGGCGTGAGCTACCACGCCCAGCTGCTAGTGTTTTGTATTATGATTATAAAAGAGGTGACGGGAAAATATGGCAAAAGTTGCAAAGGTGGCACATGAATGTTCGAAGTACCATGATGTCATTATATCACAGAATGTTAACAACTCCCTGGAAAAGTAAGTATTATAATAAACCCTACATTGTGGAAATAGGACCAGAGAGGCCACATGGCTTTCCCAAGGTCACACAGCAGTGGCAGAGCCAGGGCTCAGACCCAGAGGGACCAGGCTCCAGCTCTCTTCCTTGGGTGAGGAAGAGAATGGGCTGGAGAAGCCATGTGGCTGCATCAGAGAGCAGATGAGGCTGGAGAGGTGGGCCAGGTCACTGACCCATCCCCACCAGAGCCATGTTCGTCAGCCAGCCCCTGTTCCTGACACCTTGGGCCGCCAAACACCCACCCTGGCCAGTCCCCTGGGTTATTCATTAAGCTTCATTACACCATCCTCACCCCCGGCTGACCTTCCTGTTCCCGGGGCAAGGGAATTGCGTGGAGAAGAGGGACGAAGTCTCTGACGCCTGAGATTAGCCTTTCCCGATTTGCGGATTTAACCCTGGACTCTTCGTCATACGCTTCCCAAGGCTGAAGGCTCAGTTCCACTAAATGGCGAAAGAGCTGAGGCTCAGGCAGCCCCAGCTAGTGAGTAATAACTATGCCAGAATTTGGGTGCAGGTCTCCCAACACCCAATACAACACAGCATCTCAGCTAAGCTCTCAGACTTATCAACCCTGGCCAAGATGACACATCACTGGAGACCAGAGAGGGTCTCACACTGGGAGGTCACACTCCCCCTGGCTGGAGCTGGGGCACACCGTCCTCTGTAGAGGCTCTACACGTCTCACTGTCCCGACCTCTCCCTACTGCAGCCGCATCACCGAACTGCCCCTTGGTCGGCCCCTTGTCAGTGTTTACGTTTGAAACCTTTATACAGAGGAACTTTCCCTCTGCCCTCTTGCCCTTGAAAAGGAAAGGAATCGGTGATCAAGGGAGAAGCTGAGGCACAAAGGTTAAGTAACTTGCTTCAGCTTGCCCAGCAAATAGGCCATGGGACCAATCTTCCAGGGACCCCACCTCCAACCTGGATGCTCTTGTCCCAAGAGACAGAAATTCATAGCCACAGGGTCTGAGCTGAAAGAATTCACAGAGGCTGAAACTGCCTTTGCAAAGAGTCTGACAGTGAGAATTCCAGCCCAGCAGACTCCAGCCTGCTTCTGGCCTCGCGGGCTGCGGACTCCAGCCTGCTCCTGGCCTTGCAGGTTGTGGACTCCAGCCTGCTTCTAGCCTCACAGGCTGGCCATCCTCATTCCCAGGTGTAGGCCAAGCCAACCATGGGAGGAATTCTTTTTCTTCAAGATAGGGTCTCACTCTTTCACCCAGGCTAGAGTGCAGTGGCACGATCTCAGCTCACTGCAGCCTCAATCTCCTGGGTTCAAGGAATCCTCCCACCTCAGCCTCCAGAGTAGCTGGGACTACAGGTGCTTGCCAGCTAATTTTATTTTTGTTTTTATTTTTTAGAGACAGAGTCTCCCTATGTTGCCCAGGCTGGTCTCGAACTCCTGGCCTCAAGCAGTCCTCCCACCTTGGCCTCCCAAAATGCTGAGATGACAGGCGGGAGCCACCATGCCTGGCCCACCATGAGAATTTAATTTATAGTTTAACTTTGAAGAAAAGTCCGTCACAGTGGTTCACACCTGTAATCCCAGCACTTTGGGAGGCTGAGATGGAAGAATTGCTTGGGCCAGGAGTTCAAGACCAGCCTGGGCAACATAGTGAGACCTTGTCTCTACAAAAAATAAAAATTAGCCAGGCATGATGCACACTTGTAGTCCCAACTCTTAAGGAGGCTAAGGTGGGAGGCTCACTTGAGCCCACAAGGTGGAGGCTACAGTGAGCCAAGATCACGCCACTGCGCTCCAGCCTGGGCAACAGAGTAAGACTCTGTCTCAAAAAAAAAAAAAAAAAAAAACCCAGCAAAGTTCACCCCCTCCTTGCTCAGGGACTGAAATCACTTTTGTAAAACTAATAAAAGATCATGAAATGAAGATTATGAAAGGGGCTTGAATTCTGCTAAAATCTAAATGTAATCTCTGTAATCCCTTACTGTTTAACAGTCATGTGAGGTTGAGAGTGGTAGCTCACGACTATAACTTTAGCACATTGGGAGGCTGAGATGGGAGGACTGCTTGAGCCCAGGAGTTCAAAGCCAGCCTGGGCACCATACTGAGACCCCATCTCTACTAAAAAAAAAAAAAACATTAGCTGGGTGTGGCGGCACAGCTGTAGTCCCAGATACTCAGGAGGCTGAGGCAGGAGGATCCCTTGAGCTCAGGACTTCAAGCCTTCGATGATCTGTGACCGCACCACTGCACTCTAGCCTGGACAACAGAGTGAGACCCTGTCTCAAAAAGAAAAAAAAGGGGGGGAGTCATATGACCAGAGGTCACAAGATTTGTGACTTCCCCAATTACTCCCTTAGAAATATTGCTATTATAGAACCTTAGATTGGTCTTTTGAGACGTTTTTCAGACTTTTGCATTCTGGTAATTGACTGACCCCCCGGCCCTCCAGACCCAGGACTCATGACTCTACTGGTATCTGATGACAAGTGCCCCACCTGGAGGTGGACTCACCCCATATTCCCCAATCTCAGCACTACTGACATTTGGGGCCAGATCATTCTTTGGTGTGAGGGGCAGTTGTGTGCACTGCAGGAGATCATGTTACATCTTCCAGTCCTGTGCATAGCAGCATCCCTGGCCTCCACCCGCCAGATACTAATAGCACCCTCCACCCCAGGTTTGACACCCCAAAATGTCTCCAGACATTGGCCAATGCCCACACCCGGGTTGCAAAATTGCCCCACTTTGAGAACCGCTGTCCTTGAGTAGGGAGTTTGGGGTGGAGCCTTACTTGCACAGGGGCTGAAAAAAGTGGAGTGTGTGCAGAAAGCACAGGTCTTGCAAAAGGAAGGATAGGAGGCAAAAAACGTCCCAGGGGCCTTATCAAGCACTGGGTCTTTAGAACATTTAGGGTGCTTTTGCATTTAGAATGATGAATGTGTGAAAACTGGGTAGTAAGAAAGCTGAGCAGGTGGTGGAAACAGAGACTGGCTTAGAGCAGGCATGAGGGCTAACAGAAAGATATCAGGGGGCCTTTCCTCTGGAAGAGAGGGGCTCTATGCCCGAATACATTTTTTTTTTTTTTTTTTTTTTTTTTTGAGACTGAGTCTCGCTCTGTCGCCCAGGTTGAATGCAGTGGTGTGATCTCGGCTCACTGCAGCCTCCGCCTCCCGAGTTCAAGCAATTCTCCTACCTCAGCCTTTTGAGTAGCTAGGATTACAGGCATGTGGCACCACGCCCAGGTAATTTTTGTATTTTTAGTAGAAAAAGATTTTCACCATGTTGGCCAGGCAGGTCTCGAACTCCTGACCTCAGGTGATCCACCTTCCTCCGCCTCCCAAAGTGCTGGGATTACAGGCATGAGCCACCACCCCCAGCCACTGTTTGCACTTTGAGCAAGGTCTCCCGGGGCTCATCAGTCACAATTACAAGAGCCCACTCTCAGAGCTACTGCAATGCTCCCCAGCCCCATGCCTGCACAGCAGGGGGGATCATTTAGCATTTTTCCTCTTGTTCTTATGCTTCTCAGATATTTCCTTTGTTCATTTCCCTTGGTAATGAATTAACCGATGTTTATTGAAGCACTTACCTTATGCCAGGCACTGTTCTAGGCACTGGGAATTCGCAAGAAAAAAAACCGGCAAAAACCCTGTCCTCCTGGAGCTCACAGTCCGGTGGGGTGCGGTTGGAGGTGGGGAACAGGCACTAACCAGGAAAATGGCAGGTAAGATAATGGCAAGTGCTATCGAAAAAAACAAAAACAGGCGGTGTGGTTTTTGATAGAGGGGCCAGGGAAGTCCTCTCTGTGAAAGTGACATGTAAGCAAATATTTACAGGAGGTAAGGGGGTGAGACACCCTGATATCTAGGGGAAGACGGAGACAGGCAGGAAAGGGCAGTTGCAAAGGCCCTGAAGCAGGAGGGTACCCCGAGTGCAGCAGAAACAGCAGAAGGGCCAGTGTGACTGCAGCAGAATGAAGGGAGGGGATGGTCAGGGAGGAAGAAGACAGAGAGAGAATGGAGCCACATCACACGGAGCCTTGGAGGCTACCGTCAGGACATCAGCTTTTATTCCAAGTAAGGTGGGAGCCATGGGAGGCTCTTGAGCAGAGCAGCAACGTGACCCGACTCCGGCTGAATAGGATGCCTCCAGCTGCTGTGTGGGGAATCAGCGGCCAGGGACCCCAGTGCAGAACCACTGCAAGGGTGCAGGCACAGGACTCAGGGGCTTGAAGCAGGGTGGCAGCAGCAGACCTTGGTGAGAAGTGGTCGGATTCTGGGTATTTTGAAGGTCAGGTCACCTGGCCTTCCTGCTGCAGCAGCTGCAGTGCATGTAAGAGAGAAAGAGACATCAAGACGTTTGGGGCCAGGCACGCTGGCTCACACCTGTAATCCCAGCACTTTGGGAGGCTGAGGTGGGTGGATCACCTGAGGTCAGGAGTTCGAAACTAGCCTGGCCAACATGGTGAAACTTTAATCTCTTAATCTCCCCTTAAAATACAAAAATTAGCCAGGTATGGTGGTATGCACCTGTAATTCCCAGCTACTTGGGAGGCTGAGGCAGGAGAATCGCTTGAACCTGGGAGGCGGAGGCTGCAGTGAGCCAAGATCGTGGCACTGCACTCCAGCCTGGGCAACAGACTGAGACTCCATCTCAAAAAAATAATTAATTAAATTTAATTTAAAAATAGCAGCTGCTATTCTTTGAGTCCTTCCTCGGTGCCTGGCCCTAGGCTGCCATTATCTCTAAGCCTCGCAATACCTAGCAGGTATCATCGTTCCCATCTCTCCAGGCAGGAAACTGAGGCTAAGGGAACTTAGGTGACCACCACCCCAAGGTCACACAGCAGGGTAGCAGTTTCAGCCTGAGGTCTGAGACCTTAGTTAACCAGGAGACTCAGGAGCTGGCTGCACTGGCCAGGGAGGCAAACAGAGGTGAGAGCTGCCTGTCCTCCTGAGCTGTGAAAACAACCGTCAGAATCTCCACCTCCTGCCACCAAGAACACGCTGATCTGGCCATCCCCCAGGACACTTCCCTGGACAGTGTGATGTAACTGATCCAGGAAGTGGAGATGACAGAGGCACTTGACAAAGCTCCCTGGCGGGAATCCACCATCCTTCTCCTAGGATTTCAGGCTTGTTTTAGATGGAGCTGGGCCTCAGTTTGTCCATCTGCGAAATGAGAAGAAGATGACTTGCACTTTCCTTCTTGCTTCCCAAGACTTTTTTCTTTTTCTTTCTTTCTTTCTTTTTCTTCTTTTTTAAGATGGAGTCTCACTCTGTCACCCAGGCTGGAGTGCAGTGGTGCGATCTCGGCTCAATGCAACCTCCGTCTCCCAGGTTCAAGGGATTCTCCTGTCTCAGCCTCCTGAGTAGCTGGGACTACAGGCATGAGCCACCACACCCGGCTAATTTTTTGTATTTTTAGTAGAGATGGGGTTTCACCATATTGGTCAGGCTCGTCTTGAACTCCCAACCTCAGGTGATCCGCCCGCCTCAGCCTCCCAAAGTGCTGGGATTACAGGCTCACCCAGTCATCCAAGACCCTTTAAATGAAAACTTGGTGAGAGAATTGCACCCTTGTGCTCCAGCACTCAGAGCTACAGACATGAATGCCCTAATGCCCTCTTAAGCACCAGAAAATCAAAATGACCATCTCTATTTAAAAAAAAAAAAAAAAAAAAAAAAAAAAAACAGAGCCTCTCGCTCTGTTCCCCAGGCTGGAGTGCAGTGGTATAATTTTGACTCACTGCAGCCTCGACCTCCTGGGCTCAAGTGATCCTCCTACCTCAGCCCCCCAAGTAGCGGGGCTACAGGCACTTGCCACCAAGCCCGGCTAAATTTTTTTGTATTTTTTGTAGAGACAGGGTCTTGCCATGTTGCCAAGTCTGGTCTCCAACTCTTGGGCTCAAGTGATCCACCCGCCTCGGCCTCCCAAAGTGCTGGGATTACAGGCATGAGTTACCGCGCCTGGTCTGGCCATCGCCTCTTGAGTGCTGACTATGTGTTGGGAACTGTCCTTACAGCTTTACATCAATTAAGCTACTCAAGCCTCACAACAGGTGGAAACTACTCTTAGTTGAAGAAACCAAAGCACAGAAAGGTTAAGTGACTTGTCCAAGGTCACACAGCAAGTTGATGGCAGAGGTTGGATTTGAACTTGGGCCTATCTGACTGCACAGCCCATGCTGTTCACCACAAGGTTACATAGCCTCTCAGGAAAGTGACTTGCTTGCTGTCTGGAAATGAACAAGCCTGGGATGCTACAGTCACAGGTATGAACTAATCCCTCTGAGGTTCAAGCCTTTCCCTGAGACCACTCCAGCAGCTGATGGACTGGTCAGAATGCCCCTATCACGTGGCCACTCTGGCTGGTGCTGCCCCCATTCTCCCCAGCGTGACCTAGGACAAGTCCCTAGCCCTCTTAGGTTCTCGATCAGCCCATCCACGTGACGGGACAAAGAAACACATATGTACGGCATGTGTAGGGTTTTTTGTTGTTATAGTTGTATATTTAAAAATTAAGATGTTTCCAGACTCAGTGGCTCATGCCTGTAATCCCAGCACTTTGGGAGGCCAAGGCGGGAGGATTCGTTGAGCCCAGGAGTTCAAGGCCAGCCTGCGCAACGTAGTGAAACCCCATCTCTACAAAAAACAAACAAAAATTAGCTGGGTGTGGTGGTGCGCACCTGTAGTCCCAGCTACTTGAGAGGCTGAGGCAGGAGAATCACTTGAGCCTGGGAAGCTGAGGCTGCAGTGAGCCGTGATCATGTCACTGCACTCCAGCCTGGGCAATAGAGTAACCTTGTCTCAAAAAGAAAAAATTAATATGTACTCAGACAGCAAATGTCCATGAATTGATAAACAGATAATCAACATGTGGCTTATCCATAGGATGGAATAATATTGATTCAAGAGAAGGAATGGAGGACTGGTACATGCTGTGATGTGGATGAATCATGAAAACGTGACACCAGTGAAAGCGGCTGGACACAAAAGACCACACATTGTGTGATTCCACGTACACCAAAAAGACATGTATTACCAGCACTTGGGAGGCCAAGGTGGAAGGATCACTTGAGGTCAGGAGTTCGAGACCAGCCTGGCCAACATGGTGAAACCCCGTCTCGACTAAAAATAAAAAATTACCTTGGCACGGTGGCGCACACCTGTAATCCCAGCTATTTGGGAGGCTGAGGCAGGAGAATCGCTTGAACCCAGGAAGTGGAGGTTGCAATGGGCCAAGATTGCACCATTGCACTGCAGCCTGGGTGACAGAGCAAGACTCCATTTCAAAGAAAAGGAACAGGGAAGATCCACAGAGATAGAAAACAGACTGGTTGCCAGGGTCCTGGGCTGGGGAGAGAAGGATAGGGAGAGACTTTTTGGGGTGATGAAAAAGTTCTGAAATAAATACTCTAAATGGGTGAATTGTATTCGTACATGATTTATATCTCAATCAAGTAGTTATTTTAAAAAGCATATTCCCAAACAGAATATCAAAGATAGTGATATGTATTTTGTCTTTTTCCCCGTTTTTGGTTCTTATATCATCCATTTTCTTAATTTGATGTTTTTCAGATCACAACACTGATGCATTCTCTTTTTTTATTTTAAGATAGAGTCTTGCTATGTTGCCCAGGTTGATCTTGAACTCCTGAGCTCAAGCGATCCTCCCACCTCAGCCTCCTGAGTAGACAGGCACACACCACCACACTCAGCTCTGATACTTTTTATTTTTTAAGTGAGACAGGGTCTTGCTCTGTCGCCCAGGCTGGAGTACAGTGGTGCAATCTCGGCTCACTGCAGCCTCCATTTCCCAGGCTCAAGTGATCCTCCCACTTCAGCCTCCCAAGTAGCTAGGACTACAGGTGCACACCACCACACCAGCTAATTTTTGTATTTTTTGTAGAGACAGGGTTTCACATGTTGCCTAAGCTGGTCTCAAACTCCTGGGCACAAGTGATCCTCCCACCTTGACCTCCCACAGTGCGGGGATTATAGGTGTGAGCCACCACGCCCAGCCTGATACATTATTGGTGATGCAAACGGAACAACATGCAGAGGTCTAGAGAGTTCGTCATCTTGTCCCTGTCACTTGCAACTCCAAATCCATCTCCTCCCCTATATTCAATCATGACACTGGAGTGTAAATTAATTTGGCGTTGTAAGATAGCGAATAGCTGTCTTCCCTCAGTCTGAACTCCCTGACTTTGTGGGTAACCTCATGTAGAGATACCATCAAAACCCTAAATCTGGGACCTCTGAATGTGACCAGGCAGGCAAGCTCTCCCACCCTCTGCCTGCTCAACCCTTTCCACCGGCCGTGTGTCCTCAGAGGACTCAGGATTCCTGAGCTGACCTTCCTGCACTGCCACTCGCCACCTGCTGCTCCTGGGGACACTTTCACCCACCTCTGAGCCTACTCCTCACCTGTACCATGGGAATCAAAATGCCCATTCCCGTGCTTGTCTGGGGCTTATGAGAAACCCCACCTGGAAAACATAAGGCATGGGATCAGGCACCGGCAGGTGCTCCAGCAATGGGAGCGCCAGCTGTATACACTCAGATGCACACAAGGGAGGCTCTGTTTCCACATGAGCTTCACCATCCCCGCCTCTCCCTAGGTTTGTCACCCCTTATCCCCAAAATTTGCCCATGGATGATGCCCCACTGGGGAGGGAGCCTGGGAGCGCCATGGAAGGTCAGGGAGAGGGGACAGCTTGTCCCACAGAGGACAACGGCTGAGCAGGCTGTTTGTACCCTGGTTGCCCTCTGTCTCATCAATATTCTCGGCCTGGCCAGCCTGACAAGAGAGCTTTGTTGAGGGGGACAGGGAGAGAGCCAGCCAGACCTCTGTGCGTGTGTATGGTGTGTGTGTGTATGTGTATGTGTGTGCTGCCCTGTGGACAGACAGATCTCCACACAGCTGGAGATAAACAAGAGGCTTGGCATGGGGCATGGAAAGTTTTCAGGTGCAAGACTTTCCAGTTCTGTGATGATGATGATGATAATAGTGATGACGACGATGGCTGCTAACTTAACAAACAGTCAATCCCAGGCCCCTCTCACACATGCATTATCAAGTCACCTAAGCCTAGAAGGGAGGTACCAATATCATTCCCATTTCACAGATCAGCAAATTGAGGCTCCAGGAGGCAGAATAGCTTGTCCATTGCCACACAGCTAGGAAACAACAGAGCCAGGATGTGAACCCTGGTCCCCTGGGGTCTTACCCACCCACCCCTTCATGCCAAAGGTCATAAAATGATGAGGCGGGAAGGCGATACAGAACTGCTCTGCTTGGAGGTTTTTAGTTTTTTTTAATTTTAAAAAATGTTGGTGGGTATGCAGTAGGTGTCTATACTTATAGGGTATATTTATGGGGTAAGAAACTTTTTTTTTTTTTTTTGAGACAGAGTCTCACTCCAGTTACCCAGGCTAGAGTGAAGTGGCGCAATCTCAGCTCACTGCAACCTCCTCTTCCCGGGTTCAAGCAATTCTCCTGCCTCGGCCTTCCGAGTAGCTGAGATTACAGGTGCCCGTTACCACACTCCACTAATTTTTGTATTTTTAGTAGAGACGGGGTTTCACCATGTTGCCCAGGCTGGTCTCGAAATCCTGACCTCAAGTGATCCGCTTGCCTCAGCCTCTCAAAGAGCTGGGATTACAGGAGTGAGCCACCACGTCCAGCCTGTTTTGGATTGCAGGTTTGGGAGCAGACTGCCTGGGTTCTGAGGCCAGCTCCTCCCTCTTATTGCCTGGGTCATCTTGGGCAAATGACAATCTCATGTGCCTCAGTTTCCCTTTCTGTAAGATGGGGATAATAACAGTACCTGCCTCCTCTGTGGTTTGGTACTTGCTGAGGGCTCAGTGGCTGTTAAACATTCTCGCTCTATTACTGTTACTGTTTCCTACGTGAAAAGCACATGCTAGCAACTTTCAGTGCATTATCTCACACAATCCTTATTCCATTTTCCTAACGGTCCTTGGAAAGTAGATATTGTCCCCATTTGCAAGTGAAGAAACTATAAATCAAGACCTATCAGGCCAGGTCCAGTGACTCACGCCTGTAATTCAGCACTTTGGGAGGCCAAGGTGGGCAGATCACTTGAGGTCAGGAGTTCGAGAACAGCCTGGTCAACATGGTGAAACTCTGTCTCCACCAAAAATACAAAAAATTAGCTGGGCATGGTGGTGGGCACCTGTAATCCCAGCTACTCAGGAGGCTGAGGCAGGAGAATTGCTTGAACCCAGGAGGCAGAGGTTGCAGTGAGCCGAGATCTCACCACTGTACTCCAGCCTGGGCAACAGAGTGAGACTCCATCTCAAAAAAAAAAAAAAAGAAAGAAAGAAAAAAAAAGGGAAGTATCTGAGGCAGTTCTCAGTCAATTTAAAAGTTTATTTTGCCAAGTTTAAGGGCAAGGGCATGACTAGAAGAGAGGTCCATGCCTTTCTCCATAGATGATTTTAGGTCTTCAATATTTAAAGGGGAAAAGCAGGCTGGGAGCTGGAAGGGGTACGGTTACACTACTGAATCCACATGTTTCAAGAGAAAAGGAGCAGGTAGGGGATTGGTCAGGTCTGTGTTTGTCTTAAGTCAATGAATCGGCAGTTTATGTAAGATAAGGTGAACACAGAGTAGCTGTGGGGGATATTTAACCTTCAGCTGTAGCTCTCTCTACTTAGGAATGAACGGAAAGGCAGCTTCTTGCGTGACTCAGCTTCCAGCTCAATTTTGGCAGAGTGAATTGGTGTCCCAAGTTTTGTGAACCTGAGAAAGCATTTGGGCTTAGAGTGTCTATTTTTCTGATAAAGTATCTGATTTAAGTACTTTTTTCTTTAAATCACTTAATTAAAGCTCTTTTTATCTATTTTTAGTAGTAACATTAGATATACAACACATATATATACATGTATTAGACACAGAGGGAGATCTTATAAATTCATAAGACTTCCTTTTTTTCCTCCTATTTAAGACTTCTAATTTCTTTTTCTTTTCTTTCCTTTTTTTTTTTTTTTTTTTTGAGACAGGGTTTCACTCTGTTGCCCAGGTCGGAGTGCCGTGGTGTCGGCATGGCTCCCTGCAGCCTCAGCCACTCAGGCTCGAGTGATCCTCCCACCTCAGCCTTCCAAGTAGCTTGGACTAGAGGTGCAGGCCACCACACCCAGCTAATTTTTTATTTTTTGTAGAGATGGGGTCTCACTATGTTGCCCAAGCTGGTGTTGAACTCCTGGGCTTAAGCCATCTTCCCACCTCGGGCTCCCAACGTGCTGGAATTAGTGCTGGTCGCCACGCTCAGCCCAACCTCTAATTTCTGGATAACCTGTTTCATTACCCTAGGCAACTGCCAGCTAGAGAGCCCTAAATTTACATACTAAATAAACAACTCTTAAATGAAAATCAGATAGCAAAATGTTTATCTCAAAGTACAGAAAGAGAGGAAAGAGAGTCTGGGTGTGTTAGAGAGATTTAAAATGGATGCCACAGCTGGCATGGTGGCTGACACCTATAATCCCAACACTTTAGGAGGCTGAGATGGGAGGATGGCTTGACCTCCTCCCATCTCAGGCATTCAAGACCAGCTTGGGAGGCTGAGGTGGGAGGATTGTTTGAGCCGGGGAAGTCAAGGCGGCAGTGAGCCATAATCGCACCACTGCACTCCAGCCTGAGCAACAGAGTCTCAAAAAAAAAAAAAAAAGCAAATCAAACATAAAGTTATAGAAATCTGCTAAATAAATCTATTTTATTTAGATAGGTAGTTTTAAATTTAGTTTCTATCTTTTAACTGGAACTCGGAGCTCTGGGCAGAGCCCACAGTGAATCCTGGGTCCCCAAAGAGAATGACATGGTGGACCTATGCTGCGTGATGCTTTTACAGTGCACTTTGTTGCAAAGACATTTCTCTAAGTGTCTAAATCATATCCTCTCTTATCTTTAAAAAAAATTTGTTTTATATAACTAGGCCCACATCCAGACCCTCTCTTATTTTAAACATCCAAGAGTAGCCCCCATTGTAATAACGATTTTAGTCAAAAAAGAAATCAGGTAACACATTACAAAAGCAAGCAGTTGAAGTTCTGAGAGGAACTTACCTGTTTATACTCTTAGGGATCCATAAGGAAAAACAGAGGTTTCTCCCCAAAAAGGAGTCTGGCACCTTCTCTGTTTTCCTTAAGGAATCCCAAAGTGTCAGAAATTATTTTAGGTTCCTCGAGCTGTAGGGGGTGGCGAGAGAAAGGAGACAGGCAGAAGTAAATTGGAGAAAACAGAATTCAGTCAACTGAGAAGAAAAAATAGGCCGGGCGCGGTGGCTCAAGCCTGTAATCCCAGCACTTTGGGAGGCCGAGACGGGCGGATCACGAGGTCAGGAGATCGAGACCATCCTGGCGAACACGGTGAAACCCCGTCTCTACTAAAAATACAAAAAACTAGCCGGGCGAGGTGGCGGGCGCCCGTAGTCCCAGCTACTCCGGAGGCTGAGGCAGGAGAATGGCGTAAACCCGGGAGGCGGAGCTTGCAGTGAGCTGAGATCCGGCCACTGCACTCCAGCCTGGGCGACAGAGCCAGACTCTGTCTCAAAAAAAAAAAAAAAAAAAAAGAAAAAGAAAAAATAAAACTTTTTCTCAAAACACAAGATCCTGGCCAGGTGGGGTGGCTCTCACCTGTAATCCCAGCACCTTGGAAGCCCAAGGCCGGTGAATAACTTGAGGCCAGGAGTTCAAGACCAGCCTGGCCAACATGGTGAAATCATGTCTCTACTAAAAATACAAAAAATATAGCCCAATGTGGTGGCGTGCACCTGTAATTCCAGCCACTTGGGAGGCTGAGGCAGGAGAACCACTTGAACCCAGGGAGTGGAGGTTGCAGTAAGCTGAGATCATACCACTACACTCTAGCCTGGGCGACAGAGTAAGACTCCATCTCAAAAAAAAACCAGATCCTAGGAGAGAAAAAAATGCATTAAGGTCCCATAAATAAATAAATAAATACACACACACGCACACACACACACACACGCATCTTGGATATGGCCTTTAATTAAGCTTTTAACCACTGAGCTCTTTAAAAAATCCTTTTAAATCTCATTACCATATTTTAGCAGGGACAAACTGCTGATATTTCAAAAGTAACACAAATATCAAACCAGAAAGGACTTGATTTAGGAACCAAGCCCAGGCCACGGTGGTGAAAAAGGGACAGAATCTTAGCTACCGAACTAGAGTGAGGTGACAGCCAGTAGCCTCTATCAATTTGGCTTGGCTGGCAAAAGATGGCCTTGTTATATAAATAACGCCCCTCAGGTAATCAAAATCCTTCTCTCTCTCTCTTTTTTTTTCTTTTTCTAGCTGTTTTTTCTTTTTCCTTTTTTTTTTTTTTTCCTAGCTGCGGGAATTTAGCCGATTCATAAGACCTTGTTCGCCATAATTTGAAACTTTCCTTCAGATTTGACCAAGTCAAGTGGAGTTGGTCCAATCCGATGGAAAACAGACCGAAACAACAAAAACAACAGGAACAAGAACAGTCAAGCAAAGGAAACAAACAGTCGAGCAATTTATGCAATTACTGAGTGCTCTAAAAGTAAGGCGAAATTAAGACCAGCTGGTTGTTAATCCTAACTTCTAGTCACGGGAGCCAGGCTGAAGACTGCTGTCTACCATCCTAGAAGCAGGGAAAACTCACACTTGCCATCCCTGCCCGACACAAGTGAAATTCCAGAAAGGAGTTGCCTACTTGCCATCATCCTGGAAGCAGGAAAACTCACCTTCCTTGTTGAAAACTAGTAAAACGCAGAAAAGGAGCTGTTCAGAGAAATCAACCTTAGATATCAACCAATTTTGGGAGATCAGGAGTTCTCCAGAGGTGGGGAGCTCCCAGGCCTGAGCAAATTGTCTTATTTTGGGGGGCAATCAAGATAGCTCAAGGCCAGCGTGATGGCTCACGCCTGTAATCCCAGCACTCTAGGAGGTCGAGGCAGGTGGATCACTTGAGATCAGGAGTTCAAGACCAGCCTGGCTAACATGGTAAAACCCCATCTCTACTAAAAAGACAAAAAATTAGCCGGGTGTGGTGGCACATGCCTATACTCCCAGTTACTTGAGGGGTTGAAACAGGAGAATCGCTTGAATCCAGGAGATGGAGGTTGCAGTGAGCTGAGATCATGCCATTGCACTCCAGCATGGGTGACAGAGCAAGACCCTGTCTCAAAGGAAAAAAAAAAAAAAGATAGCTCAAGCTGGTACAAAGCACCAATAGGAAATTAGTCAAAGGTCAGGGCCGCCTCCACCCAGGGTCCCTTTCATGAGTCTCCAATCTGTAAGTCAAAAAGAGTCAAAAAGATTGAGACAGGTCTCAATCCATTTAGAAGTTTGTTTTGCCAAGGTTAAGAACACACCTGGGAGACAGGTCTGTGCTTTTCTCCCGAGATGACTTTAGGGTGTCAGTATTTAAATGAGAAAAGCAAGCTGGAGGGGAAAGAAGGAAGGTATGGTCACATTACCAAATCCACAGTTTGCAAGAGAAGAGGGGCAGATAGGGAAATAGTCAATTATGTATTTGTCTTGATCTCAATAAATCCACGCTTACATAAGATAACGTGAACATAGAGTAGCGACCTGTGGGGATATTTAACCTTTTTTGTTGTTGTTGTTGTTGTGAAGGCTGGAGTGCAGTGGTGAGATCTCCTCTCAATGCAACCTCTACCTCCCAGGTTCAAGCAATTCTTGTGCCTCAGCCTCCTGAGTAGCACGTGCCACCATGCCCCGCTGATTTTTGTATTTTTAGTAGAGATGGGGTTTCACCATGTTGGCCAGGCTGGTCTCGATCTCCTGACCTCAAGTGACCCACCCGCCTCAGCCTCCCAAAATGCCGGGCCAATATTTAACCTTTCATCTGAAGCTATCTGCTTAGGAACTAAAGGATAGGCAGTTTCTTGCATGACTCAGCTTTTAGCTTAATTCTTTTTCTTTTGGCATAGTGAGTTGGGGTCCCAATTTTTATTTTCCTTTCACAAAACTGAGGACAGAAAGAGGAAGTGGAAAGAGGGAGGAGGAATGGGTTGTGGGAAAGGCAGGAGGAAGCTGCCAAAGAAGAAAGCTTGGCCAGATTCCCCCTCCCTTCTGAGAGCCCCAGTGGCCTCGAGCCAGGGGGGTGGATCCTGGCGGCGGGGAGGGAGGGTGTAGCCAGCCCCAGGGCCCCATTGGCTGCCTGGAGGTGCCAGGGGAATAAAGCCCAGGACTGGGTAGCCCCTGGGACCATTCAGAAGACTGCCCACCCGTCCTCAGCCCCCTCTCTTCGTGGGCTATCTACTCAGTTGATCCTTCCCTCCCTCGCTGGCTTGGCTCTGTTTGCTGCTCAGACCCATCACCTTTGTCAGGTAAGTGGCCCCATCCCTCATTCCCACCTCAGGACTGGAGTGTCCTGGGCTAGCCTGTGGTTTCCCAGGGGAAGAGGGAGGCATAGAAAAAGTCCGTCAAGGCTGGGCATGGTGTTGGATGCCCGTAATCCCAACACTTTGGAAGGCTGAGGCGGGAGGGTTGCTTGAGGCCACAAGTTCGAGACTGAGCTGGGTAACAGAGTGAGACCCCCTTAATCTCTACAAAAAAAAAAAAAAAATTTTTTTTTTTTTTTGAGACAGAGGTCTCACTCTGTCACCCAGGCTGAAATACAATGGCACAATCTGGGCTCACTGCAACCTCCGCCTCCTGGGTTCGAGCAATTCTCCTGCCTCAGCCTCCCGAGTAGCTGGGACTACAGGTGTGTGCCACCACGCCTGGCTAATTTTTGTATTTTTAGTGGAGATGGGATTTCACCATGTTGGCCAGGCTGGTCTCGAACTCCTGACCTAAAAAAAGAATTTAATTAGTAGAGTATGGTGGTGCATGCCTGTAGTCCCAGCTACTGGGGAGGCTGAGTTGGGAGGATCGCTTGAGGCCAAGAAGTTGAGGCTGCAGCGAGCAATGATTGCACCCCTGCACTCCAGCCTGGGTGCAAGACCTTGTCTCAAATTTTTTAAGAAGAGCCAGTTGGGCCTAAACACTGTGAGTTTGTGTCCCGTTCTGTGCCTTAGCTTCCACATCTGTAGAATGGGGATGAGTGTAGCGCCTTCCTCCTCAGGTGGTTGTGAGGGTGAAAGGATGACCTGCACTTAAGGTGCCTAGCCCAGATTTCATAACAGTTCATACCGACTGAATGCTTACTGCGAACCAAGTGAGAGGGAAGGCGGCTTCCGACTGCCGAAGTCGAGTGGGCAGACAGCAGCTTCAGGGCCTCCCTCCTCCTCCCCAGGCACAACGTCTTCTGAAGTCTTCTGATCCTTGGGGCAGGGTGGGACTGGCAGGCTGGATGCAGTTCACAGATGCTCGCTGCACGGAAAGCCGCGGCAGAGAAGGGGCTGCCTGCAGAGGGAGCCCTGGCCTTTTACCTGAAGGCACCGCCTGGGATAAATGGCGCCCCAAATCCACCTGAAAAGGGTCTCCATGGCCGGCTCCTCCGACTCCCACCCCGGTTGTCCCTGAGGCCAGGCCTTGGTGACCTACACCGGCCTTTACTGTCAAGTCAGTCAGAACTGGGTCCGGTGGCTCACGCCTGTAATCCCAGCACTTTGGGAGGCTGAGGCAGGTGGATCACTTGAGGTCAGGAGTTCGAGACCAGCCTGGCCAACATGGTGAAACCCTGTCTCCATTTTAAAAATGCAAAAATTAGTCGGGCGTGGTGGTGCACGTCTGTGATCCCAGCTACTCGGGAGACTGAGGCAGGATAACCGCTTGAACCCAGAAGGCGGAGGTTGCAGTGAGCTGAGATCGCACCACTGCACTCAGCCTGGGCGACAGAGGGAGATTCTCTACAAATAAATGAATAAAAACCAGGATCCCATTGTTTGGGGATTAAGCTCCAGGAGCTGAAAGTTCATTCTGATCTGGGGACGTCCTGTTTTGAAGTGTACCCCAGTCTCTGACTTTTATTCAAGAGATCCAGCAGAGAGAGGGTGTCTGTTCAAGTTCCCCTCCCAGGCCCTGAATGTCAGTTAATTCAGATAGACAAGCGGTGACCTAGTTAGGGAATGCTAAGGCTGGGGGGGCAGTTGGGATCCCCACCCCTCATTCTCCCTCTGACCAAGGGATGTCTGGCTCATTCTGGGATGGCAGGATGGATGTCCAGTTCAGGAGTGCCCGGGACAGGGGGCTGGATGAGGTGGCATTGGAGATGGGTCTCTGGCTAGCCACCGTTGCCTGGCCTTCTGAGATGGTGGCGGGAGGGGGGATGGTGGTGGGAGGGAGAACCAGAACATCCCTCAGCCAACGCCTGCTGATCTCTTCTGACCGGGCCCAAGTTGAAGAGAATCAGATCCGCCTGGGACTCTCGCGGAAGGTGGGGGAGATGGAAAGGCTGGGTGGGCAGATGTGGCTGTGGCTAGACCCCAGGCCACCCCAACTGCTTCATCCCCGAGAGCCCATCCCAGAAGTGGGAGCCTGAGCCACGCCCATGGGTCTCAGAGAAAGCCTGAGCCCTGGAGCCAACTGCTCCTGGGTGAGTTCAAATCCTGCCTCCCTGCCTCACTCGCAGTGTGACTTTGGGCATGTTAATAGTCTGCTTCCTGTTGCTGTGTACCAAACTACCCCAAAATGTGACTTAAAACAACAGCAAGCCAGGTGCTGTGGCTCATGCCTGTAATTCCAACAGTTTGGGAGGCTGAGGTGGGCAGATCGCTTGAGACCAGGAGTTGGAGACCAGCCTGGCCAACATAGCAAGACCCCACCTCTACCAGAATAAATAAATAAATAAATAAATAAATAAATAAATAAATAAATAAATAAATAAAATTTAAAAGCTAAGTGATTAGTCAATGATATAATAATTATGACAAAATTAGTAATTATGAAAGAGCTTTTCCTAACTGAATCTTGGGCTTCCCAAAAGTTAGGGTTTCTTTTTTTTAAATAAATATTTATTGAACATCTACTATGAGTCAGGCATTCTACTGGGTCCTGGGATTGTCCATTTAAGCCAAGATACTTGGAATTGCATGTCAGAAGAGCCAGCTGCCAGGTTTTTTTTTTAATGTATGCATTTAAGTAAGTAATAGAGGCACATGGTAAAACATTCAAACCATGCAAAAGGTGGGTGTTATGATCCTGAGGGCCAGCTCTCCTCAAAAGCCCCACTCTGGCCAGCCTGTCATGCGTGCTTTCCAAGATGCTCTGTGCACATGGAAACATGTGAACAACAACAACAAAATTCAAATAAAAAAATTTTTAAAATAAAAGAAACATGTAGACTATATGTGTGTGTATGGATGGATTGTGTGTGTGTGTGGATGGATCGTGTGTGGTGGATGGATTGTGTGTGGGGGTGGATTGTGTGTGTGTGTGTGTGGATGGAGTATGTGTGTGTGAATATGTGTGTGGGTGTCCCTGAATTTTCACATAGATAGATAGACTTTTTTTTTTTTTTTTTTTTTTTTTTTTTTGGAGAAGCAGTCTCACTCTGTTGCCCAGGCTGGAGTGCAGTGACTTGATCTTGGCTCATTACAACCTCCACCTCCCGGGTTCAAGTGATGCTCCTGCCTCAGCCTCCTGAGTAGCTGGGATTACAGGTGCCTGCCACCGTGCCTGGCTATTTCTTTTTTTTCTTCTTTTTTTTTTTTTCCTCAAGACAGAGTCTTGCTCTGTCGTCCAGGCAGGAGTGCAATGGTGCGATCTTGCTCACTGCATCCTCCGCCTCCTGGGTTCAAGTAAGCGATTCTCCTTTCTCAGCCTCCTAAGTAGCTGGGATTACAGGCACACACCACCATACCCGGCTAATTTTTTGTATTTTTAGTAGAGACGGGGTTTCACCATGTTGGCCAGGCTGGTCTTGAAATTCTGACCTTGTGACCCACCTGCCTCGGCCTCCCTAAGTGCTGGGATTACAGGCATGAGCCACTGTGCCCAGCCTCACCTCATGCATTTTGAAAGCTACAAGGTTTGAGTGTTATCTTTTCAGCCTCCCAGCAAATGTGTGAGAAGTCAGGAGCGGAGGGTGATACCTGTCCCCATTTTACAGATGACAGAGCTGAGGCCAAAGCGTGATTACCTGTCTGATGTCACATGGCGAGTAGGTGGCCCACTTGCGATTAGAGCCCAGGTCTCCAGGATGCTGTCTGAGCCTTGCTTGGCTTGCTGGGAAGCGAAGGAAGGGGTCACTCTGGCTGGTTCTCCTAACCCTCTGGGTTTCCTTCGTTTCTGCCAGTAATGATGTCTGGAGAACCCCTGCATGTGAGGACCCCCATCCGTGACAGCATGGCCCTGTCCAAAGTGGCCGGCACCAGCGTCTACCTCAAGATGGACAGTGCCCAGCCCTCTGGCTCCTTCAAGATCCGGGGCATTGGGCACTTCTGCAAGAGGGTACGGGACCGGGTCAGCATCGTCTGGACAGGGGTGGCAGGTCCTCCTTCCTCACCAGGGCAGGGCCAGTGCTGTGTGAAATTAAAGTCATTGTGGGATAAGCCTACTGACTCCCCACAATGACTGAGCATCCACCATTAGGGCTTCCTCTGGTGGAGGGGTGCCCCTCCAGGAGGGTCCCTCAGGACTGATCCCAGAGCCATCAGTCGCCTGTTTTCCTCCACCCCTTCCTGAGCCAGTCTCTTTGGAGAGGGGAGGTGCAGTCTCAGACAAGGTAGAACAAATTCCGAGTGAAGGAAAGGTCTGTGTCCACTGGAATCCTGGCAGGTTTTCCAGGTGGACAGGAAGAGCACAGGCAATGACTGGGAGGTGGGCCTGAGTGCCTCTCCTGTTGTCTCCACAGTGGGCCAAGCAAGGCTGCGCACATTTTGTCTGCTCCTCGGGTAAGTGACCTGCTTCCCCATCCTGTCCTCTGCTGTGTGTCCTGGGGTCAGGTACTCCGCTTCTCTGAGCCCTGGCTTCCCCAGCAATGTGCCATTGAAAACACTGGCAGCAGCCAGCAGTTTGGAATTCCAGGGGGAGGCCAGCAATCACCCAGGGTGGGGAGGTGAGGGGGGATCTCCAGAGCCCCCAGGAGAGGGTAAGCAGTCCTGCCTGGGCTCCCAGATGCTCCCGCACTGACACCCTCTCCACCCCCGACCCTGGCAGCGGGAAATGCAGGCATGGCAGCTGCATATGCAGCCAGGCAACTGGGCGTCCCTGCCACCATCGTTGTGCCCAGCACCACACCTGCTCTCACCATTGAGCGCCTCAAGAATGAAGGTGCCACAGTCAAGGTGGTGGGTGAGGTGAGTGCCGACCTAGGGCAGGGCAGAGAGAGGGTACCTGGTGGCTGGACAGGGTCCCCCCTGTGCCTCACCCCCTCCCATCTCCCCTGTGGTTTTGCAGTTATTGGATGAAGCCTTTGAGCTGGCCAAGGCCCTAGCGAAGAACAACCCAGGCTGGGTCTACATTCCCCCCTTTGACGACCCCCTTATCTGGTATGTGGAGTTCAAGGTAACTCAGTGGGGGTGGCAGCCACTGCTCTATATCACCGGGCAGGCATTGCTATGATGCATATCATTGCATCCTCATGCACAGCAGCTGCACATGTGTGCACACACCACCATGTAGAAGCACACTGAGGCGGGGCGCAGTGGCTCACACCCGTAATCCCAGACTTTGGGAGGCCAAGGTGGGAGGATCACTTGAGGTCAGCAGTTTGAGACCAGTCTGACCAACATGGTGAAACTCCATCTCTACTAAAAATACAAAAATTACCCGGGCGTGGTGACACATGCCTGTAATCCCAGTTACTAGGGAGGCTGAGGCAGGAGAATCGCTTGAACCCAGGAGGTGGAGGTTGCAGTGAGCCAAGATCGCACCACTGCACTCCAGCCTGGGTGAGAGAGTGAGACTCTGTCTCACAAAAAAAAAAAAGAAAAAAAAGAAAGAAGAAACACACATGTTCACATGTTACACCCAGGTGCAGCAGCAGGTTCACACACATGTGCACCAAATGCCCATTCTCCACGGCTGCACCCACAACACACCCAAGGCTGAACATGCAAGCACACAGGTGTCCAAGTGTCAGCAACTGAGTCCTCCGGGAAGCAGACCCGGGGACAAAGGTTTCAGGGAAAGGAGTTTATTTGGGAGGTGATTCAGTGGGGGAGTGGGGAAGTGAGCCAGGGAAGGCAGGGGGCTTGCTTTTTTCTTTTTTCTTTTTCTATCGTCCAGCCCAAAATGTCAGGAAGGGGACTTTCAAGGGTAGGTGGCCACTGTGGGTGGCTGGAGCTTAATCCCTTGGGGACCCTGGGAGCCAGTATAGAAGGTGGGCCACAGTTTCCCTCTCCCTGGGAGAAGGAGCAGGGGAGTTTGTTCGCCGACCCGTAGCCGTTGGTTGAGGGCTCCTCTAAGGGGCTACCATCTCCTGACTCTGTTTGCAGGTAGCTCAGGTGGCCAGAGAAAGTCCTCAGGTAGAGACACAGATGCTGGCAGCTGGAAGCCGAGGTGGCGGGTGGGGAGGGAAGTAGCTCCAGGCCCCATCAGCTGGGATGAGGCTGGTGCAAACCTGAGCTGGTGTCTCCAGGAAGCCTAGCCCTGACCCGCCACCCCCTCTCCCCACCCTCCAGGGAAGGCCACGCTTCCATCGTGAAAGAGCTGAAGGAGGCACTGTGGGAAAAGCCGGGGGCCATCGCGCTGTCAGTGGGCGGTGGGGGCCTGCTGTGTGGAGTGGTCCAGGGGCTGCAGGAGGTGGGCTGGGGGGACGTGCCTGTCATCGCCATGGAGACCTTTGGCGCCCACAGCTTCCACGCCGCCACCACCGCAGGCAAGCTCGTCTCCCTGCCCAAAATCACCAGGTGAGCAGCTGGGGTGCCTCCCTCAGGTGTCCAGCAAGCATTGGGGAGTCCCCTTTAGGTCTGGCTTCGAGATAGATCCTGATGTTAGCCTGTTCTACAGATGAGGAAATGGAGGCTGTGATCACTTGCCCAGGGTCACATCCAGTGAGTGGTACAGCTTGGACTCAAGCCCAAGTCTGTGTGACTCCACCACGTCACACTTCCTCACATGAAAAGCCTCATATGAGGCTGGGCACAGTGACTTGTGCCTGTAATCCCAGCACTTTGGGTGACTGAGGCAGGAAGATCACTTGAGGCAGAGTTCAAGACCAGCCTGAGCAACACAGAGAGATTCCCACCTCTAAAAAAGTTGTTTTTTTTGTTTTTGTTTTTGTTTTGTTTTGTTTTTTAACTAACTGGGCGTGGTAGCACACACCTATAGTCCCAGGTATTCAGAAGGCTAAGGTGGGAAGAGTGCTTAAGCCCAGGAGGCTGATGCTGCAGTGAGCCATGATCATGCCAGTGCACTCCAGCCTGGGTGACAGAGCAAGACCCTGTCTAGAAACAAAGAAAAAGGGAGGAAGGAAGGAAGAGAGGAAGGAAGGAAGGGAGGGAGGGAGGGAAGGAAGGAAGGAAGGGGAAAGGAAAGTAAGAGAAAAGAAAAGGAAAGAAGAAAAAGAAAGAAAGAAAGAAAGAAAGAAAGAGAAAAAAAGAAAGAAGGAAAGAAAAAGAAAGAGAGAGAGAAAGAAAGGAAGAGAAAGAAAGAAAGAAAGAAAGAAAGAAAGAAAGAAAGAAAGAAAGAAGAAAGAAAGAGAGAGAGAGAGAGAAAGAAAGAGAGAGAGAGAGAAAGAGAGAGAGAGAGAGAGACAGAGAGAGAGAGAGAGAGAGAGGGAGGGAGGGAGGCAGGAAGGAAGGAAGGAAGGCCGGACGAATAGGAATCATTTACTGAGTCCTCTGTGGCAAGGTTTTACATACCTCATTACTTTGCCAACCATTTACTGAGCCCCTATTGTGTGCAAGACACTGGCTGATCTGGGGAGAGAGTGGCGCATAAACCCAAGTCTTGCTCCTAAGGAGTTCATATCCAAGCCCCAAACCTTTGATAGATAGTTTTTGTTCGTTTGTTTTGAGACGGAGTTTTGCTCTCGTTGCCCAAGCTGCAGGGCAATGGCATGTGCAAGTGCCAATTGGAGTACAAGTGCCATGACACTTGGCTAATTCTGTATTTTAGTAGAAACGGGGTTTTACTCTGTTAGCCAGGCTAGTCTCAAACTCCTGACCTCAGGTGATCTGCCCACCTCAGCCTCTCCAAGTGCTGGGATTATAGGCATGAGCCACCATGCCTGACCGATAGATAGTATTTAATTAGGATTAGGTTTTGGCCCCATTACACAGAAGCCCCAAATAACAGTGGCTTAGATGAGATTGAACTTTACCATGAAAAGTCAGGGCCCCGGGTCCATTGAGTTTGTTTCCCCCCCATTATCCTTAGCATGTAGCCTTTTGGTCCAAAATGGTTGCCTGAGTGCCAGCTATCACACCCACATTCCATGTGGCAGGGAGGGGGAAGCAAGGGCAGAAGGCTATGCCCCAACCTTCAAAGACAGACACAAAACTTCCAGTTACCTTTTGTTGGCCTGAACGTAGTCACATGGCCACAATGCAGCTGCCAGAGAGGCTGGGAAATGTCTTTATACCAGGTGATCATATGTGCAGCTAGAAAAGACACCAGGGCAGACAATAGTCTCCACTACAGATAGGGAAGACTGAATCCAGCCAGATAAGAACTTCTTCCGGCTTTCTGAGCCTGGCATCTGGAGCTTCTGTGTCCCACACTGTAGGGACTAAAGACGTCATGGCTGAGTGCCTACTGTAAACCACGTGCTGCTGAGGGCTGAGGTGGCCAAGGCCCTCAAGATGCTCCTGGGGAAGGGAGAGGGGGGCAGTTGAGCTGGGAACAGAGCCAATGGTCACCCCGGAGGGCTGGGGACAGCGCCAACACATTGGTTACCAGCGCAGGTCTTGAAGTTATACAGATCCTGCTTGCAGCCCAGCTCCAGCACTCCCTAGGTGTGTGACCTTGGGCAAATGACTGTATACTCTGCCTCAGTTTCCCCTTCCCAAAATCAAACCAATTAACAACAGAGTTCTTGTGTGAATTCAATAATGCTTGTGAAGTGCTTGGCACCTAATGCTTTCTCAAAAAGTGATCAGGGGTGCTTGTTACTATAGGGGAGTACCATTTGAGAATTCCACATAGGGCCGTGGGACTCAGTACTCTCCCAGGAGGACTCCTTGGAGGAGGTGGCCTTAATCCTAAGCCTTGAAGGACAGAGCAGGATGTGGGCAGGCAGAGTGGGTACTAAGCCTTATGAGGGTTAACCAGGTAGAGGTTGCAACCCAGAGCAAAGGCAGGGAGTCCTATCAGGGAACAACAAGGGTCCTCTTAGGCATTTGCTCCTGACTTAGTGTTGATCAGAATATGATGCTCTGCCAAGGCAGGAGGATCACTTGAGCCCGGGAGCTCAAGACTAGCCTGGGGTTGGGCATGGCGGCTCATGCCTGTAATCCCAGCACTTTGGGAGGCCAAGGTGGGTGGATCACCTGAGGTCAGGAGTTTGAAGCCAGCCTGGTCAACATGGTGAAACCCCATCTCTACTAAAAATACAAAAATTAGCCAGGCGTGGTTGGGCACCTGTAGTCCCAGCTACTTGGGAGGCTGAGGCAGGAGAATTGCTTGAACCCAGGAGGCAGAGATTGCAGTGAGCCGAGATCGTGCCACTGCACACTCCAGCCTGGGCAACAGAGCAACACTCCATCAAAAAACAACAACAACAACAACAACAACAAAAAACCCAGCGTGGGCAACATAGTGACACCCCCCAGTCTCAAAAAAATTAAAAATAGTGATAATAAAGAATATACTATGTGATGCCAATTCAAACACTCTCACCTTATTAGAATACCCCACTTGGTTCGGGGATCCCTGAGGCTTTTCAGTGCTTTATGGCTGCAGAGGTGACACCTGTCCCCCTTGCCCATGGATTCACTGCCTTCTCCGTCTCACATCCATCTCTTTCTCTCCCTCCCTGCCCCCATCTCTCTCCTGTTTCCCCCACTCCCATCCTCTTCTGGGTTCCCACTTCTCTCAGTGTTGCCAAGGCCCTGGGTGTGAAGACTGTGGGGGCTCAGGCCCTGAAGCTGTTTCAGGAACACCCCATTTTCTCTGAAGTTATCTCGGACCAGGAGGCTGTAGCCGCCATTGAGAAGTTCGTGGGTATGTGCCAGGATCTCTCGTGACCTGACCTGCTGACTCAGGAGCTAAGTGGCTGTCCACTTGGTGTGCCACTGGGGATCCCACTCACCCCAAATTTTCTCCACAGTTCTGTCTTCCATCTCTGCCTAGAACCTTCCATTAACGGAAGGTAATACAATGCAGTGTAGACATGGAAGAGCAAAAGCCACACATAATAGAAAAGTAAATAGAAAAGTAAGCCTGATAACAATAGCAGCAGAAAACAATAAGTATTTAAAATAATGCTTCTGAGTTTCCTGGTAGCCAGAGTAAAAAAGGAAAACATGGGGCTCAGAGTTGGATTCATTCAGAGGTGGGTCTGTAACTAGGTTGGACTCTTTCTGGGTTCAGTCTAGGGCAGGGATGGCAAAAAAGAGAGAAAAAAATAGTACCATTTATGCTTCTGTGCCTGCTGCACACTTGGCTAATCAACCATGGAACTCTTGCTCAGATGATGTCTCAGAATTCTTCTCAACACAGTGCTCAAGCAACCACACTCATTCTATCAGTGTTAGCACTCATAACGAAACCCAGGCCCTGGCTCAGGCTTGGAAGGGCCAATTCAGGGTGATAACGGGATGTGCGGTCCAGGACCTGCATCTGCAGCCAGGGCTGAGAACTGATTGGCTCAGTATTCCCAAGTCCTGCCAATGGCCTGTCAGCTCCTGTGCACCCTGGGAAACTCAGGCCACACCCCTGTCACTCCCCTTCTCCGGCAGATGATGAGAAGATCCTGGTGGAGCCCGCCTGCGGGGCAGCCCTGGCTGCCGTCTACAGCCACGTGATCCAGAAGCTCCAACGGGAGGGGAATCTCCAAGCCCCGCTGCCATCCCTCGTGGTCATCGTCTGTGGGGGCAGCAACATCAGCCTGGCCCAGCTGCGGGCGCTCAAGGAACAGCTGGGCATGACAAATGGGTTGCCCAAGTGATGACGGACCCTTTCCGATCTGTCCTCTCCTAGCCGAGGAGACCCCTGGAGGGGCTGGAGTTTTATCCAGTGCCTCGATGTATGTTTGGTTGAGTGCCTGTAGCCCGGGTGCAGGTTAACTTCTTATCAGGAGCCCACTATACAGATGCCAAAGTCGGCAGTCAATAAGGCTATGAACTGGACCTTTTTGGTATCTGTGTGACTGCTCTGTGCCCATCCTTAGCCAACTTGCTGGCGTGACAAGTGCCCACAAGTAACACACCAGGTCCCCAGAGGAGGGTGGATGGGAGAGACCTGAATCACAGCAGTGAGGAATTCCTCGAAGCTGTGACCCTGCCTGAGAACTTGTTCCCAGGGAAGGTAAACAGGGCCACCCTCCAGGGTTGAGGAACCATCTCAGCCATCCTCCCAGGAAGCCCACCCCTGACCCTTACAAATTTTTCTAATATGCAAACTTTTTCATTGAAAAAATAAAATATATTTATGAAACAAAGATCCTGTGTGTTTTCCCGTCATCAGCTGTCTTCCTTCCTGCTTTCCTTCCTTAGAAGGAAGACCTTGGGGTCTTCTAATAAGCAGACCCTAAGTCTGCTCTCAGCCCCAGTTCTCAACTGGGGCCCCAGAGTGAGGCCAGGAGTCTGACTCCAGCTGGTCTTGTATGCCAGGAGAGGGGCATCCCTGTACCACCGAAGAGGGACTTGGGGTAGGACAAAGGCTGCCTCCGCTGAAGGCAGAAGCAGCTGAGGAGGCCAACTTCATTCTGATAGGAAGTCCTTCCTGGTAAGTCAGAATTATTTCATCACAGAATTATTTCATCACAGACCCCATGGAAGTAAAGAAGTGAGGCCCCCTCCCCTGGGGGTGTGTGAGCTGACACTGGACAACCATCTCTGGGAGAGGGAAGGGGTGGTTGGACTTGAAGTCAATGTCATGCAAACCCTCCTCAAACATGGAACCATCTCTTCCAACGAAAGAATGTGCTGAAGCCCGTATCATAGTTCAAAGAGAAATTACTGGAGCTGGTTCCAGAGCATGGAGGGAACCCCACCCTCAAGGCACTTTTTGGATGACCCCAAGTTCAAACTAAAGTTTAAGAGTCACTCAGAGCCGGGCACAGTGGCTCATGCCTGTAATCGCAGCACTTTGGGAGGCCAAAGCAGGCGGGTCACTTGAAGCCAGGAGCTCAAGATCAACCTGGCCAACATGGTGAAACCCCATCTCTACTAAAAATACAAAAATTAGCCAGGCGTGGTGGTGTCCACCTGTAATCCCAGCTACTCCGGAGGCTGAGACAGGAGAATCGCTTGAACCCACAAGGCAGAGGTTGCAGTGAGTAAGATTGCGCCACTGCACTCCAGCCTGGGCAAAAAAAAAGTGAGACTCTGTCTTTAAAAAAAAGAAAAGAAAAAAAATCACACAGATCTGAGTGATCCAAAGCCTGCCTGGAATAGGACCGCCTCCAGCTTCCACTGTCCAGCCTGAGCCTGGCACAAAGCCCCAGCCTGCTAGAGGAGGCACCGGGGCACTGTGGGCAGGGGGTGACCAGCTGGCCAGAGCCTTACCCTTCAGGGAGGCAGCAGCAATAGAGGTGCCTGCAGCAGCCATCTTGAAGCTGAGGATTGTGGGAAACTCACAGTGCTCAGAGTCAAGAGGCACTACCTTCACATCTGCCTCTGGAAAGGTGGGTCCCGCCTTTGCTGAGCTAGCTGATGTCCCAGTCGGGGACCATCTGCATGACCACCCCCCTATGCTCTGTGCAGTCAGCCTGGCTTCATGACCACCCCCACCTCCTGGAAAACAGAAAGCAGCTGGAATCATTCTAGGGAATAAGAAAGTGATCCTGGGTGAGAACCACCACCTGGGTCTCCACTCGCTCATCTGTAAAATGGGTCTCCCGGAAGCCCCAGCCTCAGGAGTGGCTGTGAAGATTCAGTGGCTGGAGCACAGTAGGTGTGGCCTGTTTCACCAGGACCTGCACCATCACAAGGAGATGAGGAAGGCGGGCTGGGCTCCAATCCTGGCTCTGATGGGCCCAGGTCTTCAGACTTTGGGCACATTACCTCCCTGCCCCAAGCCTGCTTCCTCATCTGTAAAACATAAATGATAACCCCAGCCTCTCCCAACAGGGCTGTCCTGAGAAGGAAGAGAGACTCAGGTATGAAAACACTCTGAAGAATTGGGAAATGTACCAGCAGAAAGTTAGTTTTTAAAACCACAAGTTGGCCAGGCGTGGTGGCTCATGCCTGTAATCCCAGCACTTTGGGAGGCCGAGGCGGGAGGATCGCTTGAGCCCAGGAGTTCAAGACCAGCCTAGTTGGCACAGTGAGACTCCGTCTCTACAAAAAGAAAAAATAACTTGAACCTGGGAGGCAGAGGTTGCAGTGAGCCAGGATTACGCCACTACACTCCAGTCTGGCGACAGAGCGAGACTCCATCTCAAAAAAATAATAAATAAAAAGGAAAATAAAATAAGATAAAACCACAAGTCAATTCCCAACCCCATACCCCAACCTTGCTTTATTTTCTCCACGCGTTTACCAGCACTGACACACTGCATATTTCATTATTTTTTTTTTTTTACTATCTCCCCAATGTAAACTTCACAAGAGCAGGGACGCTTTGGTCCCTTTTGTTATAAAGTATCCCCTGGACCTCATAACAGTGCCTGGCATGTACTAGGGGTTCAATAAGTGTTTGCTAATGAAGAGATGCTGACTGCATGAGGCCCCGTATGGGCTGCATCACGTCCCCCAGGGAAACGCTGCTCACACCATTACCCCATTTCACAGATGAGGTAATCGAGGCTCAGAGAGGCTGAGTCCATAGCTAGCTAGTAAGAGGTGGAGACAGAATTCAAACCCAGGTCTCTGACTCCAGGGCTGTGTGCTTTCCTCTCTCCAAGTACACAACACTGGGAGAGTCTTGTCTCCAAGGCAGGCTGCATGAGATCAGACACGGAGAGAGCCTTTTTTTGTATCAGTCTGTACACCACAATATGGCTTAGGAAGGTCTTGGTGGTTAACAAGGCTCCCAAATAGGACCCAGAACATAGGTGCTCCATAAACATCTGGATGAATGAATGGATGGATGGATATGAATGAATGGATGGTTATGAATGAATCTGCACAGATGCGTGTGTGGGTGAATGGGTGATAAACGAATAGGTAGGTGGATGAATGGGTAGGTGGATAGATGAATGGATGGATGGATGGGTATATAGGTGATAAATGGATAGGTGGATGGATGAGTGAATGGGTGGATGGGTAGATGGATGGAAAATGAACAGATGGAAATGGTTGGATGGGTGGATAAATGGTCGGAAGGATGGATGGATGGGTGAGTGTGTAGATGGATGATAAATGGATAGGTAGGTAGATGGATGAGTGAATGTGTGGGTAGATGGATGGAAAATGAACAGATGGAAATGGTTGGATGGGTGGATAAATGGTTAGAAGAATGGATGGATGGGTGAGTGGGTGGACGGACGGGTAGATGGGTGATAAATGGATAGGTAGGTGGAAGAAGGAGTGAATGGGTGAACGGGTAGATGGATGGAAAATGAACAGATGAAAATGGTTGGATTGATGGTTGGATGGGTGATTGGATGGATGGATGGGTGGATGGGTGACAAATAGGTGGATGGGTGGATAGGTGAGTGGGTAGATGACTGGGTGGGCGGATGGATGGATGAGTTGGTGGATGGGTGGATGGATAGATGGATGGATGGATAGGTAGTTAGATGGGTGGGTGGATGAATGGGTGGGTAGATAAATGGGTGGGTGGATGGATAATAAATAGATAGGTAAGAACTTCGTAAGCCATGCTGTGGTGTACAGATCAATACATAAAAACCTCCCTCCCTGTCTGATCTCATTGGTGGATGGATGAGTGAATGGCTGGATGAATAAATGGGGGGGGGGGGGGTGGGTGGGTAAGTGGATGGAAAATGGACAGATGAGGCCAGGCACGGGGGCTCGCACCTGTAATCCCAGCACTTTGGGAGGCCGAGATGGGTGGATCACCTGAGGTCAGGAGTTCAAGACCAGCCTGACCAACATGGTGAAACCCCGTCTCTACTAAAAATACAAAATTAGCCAGGCATGGTGGCTCATGCCTGTAACCCCAGCTACTCGGGAAGCTAAGGCAGGAGAATCACTTGAACCCGGGAAGCAGAAGTTGCAGTGAGCAGAGATTGCACCATTGCACTCCAGCCTGGGCAACAGAGTGAAACTGCCTAAGAAAGAAAAGAAAAAAGAAAAAGAAAAGAAAAAAAGGAAAGGAAAGGAAAGGAAAGGGAAAGGAAAGGGAAAGGAAAGGGAAAGGAAAGGCAAAGGAAAGGCAAAGGAAAGGCAAAGGAAAGGGAAAGGAAAGGGAAAGGAAAGGGAAAGGAAAGGAAAGGGGAAAAGGAAAAAGGAAAGGAAAGGAAGAAAAGAAAGAAAATGGACAGATGGAGATGGCTGAATGGTTGGCTGGATGATTGGATGGTTGGATGGGTGGGTGGGTGGCAGGGTGGATGATTGGATGGTTGGATGGGTGGGTGGGTGGCAGGGTGGATGATTGGATGGTTGGATGGGTGGGTGGGTGGTTGGCTGGATGATTGGATGGTTGGATGGGTGGGTGGGTGTTTGGCTGGATGATTGGATGGTTGGATGGGTGGGTGGGTGGTTGGCTGGATGATTGGATGGTTGGATGGGTGGGTGGGTGGCGGGGTGGATGGATGATAAATGGATAGGTAGGTGGGTGGATGGATGGAAGATGGATGTGTGGGTGGGAGGCTGTGCAGATGGATGACGGGTGAGTATGTTGGCAGATGAGTGAATGGACAGAAGGACAGACAGAGGGCTGTACAGGAGGCTGCATGGGGGATGATGGCACAGAACGCAAACCTGAGAGGAAAAAAGGCGCTGACCCCGGCTTCCCTGCCACCCCAAGAAGCACAGCATGGGGCCAGAGCCACTCTTGTTTAATGGTGGCACAGCCTGCAGTCTGGTTCCTCCATCAGGGCACTGTGGGCATGGCCCTGAGGTGAGGGACAGGCCTGGGGTGGGGTGGGGGCCTGAGGCAGAAGCATGGGGGCTGACCCTCTGCCTGACATGGAGAGAGGACATTCAGAACCCTCCAGCCACAGATGGCCAGAAACTTTGGTTTGTGTTTGTTTTCAAGTTTCTGTCCTCAAGGAAGCTGTCCAGAAAGGGAGACGAAGGGACTGCTTCCTGAGGGAGCAGAGGGGCCAGAGCTGGGAGGAGCAACGCCAGCCGGAGACAATGCCCAGACAAAACTCACCAGCTCCAGGGCCACCCGTGGGAATGCAGCTGGGAGGAGGGTGCTGGAACAGGCTCCTCCCACCCCATGGGAGACCCAGAGTCTGACCCCAGGACCTTCCCAAGCCCTCAGGAAGGAGAAGCACGAGGAAGGGGCCCCAGGGGTGGGAATGAGATCGAGAGAGCAGCAGCAGGAAACAGAGAGAAACAGAGTGGGAGATGCACGGCGGGGACAGAGGAGACGCCACGGTGCCCACCCACCTCGGGGGAGAGAGGGAGTCAGTTCTGAGCCCCATCAGGTTCGTGCCCCACCCTAAGAGGAGATAATTCAGACCCCAGATCAGAGAACAAAGCCCCCAGAAGGGGCTGGGGTTGGAAGTCCGGTGGCCTTGGGACAGGGTGGCCCTGCCGAGGGTCAGCAGGGGCGAAAGCAGCAGAGCAGGGACAGAGCCTCAGTCCCACGAAACCTTGACAGGCGCGAACTTCCAGAGGTCTGGCTGGCCCATGTGCAGCAGGCCGCTGAAGGGCGAAGTACTCCACTGGAACGGGGGCACCTGGTCCCACGTGGGACCACTGGCCGCCAGCAGGCCCAGGATCCTGGCCAGCGACATGCTGGTCACCTGGGGACAGGGCAGAGCCGCAGCTGAGCAGGGGCCCTGGCCTGCCCCAATCCAGGCGCCCAGCCTCCTACCCTGACCTTGACCCCACAGCCCAATTCTGCACTGTCACTTTTTTTTTTTGAGTCTCTGCTCTGTCACCCAGCCTGGAGTGCAGTGACATGATCTCGGCTCACTGCAACCTCTGCCTCCCGGGTTCAAGCAATTCTCATGCCTCAGTCTCCTGAGTAGCTGGCATTACAGATGCCCGCCACCATGCCCGGCTAATTTTTGTATTATTAGTAGAGACGGGTTTTCACCATATGGGCCAGGCTGGTCTCAAACTCCTGACCTCAAGTGATCTGCCCACCTGGGCCTCCCAAAGTGCTGGGATTACAGGCATGAGCCACCATGCCCAGCCCATACTGTCACCTTTACTGTGACCCCAACCACAGCCCAATTCCGACTGTGATTCCTGCCCCGCCATCAGCTTTGCCCCAACCTGTCTCCTCCCCAAAACTGGTGATGGTGACTCCCCCCACCCACAGCCCTCAGGCCCCCAGCCTCCAGGCCCTAGGGAGGAGGCAGCACCTTCACGTCGATGCCCCCGTGGGAGCGCTGACGCAGGGCCTGAAAAGGGTAGGAGCCATTGGCCGGGTTGAGGTCAGAGCGGGCAGAGATAGCATTCTCCCCATTGGGCTGTGGGTCGCAGGCTTTGCAGAGTGACAGGGGGTCATGGAGGAAGTCATTGTACCTGGATGGGGAAAAGGAGGGAACATCAGTCATCCCAGGAAGGAGAGGTTAAGACAGGGGCCCAAATCCTCACGGGCAGCCCGGTTAACAGCCGCCAGCCTTCAGCCTGATGAGCCCCTCCCACCGCACATTGCCCCCGACAGTTCCTCTGCCTGGGGCCCGGACCCTTCACCTAAGTCACTCTGCCTCCATTATTCAGCTCTCTGCTCAGGCACCCATCCTCAGGGAAGAACTCCATGCCACCGCCCCAGCCAGGTGAGGCACCCGCTTGTCCCCGGATAGCCTCTCTTGGAACACAGCCATCTTTACACATTGACACCAGTGCAAGAACTTGATGGATTTCTGCACCACCCAAGAGACAGGACAGTGGGGCACAGGTTTTCTACCTGTTGTTTCTGGTACCAAGCATAGTGCCCAGCAGTACAGGTCACTCAGGAGATGTCTAGCATCCTCCCTTAGCTATGGGGACTGTGACAGGACCCAAGTGGAGCGCGGCCACCGAGCTGCTGCACTGGTGTCCAACGTCTGACCACCCCTGCTGGCCCTCTGGGGCTGGTGGCAAAGTTTGAATGAGTTGGTACAAAGAGCACATAGGAAGTTCTGTGTTCCTGCGGCCTCCCTCTCCCCAACCCACCACCCAACCAGCACCTACCTCATCAGCCTGACCATGGAGTCCAGGTCTTGTACCAGGGACTGGTTCCGCCGGAAGATCTGGGCCCGGGGGCTCCCGTCATAAGAAAACCAGTCCCCATACTGGGCCACCAGGGCCTGCAGCCCACTGGCATTGAACACAGTCTCGAAGGACCTGCTGGGGACAAGGACGGTCACCCATGACCCCCACTGGCCTCACTCAGCCAAGGTTGTGGCCAGGGAGGGGAGGGGCAGTCACACCAGGACATTATCACTTACAACTATGACATTCAGACAGGGCGTAGTGGCTCATGCCTGTAATCCCAACACTTTGGGAGTCCAAGGGGGGCAGATAACCTGAGGTCAGGAGTTCAAGACTAGCCTGGTCAACATGGTGAAACCCCATCTCCACTAAAAATACAAAAATCAGCCAGGCACGGTGGTATGTGCCTGTAATCCCAGCTACTCGGGAGGCTAAGGTAGGTGACTCACTTGAACCCGGAAGGCAGAGGTTGCAGTGAGCCGAGATTGCACCATTGCACTCCAGCCTGGGCAACAGAGCGAGACTCTGTCTCAAAAAAAAAAAAAAAAAACTATGCCATTTGGGATAACAATAATGTCTTTCTATTTGTGCTGGGGGGTGGCTTGGTGGAGTGGCCGAGCTTGGGTTCTGGGGCCCAAAAGACATGGCTTCAAATCGTGCCTTCAGTCTGGGTGCAGTGGCTTACACCTGTAATCCCAGCACTTGGGGAGGCCAAGGCAGGTGGATAACTTGAGTCAGGAGTTTGAGACTAGCCTGGCCAACATGGTGAAACCCTGTCTCTACTGAAAATAGAAAAATTAGCCAAGCATGGTGGCTGGCGACTGTAAGCCCAGCTACTCAGGAGGCTGAGGCAGGAGAATTGTTTGAGCCCAGGAGGCGGAGGTTGCAGTGAGCTAAGATTGTGCCATTGCACTCCAGCCTGGGTGACAGGGTGAGACTCTGTCTCAAAACAAAAAACAAATCCTGCCTTCACCATTCGCCAACAGGGGAAACTTGGGAAAGTGAGGTACTTTCTCAGGGCCTCAGTTTCATCATCTGTGAGATGGGAACAGGAACTCTAGTGACCACATGTGGCAGTTTTAAGAGTCAAATGAGAAAATGCAGGTAACGTAAGTAAGCCTCAGGAGGTGACGGCTGTACAGCCCAGTAAGGCAGATCCAGTCACAGACCCTGGCAGGGGTCAGTCCCTGAGCCTGGCCATCCCACACCACCTTGCTCTGGGTGTTAGAACCAGAGGTCACATGGACGCTGACCTAAGCCACGCAACTACACTGCCAAACTGTCTGGGCTCTCCTGGCCAGAAGAGGGGGTAGGCTGGGATTCTTCGTTCTGTGGGTTTAAAAATATTGCCTAAGAAGGAGCTGGGCAAGGAGTAAGGTGGATGCCCTGGAGGGTGACGGGGAGCGGGGTGAGAAGGCACGCACGGTATGTTGTAGCTGGCCCAGTAGGTCTTCTGGTAGAGTTCCGAGGTCTTGTCAGCCACCACCACCATGCCGCTGAGACCGAGAAGAGAGATGGGGTGGAGGTGATCAGAAAAGGGGCTCCTGTGGGCACTGCCCTGCTCGGGGAGCCCTGATGGCTCCCCATTGGCTGGGGGAAGGATTAAGTCTTGAACTTCAGCCCCCACCAGGGACACCTTCTCTTCCAACCACAACCTCCTGAGATCGTTCCCTTACTGCACAGTGCCAGCATGGCTCTGGGCCTTCACCCTGGCAGTCCCCTCTGCCCCGAGCCCCCACCCCTCCCTCCCAGGATACGCACGGGATCTGCTCCAGGATGGTGAGCACCCGGCTCCCGGGGCTGGGCCCACCCGGGATGAACGCCTTGTAGTCCACAATCATCCACTGGTTGTTATACCTGCTGGGCAGGGGGAAGGAGGATTGAACGGAGCCTGGGGCCACCTCCCCAGCTCTCCCTGCCCCACAGTGTCCCACTCAGCTAGGTATCACAGGAAGTGGGCCTGGGGGTGTCTGGCCATTCAACTGACACCTTGACACTGCAGCATGACCAGGTATCCACAAACTCCTCTCTCGTCATGCTGCTTGACTGTTCCAGAATATTCTATGGCTCCCTAGGTCAGCTGCTCTGCCGGATGCTGTAAGACCTGCACTGCCCAGTTCCAGTGTCTCTGGCTCACAGGCCCTGCCACCCACCCACGTCCACCTCCTCAAACAGCCCTCCCCAATGTCCCCTTGAGAGTCTTCAGGTTCCAAGTGCTCTTCCTGTACTGCCACGAAGGCACTCCTTCCTAGGCTGAGGAGCCTGCAGGGGAGGGGCAAATCCTTTCCTTTCCTAGCCTCAGTCTCCCCATGTATGAAACAAAGGAGGGCGTGGGGTGTGTGGCCTGGGTGCCACATCTGGTCCCTGGGGGTCTGAGTGTTAAAGGGGAGGTTGGTCTATTTCTTGGTGCAGGGGAAGCCACAGGGCCAGAAGCCCACTCACGTGCCGCTGTTGAACCTCTTGAAGATGTCTGCCCAGGTGGCCCCATCCAAGGCCAGGCGGTTGGCCACAATGTTGCGTACCCACTCCAGCACACAGCCCCTGGGCCGCACATACTTCCACAGGGTTGGGTTCTTGTTGCCAATGGTGGTCTCCAGTGTTACCTGTGGGAAGGTCAAGGGGACCGTTGCAGAGCCTAGGCATGCTGCCACCAAGTGGCAGTACTTCATCAGTCATGGCTCATAATTTTTTTTTTTGAGATGGAGTCTCACCCTTGCCTAGGCTGGAGTGCCATGGCAATGGCATGGAGTGCCATCCTAGTTACTAGGGAAGCTGAGGCATGAAAATTGCTTGAACCTGGGAGACGGAGGTTGTAGTGGGCTGAGATTGTGCCACTGCACTCCAGCCTGGGCAACAGAGAGCCTATCTAAAACAAAAAACAAAAAACAACAAAAAAAACCCCACAAAAAACAACAGCAAAAAACCCCACCATCACCAACAACAACAAAAAGCTGAAAACAGCTAAAAGATAGCATATCTATAAATGTGATTTTTTTTTTTCTCTTTAAAGAGGAAAAAAAGGGCTGGGCACAGTGGCTCGGGCCTGTAATCCCAGCACTTTGGGAGGCCAAGAGGGGCAGAATGCTTGAGCCCAAGAGGTCGAGACCAGCCCGGGCAACACGGCAAAACCCGTCTCTACAAAAAATAAAAAAATTAGCCAGGCATGGTGGCAGGCACCTATAGTCCCAGCTACTTGGGAGGCTGAGATGGGAGGATCACTTGAGGCCGGGGAGATAGAGGCTGCAGCGAGCTGTGATCATGCCACTGCACTCAGGCCTGCATGACAGTGTGAGATCCTATCTCTGAAAAAAAAAAAAAATCCTGAAATTTGGTATTTCCTTTCACTGTTAACTGACACACCACAATGGTATTAGCAGTCACTGGGACTGTCACTATCAGAAATCACAGATGTTTTTCCATCAGATTACAAGGCTGTACATACCTTAAAGTATCATGCATGCACCTTGCTTCTTCTAACTTACGGTATTTATCACACCTGCTATGGATCTTATTATTCAGTGTGTTAATAAAGCAGCACATATATACTAAAAGTTTACTTATGTTTTGATAACTATATTTCACTGTAATTGGTTTCCTCCATAATCCTACACATTTTGGTTTATGCATCTAAAAATACTACTCTGCCAGGCACAGTGGCTCACACCTATCATCGCAGCACTTTGGGAAGCTGAGGCAGGAGGATCTCCTGAACCCAGGAATTCGAGAATGGCCTGGGAAATATAGTGAGACCTCATCTCTACAAGAAATTTAAAAATTAGCTGCGCATGGTGGCATGTGCCTATAGTCCCAGCTACTCAGGAGGCTGAGGTGGGAGGATCGCTTGAACCCAGGAGGTGGGAGGTTGCAGTGAGCTGTGATCACACCACTGCATTCCAGCCTGAGTGACAGAGCGAGATCCTATCTCTATGAAAAAAGTTAATAATAAAAATTAAAACACTATTCTGAGAAGAGGGTCACCAGCTTCCTGGACTGCCCAAGGGGTTTATGGCACAAAAACAGTTAGGGACCCTGATGGAAGGGAAGTTTCCTGCCTGGACCTTTTCCTGGTAATCAGGTGCAACCATTTCATGTGTCCCTCCCCAGTTGCCTCAGTCCCCTTCCCCACCTGGGCCACAGCATGGGGGTTACCTCACCCACTGCCTGGCCCTCTCTTGCCTCGTTCCACACTCAGAGAAAAGCAAGGGATCAGACAAGAAGAAGAGTCCCTGCCCCTCCCATCCCCGCAGGGAGCTGGCGTTCTCTGTGCTAAGGGTGTTTTTTAGAGTGATGTTTTTTCTCCTCTGTAGCGTTGCCCTGGAGATCAAAGGGTTCACTTTCTCAGCGAGGAGTGCCAGGGACAGATTTCTAAACAAGTCTGGACCCCAGCCAGGAAAAAAGATGAAAACAACACACTGTAAACAGCCTCTATTCAGCAAACCTGGTCAGGTCAGAGGGGCTCTGAGGAAAGCAAGAGGGAGGCGGGAGGAGAGAGAAGCGTTGGGGATGCGGGGGCACAGCCATCCTGAATACACAAAAACAAGTGAGGTCACTGAGGTCAGGGATAGTCCCAAACATCCCCAAGTCCAGCCTTTCCTGACAACCAGAGTTACATGCAGAGTCCCAGGCCATCTGCAGGTTTTGGGGGCCCTGTGCGGGGCCTGGGGGTCTACATTTAAACACGCCCTTGTGGTGGTCCAAGTCCCCAGAGCAGGGGAAGGGTGAGTCTGGGCTCTGAAAGGCAGGTGGGGCAGCGTCCACCTGGTCCTCCGCTGCACCCCTGGCTCCTACATGGCACCCAGCACTGGGCTGCAGCCTGGTCCCCACTTGCTGTAGGAATCAATCCTGCCGGCTCAGAGCCGCTGTGTGACAAACACCCCAGGAACGGAGGAGACGAGAGAAGGGGACTCACCAGCCCGCTGCCCAGGATGTAGAAGTCGTCGCAGGAGAAGATGGTGCCGGGGTAGGAGGAGAAGACCAGTTTGTTGCCGGGAACCAGCGGGGAGTCCCCTGTGCGGGGAGAGCGAGCCAGGGATGCTGATCAGACAGGCCCAGGTGGAGGCCCCTGCACCCTACCTAACAAGACTCAGGTCTCAAGGTGGGGCACAGGCAGGCCTCTGACGAAGCCCCCACTGTGTCCTTTTTGACATTTAGCAACTGAGGTCACCGGGCATAGAAAAGTGCATATGTGTGCAAGTAAAAATAAAAGCCAGTAGCAAACTTCTATGGCTGGCCCTCCACGTCCTTGGGTTCCACAGCCTTGGATTCAATTGACTGAGGACCAAAAATACTAAGAAAAAAACATGATTAAAAAGAAAAACACTAAAAGAGAATATAAATTTTTAAAATACAGTATAGCAACTATTAACATAGCATTTACATTGTATTAGGTATTATAAGTAGAGATTATAGGATATGGAGGATATGCATAGGTTATAGGTAAACAGTCGGCCGTGTTACAGAAGAGACCTGAGCTTCCACAAGGGCTCCTGGAGCCAACTCCCTCCCCAAAACTGAGGGACAACTCTGTGTGTGTGCATATGTGCGTGTGTGTTAAATATATACAGTCAGATACACAAACAGGTATTTTGTTCACTGGACTCTTTTTTTTTTTGAGACAGAGTTTCGCTCTCATTGCCCAGGCTGGAGTGCAGTGGGGCGATCTCAGCTCACTGCAACCTCCACTTCCCAGTTGTAAGTGCTTTTCCTGCCTCAACCTCCCAAGTAGCTGCGATTACAGGCCCACCCCCTGCAGGTACCCTCACTCCTGCCCTAGAATTCCTTCTACCTGAAGCCTATCCCTTGACAAGTACTAGTCTGGTTTTACGCACTGTCTCCGGCAGGACTACCGTGACCTCACGCTTATGCTGGAAGCTTATTACCCCTGTGATCTTGTAAATTGACTCCTTACAACCGCCCTGCATATGGGGGTAGGGAATTATCATCTCCACTTTGCAGATAAGGAAATCTGAGACTCAGAAAGGCTAAGTAACTTAGCAGAGGCCAAACAGTTAAATAGCTGAACAGGGATTTACCCAGGCCTCTTCCCTCCAGTGCTCCAGACTTCTGTGTGTAGCTCTCTGAATTATCCTTTGTGTGATTTTTTTGGTTTGTTTTTTTTCTTTTTTTTTTTTTTTTTGAGAGAGTCTTGCTCTGTTGCCCAGGCTAGAGTGCAGTGGGGGGATCTTGGCTCACTGCAACCTCTGCCTCCTGGGTTCAAGTGATTCTCTTGCCTCAGCCTCCTGAGTAGCTGCAATTACAGGCATCCACCATCATGTCCAGCTAATTTTTATATTTTTAGTAGAGACAGGGTTTTACAATGTTGGCCAGGCTGGTCTCGAACTCTGACCTCAAGTGACCCACCAGCCTCGGCCTCCCAAAGTGCTGCAATTGTAGGCATGAGCCACGGCATCCAGCCTGAATTATCTATTCTATATTAAGTCTTTGCACTTTAAAAGAAAGGGACCACTACGCTGGGCACGGTGGCTCACGCCTGTAATCCCAGCACTCTGGAAGGCCAAGGTCAGGGGGCCAGGAGTTTGAGACCAGCCTCACCAATATGGTGAAACCCCATATCATAGCCAGGCAGGGGGGTGCATGCCTGTAGTCCCAGCTACTCAGGAGGCTGAGGTGGGAGAGTAGCTTAAACCTGGGAGGTGGAGGTTGAAGTGAGCCAAGATTGTATCACTGAACTCCAGCCTGGGCAACAGAGTAAGACTCTGTCTCAATAAAAAAAAAAAAAAAAAAAAGAAGAAGAAAAGAAAAGAAAAGAAAAGGAAAAAAGCACAGTGGGACCCAGCGCAGTGGCTCACATCTGAAATCCCAGTGCTTTGGGAGACTGAGGCAGGACTATCACCTGAGGCTAGAAGTTTGTGACTATCCTGGGTAGCACAGCGAGACCCTATCTCAAAATCAATAAATAATTTGAAAAACAAAACACGTGGTGGACCAAAAGGCAGTACCAGCAACTCTCCAAGGCAGCCTAGTGGTCATAAGAAGGAAGTTGCAAATAATTCGCATGGTATAATCTTAACTATGCTTTTAAAAAAACTCAGCAAACATTTTAGAGCAGTGAAACTACTCTGTATAATATTACAATGATGGGTATAGCACCCCATTCCATGCATGAGGCCCACCCTTGCAAAATTTTTTGTTTTTTTAAGACGGAGGCCCACTCGGTTGCCCAGGTTGGAGTACAGTGGCACCATCTTGGTTCACTGCAACCTCTGCCTTCACAGTTCAAGCAATTCTGGGGCCTCAGCCTCCCGAGTAGCTGGGATTACAGGTGTGCGCCACCACACCGAGCTAATTTTTGTATTTTTAGTAGAGATGGGGTTTCACCATGTTGGCCAGGCTGGTCTTGAACTCCTGGCCTCAAGTGATCTACCTGCCTCAGCCTCCCAAAGTGCTGGGTTTACAGGCATGAGCCATTGTGCCAGGCAAGGTACCTTTTTTAAAGTCTAGGAGAAAACATAACCAAATGTTCGCAGAAATTTTCTCTTTCGGGTTGCGGAGTGTTCGAGTGATTTTCATTGTGAGAGTGTTTTGGTGGATTCTCCAATGTTCTATAACATACCTGTATGACTTACGCAGTTTTTAAAAGCTATTAAAATTTTAATGGGTAAACAGCAATGAGAATGATAGACCTACAGCTACACACAGTAATACAGATGAATCTCACAGACATGCAGAACAAATGAGCACACACTACACAATTCCGTTCACATGACATTCAAAACCAGGCAAACCTAACCTACACTGTGAGAAATCAGGACAGGCAGTTGGATCCCTTGACGTCAGCTGTTCAAGACCAGCCTGGCCAACATGGTGAAACCCCATTTCTACTAAAAATACAAAACTTAGCTGGGTGTGGTGGTGTGTGCCTGTAACCCCAGCTACTCAGGAAGCTGAGGCAGAAGAATTGCTTGAACCCAGGAGGTGGAGGTTGCAGTGAGCCGAGATTGCACTACTGCCCTCTAGTCTGGGTGACAGAGCAAGACTCTGTTTCAAAAAAAAAAAAAAAAAAAACAGAAATCAGGATAGAGATGATGCTGGGGTGGGGTGTGTCTGGAAACGGATACGAGAGAAGCTTCTAGGGGCAGGGAATGTTCTGTTTCTCCAGATGGATGCTATATACAGGTGTTCCATATGCAAGAAATTCAAGTTGGACACTTACGGTGTACACGATTTCCTGTATAAATGTCAATTTAGAGTTTACTTAAATTTCAACGAATGGACATTAGGTTGTTACCAAACCACTGTGACAGCAGACTTGCTTATACACACTCCCCATGCAGAAGCTGAAATGTCTCTCTAGGGACAGACTGGAGTCGGAGAATTGCTGGATCACTGGAGTGACAGATTTTGAAATTTATTAGATGCCAGCTGGATTCTTCTTAAAAGTACCTGTGCCAATGCATACTCCCATTAGCAATGAATAAGGCTGGACACTTCCCCACCTCCTGGTCCCATCAAGTTTTTACATTTGGCTAAGAAGGAGGTACTGCAAACATTTGGCAGTGGTATCCCTGGGGTTGATGCTGGGGCCTGGGATGAAGGATATGGCACTATAGAGGACTTTGACCTTGACTGTAAACTATTTTTTTCTTTATTAGAGACAAGGTCTTGCACTGTCACCCAGGCTGGGGTGTCATGGCGTGATCACTGTTCCCTGCAGCCTCGACCTCCTGGGCTCAAGCAATCCTCCTGCTTCAAACTCCCAAGGCGCTGGGATTACAGGGATGGGCCACTGTGCCCAGCCAGTTTTCACATTTAACAGGAAGAATGCATTCATGCACTCTTTGTAATTGGTTGTTTGCAAAAACAGCTCTAATTCTTCCCATGCCTGCATCCAAGCCATGTGCAATGTGACTCTGCAGTTCCTCACAGCAAATGGTGGAGCCTTTTCTCCCATCTCTGGAGTCTGGGCTGGCCACCTGACTTGATTTGGGTAAAGAATGCTGTGTCAGCCAGGCACGGTGGCTCACATCTTTAATCCCAGTACTTTAGGAGGCCGAGGTGGCTGTATCACCTGAGGTCAGGAGTTCAAGACCAGCCTGGCCAACATGGCAAAACCCCATCTCTACTAAAAATACAAAAATTAGCCGGACACAGTGGCACGTTTCTATAATCCCAGCTACTTGGGAGGCTGAGGCAGAGAATCACTTGAACGTGGGAGGCAGAGGTCACAGTGAGCTGAGATTGTGCCACTGCACTCCAGCCTAGGTGACAGAGCAAGACTCTGTCTCAAAAATAATAATAATAATAATAATAATAATAATACTGTGTCAAGCCAGGTGTGGTGGCTCACACCTGTAATCCAAGTACTTTGAGAGGCCAAAGTGGGCAGATCACTTGAGGTCAAGAGTTCAAGACCAGCCTGGCCAATATGGGAAAACTCTGTTTCTACTAAAAATACAAAAATTAGCTGGGCATGGTGATGCACGCCTGTAGTCCCAGCTACTCAAGAGGCTGAGGCAGAAGAATTGCCTGAACCCTGGAGGCAGAGGTTGCAGTTAGTTGAGATCACGCCATTGCACCCCAGCCTGGGCACCAGAGCAAGATTCTGTCTCAAAATGAAAAGAAAAGAATGCTGTGTCAGTTTCACCAAGGCCTCAAGAGGCCTTCACCACATCCTGCCCCGATGCTACATGAACAGGCCTGTGCTCACCTGCTGATGATGAAAGACCACATAGCCCGGCTGTCCCCATCACCCTGGCTGACAATCAACCCCAGGCAGGAGAAGAGGCCATCCCAAGCCAGCCAGCCCACCCCAGCTGACCTGCCAGCAGACTGCAGATGCATCAGTGAGCCTAGCCCAAGATCAGCCCGGCCCAGCCCAGAAAACCAAAACCACCCTGCTGACCCATAGAGGTAGTAGCAAAAAAAATACACAGTGGTTATTTAAGCTGCTGTTGTTTAAAATGTTGGGGTAACTTGGTAAGCAGCAATAGGTAAAATAAAAAAGGCAATAAACATGTAAAACAAGATGAACTGGTTGGGGGTTGGGTGCAGTGGCTCACATAAGTAATCCCAGTACTTTGGGAGGCCAAGTCAGGAGGATCACTTGAGCCCAGGAGTTTGAGACAAGCCTGGGCGATATAGTGAGCCTCCATCTCTAAAAATAAAAAAATTAGCTGAGTGTGGTGCTACACACTTGTAGTTCCAGATACTTGGGAGGCTGAGGCAGGAGGATAACCTGAGCCTGGGAAGTCAAGGCTGCAGTGAGCCACGACTGCCACTGCACTCCAGCCTGGGCAACAGAGCAAGACCCTGACTCAAAAAGAAAAACAACAAAAACAAGATGAACTCTTGGAACGTCCCTACAGTGACTCTGTATGTTGGGAGGGTTTCCAAGGCCCACAACTCCTAGGACCACTCCCCACGTGCGTGCCCACCCACTCGTTCATCACCCAGACACACCCACACCCACCTACCCTGGGGGCCTTCCCGGAACTGGAGCCAGTACTTCTTGATGACACGCAGCATGTGCTGGTAGTTGTTCCAGGTATTGTGGGCAACCAGGAGGTCACTCTGGCCAGGGAGCAGCTTGATGAGAGCGGAGCAGGAGCCGGAGCCCAGAGAAGGTTTGATCTTGGTCTTGTTCAGGGCCAGCTCCAGGTCTTCCAGGTCCCCAGAGAGCTGTAGCAGGCTGAGGAGGGCCAGGGCACCAGAGGGTTACCATGCCTGCTGTTTTGTACCCATTTTGCAGAGGAGAAAGCTGAGGCTCTAGGAGGTCAGCTGACTGCTCCAAGGCCACAGAGCCAGGCAGTGGCAGGGTTGACGCTGGAACCCAGGTCTGTCCGACTATGAGTGTGTGGCCCTTCTTCCCACCCTGTCCACTCTGGGGGGGGCACTTACAGGAACCCCAAGGGTTTGATGGTAAACTTCCCAGCTGGGAAGCTCACACGGCCTTCGTAGCTGTCCTCCAGGCCTTTCAGCTGCAGGAGGGTCAGCCGCACCTAGGGGAGGGGGCAGGGGCAGAGGGAGGGTGAGGCCTCTCCTCCAGGCTCACACCTTCTCCTTCAATGGGAGGGGCTCTGGCCTGGGGGTTCAGACAGAGCAGGAGGCCCAGGGGTACCCTCCAGACTCCAGCCAGCCTTGACTGCCCCAAACTACCACCCACCCCTCCATGATGAGCACTCTCCTGCTTTCAAGAAATTAACTCTATGTCTCTGCCCTGTGTTAACCCCAAATCAGCCCCACTTAAGAGCCTAGTTTAAAAGTCATCTCTTCTAGGACGCCTCCAAGCCTAGCCTGGCCTCTTGCCAACTGCTCCTGTTCTGAGTTCAGTACTGACTGTATTGCTGCCTCGGGTACCTGTCTCATGCATCTGACTTCTCCCCATTGTCATTCTTTTGCCTCAACACCCTATAACCATGAAGTACTATCATTGTGGCCCTCATGGGGCCTTGGTCAGGTACACTGAGCACTTAGTAAGCATCTGCAAGATGGATGGGTGGGTTGTTGGATGGATGGGTGGGTAGATGGATGGATGGATGGATGGGTAGGTGGGTGGGTTGACAGGCGGGAGGTGGATGAGTGGGTGGGTGGGTGGGTGGATGTATGTATGTATATATGGGTGGATGGACGGATGATGGATGGGCAGATGGGTGAATGGATAGATGAATGGGTGGGTAAATGGATGGATGGATGGATGAGTGAATGGATAGATATGTAGATGAGTGGGTGGGTGGGTGGGTGGATGGATGGATGGATGGATGGATAGATGGATGGATGGATGAATGGGTGGGTAAATGAATGGACGGATGAGTGAGTGAACAGATGGATAGGTAGATGGGTGAGTGGGTGGATGGGTGGATGAATGGATGCATGGATGGATGGATGGATGGATGGATGCATGGGTGGTGGCTGTGCGGAACGGACAAGTAGGTGGGTTGGTGGTAGAAAAGCCTGTCTTACAGTGTGAGTAGGTGGGTGGGCGCACCGTGAGAAGTTCTACAGAGGAAAATGGTGCAAACCTGGCCTAGGCTAGGCAGACATGCTAACAGACATTGATGGCCACTTTACAGAGACAGCCTGTCGTGTGTACCTCACAGTAAACACCTGACATTTTCCAGGGAATCCATAAATAACTGACTGTTCCAGTGAAGGCCTAGCCAGTGGCCCAAAGGCAGAGCGCCTGCCTGGGCCTCTCTGTTAGCAGCCAGCTGATCAGCAGCTCGCTCAAGGAAAGAAAAACAAAGTTCACCATGTCCAGACTTTTGGGGACTTTCTGGTTTTCCCCTTCCCCTCTTTCTCATACCGTCTTTACTTGCATCCAACGTAATCAATCTACCAAGCAAGTATACAAGTAAAACGCCATATGTATGCAAGTAAAACACCGTGCTAACAATTGACTATTTGTTTTTGATCATTCTTTGACAGTAGGTAGGCTAGGATGGATGGATGGAGTTCCAGCAAGTGGACAGATGGAGACTGGGCAGATGGATGAGTGGCAGGTCGGCTAGGAGGGATGGAGATGATGATGGACACAGGGGCAGCTGGGCAGCTGGACATGCCACAAGGCTGGCCAGGACAGCAGGGGACAGGATGGCTGGCCAGCTGGAAGCCTCCTCCCACCGAGCGTGGCAGCTGGACTCACCTGGTGCCAGTAAGCTGAGTCTGGATTTGACTCCATCTCTTCCTGCATCCACTCCAGGTTGGCCTCCAGGAAGCTCTTCAGCCTCTCGCAGTAGCCGACTTCGTACTCAAAGGGGCCGCAGTAATTCACCACCGTGTTCATCCAGTGCATGTAGATGAGCTGCGGGGTAGGGGGTGGGCGAGGTGGGGGTGGGCAGCTAGGGTGCTCTCTTCCCTGAGAGCCCCCCACCCAGGCTGCCCCAGAGCGGAGGCTGCTGGTGTGGCCACCTGAGCCCTTGCTCACACTGTCCTGTCCCTGGAGGCTCCTCTCCCTGCCCAGCTCTGCCCCTGCTAGGGACCCCAGGCCCCTGGAAGTTGCCCTGAGAGCCTTTAGCCTGCAAAGCCTATAACTGATGGCACTACCTCTGCTACTGGGGACCCCAATCTATATGCATGTTCAGTTAGTCAATCCATGAATGTTTTATCTGAGCACCTATTATGTTCCATTCTAAGCACTGAAGACATAGCAGGGAACAAAACAGCAATACCCCTGCTGACTCCACTGGGCAAGAGAATGCCGTGCCAGTTTCACCCAGACCTCATGCGGCCCTCTGCACTTCCCACCGAGATGCCACCTGCATGAGTCCAGGCTCGCCTGCTGGGGGACAAAAGACCACATAGCCTGGTCATCCCCATGAGTGAGTGGCAGCACTCACTGTCTCAGGATTGATGGCTTCATGACTGCTGCTCCATCACCATCTCACTGAAACACATCCAAATCCTGTTCATCCTTCAAGGCCCACTAAGACACCACCTCCTCCATGCAGGACTGCATGACTTCCACAGCATTTCCCCACTGCCTGTCCTATACCACGTTCTGGGCTGGGATCAGGGGACATAGCTGGGGACAAGACATATTACCACCCACAAGAAGCCCACAGGCTGGAGGGGGAGGCAGCAGGGCACACCAGTTAGGAGCCAGACGCGGGTTAGACAGAGCTGAGGTTGAATGGTGCCTCCTCTGCAGACAGGCTGGCTGACCTCGGGAAAGCAGCTTCACCTCTCTGGGCCCAAGCCTGCCCATCCATCAAGGGAGGTACACATGCTTCCCTCAGAGGGTTAGGGTGGAGGCTCAGTGAGACATTGTGGGCACAGTGCCTGGCACATGGGCCTGGGATTCCTGACATGAGAGCCACTTGTGCCCTTGCCTCAGTGTCCCCAGGAGGCTGTGAGCCCCTTGAGAGACTGAACCATGTCTCATTCACCACTGAGCACCCAAAACAGCCCCGGCCCAGCATCTGACCACTTCCTCAGACACTAAGGACCCAGAGGGCCACCCACAGCTGTGACTGGGTGGCAGAAGGAGCAGCGTGAGTTTTATAAAACGGTGTCCCACTGGACGCTGGCCTCTGTGATGCGCTCTTTCCCCTTCGCCTCCAGGCATCTCAGATTCATTCATTTCCACTGCTCTGTCACGCTGCACTGTGTACCTCCAACTGGTTAGCCACTCACCTGCCGGTGGTGTTTTAAGGACTCCCACTTTGGGGCTCCTATGAGCACCTCATGCACATCTGTGGGTCACCTCTAGGGTATACACCCAAGTAGCAGGGCTGCTGGGTCCTAGGGCGCATGCAGGTTCAACTCCATAAGTTGATGTCAAATTATTTTCCAACTTGGGTGACCCAATGCATGCCTCCATCTGCAGCATGGGAGACAGCTGTCACTCCACAGCTTTGCCTATTTCTTGTTTTGTTTTTTGTGTGGTTTGGTTTTGTTTTTTTGAGACAAGGTCTCATTCTGTCACAAGGCTGGAGTGCAGTGGTACAATCCTAGCTCACTGCAGCCTCCAACTCCTGGGCTCAAGCAATCCTCGCTCCTCAGTCTCCCAGTGTCCTGGGATTACAGGCAGGTGCTCTGCCTTTGGGCTGCTGGTTAGGCCATCAACGGAAAAGTCAGTAATTTATGCATTCCCTGGAAAACGTCAGGTGTTTACTGTGAGGTACATATGACAGGCTGTCTCTGTAAAGTCATCATCAGTGCCTGTTAGCATGTCTGGCTAGCCTAGGCCAGGTGGCTCGTACCTGTAATCCCAACACTCTGGAAAGCCGAGGCAAGCAAATCATTTGAGGTCAGGAGTTTGAGACCAGCCTGGCCAACATGGCAAAACCCCATCTCTACTGGAAATGTAAAAACTAGCCAGGCATGGTGGTGTATGCCTGTAATTCCAGCTACTCCAGAGGCTGAGGCATGAGAATCATTTGAACCCAGGGAGGCAGAGATTGCAGTGAGCTGAGATTGCGCCACTGTACTCCAGCCTCAGTGACAGAGCGAGACTATGTCTCAAAAAAAAAAAAAAAAAAAGAAAAGAAAAAGACAATTACACTAGGTACTATCTGATACACAGAAAAAATATATAACATATTCTAAGTTATGAAGCATGATAATAAAATGAACATCCAAACTAAAACCTAGAATGTTACTGATACCATTGAGCATCCCCTAAGCCCCTGCCTCCTCTACCCCTAGAAGCACCCACCACCCTAAATGTGGTAGCTTTCGAGCCCTTTCATTCATTCATTTATATTGAGATATAGTCAGCATACCATAAAATTCACCATTTAAAAATGCACAATTTTGCTGGGCACAGTGTCTCATGCCTGTAATCCCAGCACTTTGGGAGGCCAAGATGGGCAGATCACCTGAGGTCAGGAGTTTGAGACCAGCCTGGCCAACAGGGTGAAAGCCTACCTCTACTAAAAATGCAAAAATTAGGTGGGCATGGTGGTGCACATCTGTAATCCCAGCTACTCGGGAGGCTGAGGCAGGAAAACCATTTGAACCTGGGAAGCAAAGGTTGCAGTGAGCTGAGATCACACCACTGCACTCCAGCCTGGGTGACAGAGGAAGATTGTCTCAAAAAAAAAAAAAAAAGTACAATTCATGGTTTGTAATGTATTCATAACGATATGCAACCATCACCACTCTCTAACTCCAGAACCTCTTCATCATCCCAGAAAGAAACCCCATATCCATCAGCAGTCACTCCTCACTCCCCACAAGTCCCTGGCACCCACTAGTCGGCTTTCTGTCTCTGTAGATTTGCTTATTCTGAACATTTTATATAAATAGAATCAGAGTATGTGCCCTTTTGTGACTGGCTTTTTTCGTTTAGCATGTTTTCAAGGTTCTTTCATGTTCTGGTATGTGTCAGTCCTTCATTCCCTTTTACAGCCGAATAATGTTGCATTGTATGATAGATCACATTTCATGTATCCATTCATCGGCAGCGGGGCATTCCAGTTGTTTCCACTCCGTTACTTTTGTTAAGCTACTTTTACTGCATGTGTTGAGTCCCTGAACAACGTATTATTTTGCTTTACTTGTTATTGAGCTTTATAAGAAGTCAGACATGCGCGGTGGCTCAAGCCTGTAATCCCAGCACTTTGGGAGGCCGAGACGGGCGGATCACGAGGTCAGGAGATCGAGACCATCCTGGCTAACATGGTGAAACCCCGTCTCTACTAAAAATACAAAAAAAAAAACTAGCCGGGCGAGGTGGCGGGCGCCTGTAGTCCCAGCTACTCCGGAGGCTGAGGCAGGAGAATGGCGTAAACCCGGGAGGCGGAGCTTGCAGTGAGCTGAGATCTGGCCACTGCAGTCCAGCCCGGGCTACAGAGCAAGACTCTGTCTCAAAAAATTTAAAAAAAAAAAAAAAAAAAGAAGTCAGACAATATTAGAAGTGGGTGAGAGCCAGGCGCAGTGGCTGGCCCCTAATGTAATTTTCTAAAGAATACGTGTCCACTTTTTTCCCCCAAATAGATGGAGGGCTATGGCAGGAGTTGGGGGGCCTACTCTGCACACATCTCAAAAGCACGCTGGGGAACACACTGGTGGGGGTGGGGGAGGGTGGGAGCCCCATGTCCCCACCTTGGCCCTTACCTCCTCCGACACAGCAGCCTCCACCACGCCGGCTGCATAGGCCTGCAAGCTGTCATTGTATCCGCCACTCGTGCCCAGCTCCAGAAAGGCCCACCTGGAGGGGGAAGGAGGGGACAATCCGTCAGTGGCAGAGGCCCCCAGCTAGACACACGGCATCTCCAGGCTTATACTACGAAAACAATACAGTGGTCAGTAGACTCTCACTTGAATGTCCGTCTGTCCATCTTTGTGAGCTTGCAGGATTAAATCCCTCCAAGAGGAACTACTGGCTCAAAGGGCACATGCATTTTTGATTTTGTAGATATTGACAAACAGCCTCCCCCAAAAATGCAGGACCCATCTACATTCCCTCACCCACAATAACACCAGCTAACATCCATTGAGGATGAGATGTTAGCTCTGTGCCAAGCCATGTTCTAGTCACTTTCATGTCTATTAACTCATTGAGTCCCTGTGATAATCCTATAATCCTATAAGGTAGGCAACGTTATCGTCCCCATCTTGTCCCTTTTGCAGAAGAGGAGGAAATTAACACACAGACTTATGTCACATGCCACCCCCACCCCTATGTCCATGCCCTTTGCCAGGAGACTACCGTCCTCCACCAATGGCCAAGTATCCTTCCCTGCTCCTTCATTTGGGCCTGGTTGTGTCACATGACCTGCTTTGGCCAATGGGATGTGGATGGAAGTGACAGCATGCTGGTTATAAGATTAGCCTTCAGGAAGCCTCACTTGCCCCTTTGTGCCTCTGCCATCACCATGGGAAGAACAAGCCCCAGCCAGCCCACTGGTCCCAGGGATATGAGAGCCATACAAGCACACCAGGTCTGTAGAGCTGCAACATGAAGTACAGCTGCCTCAGCAGCCCCACGAATCCATGAGGATTAAGGTTGTTGGTTGAAGCCCTTGGGTTGGGGCTGCTTTATCACACAGCACTGCTGCCCAGTACTAGTGGATACACCTGAAAGGTCACAGAGTTGGCAGGGGCAGGATTCACTTCCAGGCAGGCTGGCTCCCACTCCTCTGAAGGAGCGCTTCTCAACCTCTGCTGCATATGCAGGTCACCTGAAGGCCTGGTTACAAGGCAGATTCTCATCAGTTCTGCGATGGGGTCTGAGACTACTTTTTTTTTTTTTTTTTTCCCTGAGACAGAGTCTGGCTGTTCCCCAGGCTGGAGGACACTGGCATGATCTCAGTTCACTGCAACTTCTGGCTCCTGGATTCAAGTGATTCTCCTGCCTGTCTCCGGAGTAGCTGGGATTACAGGTGTGAGTCACCACACCCAGCTAATTTGTGTATTTTTAGTAGAGACAGGGTTTCACCATGTTGGCCAGGCTGGTCTTGAACTCCTGGCCACAAGAGATCCGCCCACCTCAGCCTCCCCAAGTGCTAGGATTATAGGCACTTTGTTAAGCTACTTTACAGTAGCTTAAGGCCACTGTACCACGGTTTTTTGGGTTTTTTTTTTTTTTTTTTTTGAGACAGCATCTTGCTCTGTCACCCAGGCTGGAGTGCAGTGGCATGATCTTGGCTCACTGCAGCCTCCAGCCTCCCAGGCTGGGTGTGGTGGTGCGTGCCTGTAGTCCCAGCTACTCTGCTGGCTGAGGCATGAATCGCTTGAACCTGGGAGGTTACACAAAGCTAAGATTGTACCACTATACTCCAGCCGGGGTGACAGAGTAAGACTCTGTCTAAAAAAAAAAATTATTCCAACAACCCTACGACGTGGGTTTTATTCTCCCCATTTTACAGATGTAGGGAACCGAGGCTCCCACATAACACAGTGAGATGAAGTGATTTGTCCAAGGTCACGCAGCAGGTGAGCAGCAGAGCTGAGACTAACATTCTTGAGTGCATGCTCTGCGCCTCTAACTCAACTCAGGTTTGCGGGGGAGTGTTGGGGACAAGGAGGTATAGTTCTTATCAAATGCAGATGACAGCCATGAACCTCGGGCTAATGATTCACGTATCACAGATAAGGACAGAAAAAAACTAAGATTTTAAATTTCAAGGACAATGGAAGACAAAGAGTTTGGGTTTGGGGTCCCTCCGACTTGGTCTGAATCCCTGGGTAAATCCCTTCTTGGTTGTGTTCCTTTGGGCAAACTGCTTTACCTCTCGGGGCCTCGGTTTTCTCATCTGTAAAACGGGTAGAGTGACTCCCCCTTCAGAAGACTGCTGTGGCATGTGCCAGAAGAGAACACATATTATGCACTCACCAAGTATTTGTCTCATCAAGAATCTGAGAGGGGATGGCGCAGTGGCTCATGCCTGTAATCCCAGTGCTTTAGGAGGCCAACGTGGGAGGATCACTTGAGGCCAGGAGTATGAGACCAGCCTGGGCAACAAAGTGAGACCCCCCTCTCTATAAAAAATACAAAATAAATTAACCAGGTGTGGTGGTGCTCGCCTATAGTCACAGGAGGCTGGGGCTAAGGTGGGAGGATTGTGTAAGCCCAGGAGGTCGAGGCTGCAGTGAGCTATGATCGTACCACTGTACTCCAGTCCAAGCAGTAGAGCAAGATGCTATCTCATTAAAAAAAAAAAAAAAAAAAATCTGAGAAGGTAGGAGTTTGAGGAGACCTGATGAATGTGATGATGGGAGGAAGATTATAACAGGGCCCAATCTGCAGATCCCTCATGATAAAAGCTGGCAGTGGATTAAAAGAGACCTTGGACAAACTGCATAAAACCAAAAAAACTGTGCAGTCGCGAGCCCCAGTAGTAACTGAGTGGCCAGTGGCCTCCTCCAGGGCACACCTGGTGAGAGCTGCCCCTTCTAGCAAGGGTGGGCTCCGCCAAGGCCTCGGCACTGAGGCCCCGGAGACGGGCAGCGGTTAGTAACCCATTCCCTGGCCGGATGCTCATACAGCCCTGCAGAGATGGGCATAAGGGCCCTTCTTCACAGCAGGACTTTTCTCCAAAGCCAGAAAAGATGGGCCTTCCCAAAACGCCCACCGTTAGGGGCCTGATACAATAATCACACACGCCGTGGTGGGCTGATGTGCTGATGAGCAAAGAGGTCAGAGATGAAGTTCAAAAAAAAGTAGAGAAGTCCAAATGGTAGGCACAGGCTAAGCCCATATGTAAATGCATCACACACCACATACGCCTCTACATTTATATATATGGAAGAAGGTTTAGGCCTCTTTATGCATAGAAATTTCTGGAAGAACGAGCTAAAAGGCCAGGCACGGTGGCTCACGCCTGTAATCCCAGCACTTTGGGAGGCTGAGGCGGGTTGATCACAAGGTTAGGAGATTGAGACCATCCTGGCTAACATAGTGAAACCCTGTCTCTACTAAAACTACAAAAAAATTAGTCAGGTGCGGTGGCGGGCGTCTGTAGTCCCAGCTACTCGGGAGGCTGAGGCAGGAGAATGGCGTGAGCCCAGGAGGCGGAGCTTGCAGTGAGCTGAGATCCGGCCACTGCACTCCAGCCTGGGCAACAGAGCAAGACTCCCCCTCAAAAAAAAAAAAAAGAAAAAAAAAGCTAAAAATGTTTATATCTAGGAAGAATGGTAGGGAGAGGTTTTTACTTCCCATATCCCATCCCCTCTTTCTAAACTGCTAGAAATTTGTTCTGTTTTCTTTTGTTTTGTTTTGTTTGAGATAGGGTCTCACTCTGCCACCCAGGCTGGAGTGCAGTGGTGTGATCACAGCTCACTATAGCCTCACCTGAACTCAAGCAATCCTCCCACCTCAGCTTCTGAGAGGCTGGAACTACAGGCACGCACCACCATGCCCAGCTAATTTTTTATATTTTTTGCAGAGACAGGGTCTCACCAGGTTGCCCAGGCTGGTCTCAAACTCGGCTCAAGCAATCCTCCTGCCTCGGCTTCCCAAAGTGCTGGCATTACAGGTACAAGCCACTGCGCCTGGCGAGAACACTTTAGAGCGCATCTATAACTAGATGTACTTATTAAAGACTACTCTTCGGCCAGGCACAGTAGCTCACACCTGTAATCCTAGCACTTTGGGAGGCTGAGGTGGACAGATCACTTGAGGTTAGGAGTTCAAGACCAGCCTGGCCAACATGGTGAAACCCTGTCTCTATTAAAATTACCAAAAGAAAAAAAAAATAGCCGGGTATAGTGGCGCACACTTGTAATCCCAGCTACCAGGGAGGCTGAGGCAGGAAGATCACTTGAACCTGGGAGGCGGAGGTTGCAGTGAGCCAAGATCATGCCACTGTACTCCAGCCTGGGTAACAGAGCAGACTATCTCAAAAAAAATAAATCAAACGAAGACTACTCCTTATTCAGAGAGTATGTCCTTTCTGCTTGTTTGCTCTAAAATTGCCAATCTTTTATGAGATAAACACTGACAGGGGTTGATAAATATTGCTCTGCTTTGTTTTTAATGCACTTGCTTGACAAAAAGTTGGCAGCAGTAGATCTGTTTCCTCAATCTTTTTTTTTTTTTTTCCTGGAAAATCTATGGGCCACACTGCAATTTCATGCCAGGGGCAGCTAATGTCTCGAAAATGACTCAAGAGTCTAATCAAGGTGCCTCTTGAAAGAAGCCACATTTGAAAAAGTCGGACCACTGATATGAGCAGGGTGCCACAAATAGCTCACAAATATCAGCACCCTACTTCTGCAGTATAGTATGGCCTTGGACGCTCTCCATTATGTGGGATGCCCCCCGTATCTGCGTCTATCACTCCTATCTCAGCTTTTTTTTTTTTTTTTTTTTTTTGAGACAGGGTCTCACTGTGTTGCCCAGGCTGGAGTGCAGTAGCACAATCACAGCTGGCTGCAGTCTCAACTTCCCAGGCTCAAACGAGTAGCTGGGACCACAGGCATGCGCCACTATACCCAGCTACTTTTTAAATTTTTTGCAGAAACAGGATTTCACCATGTTGCCCAAGCTGGTCTCAAAATCCTGGTCTCTCTCCATCCTCCTGCCTCGGTCTTCCAAAACATTGGGATTACAGGCGTGAGACACAGCGCCCGGCCTCCTTTCTCATTCTCGATGGTATAGATTCATCTCTTGTGGTTGTTCAAAGAAACAGCTGGGCCTTATTTATCCATTTTACTGGGCTGGTTTTGCCTGCTGGTTGGTGGATTTGGGATGCTTCCCCATTTACTAATTTGTTAATTCCCTCTTATTTTGATTCACTGCCTCTCTCAATGGAATGGTGATTTACTTTAAGCAGCCTCATCGATAAGGTGCTGGTCAGTGGGATCAGATCAGGGAAGGAAGACAAAGTAAGGTTGGAGGATACAGCTTCCCCAGGACCAAAGCCAGAGCTAGATTGAGGCAGGTTCTGCTCCTAGGGACACCTCTGATCTCCAAGCACCAAATCCTAAATGTTTCCAGGCTGTGTGGGGGTGTTGGCCCAAAGTCAGATATGGCACCACTGAAAGAAGGTACCGAGCACAGTGGCTCACATCTGTAATTCCAGCATTTGGGGATGCTAAGGTGAGAGGATCACTTGAGCCCAGGAGTTCAAGAACAGCTTGGGCAACATGACAAGACCCCTGTTTCTACAAAAAAAATTTTTTTAATTAGCCAGGCATGGGGGTGCATATCTATAGTCTGAGCTACTTGGGAGGCCGAGGTGGGAGGATTTCTTAAGCCCAGGAGTTCAAGGCTGCAGTGAGCCGTGATCACACCACCGCACTCCAGCCTGGACAACAGAGACCCTGTCTCCAAAAAAAAAGAAAAACAACAACAACAAAAAAAAACCTTTTTTTAAAAAATAAAAAGACAAAGGATTATGGAGTAGGGAGAATTTATCCTGATAATCCCAGGATCCCCAGTGGCAAAATCTGGGGATTTCACCAGGAAGGAGGAGGGATCCCAATTCTGAGTGAACAGAGGCATCAAATCCCTGCCCCCACCCTCGGAAATAAGACACAGAGTCCCCACAGATCAGAAATTCTGCTGATCAGGAGCCAGGACACCCCCTATGACTTTCTTTCATCTGACCCTGAGTCCTCAAGCAGCTGTCTCTGAGGACTTTAGTTTCCTGCCTATAAAATGGGGCTCGCTGTATGGTTTTCCCCACATCAGAGCCTCAAGTGCTGGCAAACTCAAAGGGAAAGGGGCATGTGAGCGTAAGAGGAGGGAACGAGAGAGGGTGCCGAAAACAAGCCAGAAAGGCTGAGATGGGCAGATCACCTGAGGTCAGGAGTTCGAGATCAGCCTGGCCAACATGGTGAAACCCCATCTCTACTAATAATACAAAAATTAGCCAGGCGTGGTGGCACGCATCTGTAATTTCAGCTACTCGGGAGGCTGAGACATAAGAATCGCTTGAACCCAGGGGGCGGAGGTTGCAGTGAGCCAAGACTGTGTCCCTGCACTCCAGCTGGGCAACACAGTGAAACTGTGTCTCAAAAAATAAAATACAAGTAAAAATAAACAAACAGTGCTTTCTGTGATCCCAGTGAATTTCCATGACCCTTTTGGCCCTACCTTGAGATGAGGGAACAGGCTCAGAGAGGTGAAGGGATTTGCCCAAGGTCACACAGCAGAGGGGCTGAGCCTGGAAGAACTTTCCATCCAGCACAATCAAGGAAGCCTTCTCTCCACTTCCATGTTTACCATAGTCAAGAGCAACACAGCCCAGCAGGGGCCTCCAGAGGCCAAAGCCCCCTGCCCATGCTGGGCGTCGCTCCTGCCCCTCCTCTCCTGCACAGTTCTGTCATGCCCTCTTGATTCTGCTATGCAGGGCCAAAAACATGAGTGAGTCAGCAAATAATGGGTCACCAGATCCCAGAGTCCCGGAGGCCCCCGAGGCCAGCCATAAAGCTTCAGTTCCCTCCACAGATGCCAGCTCACTCTGTGGCCTCCTCTCTCTGGGAGCCTTCCCAGATTGACCCCCACCCAGCGACCCTGTGTCTGCAGCTAATATCTCCCCCAAATCTCACACCTGTTTGATGTACCGCCCAAGTGCCACCAGAATGGGGGTGTCCTCGGCATCCTGTGTCTCCCCAACACCTGCAGAAGTCAATGCATGCCAGCAAAATGGATAGGGGCTGCAGTGGGAGGAGGCCCTTTCTGCTGCAGGGGGCACAGTGGTCTGAGCACAAACCACATCCTGCGCATATCCTAGTGCTAGGGTTCCCTAGCATCATCTGGGCACTAGGATATGACGGATGCACCCTGGGTTCCCTAAGATCCGCCAGCACAGCCTGGAGCCAGCATCTGGGCCCTGCTGACAAGGCTTTGAAGCTGATCCTTCCCACTCCCACTGACTCTGATTTCCCTTCTGTCGCTCTGTCTTTCCCACTAAGTAGGAACCCCCACCTTGCTCAGTTGTGTCCCTAAGGCCAACCATCAGGATGATGAATAAATGAATGGACACAAGCCCTTGTACAGAACTTGCAGCATGTGATCACCCAACTAGAGCGCATCCTCAAAATCTGGGCCACAGATGGGGAAACGGGAGCCCAGACAGGCGGAGGAGTTAGGTGAGACTCACACATCAGAATTGCCTGCATCCCAGCAATAAAGATGGTGAGCATGGCTGCCAAACACAGCATCCAGCCAAGGACTTCCCCTTGGACTAGGACACAGAAGACAAGGGAGGAGCAGAGCCCTAGCAAGGTACTAAATGGGTCTATGTGACTTTAGGGACCCTCTGCTTTTGGACTGGCCTGGAACCCAGGTTCAGTCTTGCTGCCCTGGCACTGGAAGGGAGGCAGGGGGCTGGCACCCACGAGCAAGCCACAGCCAAGGAGGTGAGAGTTAGCCTCCTGCTGAGTTCTCATCATCCCTCAGGCCTGGGGACAGGGGCTGGCCTCCATGGGGTGAGGGAGCAAAGTCTGGGGAAGAAAGCTGGTCCCCGTGGGGATAGAAGTTACTCACCAGCCATAGACCTGGTCCAGATACGGGCACTGCGACCTCGGTGGTGGGGAACTGGCCTCTTGGGGACAGAAGTACTGTCACCACTGGCCGAAGGCAAGGGACAGGCCCCATGAGGTGAGGGATGGCGCAGTGGCCCCTTCCCAAATAGGGGACCTGGTGTACAGGGCGGTGCTGCAGCCTCGGGAGTAGCTGACCCCCAGAGAAACGGGCGCTCCCACCTGGCAAGAGGCAGGTCCTGGGAACAGGAGAGGTCTGGCGCCACGCACTCCCCTCCCGCGATGGCCCCGCGTGAGGACAGGCCAACCCTTACCCGGTCTCGCGGATGGCGTTGGTGAGGTTGGCCCAGGCCACGGCGTCAGGGTGGCGGCCGTCCACCAGAAGCAGCTGGCCCGTTGCGGCGTCCAGGAGCACCGAGCGGCTGCGGGAGGCTGGAGTGACCGGCCCATCGTGCGCCCAGCGGCCGCCCGGCGCCGGGATCGCCCCCGCCAGGCCACTCAGGAACAGCCCTACCAGCAGGGCCAGCACCAGGGCCAGCGCCAGCGCCCGCGTCAGGGCCCGGGCCAGGGGACTGCCGGAGGAGCAGTACATCTGGCCCACCATGACGGCTCAATGCCGCGCGCCGCAGCCCGGGTCACGTGACTGCGCCCCGCCGTGGGCGGGGCCGAGGGTGGGCGGGGCCGAGGGTGGGCCGGGCTTGGGCCGAGTTTTTCCGGGGTGGGAGGGGCTGGGGTGAGGGGAGGCCTACTGGGCGGGAGCCACCTTAAAGGGCCCGGCTGCCTCTTCCACCTACGCAAACCCAGTTTAGCACACTTTCCCCAACTGTTTTTTTTTTTTTTTTTTTTTGAGACAAGACAAAATCTCCATCTGCCGCCCAGGCTGGAGTGCAGTGACACGATCTCGGCTCACTGCAACCTCCGCCTCCCTGGTTCAAGCGATTCTCCTGCCTCATCCTTCTAAGTAGCTGGGATGACAGGCGTGCACCACCATGACCAGCTAATTTTTGTATTTTCAGTAGAGACGGGCTTTCGCCATGTTGGCCAGGCTGGTCTTGAACTCCTGTCCTCAGGTGATCCGCCTGCCTCAGCCTCCCAAAGTGCTGGGATTACAGGCGTGAGCCACCGCATTTGGCCAGATTTATTTAATGGTATTTGCCATTTATTTAATACAGTTATCTAATGCAGAGTCTTTATTCCAACTTTTCGTATTGTCCTTCAAGTGCACTTTTTTACATGTGTGTGGGAAAAAGCTGTCTAACTACTACTCAAAACCCAGATGCCGTGGGGCGCAGTGGCTCACGCCTGTAATCCCAACACTCTGGGAGGCCAAGGTGGGCAGATTACTTGAGTTCAGGAATTCAAGACCAGCCTGGGCAATATGGTGAAACCCCGTCTCTACCAAAAATACAAAAAATTAGCCAGGCGCGGTGAGGTGTGCCTATAGTCCCAGCTACTCGGGAGACTGAGATAGGAAAATCACCTGAGCCCTGGAGGTCGAGGCTGCAGAGTTGAGATTGCACCACTGCACTCCAACCTGAGCAACCAGAATGAGACCCTGCCTGTCTCAAAAAACAAAAAAACAAAAAAAACAAAAACAAAAACAAAAAAAAACCTAGATGCAATGAAAGATTAATACATTTGACTGTATAATTTTTTTAACTTTTTCGTGTCCAAAAAAACTCAATAAGCAAAGTCAAAAGACATCTGACAGACTGGGAGAAAGTATTTGCAACATATATCATATCCCTAATATATTAGGAACTCTTAAAATTTGAGAGGGAAGGCCAGGTGAGTGGCTCATGCCTGTAATCACAGCATTTTGGGTGGCCAAGGTGGGAGGAATGCTTGAGCCCAGCAGTGTGAGACCAGCCTAGGAAACCTGCCAAGACTGTCTGTATAAAATATAAAAATTAGCTGAGCTTGGTGGTGCACACCTGTAGTCCTGTTGCGGGAAACTGAGGAATGGAGAGACCAATATGAGAGAACAGGAGGATGTTTATTTTAAGGTACACACTGGCTCAGTGGATTCACATCCAAAAAGCTGAGCCTAGAGCAAAGATATTGTGGGGTTTTTATAAGCAGACTTACAAAAGTAGTTAATCATATAGTGCATAACATGTGGTCTTGTATAGCTGGTGGCCTTGTAGCTGCGTCAAAAGAAAAACAAGAACTGGCTAAATAGAGACGTTTGTAAAACATAGTCATGCTTAAGAGACCAAGGAAAGGAATAACAATAAAAGAATTTGTCTTTCTCTCTTTTTTTTCCTTCAACCTTGCTCCAGAAGCAGGCGGCAGGGTGCGGGGGAGGTGTCTGGAACCCATTCCTCTGGTCTTGGCTTTTCGGACAGCTTGTTCTTCTTTTTTAACCCTTGCCTTGCCACATTCTGGGCCTTAGCTGTTACTTCTCTTGGAGTGAATACATGTAGTACTTATTATTATTATTATTATTTTAATTCCTGCCTTAGTCCCAGCTACTGGGAGGCTGAGCAGGGAGGACTGCTTGAGTCCGAGAAGTCGAGGCTACAGTGAGTTGCACTCCAGCCTGGGCGACAGAGCAAGATGTTGTCAAAGGAAGGAATAAGGGAAGGAATAAGGGAAGGGAAGGGAAGGGAAGGGAAGGGGAGGGGAGGGGAGGGGAGGGGAGGGGAGGGGAGGGGAGGGGAGGGGAGGGGAGGGGAGGGAGAGGGAGGGAGGGAGGGAGGGAGGGAGGGAGGGAAGGAAGGAAGGAAGGAAGGAAGGAAGGAAGGAAGGAAGGAAGGAAGGAAGGAAGGAAGGAAGGAAAAAGGTTTGAGAGGGAAAATGTGAAAACCAGATAGAAAACATGGGCAAAAAGCATCAGCAAATAATTCATGAACAAAGATGTAGAAGTGACCATTATATTTATGAAAAATGCTTGCTTCATTCACTATAGGAGAAATGCAAATTAAAGCTACACTGAAAATAAACATTCAGAGAAATACATGATGAGAGAGCATGTACCATTCAGGGTAACGTGAAGCGATGCTCCTGAGTGCCCAACCTCAAGCTTCGGGTGAAAACAAACTCTATACTTAACCATTAAAAAAAGAAGAGGCCAGGTGCGGTGGCTCATGTCTGCAATCCCAGCATTTTGGGAAGCCGAGGTAGGCAGATCATGTGAGGTCAGGGGTTCAAGACCAGCCTGACCAACATGGTGAAACCACATCTCTACTAAAAATACAAAATAATTTGCTGGGTGGTGGCATGTGCCTGTGGTCTCAGTTACTGGGGAGACTGAGGCAGGAAATTCACTTGAACCTGGGAGGTGGAGGTTGCAGTGAGCCGAGATCATGCCACTGCACTCCAGCCTAGGTGACAGAGCAAGACTCTGCCCAGAAGAAGAAGAAGAAGGAGGAGAAGAAATATACAGTGAAAACAGAGTGCATGTAAAGACTGCTGAAATCTGTATAAGGTCTGCAATTTAGTTTCTTTATTTTTGTTTTCTTGGGTTTGAGACAGGGTCTCACTTTGTCGTCTAGGCTGGGATGCAGTGGTGCAATCATAGCTCACTGCAGCCTCAATCTTTCAGGCTCAAGTGATTCTCTCACCTAAGTCTCCCAGGTAGCTGGGCTACAGGCATGCACCACCACACCTGGCTAATTTTTTTTTGAGTTTTTGAAGAGATGGAGTCTTACTTTGTTGCTTGGCTGGTCTCAAACTCCTGGGCTCAAGCGATCCTCCCACCACGGCCTCCCAAAGTGCTGGGATTTGTAATTTAAAGTACCACATCAGGCCGGGTTCGGTGGCTCATGCCTGTAATCCTGACACTTTGGGAGGCTGTGGTGGGAGGATCACTTGAGCTCAGGAGTTCAAGACCAGCCTGAGCAAGACGGTGAAACCCTGTCTCTACTAAAAATCAAAAAAAAATTTAGTTGGGCATGGTGGCACACACCTGTAATCCCAGCTACTCGGGAGGCTGAGGCACAAGAATTGCTTGAACCTGGGAGGCAGAGGTTGCAGTGAGTTGAGATTGCACCACTGCACTCCAGCCTAGGTAACAGAGTGAGACCCTGTCTCAAAAAATTTTTTAAAGTTAAAAAAAAAAAAAAAATTTCCATATCAAAGTCAATTTCCTGATTTTGATGTTTATACTCTGGTTACATAAGTAGTTATCACTGGGAGAAACTAGATAAAGAATACATGTTTTCAGAAACAAAACCTTTAAATAACCTACACTGAGATATCATTTCTTCCTATGAGATTAGAAAAAAAAGTTTAGAAGCTTGACAACATACTCTGTTGGTGAGCCTGGAGAAACAGGCACGTGCACGTTGCTAGTGGGAATGCAGAAGGGAGGAATAGTAATGTCTAACAAAACACCATGGGCATCTACCTCTGACCCAGCAATCCCTTATCCATAAGGTTATTTATTGCAGCATTGTTTGTAATGTTATACTATTGGAAACACTCGCAAGCCCATACATAGAAGCTTCATTAAATAAACCACACAGCAGCTGGGAAATGGAATACTATGCAGCTGTAAAAAAGAATGAGGCCAGACACAGTTTTACACGCCTGTAATTACAAGCCTGTAATCACAGCACTTTGGGAGGCCAAGGCAGGCGGATCACAAGGTCAGGAGTTCGAGACCAGCCTGGCCAATGTGAGGAAACCCCGTTTCTACTAAAAATACAAAAATTAGCCGGGCATGGTGGTGGGCGCCTGTAGTCCCAGCTACTCGGGAGGCTGAGGCAGGAGGATCACTTGAACCCGGCAGGCGGAAGTTGCAGTGAGCCGATATCATGCCACTGCACTCCAGCCTGGGGGACAGAGCAAGACGCTATCTGAAAAAAAAAAAAAAAAAAAAAAAAAAAAAAAAAAAGAATGAAGAGGCTGGGCGCAGTGACTCATGCCTGTAATCTCAGCACTTTGGGAGTCTGAGGCGAGACGATCACTTGAGCCCAAGAGTTCAAGACCAGCCTGGGCAACATAGTGAGACCCTGTCTCTGAAAACAAACAAACAAATCCATTCAAATCAACAGAATGGAGAAAACCCCTAAAGATGAACACAAAGAGAAACAAATAAACCTGACTGTATTTAAATAAATATAAACAAACACACTAAAGGGGATGGGGGGTCTGGGGAGAAATAACCCAACTATCTTTTTTTTTTTTTTTAAGACTGATCTCAGCTCACCGAGATCAGTGATCCACCTCAGGTGATCCACCCGCCTTGGCCTCCCAAAGTGCTGGGATTACAGGTGTGAGCCACCGCGCCTGGCCCCAAGTGACTTTTTAACACAGTTCTTCATCTGCATACTTTCAATCTAAGGTAGGAATGGATGGAGGGAAGGAGGAGTGGAGGGAGGGAGGGAAGAAGGGAAGGAAGGAGGGAGAGAGGGAGGAAGGAAGGACAACTGAATCTTAAATTCTTTTTTTTTTTTTTTTTTTTTTTTTTTGAGATGGAGTATCGCTCTGTCACCCGGGCTAAAGTGCAATGGTGCAATCTTGGCTCACTGCAACCTCTGCCTCCTGAGTTCAAGCAATTTTCCTGCCTCAGCCTCCCAAGTAGCTGGGATTACAGGTGCCCACCACTAATTTTGTATTTTTAGTAGAGACGAGGTTTCACCACGTTAGCCAGGCTGGTCTTGAACTCCTGACCTCAAGTGATCTGCCTGCCTCAGCCTCCCAGTGTTCTGGGATTACAGGTGTGAGCCACCATGCCCAGCTTGAATCTTAAATTTTATGTCATAGGTTTGTTTTTTCCACAGTAGTATAACAAGTTTGAAACCACTCTCTTGTATTTTAGGATTAAGCAAATTAATAAATATAGTGCTGATTTGGGATCCAGGTGTATCACCATAGGAAAAGAAAAATACAAACATGCAAAGCTACAAGCCCAGGAAGAATCCTGTGATATTAGGCTGGAATTGGAGGTATCAGGGGGAACTCACGACTTTTCATATTTACGTGTGAAAATCTGGAAACATATCTGTCATTCCTGGCTCTGTCCACTGAGAGACACCAGGGCAATGACACCCCAGAAACAATGAGTGCAGGCCGGGTGCAGTGGCTCGCACCTGTAATCCCAGAACTTTGGGAGGCCGAGGCAGCAGGATGACTTGAGGTCAGTAACTTGAGACCAATCTGGGCACCATAGTGAGACCTTGTCTCTACCAAAAAAAAAAAAAAAAAAAAAAAAATCAGCCAGTGTTGTGGCATGCACCTGTAGTCTCAGCCTCTCAGAAGGCTAAAGAAAGAGAATCCTTGGGTCTGGAAGGTCATGTGTGCAGTGAGCCATGGTTGCGCCACCGCACTCCACCCTGGGCAGCAGAGTAAGACACTATTTCGGAAGAAAGAGAAAGAAAGAGAAGAAGGAAGGAAGGAAGGAAGGAAGGAAGGAAGGAAGGAAGGAAGGAAGGAAGGAAGGAAGGAAGGAGGGAGGGAGGGAGGGAGGGAGGGAGGGAGGGAGGGAGGGAGGGGGGGAGGGAGGGAGGGAAAGAAAGAGAAAAGAGGAAAGACAGAAAGAAAGGCAGAAAGCAAGGAAGGAAGGAAGGAGGGAGGGAAGGAAGGAAGGAAGGAAAGGAAAGAAGGAAGGACAGGAAGGAAGGAAAGGAAAGAAGGAAGGAAGGAAGGAAGGGAGAAAGAGAGAAAGAAAAAGAAAGAAGGAAAGGAAGGGAAGGTAGGAAAAGAAAGAGAGAGGGAGGGAGGGAAGGGGTGAGGAGGGGAGGGAAGGAAGAAAGAAAAGAGAACATAAAAAGAAACTGAATGCATCCAATGCCCAGATCCTCATTTCCACTCAAGGGATCCAGGGCTCTAGGAGAAATGGTTGACTCCAGGGTCGGAGAAAGTGCAAAGTGGGCCTGGAACATCTTGTTTTGCCCCAAAGCAAGGAGGTGCTCAAAGAATGATGGGAATGTGTCAGAAAGGCCAGCAACCAACTTGAAGAAGCTCCCACTGGCTAAAATTGGGACAGTTTGAGCATAAAAGTAACAACACTAATGCATTTAGAAACACTGACTTAAATAAAAACTTATGAGTGCTAACAGAGGATAAATAAGTAAAAGGAAAGTGATTGGCCAGGGGGTAGAGGGAGAGAATGACCCCAGGATGACTCTGTTCTTCCTTTCTGGAGAATGCCAACTATCAATATCAAAATAATGATAGTACCAGCCTGGGGAACATAGTGAGACCCCATTTCGAAAAACAAAGAAAGAAAGAAAATGACAGAGTTAGAAAAATCATTTTGCAGCCAGGCGCAGTGGCTCATACCTGTAATCCCAGCACTTTGGGAGTCTGATGCAGGAGGATTGCTTGGGGCCAAGAGTTTGAGACTCTGTCTCTACAAAAAATTTAAAATTAGCTTGGTGTGGTGATGTGTTCCTGTAGTCCCAGCTACTGGGGAGGCTAAGGTGGGAGGATCGTTTGAGCCCAGGAGTTCGAGGCTGCAGGCTATGATCACACCATTGCATTCCAGCCTGGGTGACAGAGCAAGACCCTGTCTCAAAAAAAAAAAAAAAAAGAAAAGAAAAGAAAAGAAAAGAAAACCATTTTCCAGTTGTAGTAATGACTGATACAGCTGAGAATTGTCATGGACGCTAAATCAATTTTCATCATGACAGCCAGAGGGATCATGTTAGACTCAAGTTAGATAATATACCTCCCCTGCCCTAAACCCTCCCATGGCTCCCCATAGCTCTAAAAACTAAAGTCCTTACCATAACCCAGGAGCCTACAGATCGGATCTCCTCTTCCTTCTCTCCGACTCAACTGCCATCATCTCCCTATCACTTACTCCGTTCCATCTACCCTGGCCTCCTTTATGTTCTTAAAACATCCCAAGCATGGTTCTGTTGCAGGACCTTTGTACTTGCTGTTACCATCTTTGGAAGGCCCTTCCTAACCACTCCATTACTATTATTATTATAATTTTAGAGATATGGTCTTACTCTGCCATCCAGGCTGGGATGCAGTGTCAATCATAGCCCACTGCAGCCTTGACCTTTTTGTCTCAAGCAATCCTCCCACCAAAGTCTTTCAAGTAGCTGGGACTACAGCACACACACCACACCCAGCTAATTTAAAAAAAATTTTTTTTTTTTTTTTAGAGAAAGGGTCTTGCTATGTTTCCCAGGCTCCTAGCCTCAAGCAATCTTCCCACCATGGCCTCCAAAGTGCTGGGATTACAGGCGTGAGCCACCAAGCCTGGCCCTGATCACCCTATTTAAAACTGAGTCTTCTCCCCTAGCTCCCAAGTGGCACACCTTACCACCCTCTACCCGCCATAATTTATTCTCTCCATAGCATCTAACACCATCTAACTCTTTACTTATCTTGTTTATTAATTTTTTTATTATCTGTTTCCCCAAAATTGAGTCTGAACTCCATGAGGCAGGGGTTTAGGACTATGATATGCAGTGCTGTGTCCTCAGTGTCTAGACCAGGACCAGGCACACAGTAGGTGCTCCTTAAATATGTATAGAATGAACAGAGCTTTTTCATTCTGACGATGCAAAAAGACAATAAGCACATAGACAAGCTGAGATGCAATGTTGGATAAGAACAAGTGCTGAGTTAAAACAGAGCAGGCTGAGTACATTGAAATGACGGGTGCTGCTCCACACAAGGCATGCACCAGCCAGGGCCCTGAACACCCAGCTGGGTTTTTGTTTTGTTTTGTTTCGTTTTGACACGGAGTCTTGCTCTGTTGCCAGGCTGGAGTGCAGTGGCATGATCTCAGCTCACTGCAACCTCTGCCTCCTGCGTTCAAGGGATTCTCCTGCCTCAGCCTTCCAAGTAGCTGGGACTACAGGCGCACACCAGCACACCCTGCTAATTTTTGTATTTTTAGTACAGACAGAGTTTCACCATGTTGGCCAGGATCGTCTCCATCTCTTGAACTCAAGTGACCCGATCGCCTCGGCCTCTCAAAGTGCTGGGATTACAGGTGTGAGCCAGGGCACCCGGCCTCAGCTGGAGTTTTAAAGAACCTTTAGGGGCCGGGCGTGGTAGCTCACGCCTGTTGTAATCCCAGCACTCTGGGAGGCCGAGGTAGGCGGATCACTTGGGGTCAGGAGTTCAAGACCAGTCTGGCCAACATGGTGAAACGCTGTCGCTGCTAAAAATACAAAAAATTAGCTGGGCATGGTGGCACCTGTAATCACAGCTACGAGTGGCTGAAGCAGGAGAATCGCTTGAACCTGGGAGGTGGAGGTTGCAGGGACCCAAGATCTCAACATTGTACTCCAGCCTAGGACTCTGTCTCAAAAAAAAAAAGAAAAAAAGAAAGGAAAGAATAAAAACAGGTCTATACCATTAAGTAAAAGAGAGATTGACACGGAGGTCAAAAGAAATAGCATTTATATAGGAAACAAAGAAATATGACTCGCATACACTGAATCAGAGAGGGCTATTCAGGGCAGCCCTGAATAGCATCCCGTGAGGCGAGGTCAGGAGAGGTTTTTTATAAGGGATTTCCACAAAAAGTTGTTTTCGGAGGCAGTTCATTGGCTGGGCGGAAATCTTCCATCGCAAGCCCATTCTGATTGGTTAGTTCATTAGGGTATTCCCAGCTAAGAGATGTTGAGGTGGATTCTGACTTCAGTTGTTAGCCAAACCGAGTGGCACATTCTGCGATTTGACCTTTAGCAGGTGTGAGTGCAATCCTCCCACGGTCTCCCGACTCCACTTTAGAAAGCCTTAGCTGTAGCTGCATCATTTTCTTTCACGATCTTTACATAATTCCTTCCCTCCCCTTCTCCTCCTGCACACTCACGAATGAAAGCTGGGGAAGTGCAGGGAGCTGGGGTTTTGGGGTGGGAGGTGTTGTCTCCTCCTCTGAGGCCTGATGAGATAACTGACAGCTGGGGCGGGACAAGGCCAGGGCCAGGTGTTGGGCAAGGTTGGGTAGGCGTCTATGTCCCTGGAGGTCAGGAACAGAGGGAGCAAGGGAAGGAGGGAGGGGCCCGGCCTTGGAGGAGTAGGTGGAGGCCTCTGGAGATGGCCAGGGACACTGGGGAGTCATAGCTGGGCAGAGGACAGGCTGTGATCTGAGGACTGCTGAGGCAAATCCCAGCCGACCCAGCTGGCCCAGTGGCCCCGGCACTGCTGGAAGCTCCCCGAAAATCATTCCTTCCTCAGCCTCTCCTGGAGGGTAAAAGGAAACCAGATTCCCCCAGACAAGGGATGCACAGCGGTCCTCAGCTGTGCTGGTGGTCAAGAGCTGCATTGCTCCCACATTTGATGATCAAAACTTAAATTATTTTCTGGCCAGCTGCAGGGGTTCACGCCTGTAATCCCAGCACTCTGCGAGGCCGAGGCAGGTAGATCATTGAGGTCAGGAGTTCAAGACCAGTTTGGCCAACCTGGTGAAACCCTGTCTCTACTAAAAACACTAAAATTAGCCAGGCATGGTGGCAGGCACCTGTAATCCCAGCTACTCGGGAGGCTGAGGCATGAATATGGCTTGAACCTGGGAAATGGAGGTTGCAGTGAGCCAAGATTGTGCCACTGTATTCCAGCCTGAGCAACAGAGACAGACACTGTCTCAAACAAACAAACAAACAAACAAAATTACCAAACAGGCTGGACACAGTGGCTCCATACCTGGAATCTCAGTGCTTTAGAAGGCTGAGGCAGGAGGATTGCTTGAGCCCAGGAGTTCAGGACCAGGCTGGGCAAGATGATGAGACTGTGTTTCTCCAAAAAAAAAAAAAAAATTAGAAATAAAAGTAAATCACCAGCCAGGAGCAAGGGCAATCAGCATTTTCACCAGGTAGCGGTGTGGGGTGATGGTTTGGAGTGTGACAGTTGATTATATACAAAGTGAGTCATTCTTGCCATACCCAGGCAGAGAAGGCACTCAGAGCACATCACACCTGCTCCAAGAATGAAATTTTGCAGAAGCCCAGCTGCTGAAACTGCCTGTTGTTACTCTAAGACCAGTTTTGTCTCATAGCTACTGAAACACCCTGCTGCAACTCTAAGAGTAGCTTTACCCACAGCCGTAATGCACCAATCACAGCTTCCAGCTCCCCAGAACTTTGCTAGTGCCAATGAACTTTTTTCAAGACAATACATTTCCCTCCTTTTTTTTTTTTTTTTTTTTTTTTTTTTTTTTTTTTTTTGAGACAAGGTCTTGCTCTGTTTCTCAGGTTGAACTGCAGTGGTGTGATCATAGCTTACTGCAGCCTCAACCTCCTGGACACAAGCGATCCTCCTGCTTCAGCCTCTCAAATAGTTGAGACTACCGGTGTGCGTCACCATGCCTGGCTAATTTTTATTTTTATTTTTGGTAGAGTGGGGTCTCACTGTGTTGATCAGGCTGGTCTCAAACTCCTGGGCTCAAATCATCCTCCTGCCTAGGCCCCCCATAGCACTGAGATTACAGGCATGAGTCACCAGGACCAGCCCCTTTCTCCTTTTTATAAAACATCCAACCTTCTTTGTTCTTCAGACATACTGAAAACCACCCAATCTATGTGTATGCCCCAAATTGCAATTCTTGCTTCCCAAATAAAATGTTAAATTCAGAGAGTCATCACTGTATTTTTATTTTGACCTCAGCAGGAGCATGGAGTTGTGGAGTCAGACAGAATTGAGTTCTAAATCCAGCTCCGTTATTTGCTGACTGTGTGACCTTAGGAAAGTGACCTTCCCTCTCTGAGCCTGGAAGAAATGAAAGCCTCTCCACACTGGCCCCTAGGTGCTACCTCCTTAGACCTTCAGCATGCTTGCAGTCGCAACAAAGGGCAGACTTCATGTCTCAAGATGTTGGCCTGTCTACCTCCTTTCCCCAGTCCCTGTCCAGGGGCCACCCCCACTTCCAGCCAGTTTTTGAGGTCCCCACCATCCAAGGCCACCAGGCAGGCTGAGAAGATAGAGCTCCCCAGGCAGAAAGCACCCTGCATTAGTCTGTTTTCATACTGTTTTAAAGAACTGCCAGAGACTGGGTAATTTATAAAGAAAAGAGGTTTAATTGACTCACAGTTCGGCATGGCTGAGGCTCAGGAAACTTACAATTGTGGCAGAAGGCACCTCTTCACAGGGCGGCAGGAAGGAGAAATGGATGCAGGAGGATCTACCAAACACTTATAAAACCATCAGGTCTCATGAGAACTCATGCACTATCACGAGAACAGCACGGGGGAACCAGCCCCCATGATTCAATCACCTCCACCTGGTCTCTCCCTTGATATATGGGGATTATGGGGATTACAATTCAAGATGAGATTTTGGGAGGGGACACAGCCAAACCATATCCCATGCAGACCCACGTCAGCAACCACCCACTCAGTGCTAAGTGCGTCCCACTGCTGTAACAGCATCACCCCAGGGCATGGCCTTTGACCCTCCCTTCCTTCAGATCATATGACCCCCTGTGGTCATTGCTGTGCCTCACATGTGACCAGCCGCCCAGGGTGTGCTGTGTCTGACCACTGAGCAATCTGTGTTCCCGTAGGTTCCACCCCTGAGAACAATATCTAACCTCTAGCTATTGAGCATGTATGTGTCCCAGGACCTTACGTGTACTTCCTCATTTAGTCTTTACAACAACCCGAGAGACCCAGGAAATCCCTAGTCCCATTTAAAGATGGACGAGATGACATGTGACTTGTCCAAGGTCAAACTGAAGTGAGTAGTGAAACTGGGTTTAGTTCATCCAAAGACTTAATTCTTTTCTTTTCTTTTTTTTTTTTTTTTGACACAGTCTCACTCTGTAGCCCAGGCTGGAGTGCAGTGGTGCGATCTCCACTCACTGCAACCTCCGCATCCCAGGTGCAAGCGATTCTCCTTCCTCAGCCTCCTGAGTAGCTGGGACTACAGGTGCCCACCACCTCGCCCGGCTAATTTTTGTATTTTTAGTAGAGACGGGGTTTCACCATGTTGGCCAGGCTGTTCTGACCTCAGGTGATCCACCCAGCTTGGCCTCCCAAAGCACTGAGATTACAGGCGTAAGCCACCACACCAAGCCCCAAAGACTTAATTCTTATCCACTACATATAGGAGACCCCAAAATGAGAAATGCTCTAATGTGCAGAGTCTTCCCAAAACTGATTTAATGATTTTGTGAATGGCAACAATGGTAACAGCCCATAGAAAAGTACTCAAAGCCTGGGCGAGGTGGCTCACACCTGTAATCCCACCACTTTGGGAGTTGGTGTATTCCAGCTACCGGGGAGGCTGAGGTAGGAGGATGGTTTGGGAGGCTTGAGGCCTTCTCTCAAAAAAATAAAAAAAGATAAAAGAAAAGTAAATATATATACACACACACGCACACACACTTGGGATTATACTGTATAAATGAGTCTCAAATGTGATTTTTATTTATTATATATACTTTGTGTAGTTTTTTTAAAGAGATACAGGTCTCAATATTTTGCCCTAGCTGGTCTTGAACTCCTGGGCTCAAGCTATCCTCTTCCTTCAGCCTCTCTAGTAAGCTGGGACTATAGGCTTGTGCCACTGCACCCGCCACTTTGTGTAGTTTGTTTATTGGTTGTTGGTTTTTGTTTTTGTTTTTGTTTTCTTTTTGAGACAGTCTTCCTCTGTTGACCAGGCTGGAGTACAGTGGCGTGATCTTGGCTCACTGCAACCCCTGCCTCCTAGGTTCAGGTGATTCTCCTGTCTCAGCCTCCAGAATAGCTGGGATTACAGGCATGCACCACCACACCTGGCTAATATTAATTAATTAATTAATTGAGACAGAGTTTTGCTCTGTTGCCCAGGCTGGAGTGCAATGGCCCTCTCAGTGCATTGCAACCTCTGCCTCCCAGGTGCAAGCAATTCTCCTGCCTCAGCCTCCCAAGTAGCTGGAATTACAGGCAAAGTCACCACACCTGGCTGAATTTTTGTATTTTTTTTTTTTTTTTTTTTAATAGAGATGGGGTTTCACCAAGTTGGCCAGGCTGGTCTCAAACTCCTGACCTCATGTGATCCACTTGCCTTGGCCTCCCAAAGTGTTGGGATTACAGGCATGAGCCACTGCGCCCAGCCACTTTGTGTGGTTTTAATGTCATTGAAACAGGGTGTTAAATGGCTGCATAGCAAAATATTTCATAGAAGGTCCCATGAACTATTTGCTCAACCCCTGTTGCTGAACACCTACGTTGTTTTCAACTGTTGCACAATTGTGAAGATTGCTGGGGTAAACATGCTGATGCTTAAGTCTTTACTTTAGAAAAGCTCCAAGAGCAACATTGGTGGTGCAACGTGTACATGTGTTTTCAAGGTTCTTAAGATTGACATTTATGGCTAGGTGCGGTGGCTAACGCCTGTAATCTCAACACTTTGGGAGGCTGAGGCAGGTGGATCACCTGAGGTCAGGAGTTTGAGACCAATCTGACCAACATGGTGAAACCCCATCTCTACTAAAAATACAAAAATTAGCCGAGTGTAATGACAGGCACCTGTAATCCCAGCTACTCGGGAGGCTGGGGCAGGAGAATCGCTTGAACCTGGGAGGTGGAGGTTGCAGTGAGCCGAGATCGCACCAGTGCACTCCAGCCTGAACAACAAGCGAGACTCTGTCTCAAAAAAAAAAAAAGATTGACATTTATCAATTGCCAAGTCACCTCCCTCCCTCCCTCCCCTCCCCTCCCTCCCTCCCTCCCTCCCTCCCTCCCTCCTTCCTTCCTTCCTTCCTTCCTTCCTTCCTTCCTTCCTTCCTTCCTTCCTTCCTTCCTTCCTTCCTTCCTTCCTTTCTTCCTTTCTCTGACAGAGAGCAGTCTTATTCTGTTGCCCAGGCTGGTCTGGAACTCCTGGGCACAAGCAATCCTCCAACCTTGGTCTCCCAAAGTGTTGGCGTGAGCCGTGGCACCCAATGGCTAAGTCACTCTCCAGGAAGATTATTCCAATGGAGATGGCTGCAGGCAATGACAATGAAAAACTCCCTCACAACTGCTCCTGTGTGCTCCTGTTAGTTGGGCTGCCATGAGAGGTAACGAGCACCCTGTCTCTGGGGGCATTCGAGCAGGTGCTGCATGAACGTTTTCCAGAGCTGCCATGATTGGGAGAGAACAAGCATTGTTGGAGGTGAGACTTGTGCTGTGTTAAGGAAACTTCCAAGTCTCTGGGCCTCTTAGACTAACACTGAAAGTTCTGATTCTCTTTCCTCTTTTGAGTTCCCCCTGAAGCCTCACTACTTCTGCTTACAATGTCCCCAGGCAATTGTGTTGTGCCCAGAGCTGCCACCCGCACCCTGGGCCTCCTGAACAGGACTGCCAATGTCGGGCAGATCTGGCCGTACCTTCAGGTGCAGCAGGGCGCTCTCCTTGTGGTGGTGAGGGGGACTCAGTTGGGGTCACTCAGACCTAGGTACAAATCCAGTCTCTGCCATTTCTCAGTGGGTGCCTCTGGGGCAGGCCATTTCATCTCCCTGAACTTAAATTTCCCATCTGTGAACTGGAGATCATTGTAGCTCTCACCCCATTGGTCTATTAAATGAGACAAGCAAGTGCATACTCAAAATAAACGTAAGTCTTCAATAGTTATTTACAGCCGGTGCAGTGGCTCATACCTGTAATCCCAGCACTTTGGGAGGCCAAGGCGAGCAGATCACTTGAGGCCAGGAGTTCAAGACCAGCCTGGCCAACATGACGAAACCCCATCTTTACTAAAAATACAAAAATTAGCCAGGCATGATGGCAGGCATCTGTAGTCCCAGGTATTCAGGTGGTTGAGGCACAAAAATTGTTTGAACCCGAGAATTGGAGGTTGCAGTGAGCCAAGATTGTGTCACTGCCCTCCAGTCTGGGCGACAGAGCAAGACTCTGTCACGAACGAACACAACACGAATAGTAATTTGCTTTTGATTGATTTGGGGTTTGTTCAGAGATTCTGAGGACAGGATCAGCCCACATGTGATGCTGTAGGCAAATGTCCACCCAGTGGGATTTGAGGGTCCTGGCTCTTCCTACCCCCTAAAGACAGCTCCCCTCTGCTGCCCATCATGCTGCCTAACACCCCACCATGGGTCACCTCTGTAGAGGAAGGCATGGAGGCAGATTGTATTTGGGATCTTGCTTTGTCGCCCAGGCTGGAGTGCAGTGGCAGAATCCTAGCTCCCTGCAGCCTCAAACTCCTGGGTTCAAGTGATGCTCCCACCTCAGCCTTCTGAGTAGCTGAGACTACAGGTGAGTGCCACCATGCCTGGCTAATTTTTGTATCTCTTGTCAAGATGGGGGTGTTGGTATGTTGTCCAGGCTGGTCGCAAACTCCTGGCCTCAAGTGATCCTTTCACCTTGACTTCCGAAAGTGCTGGGATTATAGGCATGAGCTACGCGCCCAGCCTTATATGCTCTTCTTCTGATGAGACTGTGACAAACCTCCCACTGGGGGGGTTGGGGGGAGTGGTCTACATTTCCTCTCCTTGAATCTGGCTGGGCCTGTGACGATGGAAGATGTGACAGGAAGTGACACAGTCTCATTTCCACAATGAAGTCATACAGGGCAATACAGCTTCTGCTCTGATGCCTGGAACCCCAGAACTGGCACCCTGAGATGCCATGTAAGCAGTATGTCTGCCCTGGGATGGCCATGCTCTAAGGAAGCCCAGAAACCAGCTCACAGGGAAAAATCCCATGTAGAAGCCCTGAGGCGACAGGAAGAACGAGAAACATCTGGGCAACCAAAGGAGAGATTTGCGCCAGAACTGCCTAGCTGAACCCTTCCCTCATTTTTTTTTTAAAGTATATAAGAGATAAGATCTCCCTATGTTGATTTTGTTGTTGTTGTTGTTTGTTTTTGAGTTGGAGTTTTGCTCTTGTCGCCCAGGCTGGAGTGCAGTGGTATGGTCTCAGCTCACTGCAACCTCTGCCTCCCAGGTTCAAGTGATTCTCCTGCCTCAGCTTCCCGAGTAGCTGGGATTACAGGTGCCTGCCATCATACCCAGCCAATTTTTGTATTTTTAGTAGAGATGGAGTTTCATCATTTTGGCCAGGCTGGTCTTGAACTTCTGACCTCAGGTGACTCACCCTCCTTGGCCTCCCAAAGTGCTGGGATTACAGGTGTGAACCACCACGCCTGTCCTCCCTATGTTGTTTTAAGGCCAAGCGATCCTCCTGCCCTGGCCTCCTGACTTCCCAAATTCTTGACCAATGGAAACCCAGATAATGAAATGCTATTGTATTAGGCCTCTAAATTTTGGCATGTTTTGTTATGCAGCAATAGGTAACTGATATAAGCACAAAATTCTTCTCAACTTTTTTTCTTTTCTTTCCTTTTTTTTTTTTTTGAGAGGGAGTCTTGCTCTATCACCCAGGCTGGCGTGAAAGGGCACAATCACAGTTCATTGCAACTTTGACCTTCCGGGCTCAAGTGGTAGATCGACATTTAATCTACTCTCTGCCAGACACTGTGTCAGGTCCTTTAACTTTCAGTAATAATAATAAATAATAACAACAGCAGCTTCAATTTACTCAGCTTTAACAAATGCCAGGCACTATGCTATGGGTTTTATTATATAATCTCCTTGCTCTTTAAAATTATAATAGTAGAGACAGGGTCTTGCTATGTTGCCCAGGCTGGTCTCGAACTCCTGGCCTCAAGCAATCCTCCCACTTCAGCCTCTCAAAGTGTGAATTACAGGTGTGAACCACTGTGCCCAGCCTACATATAAAATCTCAATCCTCACTACAGCCCAATGAGTGCCCTATAGGTGCTGTTTTCATCCCCATTTTCCAGGTGAGGAACTGAGACTCAAAAAGACAAAATAACTGGTCCAAGGTCAAATAACCGTAACTGGCAGAGCTGGGACTTGAACTCGGATCTGGATGACTTCTGAGGCTGCTCCTACCATGTTAAAATGGCCTTTCTCAGCCTGGGGAATAGGCCCTAACCCTAACCACTGTTTACCAGAGCAGGGGTGAACCAGGGGCTATCCCAGGCCCCATCTATCTTCCTTCTCTGTCCCCAGGGGTTCCTCTCTCTGCCTGGATCTTTCCAGGAGTCTCTCAACAGATACTCACACTCTCCCCCAACACCCCTTGCCAGCTGCTCTACCCCAGTCCTGGGAGACAGGGAGGTAGTAACCCATCTGCTCTGCTGACCCAGAGTGGTGATATCTAAGCCTCACCCTAGCTACCAGGGTCAGGCCCCTTGGGGAAGGAGGACTTCTGTTTCAAACTCAGCAATTCTGGAGTTACTTCTTAAGCAGCAGAGGACCTGGGGAAAAGCTGACCCTGGAGCAGGCTTGGACATTGTGACACACAGACACTAGCTGTGAACGCCCCTGTGCTGGCAGCCTGGACATGGGGATGAACCTGGCCTGGTGCTGCTTCAAGGTGCTCCCAGTCTGTGGGGGACACAGAAAGGTAACTTAATGCATTGTTGTAACAATGGAATAATTTTTTTTTTTAATTTTTCTTTGAGATGGAGTCTCACTGTCACCTAGGCTGGAGTGCAGTGGCATCATCTGGGCTCACTGCAGCCTCCACCTCCCAGGTTCAAGCAATTCTCATGCCTCAGCCTCCCAAGTAGCTGAGATTGTGGGCTTGTGCCACCATGCCCAACTAATTTTTGTATTTTTTAGTAGAGATGGGTTTTCACCATGTTGGCCAGGCTAGTCTTGAACTCCTGACCTTGGGTGATCTGCCCATCTCAGCCTCCCAAAGCGCTGGGATTACAGGTGTGAGCCACCACATCCAGCCAACAATGGAATAATTAATAGGGACAATAAACCCTTCCACTGAGGGAGTGTTGGCTCAGCATCCAGCATGCTGGTTTGGCGCTCTTCACAGTGTCCTACTTCAGCCAGGCATGGTGGCTCACGCCTGTAATCCCAGCACTTTGGGAGGACAAGGTGGGGGGACTGCATGAGCCCAGGAGTTCAGGACCAGCCTGGGCAACATAGTGAGACCCTGTCTCTAAAATGAACAAAACCAGTCAGGCAGGGCCAGCCGCGGTGACTCACGCCTGTAATCCCAGCACTTTGGGAGGCTGAGGCAGGCGGATCATGAGGTCAGGAGATTGAGACCATCCTGGCTAACACAGTGAAACCCCGTCTCTACTAAAAAATACAAAAAAAATTAGCCGAGCGTGATGGTGGGTGCCTGTAGTCCCACCTACTCGGGAGGCTGAGGCAGGAGAATGGCGTGAACCCCAGTTTGCACCACTGCACTCCAGCCTGGGCGACAGAGAGAGACTCCATCTAAAAAAAAAAAAAAAAAAAAAAAGAAATTTAAAAAACTAGCCAGGCATGGTGGCACACGACTGTAGTCCCAGTTACTTGGGAGGCTGATGTGGGAGGATCACTTGACCCAGGAGGTCAAGGATGCGGTGAGCCAAGATCACACCACTGCACTCCAGCCTGGGTGACAGAGGGAGACCCTGTCTCAAAAAAGATAAGGAAAAACACCTGGAAGGACCTCAGGAGGTTGGTACTAGTATCACCCCCATTTCACCAAGAGGGAAACTGAGGCTCAAAGAGATGCTCTAAGTGTTTAGAGAAGGTCCTATAGAAACCTGGTGTTCTGCGATTCCAAACATCATGTTCCAGGTCACAATGTCACCTGCCCAGAGGTGGGAGTTAGAGGCAGACTCTGAAGGCGGGGAGCCCCGTGGCCATATGGAGGGGTGGGGAGGAGGGTGAAAGACCACCTAGTGGCGGTGACCTCTGAGCTGAGCCTGATGACATGAGTAAGAGTTTGTCAGGTGGAAAAGAGAAAAGGGTGTCATCAAGACAGGAGGCTCGGAAGGAGCAGAGGCAGGTGGCTGTGAGCAATAGGCCAACACATTCAGGAAACAGGGAGCACTTCTGGGCAGGAGGTGGAGGTAGGGGTGAAAGATGATTTCAGAAAGGTGTGCTAGCGCTGGATGCTGAAGGGCCTTGAATGCCAGGCTTGGCATTGGGCCCGGGTCCTGTCCATGACGAGGAAGCAGGTCCTACCCTGAGGATGAGAGATGGGGGAATTAGATGCACGATAATGGCAGAAGCGGGGCTGCAGGCAGGAGTGGCCTGGGAGGACACACTCCAGCCTTAAGGACCCCAGGTCCAGCCCCCATGCCCACCTCCTCCCACTTCCCCATCCCCCCAGCAGAAGAAATGGCAGAATGAACAGAGCTTCCCCAGGAGGCTGGGAAACTGGAAATAGGGGGAGATACTAATACATCCACCAGCAGATCACTAACTCCTCAGTCTTGATTCGTTTGCCACATTCTTTTAAAAGTGATGCTGTGTGCCCCCTTCTGCAGCACATCTACTAAAATTGGAACGATACAGAGATTAGCAAAAAGAAAAGGGAAAAAATTAAATACAAATTTTAAATATTAGAAAAAAAGGTGGTCGTGGTGGCTCACACTTGTCATCCAAGCACTTTTGTTATAGGAAAGGGGTCCTGATCCAGACCCCAAGAGAGGGTTCTTGAATCTCGTGCAAAAACGAATTCAGGGCGATTCCACAGAGTAAAGTGAAAGCAAGTTTATTAAGAAAGTAAAAGAATAAAAGAATGGTTACTTCATAGGCGGAGCAGCCCCGGGGGCTGCTGGTTGCCCATTTTTACGGTTATTTCTTGATGATGTGCTAAACAAGGGGTTGATTATCTATGTCTCCCCTTTTTAGACCATATAGGGTAACTTCCTGATGTTGCCATGGCATTTGTAAACTGTCATGGCGCGGGTGGGAGTGCAGCAGTGAGGACAACCAGAGGTCATTCTTGTCACCATCTTGGTTTTGGTGGGTTTGGGCCGGCTCCTTTACTGCAACCTGTCTTGTCAGCAAGGTCTTTATGACTGTATCTTGTGCTGACCTTCTATCTCAACCTGTGGCTTAGAATGCCTTCACCGTCTGGGAATGCAGCCCAGTAGGTCTTAGCCTCATTTTACCCAGCCCCATTGGAGATGGAGTTGCTCTGGTTTACACAGCTCTGACACTTTGAGAGGAAGAGGCGGAAGGATCGCTTGAGATCCAGCTACGTGAGAGGCTGAGGCGGGAGGATTGTATAAGTCCAGGAGTTCGAGACCAGTTTGGCCAACATAGTGAGGCTTTTTTTTTTTTTTTTTTTGAGACGGAGTCTTGCTGTGTTGCCCAGGCTGGAGTGCAGTGGCGCAATCTCGGCTCACTGCAAGCTCCGCCTCCCGGGTTCATGCAATTCTCCTGCCTCAGCCTCCCAAGTAGCTGGGACCACAAGTGTGTGCCTCCACGCCTGGCTAATTTTTTTGTATTTTTAGTAGAGACGGGGTTTCACCATGTTAGCCAGGATGGTCTTGATCTCCTGCCCTCGTGATCTGCCCGTCTCTGCCCCTCAAAGTGCTGGGATTACAGGCATGAGCCACCACGCCCGGCCCATAGTGAGAACATTTTACAAAAAAATGAACAAAATTAGCCGGGCGTGGTGGCACTTGCCTGTAGTCCCAGCTACTTGGGAGGCCGAGGTGGGAGGATTGTTTAAGCCGCGGAGGTTGAGGCTGCAGTGAGCCGTGACAGATGCTACTGCATTCCAGCCTGGGCGATAGAGTGAGACCCTGGCTTAAAAAATTAAAATTTAAATTAAAAAAAAAAAAGCTATGCTACTAGAGGGGAATGATGAACCCAGTTAGGATCTCAGAAGGATTTCAGGTGAAACCGCCCGAACTTTCGTGGGCAGGGTGGGGCTTTCTCCAGCTGGGATTTTCTCAAATCCTCTTTGTCACCATTAATTACCAGGAGCAGCTTGACACCCTCTGGTCTCAGGAAATGAACCTCCTAGTTTCACCCTCTAACTGTCCCTCTCCGCCTTCCTGCAGTCCTTACCCATTGGCTTGTATCTCAGTTTCAAAGCAGAGGGAGAGGACGGTGGAGAGTGGGAAGACCCTGGGAAGCTCCCCGGGAGCTGTACCTTTAAGGGCAGGGGCGGGGCGAGTCTTCTGGGGCGTGTCCCGAGGGGCGTGTCCCGAGGGCGTGGCCGGGACCGGGGCAGGGCGAGCCGGGGCGGGCCCGGACGGGAAGAGTAGGAGCCCGTAAGCTGCAGCAGGCGGGGCGCCCGGACTGGCGACTTCGCTGGCGGAAGGTCGGGCCGGCGGCCAGGGACCTGGAAGGCTGCGAGGACCTGCGACGTCGAGGTTCGGAGTTTGCGGGTCCCAGGCCCGGCCCGAGTAAGAAAAAGCCGCCTCCCCGCAAGGCCGGAGGACCCGGGCGCCCCGAGTTCGACTTCTCAACCTCCGTCCGGATCGGGAAACGGAGCACGGAGATGTTCCTGAGGTCTCTTCCCTGGAAAGCGCAGCCCCGATTTCCCGCCCCAGACCCTTAGCAGGTCGGCGACCATCTGAGCGCTAGACATAGGCCCACGTGTACAGAGGGCGCTCAGTAAATGCTCACTAGTGAATCAGTAAAATAAATCGGTGGCAAAGAGGGACGAGACGCATGCTGATCTTCAGGTATTGGGGACACCAGGGAGGCGAGCATTTATTGAGCTCTTATTGTATACCCCGTCGGCCAGCATTTGTGTCCATTTTACACATGAGGAATAAGAGGCTCAGAGAGGTGAAGTGACTTCCTTAAGGCCACACAGATAGTAAGTGACCGAGACGAATTTGAAACCAGGGGTGTCCTGTTTCAACTTGGTGCCAAATAGAGTAACTCGGACTCCACTTGGAGGGGTTCAGGAGAACCACAGAAGAGGAAGGGCCGTGTCTTCCGTGGACAGGTAAGGAACCGTGGCTGGGACAGGGGCCTTTCTGATCTCCCCCTCCCTACCTCCTCTCCCTCCCCTCAGGCCGCCAGTACATTGAGAAACACCTGTGCAGACTTAAAGAAAAAAACCGTTTTATGGGGTTTGGTTTCCTGATTGCAAAAATAAGACATACTCACCGTAGAACACATGAAAAAGCCAAAACAGGATATTTAGTTTGCTGAGGACTTTTGTTTTTCCAGTTTAATTCCTTTGAAATAAATTGAAGCCATTTTGGCCCTAGGCTTGAGGGAAGAGGCACATGGTGGTGACCAGCCCAGCCCCACTGCTAACAAGCTGTCTCTGAGCAACTCACTTCCCTCTTGCCCTTAAGTTCCCTGTCGGAGGGGCTGTGGGCTCTGTGACCCTCTTGCTGTGTGACCTTCGGCGGGTTACAGAATTCCTCTCCTGGGCATGGTGGCTCATGCCTGTATTCCCAGCACTTTGAGAGGTCCAGGCCGGCAGATCACTTGAAGCTCGGAGTTCGAGACCAGCCTGGCCAACATGGTGAAACCCCGTCTCTATTAAAAATACAAAAATTGGCTGGGCATGGTGGTGTGTGCCTGTAATCCCAGCTACTCAGGAGGCTGAGGCAGGAGAATCACTTGAACCCGGGAGGCATTGGTTGCAGTGAGCTGAGATTGTGCCACTGCACTCCAGCTTGGGTGACGGAGCAAGACTCCATCTGAAAAAACAAAAAAAACAAAACAAAACAAACAAAACTCCTCTGAGCCCCTGTCCCTGTTGTGCAGGGTGCGGGGGCGACATTTCCAGACTTGTTCTGAGGACTGGATGAGGGAGGCGTGGTGCAGGGAGGAGACAAGCCTGGCTTCACCTGTCTGTGCCTCAGTTAGTTCATCTGTGAAATGGAATGGCAATGCTACCCCCTCTCGGCATGTTATGAGGATAGAATGAGGTCATCCGTGTAAAGCTTGGCTCCTTGTAAGACACAGAACAACAGCATTGCTTAGTGGGCTCCATAAAATGTCGTGGGCAAGCCTCTCTAGGTCTCAAACTGGTGGCCTAGAGGCCACGTCCACCCCTAGAAGTAGAGTTTTTGTTTTGTTTTGTTTTGTTTTGTTTTGAGGGCTTCTGAATCCCGCCCACTGCCCATTTCCCACATGTATGTCACCCAGCTGGCCCCAGAAGCCTGAGGCTCTGAATCTCGGTTCAAGTCCCTAGTCCCTTGCAGCCCTGACATTCTGGCCTCAGGCTGGGGGTCAGGTGGGACAGGGTAGTTTTCATGGGGGCTCAGGAAGAAGGGCGTATCTGATCTGCACACTGAATGGGCAGGGCCTTGGGTCCCTCCAGTGAGACTATGCAGAACACGGTTTCTCCATCAGCTTTCCTTTGCTGCTGGGAGGCAGGAAGGCAGTTCCTTAACTGAGAAAGTCTTCCGGCCCCTTTTGCTGGGCCCATGGGTTTTCAGTGACATTGTCCCCCCTTCTCACTCCCACCTTGCAGGCCACCGGAGCCGCCAGCTGTTTGGAACTGAGCTACTGCAGAAAGGGAAGTGGAGAGTGAGGGCCAGGCCCCGTGAGGGCGGATGGCCGGCAGATGGCTGGATCTGCGCTGGGCACTGAGTGTGCTTTGTGTGCTGCTAATGGCGGAGACAGTGTCTGGGGCTAGGGACTCGTCTACAGGGGCTCACATTAGCCCCCAGTTTCCAGCTTCAGGTGTGAACCAGACCCCCGTGGTAGACGTGAGTATCCCGATAGGAACCTGGGGTTGGATGGGGCTGTGTTCCTCCAATCGATAAATATCTGTTGAGCATCTGCTATGTGCCAGGCACTGACCACAGCCTGGGATATACCAGGGAACAATATAGACAAAACTCACTACTCTCAAGGAGCTGACAGTCTCCTGAATAGACAGATCAAGAAGTAAATGTATACACTTTGGGAGGCTGAGGCAGGCAGATCACTTGAGGCCAGGAGTTCGAGACCAGCCTGGCTATCGTGTCAAAACCCCGTATCTCCTAAAAATACAAAAACTAGCCGAGCGTGGTGGCGGACGCCTGTAATCCTCAGAACCCTGAGGCAGGAGAATTGCTTGAACCCGTGAGGTGGATGTTGCAGTGAGCCAGGATTGTGCCACTGCACTCCAGCCTGGGCGGCAAAGCAAGACTCTGTCTCAACAACAAAAAAAGAGAAGTAAGCATATACATTTCAGGTGGTGACGTGCTAAGTGCCCCGCATACAATTGCTGAAGTGGTATGGGGGGACGGCGTGAGCATTTCCAAATATTTCAGATTGAGCGGTCACAGATGGCTTCTGTGAGGAGGTGATCTTTGAGGCAAGCCACTGAATGGAGAGAGGAAACCACCTACATAGACACCCCAGGGAAGAGCATTCTGGGCAAAGGGAACAGCAAGTACAAAGATTCTGGAGCAGAAACAAGCTTAGTGTGTTCCTGGAACAGCAGGGAGGCTAGAATGGATGCAACAGAGCAAGTGAGGAGAAGAATGTTAAGAGAGGAGGATGTAGAGGTAATGGCGGGCAGATTACAAAAGGCCTTACAGGCTGCGGCTAGGAGGTGAGAATTGTTTTGCGGTAGTGGGGAGCCAATGGAAGATTTTAAGCAGAGGGTACCAAAATCTGTGTTAGTCAGAGTTCTCTAGCGGGACAGAACTAATAGCATAGATGTATATATAAAGGGAGTTTTTTAAGGAATATTGACTCACATGATCTCAGATGAGGTCCCACAATAGGTCACCTGCAAGCTGAAGAGCGAGGAAGTCAGTCTGAATCCCAAAACCTCAAAAGTAGGGAAACCGACAGTGCAGCCTTTAGTCTGTGGCTTAAGGTCCAAGAGTCTCAAAGCTGAAGAACTTGGAGTCTGATGTTCGAGGGCAGGAAGCATCCAGCACGGGAGAAAGATGCAGGCCGGAAGACCAAGCCAGTCCAGTCTCTCCACATTCTTCTGCCTGCTTTTATTCTGGCTGTGCTGGTGGCTGATTAGATTGTACCCACCCAGATTAAGGGTGGGTCTGCCTTTCCCAGTCCACTGACTCAAATTTTTTTTTTTTTTTTGAGAACAGTCTCACTCCATACCCAGGCTGGAGGCAAAGGCTGGCGATCTCAGCTCACTGCAACTTCTGCCTTCCAGGTTCAAGCAATTCTCATGCACAGCCACCCGAGTAGTTGGGATTACAGGCGCACACCACCACACCTGGCTAATTTTTTTGTACTTTTAGTAGAACCAGGATTTCACCATGTTGGCCAGGCTGGTATTGAACTGCCAGCCTCTCTCTTTCTCCCAGTGGTAGGAGAAAGCAGTTGTGGGTGGCTCCAGGTTTCTGGCCTGATCAGCTGAGGGTCTGCTGGTGCTATGATTTGGATGGGGAGCACTGAGGGAGGACCAGTGACGACGCTGGAGTTAGAGGCAAGAGGCCTTCCTCCCAGGCCAGGGAGGGCACAGCCCATTGAGACGGGCTACAGAGAACTTACATCTTTCCGCTCTGATGTCTGTAAGGGGAGAAGAGGAGGTCACAGCGGATCTGGAGTGAAGGAACAAAAGCAGGGGACTGCTCAAGATGACCCCCTGGAGTCCCCTGTAACTGCCAGGGGCTGGAGTTCTTGCCATTTCTTCAGCAGGAATCCCAAACTCAAACCGATGGGCTCAACGCCCACAGCAACTTTATGAGGCTGCAAAGTGCCTTCAAGTCCACCCTCTGAAGCAGGCAACAGGCAATTAAGCCCATTTTACAGATGGGAAAGTGGTTTGTGGTTACTGTGGTTATAAAATTGAGTACCCCCTCTTGGAGCGTGCTCCTTGGGGGCAGGAAAACTGAGAGATCATACCAGATCATTGTGCCAGATAATCTCTCCAAGTTATTGAGCACTTACGTCAGCCCTGTGCTCACAAGTCCCCCCCAAACCCCGTGAGGTGGGAGTGATGATGTCTGTGCTATAGATGAAGGCTCTGAGGTTCAGGGAGGTGAAGGTGGCCAGGAGGAAAGTGGCAGAGCCAGGTTGAGAACTCTTGGCTGCTTCATGCTAAATCCATCCCCTTCCCCTCTAGTCCACCACCTCCCAGGACAGATGGGACAGCTGCCTTTCTGGATGTCCCCACCATCCAGGGAGCCTGCAGGCTGGGAAAGGCCCTTCCAGCCCCTGACTTTAGGTCCTTTTCAAGTAGTCATTATGCAACAAATATTTATTGAGCACCTACTGTGTGCCAGGGCCTGTGCCACGTGCTGAGGGGATAGCAGGAAGCAGAGAAGACTGGTCCCTGCCCCCCTGGAGCTTATACTCTAGTGGGGTCATGGGTGAGAAGCAAGTTGACAAATCATTCCACGGGGTGAGGGGGAGGGGGACGCTGCTCTGCTTAGGCTATCATGGAAGGCCTCCCTGAGGACAGGACATTTTGACCGAGACCTGAATGGCTTATGAAGATCCAGGGGAAGTGAGGGAACAGTAGATGCAAAGGCCCTGGGGCAGGAGCAGAATGACAGATTTTGCAGAGTGGCTGGAACAGTGAACAAGGGAGAAGGAAGACCAGGCAGGAGAGAACGGGCCAGATCATACAGGGCCCTGGGAACCACTGCAGACTTGGCTGTCAGTGAGAGGAAGGTGGGAGCCATGGGAGGCTTTAGAGCACAGGAGGATATAATCTAACATAAGTTTTTATAAGAATTCCAAGGCATTGAGTCTGTTACCCTTTCCTGTCCTGCCTGACCCCTGTGTGCACCTCTCTGGGTTTCCTGGGACTGAGTGAGTGACGAAGGAAAGAGGGTGGGAAGAACTGGAAGGAAGTGAAGTCACCCCCTCTTCCCTACACGCGGAGCAATCCCACCTTACTCTGCTCTCTTGAGCAGGGAGCTGGGGAGGGGTCCTGAGGGACCTGGGGGAGGGCTGTGCAGCTCGGGGAGGGCAGAGTGAGACAGACTGCACAATGATGTGATTTGGGAGGCCAGATTTCGGGGAGCTGCCTTGCTGACTCACTCTGCCATCAGCGAGATGGGGTGACACCCCGCATCCTCCCTGGCTGACCCCGAGGACAGGGAGGAGGGAGGGGAGGAAGATAGTGAGAGGACAGGAAATGGAGGCTGCCCCTGCCCAGTTGGGCAGTTTCTTCAGGAGCTGTAGCAGGTAACTTTGAGCAGGTGGAGCTGAGTTTGGAGCCACTTCTCAGTGGTGGGCTGTGTGCTCCTGGGCAAGCCACTTTGCCTCTCTGTGCCTCAGTTTTCTCATCTGTGAAGTGGAAACAATTGTGCCAACCTCCTGGGTCTCTGATGAAGACTGAATGAGTGACATGATTCCCAGCAGTGTGCAGCACAACTGTTAGGAGGGCCTACTCTGCCAGGCACTGTGCGAGACTTTGGTGGGAGGGACAGATGTATTAAACAAGTCTATGATCCTGCCCGGGTGCAGTGGCTCACACTTGTAATCCCAGCACTTTGGGAGGCCGAGGCACGTGGATCACTTCAGGCCAGGAGTTCGAGACCAGCCTGGCCAAAATAGCAAAGCCATCTCTACTAAAATACAAAAATTACCTGGGCATGGTGGTGGGTACCTGTAATCCCAGCTACTCGGGAGGCTGAGGTAGGAGAATCTCTTGAACCCATGAGGTAGAGGTTGCAGTGAGCTGAGATCACACCACTGTCCTCCTGCCTGGGTGATGGAGTGAGACTCCATCTCAAAAAAGGAAAAAAAATTAAAAGTAACTGGGAGGGCCAGCTAGGCTGGGAGTAGTCAGGGAGGGCTTCCTGCAAGAAGTATCCTGGGAACCAAGAATTGGATGGTGAACGTGGATTAACTAGAGCGAAAGGAGTCGTGGCACCAGGCAGAAGGAACAGCATGTACAAAAGCTGGACCAATGCCAGGAGGGTCTGGGCATTCCAGGACCTGACAGCTGACCAGATGAGCTTTACTGGAGACTGACAAGGGCAGAACACAGGGACCAAAAACAGGCAAAGGAGGGCTCTTCAGCAGCTGGAGGAGGGAGCACTTTAGAAAGAGCCCCTCTGGTAAGACTGGGGATAGGAGACCGAATGACAACCTCTGCAATTTTTCTTCGTGGTGGTGGAGATGGAAGGAAGGGATGAATTCAAGCATTGTTTAAGAGATAAAAATGGCCGGGCGCAGTGGCTCAAGCCTGTAATCCCAGCACTTTGGGAGGCCGAGACGGGCAGATCACGAGGTCAGGAGATCGAGACCATCCTGGCTAACATGGTGAAACCCCGTCTCTACAAAAAAAAATACAAAAAACTAGCCGGGTGAGGTGGCGGGCGCCTGTAGTCCCAGCTACTTGGGAGGCTGAGGCAGGAGAATGGTGTAAACCCGGGAGGCGGAGCTTGCAGTGAGCTGAGATCCGGCCACTGCACTCCAGCCTGGGCGACAGAGCAAGACTCCATCTCAGGAAAAAAAAAAAAAAAAGATAAAAATTTTTGGGCAGGTTTGGTGGCCCATCCCTGTAACACCAGCATGTTGGAAGGCCAAGGCGGGAAGATCGCTTGAGCCCAGGAGCTTGAGACTAGCCTGGCCAACATGGTGAGACCCCTTCTCAACAAAAAATTTAAAAATTAGCCTTGTGTGATGCACACCTGTGGTGCCAGCTACTGAGGAGGCTGAGGTAGGAGACTGCTTGAGCCTGGGTGGTTGAGGCTGGAGTGAGCTGTGATCATGCCACTGCACTCCAACCTGGGTGACATAGACAGAACCTGTCTCAAAAATAAATAAATAATTAATTAATTAAAACTTAGACTTAGATGATGATAATGCAACCTTTTTTTTTTTTTTTTGGAGACATAGTTTCGCTCTTGTTGCCCAGGCTGGAGTACAATGGTGCAATCTCAGCTCACTGCAACCTCCACCTCCCAGGTTCAAGCGATTCTCCTGCCTCAGCTTCCCAAGTAGCTGGGATTACAGGTGCCCCCCACCACACCCCGCTTTTTGTATTTTTAGTAGAGACAGGGTTTCACCATGTTGGTCAGGGTGGTCTCGAACTCCTGACCTCAGGTGATCTACCTGCCTCTGCCTCCCAAAGTGCTGGGATTACAGGTGTGACCCACCGCACCCAGCCTATTTTTTTTTTTGAGACAGAGTCTCACTCTGTTGCCCAGCCTGGAGTGCAGTGGTGTGATCTTGGCTCACTGCAACCTCCACCTCCCAGGTTCAAGCGATTCTCCTGCCTCTGCTTCCCAAGTAGCTGCGATTACAGGCGCCCACCACAATGCCCGGCTAACTTTTTGTATTTTTAGTAGAGACAGGGTTTTACCATGTTGATCAGGCTGGTCTCAAACTCCTGACCTCAGGTGATCCACCTGCCTTCGCCTTCCAAAGTGCTGGGATTACAGGTGTGACCCACCGTGCCCAGCCTATTTTTTTTTTTTTTTCTTTTTTTTGAGACAGAGTCTCACTCTGTTGCCCAGCCTGGAGTGCAATGGTGTGATCTCGGCTCACTGCAACCTCCTCCTCCTGGGTTCAGGTGATTCTCCAGCCTCAGCCTCCTGAGTAGCTGGGAACACAGGCGCCCGCCACCACGCCCGGCTAATTTTTATATTTTTAGTGGAGATGGAGTTTCACCATGTTGGCCAGGCTGGTCTCAAACTCATGGCCTCAAGCACTGGGATTACAGATGTGAGCCACTATGCCTGGCCTCCATGTCCTTATCCTGTTCTTATCTAGGCATGTGGGTGTTATTGCCCCCATTGTTCAGAGGAGAAAACTGAGCTTAATTTACTTGCCCAAGATCACTCACCTCGAAGGATGCAAATTAGAATTTCAACCAGGCAGTTTCATGAGAGAGGAGGCTCCGTAGGGGGAGCTGTACCGCCTCCCAATATGATGATTATTGTTCTTCCCAGAGGAGGAAATGGCAGCCCACCTGCTTCCCTGGCCCCCATCTGGTGTCCTCCCTCCTTGTGCTGGGCAGGACCCTCTTTATCAGAACCCCCTTGGGTGACTTTATCTCCCTGGGAAATTCCTGGGCCCCAGCAAAGCCACAAGCCCAGGCTTAGGGCAAGACTGAAACCCTCCCCCCAGCAGTATGGAAGGAGCCCAGCTGACTTGCTTTTGGGTGGGAGCTGGGGATGGGATAAGGGAATCTCAGGACAGGAACTTGAGACTTGCTTCTGCATTTTTTGGTGGGAATAGTTGATGGAGATTCCCAAGCCTGGGTTGGGATGTGCACACCGTCACTCCAGCCTGGGGCACTGACTTTTTCTGTAAAGAGCCAGATATTAGGGCCGAGTGTGGGCTCACATTTGTAGCTCCAGCCACTTAGGAGGTTGAAGTCAGGGGAATTCCTTAAGCCCAAGAGTTTGAGGCTGCAGGGAGCTATAATCATGCTTCTGCACTCCAGCCTGGACAACAGTGAGACTTTGTCTGAAAAATAAAAAAAAAAAAAAAGGGAGGAAAAAAAAGAGACTGGGCACAGTGAACACACCTATAATCCCAGCACTTTGGAAGGCTGAGGCTGGTGGATCACTTGTGGCCAGGAGTTTGAGAGTAGCCTGGCCAACATGGTGAAACCTCATCTCTTCTAAAAATACAAAAATTAGTCAGGCGTGGTGGCACATGTCTGTGATCCCACCTCCTCCAGAGGCTGAGACAGGATAATCATTTGAACCCAGGAGGCAGAGGTTGCAGTGAGCTGAGATCTGACCGCTGTACTTCAGCCTGGGCAACAGAGCAAGACTCCGTCAAAGAAAAAAAGAGAGAGAGAGAAAGAAAGAGAAAAAGGAAGGAAAGGAAGGAGAGAGAAAGAGAAAAGAAAAACACAGGAACTAGACAGTAAATATTTTCAGCTTTGTGGGCCACATGGTTTCTACAACTACTCAGTGCTCTTGCAGTGCCCAGGCAGCCACAGATTGTATGTCAATGAATGGGTGTGGCTATGCCCCAGTAAATATTTATGGACATGGAAATTTGGATTTTATATAATTTTACATGTCATGGAAAATTCTTTTGACTTAATGTCTCCCAACCATTTAAAAATGTAAGAATCATTCTTGGCTTGCAGGCTGTGCATAAGCAGATGGCGGGCTGGATGTGGTCCAGGGGCCGACGTTTGCTGACCCTTGGCTTACCCATGTGTTAAAGGGGAATCATTCCATTTGCCTCACAGCAGTGTTGGAAAGACTACACGAAATCACTTAGTCATTCAAGCAACCATTAACTCAAATGTATTAAGCCCCTACTATGGGCCAGTCTCAGGGCAAATACAAGAATGCAGACAAAAAAAATTCAGGCCAGGTTTGGTGGTTCATGCCTATAATCCCAGCACATTGGGAGGCTGAGGTGGGAGGATGGCTTGAGGCCAGGAGTTCGAGACCAGCCTAGACAACGTATTGAGACCTCCATCTCTACAAAAAAATATTTAAAAAGGCCGGGCACAGTGGCTCAAGCCTGTAATCCCAGCACTTTGGGAGGCCGAGACGGGCGGATCACGAGGTCAGGAGATCGAGACCATCCTGGCTAACACGGTGAAACCCCGTCTCTACTAAAAAACACAAAAAACTAGCTGGGCGAGGTGGCGGGTGCCTGTAGTCCCAGCTACTCGGGAGGCTGAGGCAGGAGAATGGCATAAACCCGGGAAGTGGAGCTTGCAGTGAGCTGAAATCCGGCCATTGCACTCCAGCCTCGGCGATAGAGCGAGACTCCGTCTCAAAAAAAAAAAAAAAAAAAAAAAATTAACTGGGTGTGGTGGTGTATGCCCGTAGTCCCAGCTACTTGGGAGGCAAAGGCAGGAGGATCACATGCGCCCAGGAGTTCGAGGCTGAGGTGAGCCATGATTGCCCCACTGCACTTCAGCCTGAGTGACAAAGCACCCTGTCTCTAAAATAATAAAATTCAGTAAACAAGGAAATGAACAAAATAAAGATTGTGATAACTTCTGTGAGTGCAGAAAACTGGGTGTTAATAGTGCAGATAGGGGTAATGGCTACTTTACATGGACAGTCTCTGAGGAGGGCAAATTTGGACACCTGTAATCTCATTTGATTCCTTTATCAATGGGGTTGGTATAATTAGTCCCATTTTACAAATGAGACTGAAGCTCAAAGAGAGGAAGGGAATTGCTGCAGACAGTGGAGCTGGTTGGGCGTGGAGGCTCACACCTGTAATCCCAGTACTTTGGGAGGCTGAGTTAGGTGGATCACTTGAGGTCAGGAGTTCAAGACCAGCGAGGCCAACACGGTGAAACCCCATCCTTACCCAAAATGCAAAAATTAGCCAGGTGTGATGCTTGCATGTAGTCCCAGGTACTCAGGTGGCTGAGGCAGGAGAATCACTGGAACCCATTAGGTGGAGGTTACAGTGAGCCAAGATTGCACTACTGCACTCCAGCCTAGGTGACAGAGGGAGACTGTCTCAAAGGAGAAAAAGGGGCTGGGCATGGTGGCTCATACCTGTAATCCCAGCACTCTGGGAGGCGAAGGCGGGTAGATCACTTGAGGTTAGAAGTTCGAGACCAGCCTGGCCAACGTGGTGAAACCCCATTTCTACTAAAAGTACAAAAATTAGCCGGGCGTGTTGGTGGGCACCTGTAGTCCCAGCTACTCGGGAGGCTGAGGCAGGAGAATCAATTGAACCTGAGAGGCAGAGGTTGCAGTGAGCCGAGATTGTGCCATTGTACTCCAGCCTGGGCGACAGAGCGAGACTCTGTCTCAAAAAATAAAAAAAGATCTGAGTGGCTGAGTGGGTATTAAGCTCAGGTTGTCCTGATCTCAAAAAAGTTTTTTTTTGTTTTGAGACGGGGCTTGCTCTGTCACTCAGGCCAGAGAGCAGTGGTGCCATCATAGCTCACTGCAGCCTCAACCTCCCAGACTCAAGCAATCCTCTCACCTCAGCCTCTGAAGTAGCTGGGACCACAGGCGTGTGCCACCATCCCTGGCTCATTTTTTAATTTTTTTGTAGCGATGGGGTCTTACTGTGTTACCCAAGTTGGTCTCAAACTCCTGGGCTTAAACGATCCTCCTACCTCAGCCTCCCAAAGTGTTGGGATTACAGGTGTGAGCCAGTTTACCAGGCCACGGATTTTGTCTTCCCCACTGGCATGTGCTTTCTGAGGACGGGGCACTGTAGAAAGATTGAGGGGTTGGCGCAGGGCTGGGGGGTTTCAGTCTCTGCTCAAGGGATACTGTATGGTGGGCAGAGCTCTTAGCAAAAATTGGTGAGAAGGCCAGAGGCTCAGAGATAAGAAATCTCACTTCCAGTCTGGTGTTGGTGGGAGTTCAGAGAGGGCTTGTGGAGGAGATGGAACTGTGGTTTGACAAAGCATTTAAAAAATTATAATGAAATACACACAACCTAAACTTTACTGTCTTAACTTGTTGTTGTTGTTGTTGTTGTTGTTGTTGTTGTTTGAGATGGAGTCTCACTTTGTCACCCAGGCTGGAGTGCCGTGGTATGATCTTGGCTCACTGCAACCTCCGCCTCCTGGGTTCAAGTGATTCTCCTGCCTCAGCCTCCAGAGTAGCTGGGACTACAGGTGCATGTCACCACGCCCAGCTAAATGTTGTATTTTTAGTAGAGACGGGGTTTCCCCATGTTGACCAGGCTGGTCATGAATTCCTGACCTCAAGTGATCCACCTACCTCGGCCTCCCAACATGCTGGGATTACAGGCATGAGCCACCACACCTGGCCAGACTTGCAGTTGAACAATGACATTCCTATCACATTAATCTGAATAAGGCTGCTCATAGCCAGTGCTGGCGCAGGCTTATGAGAATTGCTTTTCCCATTCCTGGTGGGAGTGTATATAGGTAGAGCTTAGCCAGGGCATTTTGGCAAAATCCAGCAATGTTCAAGATCCCCTGTCAGGGTCTTGACCATTTCTTTTGGACTGTACTATTTTGTTGGGCTTTTGTTGACTTCCAGTTGCCAGTTTATTGTTCTAGAACCACTTATAAGCATAGTAGGCTAGAGGTGCTGGGGAACTAAAACCTCCATCTAGCAGTCCTCACCCAGTGGCTGATGGGAGTTGGTGTATAAATACTCCAGCTCCCTTGCCTCCTGATTAAGCTCGTGGTGGTGGTAACTGGCTCAACCCAGCCTTCATTGGCAGCTATCCCTTCTCTGTACCACTTCTTTTCTTCTATTTCTTTTATTTTTTTTATTTTGAGATAGGGTCTCACTCTGTCACCCAGGCTGGAGTGCAGTGGCACAATCGTAGCTCCCTGCAACCTCGACCTTCCAGGCTCAGGTGCTCCTCCTACCTCCTTCTCCTGAGTAGTTGGGACTACAGGTGTATGCCACCAAGCCCAGCTAATTTTTTTGTATTTCTTGTAGAGATGAGGTTTTGCCATGCCTGGTCTCAAACTCCTGAGGTCAAGTGATCCTGCAGCCTTGGCCTCCCAAAATGCTGCAGTTATAGGCATCAGCCACTGCACCCGGGCCCACTTCCCTTTCTTTACGTTTGTGTTCCTTAGCTCTCCCAAACATGCTATGTCCCTCTCAATCTTTGTCTCTAAGTCAGCTTCTGGAGGAACCCAGATCAGGATACCCTCTGACTCAGCACTTTTACTTCTCAGATCCTCTCTGACAACATTTTTCTCACATGTACTCAGAGAATAATGTGTGAGGAAGTTCATTGGCTATATTGAAAAATTGGGCATCCCCAAATGCCCAGAAGGGAAATGTTTACCTCAGTGATATATCACCCATAGTACAAAATACTCTGCTGCAGTAAAAGACTCTGCGGGGAGGCAGGGGAGAACAATGGACTCTAGAGCTCAAACTGCCTGGGTTCCAACCCTGACCCTCCCACTGAGTGCACACGGACATTGTCTCAGTCTCCTTATCTGTTTAATGGGCATGATAATAGTTCCTTCCTTGCAGATTGTTGTGCAGAGTAATTGAGACACATTTTTTTTTTTTTTTTTTTTTTTTTTTTGAGACGAGATCTCACTCTATTCCCCAGGCTAAATACGGTACTGCAGCCTCAACCTCCCGGGCTCAGGTGATCCTCCCACCTCAGTCTCCTGAGTAGCTGGGACTATAAGTGCACATTACCATGCCTAGCTAATTTTTTATTTATTCTTTTTTGCAGAGATGGAGTCTTGCTATGTTGCCCAGGCTGGTCTTGAAATCCTGGGCTCAAGCAATCCTCCCACCTCAACCTCCCAAAGTGCTGGGATTATAGGCATGAGCCACTGCCCCTAGTCATCATAGAATTATTGTACAGATTAATTGAGATACATTTTAAGCTCTTAGCACTATGCTTCGCATATAGAAATCACTATAGTATGTTTCGAATTTTATTATGTGTATTAAGGTATATTAACATTATCTATATATATGTAATGGTAAAAGCAAATTATAGAAACAAGAGATTTGGGATGGATCCATTTCTGTTAAACAAAACAAAGTGTATAATAAGGTATATATACAAATGTAATTGATCTGAGAAATGTCTGTAAGGATGTGCTTCAAACTAATTATGGTGGGACCACTGGAGAGGGGGGATTACGGAGGGCAGGGATAAGAAAGCGGAATTTAGAAATCTTTATGTATTTAAATATATATATATATATATATATATATGTATTCATGAATTACTTGTGTCAATTTCAAGCAGACATTTATTTTTTAAATTAAAAGTGCATACATAGTTGGCACCCAGAGGGTATGGTGGCCTTGGAGACCAGGCTGAAGGGACATTATATTTAGCTGCCTAGATGGGCCTAGTCCAGTCCTCAGGGAGGTCTCTGCCCCTGATGTCCCCCTCCCTGTCTTCCTGCAGTGTCGCAAGGTGTGTGCCCTGAATGTCTCTGACCGCTGTGACTTCATCCGGACCAACCCCGACTGCCACAGTGATGGGGGCTACCTGGACTACCTGGAAGGCATCTTCTGCCACTTCCCTCCCAACCTCCTCCCTCTGGCTGTCACCCTCTATGTGAGGCCCTGCCCCGGGGGGCTGGTGAGAGGGGCTGGTGTCCCCAGCTGGACTTGACTCTCTCCTCCCCGCCGGCTCCTCACCCAGGTTTCCTGGCTGCTCTACCTGTTTCTGATTCTGGGAGTCACCGCGGCCAAGTTGTGAGTTTGGCTCTGGGCCCCGGTCTGGCTTATCAATGGGAGGAGGGGTCCCAGGAGGCTGACATCCGCTCACCCTGGGTTTGGGGGAAGGATAGGGGTCCGGGGCCAGTCACTATGGAAATATTTCCTGTCTGCTTTTTCTCCGTAGTTTCTGCCCCAACTTGTCGGCCATTTCCACCACGCTCAAGCTCTCCCACAACGTGGCAGTATCCTTTTGTCCAGTGCACCCTGGAGGGAGGGCAGTGGTGGGGAGGCTGGGGGAGAGGGTTGTGGCTCGTGGCCCAGGGAAGGCCTGGGTGGGCTGCAGCTGCGATCCTGGCCTGCCTTGACATGCTCCCCACATGGCGTCACCTTCCTGGCATTTGGGAATGGTGCACCTGACATCTTCAGTGCCCTGGTGGCCTTCTCCGACCCGCACACAGCCGGCCTGGCCCTTGGGGCACTGTTTGGTGAGAGCAGCCCCGGTGAGGGGGGTGGGGGAGGCAGCAGGAGAGGACGCAGGGTGACTGAGCTCTGGCCTCCTCTCCCCAGGCGCTGGCGTGCTGGTTACCACGGTGGTGGCCGGAGGCATCACCATCCTACACCCCTTCATGGCTGCCTCCAGGCCCTTCTTCAGGGACATCGTTTTCTACATGGTGGCTGTGTTCCTGACCTTCATCATGCTCTTCCGTGGCAGGATCACGATGGCATGGGCTCTGGGTGAGCAGCTGTGGGGCTCAGGAGGGAGATCCCAGGGCTGATGGGCAGGAGGTTTAGGAGGTGCCTGGGACAGAGAGATGTGAGGGGTGGTCAGTGGGGGGCTTGATTTGATTACAAGTGACAGAAACCCTCCTCAAGCTGGCTTGAGCAAAAATGGGAACATGTGGGTCACATAACCAAAGAGGCCCTGCAGAGCTGGGGGCTGGGGAGGAAGTATTCAAAAGTTTCACAATTTTTTGGCCAGGCGTGATGGCTCACTCCTATCATCCCAGCAGTTTGAGAGTCTAAGGCAGGAGGATCACTTTGGTTCAGGAGTTTGAGACCAGCCTGGGCAACATAGTGAGACTACATCTCTACAAAAAAGAAAAAACTTAGCTGGGCATGGTGGTGGTGCGTTCCTGTGGCCCCAGTTACTCTAGAAGCTAGGGCAGGAGGATCCCTTGAGCCTAGGAGTTCGAGACTGCAGTGACCCATGATTGTGCCACGGCACTCCAGCCTGGGCAACAGAGCAAGACTCTGTCTCAAAAAAAATTTTTTTTTCATAATTTCCAATTTTAACAAGCAGTACAGGTGGGATGCTAACTGGGGCCACCTGGATCATGGCAGCATACATGTTCCATTCAGATGGCTCAAGGGGTGTGAATGGAGGGACAATTTGTGCAGAAGGATAACGAAACCAACAAGGGACACTGAATTGCGAGATACCCAGGGGCCAGCAACAGTGGGAGCTGTGCCCTGGAAGCACAGAGTGGGACATCTACCCTTAGCACTTGAATGGGGTCCTGGAGGTCACTCTGTGTGCCTGGCGTTACCTCCTCAATTGTAAGGGAGACAGGAAGGGAGATGGTCCTGGAAGGTGGGAGCAAGGAGTGGGGAGCTCAAGGAAAAGACCATTTACCCACCGGTACCAGGCCGGGCTAACACAGATGGCCACCGCTAAAATGCACCAGTGATAGATAGAACTACTGCCAGCCTTTGTTCTCTGGGCCTGCAGCCAGGACACCACTTGGTGACGGCCTGCATCACCCTATCTGCAGGTTACCTGGGCTTGTATGTGTTCTATGTGGTCACTGTGATTCTCTGCACCTGGATCTACCGATGGCAACGGAGAGGATCCCTGGTCTACTCCATGCCAGTTACTCCAGGTAAGAGTCTACATCGGACTCCAGAGAGGATCTGTGGGGACTGGGAGCCTCTGTGCCCTTCACTGCTACCGTGGGTCTCTTGAGACCATTGTCCCCGCAAAAGTCATCTCCTCTTCATGCTTTTTCTACTCATTCTGCTGAGGTCCCGCCTCCATGCTTCCACTAGTGCCCATGAGCCTCCTCATCGCGGGCTGGCTCAAGTGCACTCCTTCCTCCTCTATGCAGTTGCCAGGGCCATCTCTCTAAGAATCGCCGCTGCTCCCTGCTCTGATGGATCCCACCACTTTCAGGGTAAAACCCAAATGCTGCCATGACAGGGACACTGAGAAATAAAAAGTAAATACAAAGAAATCAGTAATATTCAAACATAGTCATATACACAAATACACGCACACACACATGCACCCAGCATACATACACAACTCACACCCATATATAAATACATGCACACATACACGCACACACATACACAAATACACGACTCACATATCTGTGCACACATATACATGCACACACATACACCTAACATATACATAGACAAATACATGCACACATACACAACACACACATACACAAATACATGCACACACATATACAATACACACACACAAATATGTGTACATATACAACACACACATATACAAATACATGCACACACATATACAACCCACACACACAATATACACACACACATATAAAGATACAAACCATACACATACACATATACAAATACATGCACACACATACACAACACACATACGAATAGATGCGCACACACATGCAATGCACAAATACATGCACACATACACAACATGTACACACACAAACGTACACACAACACTATATGAATACATGCACACACACACAGATACACAACACATACAAACTTTCATGCACATACAACACACACAAATATATGAGCACACATTCGACACACAGATACGTGCACACACATATACAAATATGTGGACACACATATTTGTGTCCACATAACGCTTCCAACACACAAAAATACGTGCATACACACAACACACACATATACAAATATGTATACACACAGCACACACATATGCAACACATACATGCACACACACATGCAACACAAATACATGCATGCACATACACAACACACAAACATAAATGCACACAAATACACAACATATACGTACACAAATTCATACACACATACACAACACACACAAATGCATGCACACACAAATACACAGCACATGGTACACATACACAAATCCATGCACCTATACAACACACATATACAAATACATGCACACACACACAAACAAATACATGAATACAGATACATAACACACATGCAACGTACTCAGAGGCAGAATCAGGGCTACAGCTGACTGACTTCTCACTCGAGGTGGGCCATTTTTCTTTCAGGCCCCTCCTTACAGGTCCCAGGCCTCTCAGCATCCACAGGCCTCCTGAGAAGAGAAAAATAGTATAGGTTCCAGATTCTGAAAAGGACAGCACTGAAGTCAATAAATGTTTGAGTTGTGTTTTTGAATGGCCCTATTAATTTTAGCATTATAGCTGCATGCTTACATTTGGCCATGTTTGATGAGTTAGACTTTTTCACTGTGTAAGAATTCCTGAGCATGTATTCAGACTGCTAGAAATCCAAAATAAAGAAGGCCTGGACATGGCTGGGCGCAGTGGTGCATGCCTGTGATGCCATCGCTTTAGGAGCTGAGGCAGGTAGACTGCTGAAGCCAGGAGTTTGAGACCAGCCTGGCCAACATAGCAAGACTCCATCTCTAAAAAATTTTTTTAAATTAGCTGGGCATAGTCTCAGCTACTCGGGAGGCTGAGGTGGGAGGATAGAGTGAGCCCAGGAGGTCGAGGCTGCAGTGAGCCATGATCATGCCACTGCACTCCAGCCTGGGTGACAGACAAAGATCCTGTCCCAAATAACTAAGTAAATAAGATAGCCTGAACACTTGCACCCCTAAACTTGCTCTGTCCCAGTGTGCTCCCTTGAGAACGGTCTGGGTTCTGTATGTAGCTGGGCCTCTCTCCTGCAGAGATCCTCTCAGACTCCGAGGAGGACCGGGTATCTTCTAATAGCAACAGCTATGACTACGGTGAGTCCATGCCCTGTGCCCAGCCGGGGTGGGGGTAACAGGGAAAGGCTGGGGGTGGAAAGATGGGTCCCTCCAAGACCTGGGCTCCAGGAATGAAGCTCCAAATTGGCCCCACCTCTCACTGCAGCTCAGGTGAGCCAAGGGCCAGGGTTGTCTGCCCTCTGTTGGGGGCTGGGCTTTGCCTCCTCCCCTAGGGCTGGGAGGACTGGTGGGATGGAGCAGGGAAGGTTTCCTGGAGACCAAGTCAGCTGCAGGCACACCTCACCACCCGACCCCCTGCACACAGGTGACGAGTACCGGCCGCTGTTCTTCTACCAGGAGACCACGGCTCAGATCCTGGCCCGGGCCCTCAATCCCCTGGATTACATGAAGTGGAGAAGGAAGTCAGCATACTGGAAAGCCCTCAAGGTCTTCAAGGTAGGGGGGGTCCTGGAGCCAGGCTCACAGCCTTGTGAGAGCGGCAAGACAGTGGTCACGCTACCCTCTCCAGCTCTGTGAGGGGGAGGGCATGGGGTCCACTGAGACCCTCTCAGAATACATGACTTAGGATTTGATGGGGAAACTGAGGCATGGAGCTTGGCTGATGACTTGACCTGGGGCTCTGCCCTCTAGTGGCCCCCAAAGACATCCATATCCTAACCTCTGAAACCTGGGAATATGTTACCTTTATGGCAGAAAGGCCTTTGCAGATGTGATTAAAGATCTTGAGATGAGCCTGGCTTATATCCAGTGGGCCCAGTGTCATCACAGGGGTTGGCACAGGGAAAGAGGGAGGCAGGAGGGTCAGAGTCAGAGACTGAGAAGTGGCGACAGGAGCACAGGGTGGAATGATGTGGGCCAGGAAGGCAGGCGGCCCCTGGAAGCTGGAAGGACCCTCATTCTCCCCTAGAGCTTCCAGAAGGAACAGCCCTGCTAACAACTTGACTTCAGGACTTCTGCCCTCCAGAACTGTCCAAGAATACATTTGTGCTGTTGACAGTCGCTCTGTTTGTGGTCATTTGTCCCAGTAGCTAGAGGCAACCGGGCACTTAGCCTGGGACCCGCACACAGTCCATGCTTCAGCAACACACGGCTGAGCTCTTGAGTCACTGAATTCTGTCTGTGGCATCTGGGATTCAGGCTTCCCTGCCGACACTCTCCCACCTCTGCCCCCTTGACAGCTGCCCGTGGAGTTCCTGCTGCTTCTCACAGTCCCTGTCGTGGACCCAGACAAGGATGACCGGAACTGGAAACGGCCCCTCAACTGTCTGCATCTGGTTATCAGCCCCCTGGTTGTGGTCCTGACCCTGCAGTCGGGGACCTGTGAGTATCCCCTATCCCGGGCCAACCCACCTTCCACCTCCTTCCCACGTTGCGGAGTTTTCTTCCACCCAGGCTGGAGTACAGTGGCACGATCTCAGCTCATTCCAGCCTTCTTCCGCCTCTCGGGTTCAAGTGATCATCCTGTCTCATCCTCCCGGGCAACTGGAATTACAGGCGTGCACTACCGTGCCCGGCTAATTTTTGTATTTTTCGTAGAGACGGGATTTCACCATGATGGCCAGGCTGGTCTTAAATTCCTGACCTCAAGTGATCCGTCCATCTTGGCCTTCCGAAATGCTGGGATTACAGACATGAGCCACCATGCACGGTGGAGTTTTCTTCTCAACCACATGAGGGAGGTTTGGGCTAGAGGCAGAAACCTGGATATACAGCAGGCGCTTACTATGTGCTTGTGCCATAAGGGACACCAGCCTGAAAGTTCACCCAGGGGACCGCCTGCAGTCCGTTGATCCAATCTTGCTGGCCCCAGATGGAGGCTGCAAAACAGGTGACCCCAGGGCCAAATCCAGTCCTCTGGCTTGTTTGCCTGCATTTAAAAATTGGGGGATTTTACATTAAAATCTGGGTTTTGGCTTCTCAAGATCTGGGCCACATTCCTGAAGGCAAAACTGGATGGAGCAGAGAAGGGGCACCCCCTATGGGGTGCCTGCGGCCTGAATCATCACAGTCCCCTCCATTGCCTGTTGGGTGCTCCGGGCTGAGCTTCCTTCCCTCGTTTGTGTTCCCTCGTTTGTGTGACCTGGCTGCTCCCCACTGGCATTTGAATTTTCCCATCTGCCCCAGAATGTCCTTTTCTTTCTTGCCCTGCTCTGGCCAAGGAAATGCTCAGGCTTGTCTGTCGTCTTCTAACTCCTGCTACCCAGGTTTCTTCCTGTTGTCTAACTTTAGTATCTCATGCTGTCTGTTTCCTATCATCTAGGCTCCTCCCCCTCAGCCCGGGGGCATTGCCTGGAGGTGGGAATAGGACTCTGGTGCAAATGCCTGGCTGGGCGTGGTGTTGTGCGCTATAACAGAGTCAGGATGAAACTCCATCGGGATGAAACAGCCTCCTTGCCACATTCCCTGTGAATTTCTCCCCTGGTTTGTGGGAGGATGCAGGCATAGAGGGAAGGAGATAGGAGAAGAGGTGATTGGTAGTGACTCAGAGCCGAAAAGGGCCACCTGCTAGGGCCGTCTGGTTCATCACAGTCCTCCATTCTTCATCCATTCTCTACGGAGCGGGGAAGCCTTGCCTTTCAGGCCAGGGCAAATCCAGGGACTTGCTTTCACAAGCGATGTGACATCTTTATTTATTTTTATGTTATGTTATGTTATGTTATGTTATGTTATGTTATGTTATGTTATTTTGAAATGGAGTCTGACTGTCACCCAGGCCCGAGTACAGTGGCGCGATCTCAGCGCACTCTAACCTCCACCTCCAGGGCTCAAGCAATTCCCCTGCCTCAGCCTCCCGAGTAGCTGGGATTACAGGCACCTGCCACCACGCTTGACTAATTTTTGTATGTGTTGTGGCTTCTTAAAAGAGTGATTCCCACACATCAGTCATTCACAGACCGTCTTCCCAATTTTTCTCTTACTCAGTACTATTACATTTGATATTTTTCTTTGTTTTTCTTGAGACAGAATCTCACTCTGTCACCCAGGCTGGAGTGCAGTGGCACAATCTCGGCTCACTGCAACCACCATCTCTGGGGTAAGCAATCCTCCTGCCTCAGCCTTCTGAGTAGTTGGGACTACAAGCACCTGCCACCATGCCCAGCTGATTTTTGTATTTTTAGTAGAGATGAGGTTTCACCATGTTGGCCAGGCTGGTCTTGAACTCTTGACCTCAGGTGATCCAGCCACCTCGGCCTCCCAAAGTGCTGGGATTATAGGCGTGAGCCACTGCGCTTGGCCACATTTTATATTTTTCTTAAATCAGCTCGTTATGTTGTCCAGGCTGGTCCTGAACTTCTGGGCTCCATTGAGTAGCTGGGACTAAGGCACGCACTATTGCACCCAGCTTCGGACTTTTTTTTTTTTAAAGGCAAATTTATTGAAAAGGAAACTGTGTCACCTGCATCAATAGGAAACTGTAGTAGAATTGCATCATTTCCAATAAATTTAAGGTAGCTGCAAAAATAAACACAATAAATGTAAACCACCGGCAGGGCATGGTGGCTCACGCCCATAATCCCAGCACTTTGGTAGGCTGAGGCAGGAGGATCACTCGAGGTCAGGAGTTCAAGACCAGCCTGGCCAACATGACAAAACCCTGTCTGTATTAAAAATACAAAAACTAGCCAGGCATGGTGATGGGCATCTGTAATCCCAGCTACTTGGGAAGTTGAGACAGGAAAATCACTTGAACCCAGGAGGCAGAGGCTGCAGTGAGCCAAAACTGTACCACTGCACTCCAGCCTGGGTGACAGAGCGAGATTCTGTCTCAAAAAAGAAAAAAAAGAAAGTAAACCGCCTTACTCGGTCCTCCTGATTCAAGACATAAGCTGGAAGCCTGTACTAGGGAGAATAGCAGGTGTCTGAGATGTTCAAGTCCTATTAGCACCAAATGGAAACTTTCTCCTTGATACAATGATAGAACTGAAGAAGGAATCCCTTTCCTGAGAGATGGTTCTGCAGCATAGAGTATCTTGACCACATGACCTTAACACCATCTAGTGGTAGCAGGTGCATCCTGGGGAAAGACTGGTTCCGGCTAAAGCACTCTTGACCCCATCTGGGCTGAGCACTGTCTGGAGGAAACCCCTGGACTGGCTCCCAGCCCGAGGGGGTGCTGTGACTCAAGGTGAGCCTCCCAAGCAGCAGCCTCCAACTTCGCCGTCTCTAGGCCTTCCCAAGAGCCATCTTTGTAAAGTGCTGCTTTTCATATGTTGTGGTCACTCCTCCACTCAAAGACCTCCATGGCTCCCCAGTACCTCTTGGGAAAAATCCATGGCTCTCATTGCGCAGTGGTGCGATCTTGGTCCACTGTACCCTCCACCTCCCAGGTTCAAACGATTCTCCTGCCTCAGTCTCCTAAGTAGCTGGGATTACAGGCAGGTGCCACCACCCCTGGCTAATTTTTGTATTTTTAGTAGAGATGAGGTTTCACTATATTGGCCAGGCTGGTCTTGAACTCCTGACCTTCAGCGATCCGCCAGCCTCAGCTTCCCAAAGTGCTGGGATTATAGGCGTGAGCCACCACACCCGGCCAAGGCCTCTGAGACTCTGAGCCAGCTGCCTCCTACAGCCTTTTCTGTGCTATTCCTGGCGCAGGTCTGCTTGATTCCATCTTACCCAACTCCCCTCTTCCCACAGAGTCCTTGTACCCCTCTCTGCTTAACACTCAGCTCAGATCCTCAGTGTCTTCACGCCCCAGCCACCTCCTAAAATTTCTCTAGCACGGGAGTGGCAAATACATGGAAAGGGCTTCCAACCCAGGCATCTGGATCCAAAGCCAGCACTGAGGTAAAAATCCCATGCTGGCAAAATTATCTCAGGAGCTGGGTCCAGTGGCACACACCTGCAGTCCCAACTACTCAGGAAGCTGAGGTGGGAGGATGGCTTGAGCCCAGGAGTCCGCCACCTCTCAGGACTCAAGTGATCCTTCCACTTTAGCCTCCCAAGTAGCTGGGACCAGAGGTGCCCACCACAACACCCAGCTAATTTTTTTTTTTTTTTTTTTTTGAGATAGAGTCTTGCTCTGTTGCCCAAGCTGGAGTGTGGTGGCGCGATCTTGGCTCATTGCATCCTTCACCTCCTGGGTTCAAGTGATTCCCCTGCCTTAGCCTCCTGAGTAACTGGGACTGCAGGTGTGTGCCACCACCCCCGGCTAATTTTTGTATTTTTAGTAGAGACGGGGTTTTGCCACCTTGGCCAGGCTGGTCTCGAACTCCAGACCTCAGGTGATCCGCCCACCTCAGCTTCCCCAAGTGCTGGGATTACAGGTGTGAGCCACCGCGCCCAGTCTAATTTTTGTATTTTTTGTAGAGGTGGGGTCGCACCATGTTGCCCAGGCTGGTCTTGAACTCCTGGGCTCAAGACCTGCATGCCGTGGCCTCCCAAAGTGCTGGGATTATAGGTATGAGTCACTGCGCCCGGCCTTCTCACATAATTCTTAAGCCCACTGACATTTGGGAGCCATGAGCTAGACTAAAAAAAGAACAAACGAAGGGTCTTGATGCAGGTAGATGAGCATTTGAACCATTCATTGTCTTTAAGACCAGTACCGACTCCTAGTGGTGAAAAGGGTGATGTGTGGGGAATTCTAGAGTGTTCTCCTCACCTTAGGGTATCTCCCTTTGGTGTTTAATATGAAGCCTCTGGAACCTTCATATTTGTTAATGGATTGGATGATAGAGTAGACTTACTTGGGTACCTCTTAGTGGGGAGGCTGGGTCTGACCCTCAGGTTCATCTCATGGAGCAATGCCATCCACTGGTAATGCCTGGCTGGAGGGGGCTGCCTGGAAATGCAGTTGCATGGAAGTATTGTGCTTGATTAGTGATGTCTGCCACAGAGGTGGAAGAGGGTGATGGTGTTAGTGGTTCTAGCCATTCCTATCCTAGTTCCACAGCAACAGGCTGGAGAGAGTCATTTTTGTGTGTCTCTATTGTCTTTCAAATGTGACTAACTTGAGGGCAGGGGCTGCATTTTTAATTTTTCTGTCCCCTTGAAGTGTCTAGGACAGGGCTGGGCAGATCGCAAGCATCTACCTGACATCCAAACAGTCCGTTGTAAGTGGGTGTTGAGGCAGCTGGGAAGGTACCAGGTCCCTTTCTGTCCCTTTGCAGATGGTGTCTATGAGATAGGCGGCCTCGTTCCTGTCTGGGTTGTGGTGGTGATCGCAGGCACAGCTTTGGCTTCAGTGACCTTTTTTGCCACATCTGACAGCCAGCCCCCCAGGCTTCACTGGGTAAGAAGCCCGGGCTCTCTGAGATGGGGGGAGAGGGATACTGAGGTCTCCCACGCAGATGTCCTGTCTGCATCTTTGAGGCACTTTGACCAGTTTGATCAGGAGTCGCACAAAGACAGGTAACTGAACTTTAAAGCTGCTTTTGAGAGTTTTTGTTTCTGCGCAGGGTTGTTTTTTTTGTTTTTATGGTTTTTTTTTGGTAATAGCTTAATTTTGTTGAGATGTAATTCACATACCATGCAATTTACCCATTTAAAGTATACAATTTAATGTTTTTTATTATAGTTACAGAGTTGTGTAATCATCACAGTCAATTTTAGAGAATTTCATCACCCCAAAAAGAGACCTCATGCCCATGAGTCACTCCCCGTTTCCCCACCCCCCACATAGCCTCTGGCAACCACGACTCCACTCTCTGTCTCTGTGGGTTTGCCTATCACAGACATTTTATATAAATAGAATCCTACAATATGTGATTTCCTTTTTTTCGAGACAGGGTCTCCCTCTGCTGTCCAGGCTGGAGTTCAGTGGTGCAATCATTGCTCACTGCAGCCTCGACCTCCTGGGCTGAAGCCATCCTCCCACCTCAGCCTCCCGAGTAGATGGGACTACAGGCACCAGCCACCACACCCAGCTAATTTCTGTATGTTTTTTATAAAGACAAGGTCTCACTATGTTGCCCAGACTACTCTTAAACTCCTGGCCTCAAGCAATCCTCCTGCCTCAGCTTCCCAAAGCGCTAGGATTACGGGCGTGAGCCACTGCGCCTAGCCTTGGGTTTCCAAAGACATTCCAGGGATAGTATGGTATGGCCTTTGTGGGTGTCTTTTTCCATTTTCCCTAGTCTATGCACTCTAAGGAATATTTAGGGAGTTTGTCCAGAGACTTTTTCCTTAAAAGTTTACTTAATATTAAATTAGCTGGACGTGGTGGCAGGCGCCTGTAATCTCAGCTACTCAGGAGGCTGAGGCAGGAGAATCACTTGAACCCAGGAGGCAGAGGTTGCAGTGAGCTGAGATCGCATCATGGCACTTCACCCTGGGTGATAGAGTGAGACTCCGTTTCAAAAAAAAAAAATGTTTACTTAATATTTTTATTTTGGCTGGGCTTGGTGGCTCATACCTGTAATCCCAACACTTTGGGAGGCCGAGACGGGTGGATCACCTGAGATCAGGAGTTCTAGACCAGTCTGGCCAACATGTTGAAACCCTGTCTCTACTAAAAATAGAAAAATTAGCTGGACATGGTCGTGGGCACCTGTAATCCCAGCTACTTGGGTGGCTGAGGCAGGAGAATCGCTTGAACCCAGGAGGTGGAGGTTGCAGTGAGCCGAGATCGCGCCGCTGCATTCCAGCCTGGACAACAGAGTGAGACATCATCCTAAAAAAAAAAAAGTTTATTTAGAATTTTCATTTTTTAGTACTTAGTGATTTTTTTAAATTTTAGTTTTTACTTTTGGAAACTCTCAGTGAATGTACCACCCGAAGGGTGTTGAATTTTCAGCAAATGGATCATTTAGGGAAGTTGCTTTTTACTACTTAGGGAAAATTGTCTTTCACTATTTTTTCAAGTACCGATGTGTGCCACAACATGGATGACCCTTGAAAACATGATGCTGAGTGAGAGAAGACTGAAGCAGAGGCTCACACCCTGTGGGATTCCGTTGTTGTGAAATGTCCATGAGGCACATTCCGAGACAGAGAGAGCAGAGTGGTGGTCGCGCTGGGCTGGCGGGCTGGGGCTGGGGAGTGACTGCTTAGGAGTACAGGGATACTTTTGGGGATGAGGGGTGGTGTTTGGTTCATAGACTGGAAATCTGATGAAAGTGATAGGGAACCCTTTCCAGACAAAATAGTATTTTTTTTTTTTTTAGTATATGAAAGGGAAGATTTTTTGGTTTTGTTTTGTTTTTTGTTTTTTTTTTTTTTTTGAGACAGAGTCTCACTCAGTCGCCCAGGCTGGAGTACACTGGCACGATCTAGGCTCATTGCAACTTCTGCCTCCCGGCTTCAAGCGATTCTCCCACCTCAGCTTCTCGAGTAGCTGGCATTACAGGTGTGTGACACCAGCCCGACCAATTTTTGTATTTTTAGTAAAGACAAGGTTTCACCTTGTTGGCCAGGTTGGTCTTGAACTCCTCATCTCAGGTGATCTGCCCGCCTCAGCCTCCCATAGTACTGCGATTACAGGCGTGAGCCACCATGCGTGGCCTGAAAGGGAGTTTGTTAAGGAAAAAAGAAAATAATATTGAACTCAACGTTTTATTGAGCACTAACTATGTGCAGGCACCAATGCTTATAGTGACGTGTTTTATACTCATAATAAGCTCATGAGGTAGATTCTGTTACCCCTTTCACAGGTGAGGAACTGAGGCTGTGTCCCTGTTGGGGCTGGCCTTGGTCCCACAGCAAACCATTCCCTCCGCAGCTCTTTGCTTTCCTGGGCTTTCTGACCAGCGCTCTGTGGATCAACGCGGCCGCCACAGAGGTGGTGAACATCTTGCGGTCCCTGGGCGTGGTCTTCCGACTGAGCAACACCGTGCTGGGGCTCACGCTGCTGGCCTGGGGGAACAGCATTGGAGGTGACTCAGGGCTGGGTGGGGTTGAGTGGGGGATCAGTGCGGCCACATCTTAGCTCTTTCCTCCCCCAGCCAGAGTCGCATCCGGGCAGGGGTGTCCAGGGTGTCTGCCCTCTGCACCTGTGCAGTGTCCCCTGTCACTGTGGAGTGGCCAGCATTGGGGTGAGATGGTCCTGACTGCAGTTGGACCAAGAAACTCTATAGAGGCCCCTGCCGCTTCCCCACCCTCTGATGCGGGGATGCTCGGTGGCTCCCAGAGTTCAGGCAGGACGTGGATCCCATTGCAGCCAGCCATGCTTGATGTGTACACGGGTGTGTGACATGCGGGCATTCACACTTATATACATACACCCTTGCCTAGCTGTAGCAGCCAGGTACGGTTGGCCAGTTTATGCACTGCTCTAGAGCATCCAGACAAGAGGATGAAGGAGCTGAAATCTAGCCCCTCCTGCACTCACCTTTTTGAGCATCTTCTTCTAATTCATGTGGAGGTGCTGTGCATGTTAGCAGCAGATGAGACTTTGAAAAATTGGTAACTGTGGGTTTTTTTGTTTTTTTGTTCTTTTTTTTTTGAGATGGAGTCTTGCTCTGTTGCCCAGGCTGGAGTGCAATGGTGTGATCTTGGCTCATTGCTGCAACCTCTGCCTCGCAGGTTCAAGCAATTCTCCTGCCTCAGCCTCCTCAATAGCTGGGATTATAGGCGCCCACCACCACACCCGGCTAATTTTTGTATTTTTAGTAGAGACGGGGTTTCATCATGTTGGCCAGGCTGGTCTCGAACTCCTGACCTCAGGTGATCCATCTATCTTGGCCTCCCAAAGTGCTGGGATTACAGGCGTGAGCCACTGTGCCCAGCTGGTAGCCGCGTTTTTCACACCTGCGAAGTTGTTGCTGGTGGGAAAGAGTGGGGTAAAGGAATTAAGGAGGGAAGTGTGTCTTCCCAGGTGCTGTGCCCCTTCACACAGCACCCCACCAGCTAGTGCCCAGGCACACATGGGCATCCATCTATGTTTGTTGCCTGAATGACCGTGGGTGAGAATGAAGACGTGGATGACCAGGGAGGGTGGGGGAAGTGACTCACCACTGCAGGCCCCTCTTGTTCCTGCGCAGATGCCTTCTCGGATTTCACGCTGGCCCGCCAGGGCTACCCGCGGATGGCGTTCTCCGCCTGCTTTGGCGGTATCATCTTCAGTATCCTTTGTGGTCTGTTCTTGGCCTTAGCACTGGTGTCACAGCCATGGGTGGGGAGTGCTCCGTGCCCCACCCTGAGGATTGGCTCTTGGTGTAACACCTGGGGCAGGTAACGTGGCTGCCTGGCCCTCAGCCTCCAAGGCTTTAAAATAGGGATTTGGGGAGTGTTAACCTCCTAGGGGGTGTTGTAAGGATCCAATGAGGTGAATGAAATTCTTGGCCCCTGGTAAGGGCTCAGCAGACAGCAGCTGTTATTGTTAGGGCAGTGAGTGGTGTGAGAAGCAGGCGCCCACAGGATGAGCTTACATGTTCTATGGAAGACCCTTTCTCTCTTGCTCACAGGGACATGTCATGGTCTATGCTAGGGGTTGGCAGACTTTTTCTAAAGGGCCAGAGAATACTTTTTTTTTTTTTTGAGACGGAGTCTCGCTCTGTCACCCAGGCTGGAGTGCAGTGGCACGATCTCGGCTCACTGCAATTTCTGCCTCCTGGGTTCAAGCAATTTTCCTGCCTCAGCCTCCCAAGTAGCTGGGACTATAGGCGCGTGTCACCACGCCCAGCTAATTTTTGTATTTTTAGTAGAGACTGGGTTTCACTATGTTGACCAGGCTGTTCTCAAACTCCTCACCTCAAACGATCTGCTGGCCTCAGCCTCCAAGTGCTGGGATTACAGGCATGAGCCACCACGCCCGGCCCAAAGAATAAATATTTTAGACTTTGGGCGCCATGGAGGCGGTTTTGCAGCTACTCAACTCTGCTGCTGTAGTGCAGAAACAGGCACAGACAATGCATAAGTCAATGGCCATGGCTCTGTTCCAATAAAACTTTATTTATAAAATCAGTTAGTGGACCAAATTTGGCCGGAGGGCTGATGTTTGCCAGCTTTTGGTCTATATAGAAAGGATGGATATAGCCAGCCTGGGGCTATGAAGAGAAAGAGCTTTGAAACCAGATGGTCGTGGGTTCCAGACAGTGCCTGGCACACGGAAGGCATTCAGCCAGCAGTGGATATTGTTGGCTGCTAAAGAAAGAAAGATGATCACAAAGCACCTGAAGGGCCACTCTCTCCAGGCTCCATGATGACAGAGCCTCACCAGGGGCTGTGGTGTGAGCAGCTGGCTGGCAAAACAAGCTGACTACAGGGACTGTGATGCCTGCCCTTTTAACTCCCAGGCTGAGCACGACCCTTGGTGGCCCTTTTGTGCCCCCAGGCTGAGCAGGACCCTTGGTGGCCCTTTTGTGCCCACTGAGGCCTACTTCTGGCTTTCGGGCTGCAGCCTCACCTGACCTCCCAGGTTGGCTGTGAAGGAGGGAGCCCAGAACGACCCCTAGAGATGGCCTTGGCTCATGGACCATCACCAGTCCCTCTAGGGACTGGGGGCAGTCCCTTCACCTCTCCTGGTCTCTGTTTCCCCACCTACTGAGTGCTTACATGGGCCAAGCATTCCTGGCACCCTAAGGTGTTTGATCCTTAGAGACTGACTGCAACATGTACTCAACGCCCATCTTGTTAAAGGCCTAAATGAATAGGGTCTCCTCAGATAGGGTGTTTGGGGAAAGGGGGAGTTGGGCATAAAGAAAGCCAAGTAAGTTCATTTTTTTGTAGGTCTGGGCACGGTGGTTCATACCTGTAATCCTAGCACTTTGGGAGGCTGAAGTACGAGGATCACTTGAGCCCAGGAATTTGAGATTTGCCTGGGCAACATAGCAAGACCCTGTCTCTACAAAAAAATTAAAAAATTAGCCAGGCGTATGCCTGTGATCCCAGCTACTTGGGAGGTTGAGGTGGGAGAATCACTAAGCCTAGGAGGTTGAGGCTGCAGTGAGCCGTGTTCACACCACTGCACTTGTCTTCGTCCAACCCCCACGAAATTTTTTTGAAATGGGTCTCACTCTATTGCCCAGGCTGGTCTCAAACTCCTGGCCTCTAGTGATCCTCCTGCCTCGGCCTCCCAAAGTGCTGGGATTATAGGTGTGAGCCACTGCGCCTGGCCCAAGTTCATTCTTGCCGTGGCATCCCAAGCCCCGGAGGTGAACGCAGTAGGAGGAAAGGGCTATGTGGTTGGGTTATGTGCAGGCCATTCCAGCAAAGCTTCCTGAGCTGGGCTGCAGACATCCTCGTGGGCGTGGGGCTGGGCTGCCTGCTCCAGATCTCCCGGAGCCACACAGAGGTGAAGGTGAGTATTCCTTGTAAGTTTACAAGTGTATATAACCAAGATGTAGCTTGACATGGTAAGGGGCAGGAAGGCCCTGGGTTTGGATCTGGTTGCCATCACTTAAGTCCCTGGCTGTATGACTTTGAGTGAGCTAGGGCCGGGTGTGGTAGCTCATGCCTATAATCCCAGCACTTTGGCAGACGGAGGCAGAATATCACTTGAGGTCAGGAGTTCGAGACCAGCCTGGCCGACATGGTGAAACCCCATCTCTCCACTAAAAATACAAAAATTAGCCAGGTGTGGTGGTGCACACCTGTAATCTCAGCTACTTGGGAGGCTGAGGCAGGGGAATCACTTGAACCCAGGAGGTGGAGATCACAGTAAGCCGAGATCGCGCCACTGCACTCCAGCCTGGGCGACAGAGTGAGACTTCATCTCAGAAAAAAAAAATGGAGTTAGGACATCTCTGGGCCTCAATTTCCTCCCCTGTAAAATGAGATTGATGACACCAGCTGAGCTTCCTGGATAAGCATGCAGGGGGAAGGGCCGGGCTGAGCACCATATCCCAGCGCTGCCCACAGGGGAGGTGACAGAAATGTGTGGGTGATTTGGGTGGGTAGCATGTGGCCAGATATTCCAGGTCCTCTAGAGAAGAAATCAGGATTCCTAGGTGAATTGTTTTCTATTTGAAAATCTGCCTCGCATGCAAACAAAACCCTGTGAGTGGGAGGCAGATTGGACCCCTGAGCCACAAGCTGGCAGTCCCGTCCCTGCATCTCTATTCTGGAGGACTTGAGTCGGGAGGCTCAGCAAGGAAGACGTAGGCTGGGGAGGAAGAGATGGCCTGGGGGCTGGTTTTAAGCCTCGCGGTGGGAAAGCACTTGGAGTGTTATGAGGCTGAACAAAGTCTCCCGTTTCTCCCAGAGGCATGAGGCACAAGTTGTTGAATAGGCTCTCAGCAGAGCCTATTAGCTGGGGGCAGGCCGGTTCTTTCACACTGGTCATGCCCACAAGCAAACAGCTACTTAGGGCTTGAAAAGTTTTCTTTTCTGAAAGGTAAACACCCTCTGCAAACTTTGTTGACCCTCTTTATCGGTTTAATAGGTTCCCTTTCATGGTAGATTCTAGGGCAGTTCCAGGTAATGAGGCTTTAGGGTTGGCCCCTCAGGGGACCTATTTCCTCTTTTCTCGGGGGGTGTGTGTGTATGTGTGTGTGTGTGTGTGTGTGTGTGTGTGTGTTCACCGCCTTTGTGCTGAGTTTAGGAAATGTGTGTGTGTGTGTGTGTGAGTGTGTGTGTCCACTGCCTTTGTGCTGAGTTTAGGAAATGTGTGCCTGCACATGTGCCCACCGCCTTTGTGCTGAGTTTAGGAAATGTGTGTGTCTGTGTGTGCGTCTGTGTGTGTTCACCGCCTTTGTGCTGAGTTTAGGAAATGCTCCTGCCGTTAAATTGCATGAGACATCAACATGGAAGGATGTCCATGGTGTACCGTTGGTTGAAAACCACAAGTCGCTTTGAAACACTCACCTATTGTACGGCCTCACCTCTGTTTTCAGAATTGATGCACATGTCTGGAGGGGTGTGTGTCCACAGGTGTGTGTAATATGGTACCCCATGGGGAGGGAGGATAGGCATTGGTTAAGAGCTTGCACTTAGATTTGGGCTCTGTCACTTACTCTGTCAGTTTCTTCATCTGTGGGTTGGAGATGAGAAGGATGCACGTGGCTGGGAAGATGAAAGGCCACAGTGCCTGGAAACACCCTGCACAGTACCTCGTGTTGTCTTCCTGTGTGTTGGATGCCTGCTAAGTGTGGAAGGAAGAGAAGTGGGGAGGGGACATTTCAATCCCTTTTACTCTTCTGTACTGCTTGAAAATGTGTCAGCAACCATGTGTGACACGTATACCATAGATTGTGTTAGTTCCCTAGCACTGTCATAAATGACCACAAACCAGGGGGCTGACAACAGCAAAAATTGAGTCTCTCACAGTTCTGGAGGCCAAAAGTTTGCAATAAGGCGTCAGCCGGGCAGTGCTGCCTCCAAACTCCGGGGGAGGATCCTTCCCCGCTTCTTCCAGCTGCTGGTGGCTCCGGGCGTTCCTTGCCCAGTGGGCCCATCACTGCAGTCTCTGCCTCTGTGTTCCCATGGCCATCTCTCTCTTCTTCTTACGGAGACATGAGTCATTGGATTTAGGGGCCACCCTAAGTCCAAGGTGATTGTATCTTGAAACCCTTAGCTTATTATATTTGCAACGACCCTATTTCAAGCAAGGCCACATGCTGAGCTTCTGGATGGGTGTGACTTTGTTGGGGGTGGGGCACTACTTACCCGACTGCATATATTAAAACCTGCAGCTGAAATCTGGAGGCTCCTCCCCAGTTCTAGAGAACGGGAATTGCGGTCAGCTCCTCCTTCTCCCGCAGAGGAGCCTGCCTTGTGCCTGACACTTTGGCTCTCGCTCGTTCATTTCTGCTGCTGCCACTCCTGTATCATTCATCCATCCCCTCCTTCACCCAGAAGGCGGCATCCTTCCAAGTTCAGAGTCAGGCTGAGGTGCCAGGCCCAGTGCTGCTGAGCACCTTGGACAAGTCAGTCAAGTCTGAGAGTCTTGGTTTCCTCCTCTGTAAAATGGAGTCCATCCTAGTACCCACCATACAAGACTATTGTTAGATCAATGACGACAGTGTCTGTTAGGCCCTTCGCACAATGCCTGGCATAGAGCAGGCACGCAATAGATACTTATAGCTGCCATTTTTTCAAAAACCTTATGGGCTGGGCGTGGTGGCTCATGCCTGTAATCCCAGCACTTTGGGAGGCCGAGGTGGGTGGATCACTTGAGGTCAGGAGTTCAAGACCGGCCTGGCCAACATGGTAAAACCCCATTTCTACTAAAAATACAAAAAAATTAGCCAGGCATGGTGGCAGATACCTGTAAGCCCAGCTACTCAGGAGGCTGAGGCAGGAGAATCACTTGAACCCGGGAGGTGGAGGTTGCTGTGAGCCAAGATTGTGCCATTGCACTCCAGCCTGGGTGACAAGAATGAGACTCCAAGTCAAAAAAAAAAAAAAAAAAAAAAGCCTCATAAAGATTTTTTCCATTTTATTATGAAAACTCAAACATAGAACAGTTAAAAGACTTATATGATAGACACACATATTCCCACCACCCAGGCTCTACTGTTTACGTTTGGCTGCCTTTGCTTTGTCGTCTGTCTGTCCATGCCTGTCTGTCTATGCCTCCATCTGTTCTTTTTTTTTTTTTTTTTTTTTTTTTGAGATGGAGTCTTGCTGTCACCCAGGCTGGAGTGCAGTGGTGCAATCTTGGCTTGCTGCAGCCTCCGCCTCCCAGGTTCAAGTGATTCTCCTGCCTCAGCATCCCAAGTAGGTGGGATTACAGGCACGTGCCACCGCATCTGGCTAATTTTGGCATTTTTAATAGAGATGGGGTTTCACCATGTTGGTCAGGCTGGTCTCGAACTCCTGACCTCAAGTGATCTGCCCGCTTTGGCCTCCCAAGGTGTTGGGATTACAGGCGTGAGCCACTGTTCCTGGCCTAACACATCCATGTTGTTTCTTGATGCACTTCACAGTAAGTGGTGGACATCCGCTTGTGCGTGTCATTGACTAGAGTTCAGTGTTAAAAACAGAGGGAATTATAATGACATCTGACTCGAGGCAGGGGAGAGGCACCCAGGCAGGTGGACCTGGCTGAAGTTGGAAGAGAAGGTTCCCTTTCCCTGCTGCTTCTGAGTCTGGAAACTTCTGGGACCATGTCTGGGTAACTTTAGGGTGGGGCCTGCCATCCCCCAGGGCAGGCCGGGCTGCTGCAGGCCAGTCTTCCCCAACTGGCCCCCAGCTGGTGCCCTCAAACATTGTTGAGGCTGCATTGTTGTTGTTATTTTTATTTATTTATTTATTTTTTTGAGATAGAGTCTTACTCCATCACCCAGGCTGGAGTGCAGTAGCACGATATCAGCTTACTGCAACCTCCGCTTCCTGAGTTCAAGTGATTCTCCTGCCTCAGCCTCCCCAGTAGCACACCGCCATGCCTGGCTAATTTTTGTATTTTTAGTAGATACAGGGTTTCACCGTATTGGCCAGGCTGGTCTTGAACTCCTGATCTCAGGTGATCCACCTGCCTCAGCCTCCCAAAGTGCTGAAATTACAGACATGAGCCACTGTGCTCGGCCGAGATTGCATTGTTGTTGAGGGTGCATTGTTGAGGCTGCATTATTGTTGAGGCTGCATTGCTGAAGATGCATTGTTGTTCAGGGTGCATTGTTATTGAGGCTGCATTGTTGTTGAGGTTGCATTGTTATTGAGACTGCATTGTTGAGGCTGCATTGTTGAGGGTGCATTGTTATTGAGGCTGCATTGTTGAGGCTGCATTGTTGAGGGTGCATTGTTATTGAGGCTGCATTGTTATTGAGGCTGCATTGTTGTTGAGGGTGCATTGTTGAGGCTGCATTGTTATTGAGGCTGCATTGTTGTTGAGGGTGCATTGTTGAGGCTGCATTGTTGTTGAGGTTGCATTGTTGTTGAGGTTGCATTGTTATTGAGACTGCATTGTTGAGGCTGCATTGTTGAGGGTGCATTGTTATTGAGGCTGCATTGTTGTTGAGGCTGCATTGTTGAGGGTGCATTGTTATTGAGGCTGCATTGTTGTTGAGGGTGCATTGTTGAGGCTGCATTGTTGTTGAGGTTGCATTGTTGTTGAGGGTGCATTGTTGTTGAGGTTGCATTGTTGTTGAGGGTGCATTGTTGAGGTTGCATTGTTGTTGAGGGTGCATTGTTGTTGAGGGTGCATTGTTGTTGAGGTTGCATTGTTGTTGAGGGTGCATTGTTGAGGCTGCATTGTTGTGGAGGCTGCATTGTTGAGGCTGCATTGTTGTTGAGGTTGCATTGTTGTTGAGGGTTCATTGCTGTTGAGGTTCCATCGCTGTTGAGGGTGCATCATTGTTGAGGGTGCATTGTTGTTGAGGGTGCATTGTTGAGGCTGCATTGTTATTGAGGCTGCATTGTTGTTGAGGGTGCATTGTTGTTGAGGTTGCATTGTTGTTGAGGTTGCATTGTTATTGAGGCTGCATTGTTGTTGAGGCTGCATTGTTGAGGTTGCATTGTTGTTGAGGCTGCATTGTTGAGGCTGCATTGTTGTTGAGGGTGCATTGTTGTGGAGGCTGCATTGTTGTTGAGGGTGCATTGTTGTGGAGGCTGCATTGTTGAGGCTGCATTGTTGTTGAGGGTTCATTGCTGTTGAGGTTCCATCACTGTTGAGGGTGCATCATTGTTGAGGGTGCATTGTTGTTGAGGGTGCATTGTTGTTGAGGCTGCATTGTTATTGAGGCTGCATTGTTGTTGAGGGTGCATTGTTGAGGCTGCATTGTTATTGAGGCTGCATTGTTGTTGAGGGTGCATTGTTGTTGAGGGTGCATTGTTGTTGAGGTTGCATTGTTATTGAGGCTGCATTGTTGTTGAGGGTGCATTGTTGAGGCTGCATTGTTATTGAGGCTGCATTGTTGTTGAGGGTGCATTGTTGTTGAGGTTGCATTGTTGTTGAGGTTGCATTGTTATTGAGGCTGCATTGTTGTTGAGGGTGCATTGTTGTTGAGAGTGCATTGTTGTTGAGGTTCCATTGTTATTGAGGCAGCATTGTTGTTGAGGGTGCATTGTTGAGGCTGCATTGTTGTTGAGGGTGCATTGTTGTTGAGGGTGCATTGTTATTGAGGCTGCATTGTTGTTGAGGGTTCATTGCTGTTGAAGTTCCATTGCTGTTGAGGCTGCATTGCTGTTGAGGGTGCGTTGTTGTTGAGGGTGCATTGTTGTTGAGGTTGCATTGTTGTTGAGGGTGCATTGTTGAGGGTGTGTTGTTGTTGAGGGTGCATTGTTGTTGAGGTTGCATTGCTGTTGAGGGTGCGTTGTTGAGGGTGTGTTGTTGTTGAGGTTGCATTGCTGTTGAGGGTACATTGTTGTTGAGGGTGCATTGTTGTTGAGGTTGCATTGTTGTTGAGGGTGCATTGTTGTTGAGGGTGCATTGTTGAGGGTGCATTGTTGTTGAGGGTGCATTGTTGAGGGTGCATTGTTGTTGAGGGTGCATTGTTGAGGTTGCATTATTGCTGAGGGTGCATTGTTATGTTAGCTGCAGATGGGGCGGGGCCTGTGACGGGCAGTGACCCAGCCTCTCTCCCCTCATTCTTCCACAGCTGGAGCCAGATGGACTGCTGGTGTGGGTCCTGGCAGGCGCCCTGGGGCTCAGCCTCGTCTTCTCCCTGGTCTCAGTCCCATTGCAGTGCTTCCAGCTCAGCAGAGTCTACGGCATTTGCCTGCTCCTCTTCTACCTGAACTTCCTTGTCGTGGCCCTCCTCACTGAATTTGGAGTGATTCGCCTGAAAAGCACGTGACTGAAGCTGCTTAGTGCTATGGCCTCACTGCAGGCAGGAGCCCCGCCCCTCCTGCTGGGGGAGGCCCAGGGACTGGAGCATTTCTGCAAGGCCCCTGTGGGCACGAGAACGTGTCCCTTGCTGCTGGAGATCTGAGGTCACTGCTGTGAGCTGAGAGAACTGCTCTGTACTTTTTTTTTTTTCCTGAGACGGAGTCTTGCTCTGTTGCCCAGGCTGGAGTACAGTGGTGTGATCTCAGCTCACTGCAAGCTCCGCCTCCCAGGTTCACGCCATTCTCCTGCCTTAGCCTCCCAAGTAGCTGGGACTACAGGCGCCCCCCACCATGCCTGGCTATTTTGTATTTTTAGTAGAGATGGGGTTTCACCGTGTTAGCCAGGACAGTCTTGATCTCCTGACCTCGTGATCCACCCACCTCGGCTTCCCAAAGTGCTGGGATTACAGGCATGAGCCACAGCGCCCGGCCTGCTCTGTACCTCTTGCTGCCAGCATCTAACAGTCTTGCCGTGGGGACCTTGGAAACTGGGCTTTGCTCTGGACAAAGGGTTCCAGAGAGAAGCTAGAAGGCCCCCTTGAATGACCCCCAGAACCCCTCTGAGAAGGTCTGGAGTTTGGGGGAAGGGGACAGCTGGGTGTGTTCCAGGCCATGCTGGAGGTACCCCTGAGACACAAGCGCTGCCCATTCCCCTTGCCTGGGCTTCAGGCCTTCTGGCACCTTCTCAGGGCACAAGTGGCTACCCAACCCTGACTCAGAGAACAAGGGTGGCTTGGACCCCTGGGAATCAGGCCGCCAAGGGCTGAGCTTCAGAGCTGCACCATCTGCCAGAAACAGAATTCGAGACATATTTAATTTTGAATTTCTCCTTGCCACGTTAATAAAGCCAAAAGCAGCGGGTGCCATTCATGGCAATACACTTCACTGAACCCACTTGCTCCCCAAACGACGTCAACCCGAGGCACTGCTACGCCAGCAGCTGCCACATGGGATGGCGGCTCAGGCACTCCCTCCAGGATTCTGCCCCTGACTGTCCACAAACTCCTTTGTTTGTGCTGGAACTTGGGCTTCTCCAGCTGCCAAGCAGGAGTCAGTAGGACCGTGCCTGTGCCTCTCTCAGGGGGGACCCTGGGTGGGGTTCCAAGGCCTGTGAGCTGGGAAAGGACAGATGAGGGGACCTCGTGCCTTCTTACTGTCACGCAGTGACCCTGCCTTATGTTGCCGAAATAAGCAACTCTTAGGTTTGCCTGACTGCCTTATGCTGGTAAAGAAAAGGGATTCAACTGTCTTTTTTCCAAATAAAAAAAAAATTCAAAATTTCAAGTGTAGAGAAAATGATACCCTCAACTATCACCAGTTCTTCCTCACCTGGGGCCAGCGTTGAGTGGCTGAGCCTAGGGCCCGACTCAGGGTGGGGCTGGGGCAGGATCAGGAGTGGCCATGGCCTCGGATGGGGCCACTCTCCCGACAATACCCGAAACCACGGAAGTCAAGAGGCAGCGACCGTGTTTACAAAGCAGAGGCTCTTTTATTAATATGCCAGAAATCCAGAGACATAGTGGGTTTTCTAGGAAACAAATCACCAATGTACAAAACCGTACAGCATTGCTCCCGTGATCCGTACAAAATGATTGTCCGCATGGTGGAGTAAGGCTGGGGTTGTGGGAGGGGAAGCGAGGAGCTGGGGAGGAGCACGGTTCTATTGCCGCCACCACCAGGCTGTGCCCCTGGCTGCCAGTGAGTGTCACTTGGGTGTACTCAACTGTGACATCAAGGACGAGAGGGCATCTGAGCTAGATCACATCCCAGGGCCCACAGAGCTCACAGCCTGTGGGGGGACCCCAACTCCCTGCTTGGTGGGGCGAGGCATAACCTGGAGATAGCTGTCCCTGGCCTCAGTGACAAGGGCGCCCACCTCTGGTCTGTTAACACTGCTGCCATTAGGCATTTGTCGGGTCCTGGCCAAAACCAGGTCCTTTCTCAGGACAGGGTTGGGCGGATGGACACATTAACTTGCTCTGAACAGGGCTGAGATCCCCCTCCTCCTGGAATAGGCCTTCCCACCTGGGGGCCTCTACTCCCCTGGGCAGACCCCGGGGTGCTGCTGGCCCCTCCAGGTTTCCACCCTTGGGGAGAAAGGGCTGAGGCAAGGCCCAGATGCTCAGGTCAGAGACTCACACCTTTAGAAGCTGTCCCTTGACCCTTGCTTCCAAAATGCCCATTTCAACACACAAAAGCTAAAAGGCACCCAATTGTGCAATCAAGTTCCCTCTCTGCAAAAGGGAGGGGGTTCTGGCCTGGGGCTCGAGGTGGAGCTCCCGGTGATGGCCCATGGCCCTCCAGAGAGGAAGAGGACAAAGTCAGTCTGACTCCTGGGGGAATCACAGTGATTCTCAATAATTTGTGATTTTCCCAAAGGGCTGTGCTTTAAAAACAAACACCCACCACTTCTCCAACTCCCCTGACCTGGGAAGAGGGGAAGGGGAGAACCATGCCATGCTGGCTATGGGATCCAGCTTGGCCTTGGAGGTGAGCAGAGGTTGGGGGTCCAGGTACTGCTCCCCTGGGGTTGGGTACCACCTCGCCCGTTCTGTGGCTGGGAAAAGGACAAGGCCAGAGGGAGCCTCTGTCCACCTTCCTTCTGAAGTCACAGAAAGCAGGCACCAGAGGGCCGGGGCGGCCAGGAATGCCCGGCAGCACACTCCTTGCCCTCTGCACCCTCCGTGCTGCCGCTGCGGCTCCTGCTGTGGAACCTGTGCTGTGCTCTGTTCTGTGGCTCAGGAAAGCGGAACCAAAGCAACCTCTGCACTGACCCTGCCTCTGTGGGTACCGTGGCGGGAGAGGGGGGTGGTGACGTTAACTGAGGGTTCATCTGAACCTACTTCTGCACCAACAGCTCCTGCTATTGCATTCTCTGGTGTGAGCAGAGCCAGGGAGCGTGGCTGGGAGCTGGGCCACGGCCACAGGGCTGCTGCGTCCCACAGGGAGCGTCTCCTTGTGCTGTTCGCTCCTGTTCCTAGTGCACATGTGTGAAGGACCTGGTATCAGCTTAGCACAATCCTTAATTAATCAAAATGTTGTTTTGCTTGAATGGGTAAATCACAAAAAAGGGATTTGGTCAAGAGCCCATTCCAGGAAGTGGTCTGGGTTACAGACATCGGCCCTACCTCCTGCCTCATGCCCCTTCCTCCAGGGTCTGGGTCCCCAAGGAGGCCACTGTGGAAGGATTTTTGTCAGTAAAGGGTTAAGCCAGAGAAGGCTGGGTGGGAGGCTTGCAGAGCCAAGAGAGGAGATTGGTCAGTGTAGTCTGTGGCCGCCTGGAACTGGCTAACTGAGCTCTGGCCACATGGGCACAGTCACCCCAATTCCGCTTCCCATTAGATCCCGGGCACTGGTCCCCGAAGAGTGTTGCATGACATTATCACAGAAGCTGAAACACCACCCTGGAGACCAGGAGTTCTTTCCTTCCTAAGTGGTTCTGTCCCAAAAGCAAAACCCAGAAACCTGTGGCATGCCCGCAGGGAGAGGGGGTGGGGGTGCCATCAGGTTGGGGGCACGTGAGCCTGAAGCAGTAGCAGTGACGGCTTTGGACATGGCCGATGGAGGCCAGCCCACATGGGGGGCAAGCCCCGCAGAGTCGACTGGATCCAGGTGAGGGGTTTCCTTGTGAAGGGGCTTCTGGAGCCTTCCACAGTAGGAAGAGCTCAGACCTGGTGGCCACACCCCACCCCTCACCAAACTGGCTTCTAGAGTTAAGGAAAACAGGGCAAGGTGGTTATAAACTAAGCCCCATCTTGTCTGTCTTCTTTCTTCCTGTATATAAATATGTGCATATACGTGAGTATGTGTACACACACCGCAGTTCCGTACATCGCAGTAGAGTAATACTATTGTGTTATTGCATAGAAGAGATGGCTTTCGGGCACTGGGCTAGGTAACAGTCTGGGAGCGCTGGCGGCTGCTGGGGGGCTGCTGGGTGGCGGGCATTGCACTGCTGCTGAGCTGTCGCTGCTGCTCCTGCTCCCTGGCATGCTCCTCGTACCACTCCTGGAGAAGAGAGCAGAGGGGGCGCTGAGGGCTGCACCCCACCCCGTGCCCCGCCCACCCCACAAGGTCACACAGCCCACAGCATCCAGGCTGGAGGGGGCAGGGCTGCCAGCCTCACCCATCTGGTACTGAAACTCCCCTGTCACAGGCCCAGAAATGCTGGGAATTTTGAATATGGCCCCAGAGGCAAAAATGACAATGAAATCTTTCCCTAGTGTCTGGAGGCTTGCACACAGCAGCTCTCCAACAAGTCCAAGCAGGAACAACCCTTGCCCCTTGTTTGTGAGCATAACCCTTCACTAAAGGGTCCCCCTGAGGGACCCCTTTTGAGCTTGGCAGGAATTGTGTCCATTTCACAGCTGAGATACCGAGGCTCAGAGCTGTATTGTGCTAATACTTCACCTAACTTTCACCCTCCAACAGGAATGTGAAGTCATTCTGAAAACATCCAACAGTGCACCACCCAAGGCCATGATGATAACCTCTGACATTTTCAGGGACTGAGGTATTCAGGTAATTAATTAAGGAATTAAGAAGTATACCCCACATTTCCTTTTTTTTTTGGAGACAGAGTCTCACTGTGTGGCATAGGCTGGAGGGCAGTGGCGAGGTACGGCTCACTGCAGCCTTCCACTCCGGGGCTCAAGTGATCCTCCCGCCTCATCCTCCCAAGTAGCTGGGAATACAGGCACGCACCACCATACCCTACCCTACTTTTTAAAAGACTGAACCATAGACTTTTAGAGCTTCGAGATGGCCTAGTTCTGACCCCCTTGTTTTACAGAGGGGAAAACTGAGGCCTGGAGCAGATGGACAGGCAGAAGGGCAGAGGCCGAGGGCAGCACACCTCCCTCCGACCACACCTGAGTGGCTGCTGCTGCACAGTTGTCCGCTCGCACAGACAGGCATGGAGTGACTTGCCCAAGGTCAAACGCTTCTATTATTTCCATGTCTCTGTGATACCAAGTTCAGTGAGCCACTACACATCAGCCCAGAGAACACTGCCTGAGTCTCTTGTGTTCCTGAAGAGAATGTGTAAGCTGCTTTGGGGATGGCACCGCCTGCTTTTCAGGTGTGGACCCTGATTGTCACCGTTTTAGTGAAACAGAAGGGCTTCAAGCTGTTAAAATGCCAGAAAACACAGCAAAGCCACCACAGCTGGTGTAGGAGAGGCTCCCCAGAGCCCTGGCAACCCTGAGGTGGTTGAGAAGACCCTGCAGGGCTCATGTGCTGGTGGCCCATGGTCTGGAAGGCACAGTGCCAAGTGCCAGCCTACATGGTGCTTTGTGAGATATTTTCCTTAGCTGCCAATATGTAGAGATTGGGAGATTGTGCAAAGAAAAGGAAAAAGAAAAACATCTGACTCTGCCTTTTTTTTTTTTTTTTGGAGACAGAGTCTTGCTCTGTCACCCAAGCTGGAGTGCAGTGGCATGATCTTGACTCACTGCAACCTCCATCTCCTGGAGTCAAGCAATTCTGCCTCAGTCTCCTCAGTAGCTGGGATTACAGGTGCACAGAACCAGGCCTGGCTAAATTGTGTATTTTTAGCAGAGACAGGGTTTCACCATGTTGGCCAGACTGGTCTTGAGCTCCTGGCATCAAGTGATCTGCCTGCCTTGGCCTCCCAAAGTGCTGGGATTACAGGCGTGAGCCACCGTGCCTGGCCTGCCTTTTCTTAAATTAGAAGCCAAGGTGGCAGGATCGCTTGAGGCCAGGAGTTTGAGACCATAGCAAGACCTCACTGCTACAAAATAAGATAATTAGGGTGTCACGGTGCACACCTGTAGTTCCAGCTGCTTGGGTAGGCTGAGTGGGGAGGATCACTTGAACCCAGGGGTTGGAGGCTACAGTGAGCTATGATCGCGCCACTGGACTCCAACCTGGGTGACAGAGCGATACCACCTCTAAAAGAAAAAAAGCAAACACCCAATTATGAAAAACTCCAAGCAGTCCCAGCCTGGCCACTAAACCCCATCTCCACTAAAAATACAAAAATTAGCCAGGTGTGGTGGTGTATGCCTGTAATCCCAGCTACTGGGGAGGCTGAGGCAGGAGAATCGCTTGAACCCAGGAGGCGGAGGTTGCAGTGAGCCTAGATCACGCCACTACACTCCAGCATGGGAGACAGAGCGAGACTCCATCTCAAAACAAAACACCAAGCAGCCTGGCCACAGTAGACCTTCCTATTGGGCAGCACTCGCTGGAGCTGGGAGGAGGCTGTGTCCCCTTTGGACAGGCACATCCTTGCCAGTTCACCACCGTCACTGCTCTTTCCTCTTTGCTCACTGTTTCTTGCTACACATGTTTGAGTTTGCAGCTGACTCAGAATAAGAGATGGAGACAAGGTTCTGGAGAATTCATAAGGGGCAGGGACATGGCGGCAGGCAAATGGGAGAGCTGCCTCTGCTGTGCACGTGTCAAGGGTTTAAGGCTAAGTGGGCCCCACTCAGGTCCCACACAACCCCAGCAGTGGTCCCGATGGACGATCCACATCTCTCTACCAGCCTTCTCCCTCTCCTCAGAGGGCTGGGGAGCAGCTCCCTGCCCCTCCCAGGACGTAGCTCGGGGGAGGACTAGCAGCGTGGTCAGCCAGGCTCCTACCTGGATCTCTTCCTGGTACATCTTCAGGCTCAAGTCGCTCTTGGTCCTTGATCGCCGTCCCAGAAACACCATGGAACGTTGCTAAGGAAGAGCAGAGGCTGCAGGGCTGGGCTGCAGATGTTCAGGTCCCACCCCTGGTGCCACAGCTGGCCTCTCCCACTTCTCCGGCTTTTGCAACTGTGTCACTCAAAAATGTTACCAATATCTGAGGGAAGGGATCACACCATGGTGAAACCTGCCTCCCTCCTTCGGACCAGGGCCTGGGCTCCTCACCTGGTATCTCTCCATCTGGGAGAGGGTCTCCAGCAGCCGGGTGACGTCCGAGGAGGCCCCCCGTGCCTCCCGGTAGAGCTCCAGGACAGCAACCAGCTCTTCTTTGGAGATTTCCTTCTCAAGGGTGATGCCACCATCAACTGCAGGGAGGGAGGGCAGGTGTGGGAAGGGCCTGGGGCTGGAGCCACCAACCTGGCTGGGTCTCGTACCTCCCTGACCCCCCTCCACAGGGGGTCTTAAGGTTCCCTCTCTAAACCAACACTGCATTGGCATCCTGCTCTCCTCCTCGGCCCTCCCTTCCCTTCCCCTCCCTCTGCTGTGATGTCAGGAGTGCAGGTCTAGCCAGCAGCTGTTACAGGGCCAGAGGGTTTCAGGAAGGGGCCTCTAAACACAGAAAAAATGGTCAGACGGTCTGATACGACAGAGATCTGAGGATGAGTAGTAGCAGGTGTGGGGATGGGGTATTCTGTTTGTTTTGAGAGACAGGGTCTCACTCCGCTGCCCAGGCTGGAGTGCAGTGGTGTGATCATGGTCACTGCAGCCATGACCTGCTGGGCTCAAGCAATCAAGTGCGGACAGTTTTGAATTTGGAAAGAGTCAGGCAGTCACTAAAGCCAGCACCATCCAGTTGCAGCAGGAATACGATTCGCCTGTGCTGTAAACAATGTTTACACCATTTAAATCAAGAACCGTAATGTGAACCTATTATTGAGAAATGTGGAGATGACTAACAGAAGAAATAGCTAAGAGGGAGAAGCCTCTGGAGGATGGGAGGGGGAAGGCAGGGCACGGGCTGCTGCTGCCACATAAGCCTTTCTCTACTTCCTGATTTTTCTCCAACTATGACATGCACTGTCTTTTTTTAAAGTTAGATCATGTCTTCTGACATTAAATATTTGAAAATGAATACAAATACAAGATCTAGAAAGACAAGCCAGATAGATAAGCTGGACAACCAGACAGCAGAAAAATGACAGCCTGATGGCTGGCTGGACGGCCACCCAGACAGACAGACAGAGCTGGGTGGGCGGCAGACATCAAATGCCCAAGGCATCATCCCTGCAGACCTTCCGAGTCCTGGTTCTTGCGGCTGTAGTTCATTCGGAAGACGAAGGCCTCGAGGATGAAGGCGACAATGATCGTCATCACCACCTGGCCAGGGACAGGGAGGGAGGGGCAAGACAGGGGAGGAGGGTGGGTGAGTGTCTGTGGCTGCGCAGCCCACGCCCAACAGAGCCCGGCCATAGGGGACACAGCCCCACCCCCTGACGCTGCAGCCTGAAGAGCAGGGGCAGCTGGTGATGTGGAAGACGAAGGACAAAGAGCATTCTGTGGTCCGGGACCTACCATGGTCACAATGTAAAAGGTCATGAAGTAGAGGCGGCTCCAGTGGGAGGTCTGAGAGGTGACGCCTTCCTGGAGGCCAAGGGAAGCAGCCAGTGAGGGGGTGCCCATGCAGGGCAGGTCCCTGTCTATACAGGCTGCTCCATGGCCCCGGCTCTTCGTAGACCCCACCCTGATTGGTGGCTGGCTGTGAGAGACGGAGGAGAGGGAGCTTGCCCCTCTGGGCCCAACACTAATTCCTGACTGCTGAAGAAGCCCTGGCTGCTCCCCTGGACGGCTGGATCCAGAACGAGGGCAGCCTTTATCCCAGTAGGGCTGGGAGTCGGGAAAGTTTAAGGAATGGAATAAAGAGATCAGCAATGCTCGCCGCATTGTCACTAGAGGGAAATGTCATCCCTACAGTGGGCGAGACAGGACAGAGACCCAGAGTCTAAGTGGCATCTCCTGGCTGCTGGGAACATGCAGGGAGATGGGAGTGACAGCCGAGTCCAGCCAATGCTGGGAGGGGTGGCTTCTGGGGCCCAGCCATCCTGTGGCTGAACACCAACACAGCATGACTCAAGACCCCCAGCCCTGCGGCTATGGGAAGAACGATATACCCTGGGTTCGGGGGAGACCCAGGGTCGACCCCAGGACTGATGGGAAGACACCCCCAGAGGTGCCCGAGCTCTTACCATGATGATGTACCAGTTGTTGACAACTGTGAGCTCAAACAGGGTCACTGCCAGGGGAAGGGAGAAAGCAGCATTCTGATGAGGCCCCACTTCAAAGTCAACTTCGAGTGGCCTCTTGCCAGCTATCCTGGGTGCCGTGTGCTGAGATGAGGGGGTCACCATACGACCGCTTGGGTTGTGAGCTCCAGGAAGGACCAGGCAAGGCACTCCTAGGGCGCCGGCTCCACAGGACATTGTGGCCCGGCCCCAAGAGGACACACCCTCTGCCTCGGCAGCCTGTGCCACACGAGACCATCTGGATCTTACTGGGTGCAGATCTGGGGTGTCATGGGGGCACACCCTTTTTCTGGAGAGGCGGTTTGGCTGTGTTCGCCTCTTCATGGGGGTGGGCAGAGGGCTGTGGGCAGCCTGAGCCAGGGGGCAGTGCAGTTGCAGCAGCATTGGTGTGGCTGGGTCCCATTCTGCAAGTGGCACTGTGATGAGGGGACCCCGCCCAGCTAAGGCTTGCAGCTCTTCTCCTCCCCAAATACTGAGAAAGTATCAGGAAAGAGTGGAATCAGGCAACTGAGTGAGCTCCGGGATCCAGCCTGGACTTCACTGCTAAGGTTGGGCAGACCATGTCCTCCACCTGGGCCAGGGAGGCTTCCAGAAAGTGTGGCCCTCGGTGCTGGAGGGAGAGGCCCAGACACTTTTGCTACAACACCTCTGGGACCCGTGGTGACAAGGGCGGGGTCCCCAGGGAATGTGCCCCCTGTGATTTTTCCCACTCACCAAAGCTGTTGAGGATGTTGTCAAAATTATTGAGATAATAGTAGCCTTCCTCCACCACGGTCCTGTTGCCCACGGTGTGGTTGCGCCAGCGGTAGGCATCTGCCACTGTACTCGTGCTGGCCGGAGCACAAGGGAGAAAGGAGGGAGGGTCACAAGGCGATCGGTCACCTCCAGAGAGGACAGAACTCTGAAACAAACCAAAGTCTGGCCAAGGATCCTTCTGTTCTGCCCGCAGTCTCGTTTCCTGCCTAACCCTCTCCACCTCATGCCTGGGTCCCCGCTGGAGGAACGCCCTTGGCTACTCCTGCCTGCTGGGCTTGGTGGGAGCCCCTGGCCAGCCTGACCCACCTCTGTCACCTGGAAGTTCTCTGCTGCAGGCGGGGCCTTCTCTCGCACCACTGCCTGCAGGGGAGGGAGGAGAGGCAAGGGCCTCCTCTGCACCTGCCCCGTCTAGGATCTGCTCTTGAGGCTGGACACTAGGCCACAGCCCCAGGGAAGGAATTCCCTACTGGGGCTTCCCTGATACTTGGCCTGAGCAAGTATTTGAAAAGGTTGGCCCTGTTTTGAGGAGCTCATATTTGCCACTTTTCTTCTAATCCTTTATGGCTGTTCTATTAATATCCATGCTAATATTTATAGAAGTCTAGTGTCTGGGCCACCAGGGAGCCTCCTCCCACATGCACGCATCAGATGCACGGGTGAGGTCTCGAGCTTGCACTAAGCTCCCTGGTGACTGCAATGTGCTCTAAAGTCTGGGACTCACTGCTATAGGCTTCTGGTTCCAGACCAAGCTTGACACTCAAACTGGGTCTCAAAGCTACCAGTGTCTTTGTAAAACTGTTTCCTCATCGGTGCTTGAGGCTGTAAAGACCAAATGTAAGAGGACTCTGAACTGAGGATGAATGAATGGCGGTGTGCAGTGATTTCACTGTGGCGGCTCAGGAGAAAGGGAGTGGTCATGGGAGATTTCACTCTCTGTTCCCCATCCCTGAGCACCATGACCTTCTTGCACGTGTCCGTCTGTCTTATCCTATGATGCTATCCCTAGAAGACTGGTCTTGGCCCAGGTCCCCAGCCACTCCAGGAGAGAAGTGGGAGGAAGCCATGGCATTTGACCTTGGGACCGGGGCTACTTCGGGGGTGGTCTCCAGCCCTCGACAGAGGGTGAGCTGATGGCTCCCGACCCTATCTGGGGGATGGGGAACAGGGACCCTGAGTCCAGGACCCTTGTTTAGCTCACTGCACTCAACTAAGCCCTGAAAGCAAAGCAAGGTGGTTGCTCAGAGAGGAGCATCCCTGAGGACCCCAAGGCCACAAGGACACCAATCCTGGCCCTGGCCAGCCCTCTGTCCCGGAAACGCAGACTGCCTGGGGCTGGGTGGGGCCGGGCACCGCCTACTCACTTGCAGCAGTTGGGGAAGACGATCCCGCAGAAGAACTCCATGCCCACGATGGCGAAGGAGTAGTAAAAGATGAGCAGGGTGAGGCCCAGGCTGTGGGGCGACAGGGGCAGGGTGATGTGGGGCCGGCAGGAGGGGGAACGACTCCTCCACAGCCCCGGCCTCCTCGGACCCGTGGGGCTGACTGTGGGGCCACGCCCCAGGTCGGTTCACCAACTGGAAAGTGTCTGCGGGGAAGGGGCCTCGTGGGGCAGCTCTGGGGTGAAAAACGGCTCACGTCAGGACGCTATGAACAAATGCCCCTTTCCCAGAGATTCACCCCTTACCTGTGAAAGTAGACTCACAGGTGACCCCTTACCTGTGAACGTAGACACAGGTGGTAAGCAAGTTGACAGCTCCCTGCCCTCCCTACTAAATATGTCAGACAGGTCAGTGGAGAAAAATGGTGCCCAGGAGACCTGTGGTGGTCAAGATTCCAGGCTCCTTGGAGCCCTGTCAGGCCCTCGATTGCAGTCCTTTGTGGAACTCCTTTCCCCCGACTGCCACTCGGCTCCCGCCCCCACGGGGCACCACTGCATGGCACCTGGACCTGCAGGCCGGGGTGGGGGCTGGCAGTACCTGGCCATCCGGGGCAGCAGCTCGAACATGGTGTCCAGCACGTTGCGGTAGCGCTCTTTCAACTTAAACAGCCTGAGTGAGGAGGACGCCCGTCACCTCCACACACAGGCACATGCCTCAGCCCCCGCCCTCAGAACATGCCAGCCCCGCCTTCCACATGCCACATGCTGAAGACAGGCGAGGGCATCTCCTCCACCTGCGTCTACTCCCTTGGGTGCCACCAACCCTGAGCTTGGCTCAGGTGACTCATGCATGAAGGAAGGGACAGTGGCGGCCCCAGGACACCGGCTGGGTGGGGCCTTTCCACGACAAGGAGCAGGGCCAGGCTGCGTCTCCTTGCAGTAGAGCTGCAGGCTCAGACAGGAGCAAGGCCTGGCTCCCGGGGAAGATGGGGGAGAAGCCTGTGTGCCCCGGGGAGTAGGGGCAACGGAGCTCACCAGTGAAGAAGGGTGGCAGGGAGTGGGAGGGAGGCGGACACTCAGGGACAGCCCCAGGCCACCCCCACACGCCAAAGCGGTAGGCTTTTCCTCCATAGACGCCACCACCCCTCCCGGCACCTGCCCTGCCCATCCCGCCTTGGGAGACGATGGGGTGGACGTGGATGGGGTTGCAGCTGGAGGGTCAGGAGGCAAACCCAGGCTCTGAGGGCAGAGAACCTCGGGACCCCTCATTAGGAAGAGACACCATCAGTGGGGCAGGCTCGCCTGGGACTTCCTCCAGTGTCCCTGGGAAATCACTGGGACCCACACAGGACTTTTCTCCACTAGAGGCTGAGCCAGAAAAGCACGAGGGGTCCCTGAAAGGCCCTTCCAAGCCTCAGACCTGTGGCTCTGTGATCTGTGACTGAGCACATGGGCTCCTGTGGCTGGTGCAATGCCACCTCGGGTGGGGTGCACACGAGTCATGGGCTGGGCTTCTCTGCCCAGAGGTGCCTGGTGCAGTGAGGGGATGGGCACAGGCAGCCTGCATACCCTCAGGGGTGGGGATGGTGACCCCATGGCACTTCTGCAGGGGGTGACATCTATGACTCTGGCTTATGAACCTTCTGGCTCGTTCTGGGTCACTTCCCAGACCAATCCTGGGGCATTCCCGCCCTCCCTCTCTTTCTCCCTCTCCTTCTCCAGCTCTGCCCTGCCCCATCACCTCAACAGCTGGAGGGGGCGCAGGACCACGATGAAATAGAAGGGCTCCATGTTGAGGGCCAGCGCCAGCAGTCCCAGGAAGGCGAACACTGTCACGGAGAAGTCAAACCTGCAGGAGGGGAGAGGCCAAGGTCCACCCTGTGGCCCTGAGCCTCCCTGCGCCTGCTCCCCTCCCTGGCACCGTGCACAGCCACCCTCCCACGGAGCCCAGACACAGCAACACCAACAGGAACCAGCCGGCTGCGGGAAGAACTTCCTGCCACCCTGGGGCTTCAAGGTGGCCAGGCCCTGTCCCAGCATGCGTCTTGGGAGTCAGGCCTCAGTGCTCTGACCCCAGGGCCAGAAATGCCCAGGAACCCCCTCCAAAGGGCCCCGTGCTGGTCTAACGACAGGGAGGAAAGAAGCCCCGGCATCCGCAGCCCTGGAGACAGGCCTCGTCTTCCGCTCAACAGACATCTGGCTACACACTGCGGACCAGCCTGACCCCAAGGAACTTTCTGAGGGAAGAGAGCAGGCCCTTCCAGTGAGATTCCCATTAGAACAGCTTGCCCTGCCCCAAGCCAGAGGACCCTCTCTCCTCTCCAGACACACAGGGCACACATGTGCTGTCAGCTCCTCCCAACTCTGCTCTGCGTGTCCACCCCCTTGCTCTCGCGGCCCACACTGCGTGTCATCCCCCCGCCCTCGCGGCCCACACTGCGTGTCACCCCCCCGCCCTCGCGGCCCACTCTGCGTGTCCACCCGCCTGCCCTCGCGGCCCACTCTGCATGTCACCCCCCCACCCTCGCGGCCCACTCTGCGTGTCACCCCCCCGCCCTCGCGGCCCACTCTGCGTGTCACCCCCCCCGCCCTCGCGGCCCACTCTGCGTGTCCACCTGCCCGCCCTCACGGCCCACTCTGCGTGTCCACCCCCTCGCCCTCGCGGCCCACACTGCGTGTCAACCCCCCGCCCTCGCGGCCCACTCTGCGTGTCCACCCCCTCGCCCTCGCGGCCCACACTGCGTGTCAACCCCCTCGCCCTCTCGGCCCAAGACCTCATGAGTGCAGCCTGACTTCACAGGCCAGTTAACTTGAACAGGGCAGGGAAGTGACCTCCCACGCTCTGGGGAACAGGCAGAAGGGCCACGTAGGTCTCAATACTGCTGATCAAGGAAAGTGGGGGCGCATTCTTCTCTGTGGGCATTGTGGTTTTTATGGAAGAGAAAAAAGTTTAATGACTCAGGAAGAGCCAACCAGCCTGTGGCACCTCAAGAGGCCATTTCCAGAAGGACTGGCGTGGGTGGTCTGAGAGGCTTCAGACAAGGGCCGGACCCTGGGGAGTTCCTGGGCTGGGGGCAGGGCTGCTTGAGGGAGACACAGGCCTCGGCCCGTCCTCAGACCTTCCCTCTGCAATTCCAGATATGGCCCGGGATTGGGGTGTGCAGAGAAGGGTCTGGGGCCACCATCAGAGTTTCAGCTTTGCGTCAGAGACATGCTGTCCACTCACAAGTTCCATCCGGAGGACAAGTACTCCACAGGGCCCAGGCCGGCGACCTTCAGGAACAGCTCCACCCCATAGACTGCGGACAGAAGGAGTCCATCGGCAGCAGCCCCGCCACATCCTCCCCCTGCTCGGTCTCCTTTTTGAGGCTCCTCCACAGTCTGCAGCCTTCCTGCTGGCCATGTGCTCTCCAGGCTGAGCCCAGGCCTCACTCATGTCCCACCGTGAGAGCAGGTGCTCCATGAGAGGGCCCAGATGGTGGGCAACTGAATAATCTGCTTAAAAGAAACTGGCCAGGCGTAGTGGTTCATGCCTATCATCCCAGCACTTTGGGAGGCCAAGAGAGGAGGATCACTTGAGCCCAGGAGTTGGAGACCAGCCTGAGCAACATAGTGAGACCCCTACAAAAAATACAAAAATTAGCCAGGCATGGTGGCGCTGTGTGCCTATAATCCCAGCTACTTGGGAGGCTGAGGCTACTTGGGATCCCTTGAGCCCGGGAGGTTGAGGTTGCAGTGAGCTATGATCACACCACTGCACTCCAGTTTGGGCGACAGAGAAAGATCCTGCCAAAAAAAAAAGAGAGAGAGAAATCCTCCCTTCCCGTCTCTGGGCAGGGCTCTGCTAACCATTTGTCCATCCAACAGGTGTGTCCTGACCACCCCTTCCATCTTGGGCCTTGCACTGGGTACCAGGTGTGCAACAGTGACCAGTGCAGGGCACCCCTTGGGGCAGAGAGCTTATCAGCTCGGTGGGAGAAAAGACACCAACAGGGAATGACAGCACAGTGTGCTCAGACTTGATAGAAGGAGCAGGAAAGTCAGGAAGAGGCTGGGGGAGACGCCAGCAGGCAGAGGAAACCCCTGTGCACAGCCCAGAGGCAGGCGAGAGCAGCAGGCAGCAGAGGCCACTGAGGAGGGCAACAGTGTGCAGCAGGGGACACGGCGCTGGCAAGCGAGTGGAGGGCCACACACGCCTAGGATTCTGGGCTCCATCCAGAGGGCAGTGGACAACCACGAAAGAGTTTTAAACAGGGACAACATGGAATCCGACTAAATACTCCGTCTCTTTATAGCTTCCTGTTTTAGAGAAGAACCATGAGGTTCTATACTGAATAAAAGTTCTCCCAGACAATTTTAAAACAAGCAGTCCAGCAAAGCCATGTCAGAAACTTACTAGTTAGAAAGACGAGGTAACTCCAGGGCACGTGCTTGGAGAAGAAGTTCCCACCTGTAAGGCAGAGAAGTAGCAGCTCACAGGCAAGCTGGGTGTGCCGGCCAGGACACGGCCAGTCCCCAAGCAGGGCTCACCTTTCAGCATAAACGTCTCCACGAGGATCCAGACCCCGTTGACTGCCACCACCAAGTCTGAAATACACAGGCCCGTAAAAGACAGAAAAATAACGGGGGCTTAGAAATCTGCAGGTCACAGCTGCCGTCCCTGGTTAACTTTCTGGAGCTCTACGGGATGGGGAGAACAGGGCTGCTCCACACACCCATTTGATAGGGAACGTCTTTCTGCTCTGTGCTCTTACCAAGGGAGCTAAATCAACCAGTGTTTTCACCTAGAAACAGCTACAAATTTCTAAATACACTCCCTCTGTCACTGTGTGAATACCAGTTATGATGTAGAGATTATTCCAAATTGGTGTAAAAAATGGACAATATACAAGGCATTCAAGTATTGAAAACATGTGTTTTCCCCTAGAGACTTCTAATTTAAAAAAATTGCATGAACTCTTTAGAAAAACTGCATATGCATTAAGCCATTTACCTAGCGATCCCACTTTCCAGAAACCATCCCAATGATGCACTAGCAAAAATGTAAGATGTATCTGAAAGCTATTCACTGCAGCACTATTTGTGATAGCAAAACAGTAGCAACAATCTCAATGATCATCAGTAGGGGAGTGGTTGAACAGACTATGATACGTTCATAAAGTGGCATACTTTAACCATAAAAACAAACACAGGCTGGGTACAGTGGCTCACACCTGTAATCCCAGCATTTTGGAAGGCTGAGGCAGGCAGACTGCATGAGCCCAGCGGCTCGAAACCAGCCTGGGAAACACAGGGAGACCACATCCCTACAAAAAATAAAAACAACTAGCCAGGTGTGGTAGTTGTGGGCCCAGCTACTCAGGAGGCTGAGGTGGGAGGACCGTTTGAACACAGGAGGTCAAGGTTGCAGTGAGCCATGCTTGTGCCACTGCACAGACCCTCTCTCTAAGAGAGAAGAAAAGAAACGAGGTACATTTCTACATATTAATTTTTTTTTTTTTTTTTTTTTTTTTTTTTTTTTTTTTAGACAGGGTTTTACTGTCACCCAGGCTGAAGTGCAGTGGGGTGTGATCTTGGCTCAGTGCAACCTCCACCTCCTGGGCTCAAGCGATCCTCCCACCTTAGCTTCCTAAGGAGCTAGGAACACAGGCGCACACTACCATGCCAGCTAATTTTTGTATTTTCTGTTGAGCTGAGGTTTTGCCACATTGCCCAGGCTGGTTTCAAACCCCTGGGCTCAAAGAATCCACCCGCCTCTGCCTTCCTAAGTGCTGGAATTACAGGTGTGAGCCACCATACCCAACCTCATTTCTACATATTACCATGAATTGGTCTCCAGGGCACATTGTTAACTGCAAAAAGCCAGGTGGCAGAAAAAAGTGCATAAAATATGCTATTGGTTAAGACAGAGATATTGATATGCATCCAACTTACAGGTTTTAAACAATGGAAGAAGCCATAAATAAAAGTTGCCCACTGTGGGAAGTGACAGGGATAGAAATGAAATTTCCTTCAATATATGTATTTTTTGTAGATCTGACTTGGAACCATGTATTTCACATAATTTTTTTGCTTTTTTTTGAGATGGAGTCTCGCTGTGTCACTCAGGTTGGAGTGCAGTGGCGCCATCACAACTCACTGCAACCTCTGCCTCTCAGGATCAAGCGATCCTCCCGCCTCAGCCTCCCAAGTAACTGGGACCACAGGTGTGCATGGCTACTTTTTTCTATTTTTGGTAGAGATGGGGTTTCACCACATTGCTCAGGCTGGTCTCGAACTCCTGACCTCAAGTGATCTGCCTGCCTCGGCCTCCCAAAGTGTTGGGATTACAGGCATGAGCCACCATGCCCAGTCCTAATTTACGTAATTATGAAACAAAATTTGGGTTTTTTTTTTTTTTTTTTTGAGATGGGGGATCTCACTCTGTTGCCCAGGCTGGAGTGCAGTGGCGCCATCACGGCGCACCGCAGCCTCAACCTCCCCAGGCTCGGGTGATCCTCCCACCTCAGCCTCCCAAGTAGCTGGGACTACAGGTGTGAGTTACCACACTCAGTTAACTTTTGTATTTTTTTGTAGAGATGGGGGTCTCACCATGTTGCCCAGGCTGGTCTCGAACTCTTGGGTTCAAGCAATCCAACCACCTCAGCCTCCTGAAGTGCTGGGATTTTAGGTCTGAGCCACCATGCCTGGCCATAAAATAAAATAAAATGTCAAAAGCAATCCCAAAAAATAAAAAATAACACGGCATAAAAAAATCCAAATGTATATCCCATTGGTGACATGTCCACATGGAAAGGAACTATTCCAGGTGACCTTAAAACACAAGGCCAGGCACAGTGGCTCACACCCGTAATCCCAGCACTATGGGAGGCCAAGGCAGGAGAATGGCTTGAGGCCAGGAGTTCAAGACCAGCCTGAGCAACATGAGGATACTCCAACTCTACAAAAAATAAAAAAATTAGCCGGGTGTGGCAGTGCGCACCTGTGGTCCCAGCTACTCAGAAGACTGAGGTGGGAGGATGGATTGAGCCTGGGAAGTCAAGGCTGCAGTGAACTATAACTGTGCCATTGTTGGGGCACCAGACTAAGTCCTTGTCTCAAACAAACAAAAACCCCACAGTAATCTGAATGTACATCCCCAGACTGATGTTTCTAGGAATTATATCATTGGGATTGGATTGCAGTTGTTATCCTGGGACTGTGAGATAAAGCAAATGAATAACTGTGCCAGTGTAGTTAGGAACCTGGATATTTTTCTTCTTTGTTGGTGTCTGATTGTCTTCAAAGACAACCTGGATTTTAAGATTGAGAATCTAGGCCGGGCACGTGGCTCACGCCTGTAATCCCAGAACTTTGGGAGACTGAGGTAAATGGATCACCTGAGGTCAGGAGTTCGAGACCAGCCTGGCCAACATGGTGAAACTCCATCTCTACTAAAAATAAAAAAATAGCCGGGCGTGGTGGCGCACACCTGTAATTCCAGCTACTCGAGAGGCTGAGGCAGGAGAATCACTTAGAACCCGGGAGGTGGAGGTTGCAGTGAGCCGAGATCACGCTAGCCTGAGAGACTAAATGAGACTCTGTCTCACAAAAAAAAAAAAAAAAAAAAGGATTGAGAATCTAGATGTGTAAGATTCATGAAATCAGTCTTACACATCTAGATTCTTAATCTTAAAATCCCTGCAGGCCTGAATGTGAAGTATCAGCATGAACTCACAACAGTTTATCTTTAAAGAAACAAAACCCTAGTTCTGTCCATGGGAAGGCCTAGAAACAATGACCAACCCAAGCAACAAGCACTCAACGCCTCGAATTGTGTCTCTAACACCATCTCCTACTAAAAGGAACCAGAGCTCCTTGGAAAGACCAAATTGGATCAAGCCTCTAGGTTAGTACTGTCCAAGGGAATTTTCGTGACAATGAAAATTTTCTTATCTGCACCATCCAATTGGTAGTCATTAGCCATTTATGGCTATTAAGCACTTGGAATGTGACTGCTAAGCTGATTTTTTCATTTTAATTAGCTTAAATGTAAATGGCCGCATGTGGCCAATGGCTTCCACACTGCACAGCATAGCTCTAGATAGAACTACCAAATTCCAGGAAAGGGCAACAGAGGAACACACAAAACCCAAATCCTGCTTCCTCACCTAAATACTGCATGAGGGGAGGAAGAGGAGCCTAGAGATTAAAACAAACTCAAGAGACATATCGACCAATCAACTCTGTAGTTCTGGAATTTGCTTCCAAAAAATCTAGGGCTAGAGGGGATGATGAGCCGGAGTGAGGATACAGATGGGTGACGGGCACGGGGATGCGTGTGGTAATGTTTTCTCCAATTTTATACATGCTGAGAATTCCCCACAGTAAAAAGTCAAACACAAGATTCTAGGACCAATCTCTTGCCTCTCCTGCTTCTAGAACAGCAAAGGACTCAGGGGGAAAGTGGCCTAGAGTGGAGATATTTCATACTTACACATGAAATACTGGAAGGCCTTGGACTTCACAAGGATATTAATGCCTATTTGAAGAAAAGACTTGTTAAAATGTAAATTTATGCACTTGTTTCCCCTACTGTATCCTTCATTTTTTATTTTTTATTTTATTTTATTTTTTTGAGACGGAGTCTTGCTCTGTCGCCCAGGCTGGAGTGCGGTGGTGTGATCTCGGCTCACCGCAAGCTCCGCCTCCCAGGTTCATGCCATTCTCCTGCCTCAGCCTCCTGAGTAGCTGGGACTACAGGTGCCCGCCACCACGCCCGGCTAATTTTTTGCATTTTTAGTAGAGACGGGGTTTCACCGTGTTAGCCAGGATGGTCTCGATCTCCTGACCTCTTGATCCGCTCACCTTAACCTCCCAAAGTGCTGGGATTACAGGCGTGAGCCACCGTGCCGGGCCCCGTATCCTTTATTATTATTATCTCCTTCTGGGCAGGTGCGACCACCTACCACATTCTTTGTGCATGCAGGTAAGCATGGTCTTTAGCCCAGAGGTTAAGAAAGGAGGGTCCTACTCAAAGAGTGGTACCCACACTTCTGTTCAGAACCCCAGACAAGACTGCACTGACTGCAGCTGCTCTGGGGAGAGGCTGAGCAACCTGGAATCGAGATAGAGCAAGGCAAAGCTCTGCTGACCACTGCTGAAACTGGCATGAAATTAACGGGCAATTGTCAGGTTAATAATATAAGCACCCAATTTCAAATTTTCAAACTTTACACTACACAAGCGTTATTCAAGGGGTCATGCAAAGTAAGTATATATCCTGTCATAAGAGGAGGGTAAAAATATATTACTGGGGCTGGGCATGGTGGCTCACTCCTGTAATCCCAGCACTTTGGAAGGCCAAGACAGGCAGATCACGAGGTCAGGAGTTCAAGACCAGCCTGGCCAGCATGGTGAAACCCTGTCTCTACTAAAAACACACACACACAGAATTAGCCAGGCACGGTGGCAAGTGCCTGTAGTCCCAGCTACTCAGGAGGCTGAGGCAGGAGAATCACTTGAACCTGGGAGGCGGAGGCTGCAGTGAGCTGAGATCGCACCACTGCACTCCAGCCTGAGCGACAGAGCAAGACTCCATCTCAAAAAAAAAAAAAAAAAAAATACATATATATATATATATAAAAAATTGGATGAAAAGGTAGATAACAGAATAGAATATATAATGTCACCCTATTGTTTTAAAAATGCATAGAAAAACGGCACGGAGGGAAACACATGAGAGAATTAACAGTGGTTATCTGGGTGGTAAATTTCCATTTACTTCTAATTATCTCACTTTCAAGTTTCTTCAATGAATATCTTTGCTTTTGTATGAAAAAAGAAAAATTCCCCAAATGTCTTGGTTGGGTTAAGTTACCCATTTTGGTTGGGTTAAGTTACCCATTTCTCTCCTAATCTGCTTCCTACCACGCTTACCTCCCTGCTGGGGTAATCACGCTGTCTCTTCACACACACATTCAGACACACACACACACACCTGTCTGAACCTCTCCTCAGATGCTCCTCTGCGGTCTCTGAAAACTTCCATCAGCCCCCAGCTGCCAACACCTGCCATATTCAAACCCACTTACCTTTGAAGATGAGGAGCGCCGTCCTGGGAAGCTCATCAAACCAGTGCTCTCTGTTTTTCTTGGCCTGGTAGACAACAGGACCAAGAGGGAGGGTGTCAGGGCCAGGGACCAGAGCCGTGCCCTGGAGCCAGGATGCTGGCTTCCTTTCCTGTTCACCCTGCTAAACTGGGGAACAATGTTAACCTTCAGGGATCTATCTGACAACACAGCCAGCCAGTGTGTACCAAGCATTTACAATGTGCCATGCAGAGGCATTATTTTAGTATAGTCCTGAAATTAGCTTTGTCAGTAGGGATTATCATTATGCCACTTCCCAGGCAAAACAAGGCTCAGAAAGGCTCAGCAACCTGCCTGATGTCACACAGTGACTAATGGGGTCTAAGTGAGATTGGGTGCTGTTAACCATGACACTATGTCACAAATGTAAGGGCAGATTTGGGGGCTGGGGGCCACCTGTGATCCCTGAAGTGTACCATGCCAAGCTGGGGGTTGAGCTGCTGTAGCAGGGAGAGAGCTCGATCTTGGGGTGTCCCTGCTTCTCACTGCCCCACCTGGGGACCTGTCTGTCTACTCCTTCTATGGTCTCAGAGGAGAACTCACCTTCCACTTCAAAGCTGCAACTTCGTAGATATCGTAAAAGTCCTTTAGGCTGCCAAAAGCAAAATAAAAAGGGACAAAATATCAGAACATAGTTCCACTGAGCTTTGCTTCTCTTACTTGCCTGCCTATGGACACCTTTACAGGGTGAGGGTAGGAGGAAGGGAGGGGACACCGTGTGAGTCCCAGCACAGCAGTGCTGGGGGATCCTTTACCTGCGATTGTTTGGATCTCCTCTGACCCTGAGGTACTACGAATATGTAATCCACTTAGTCTCCATCGACTGCACTAACTACGGACAGTGTCAGTGCCCTGGAGAGGCAGCTGCTGGAGTACTAGGATTCTTACGAGGACAGAAACTTCGCCTTTTAGCAGGGGCCTTAATGTAACACCTGGGACTCAAGCTCAGCTCAAACAGGGCTTGTTCTCAGCTCCACAGCAGGCTGCTGTGGACAGGGCTTGGTCATCAACAGCCTGGAAGACCAATCCTGCCCCTGGAGATCTAGGGTCAGTTCTCTGCGGCCGAGCCAGGTGTGTGCAGGGGATGGGGGAAGTATATTCACCCCTCTCTGTCCACCTGGCTCACATGGGACTATCCTACCCCACTGGGGGTTCGAGGGCCAGCAGCTGGGCCAGTCCACTCCATGAGCTCCTTTTTTCTCAAGTCAGTTTGAATTGGATTTGTGTTGGACTTTTGTCACTTGCAAAAGGAATCCTGGTGAATCCAGTCTGTAAGTCCACATGGATAAACATCTCTGTGGAGGAAACTGAAGTCTCTGACAAGCCTATAGGCCTGCCCACCTCCACGGCCTTCACATGCCCTGGTTCACTCTAGACATGAACGCCTTGTCTGGTCACGCTGCCCCTACCAGGCACCTGCTCTTACCTGAGCAGAGGTGTGTTGTTCTGATTCAGGGCCTTGAAGGTAAGATAGCGCTCCCTGGCACTCATCCGGGGCTTGTAGAAGCGCATGAGGCCTTCAAACTGCCTGTAGGAGATGCCGGCGGGCCTCTGGGGGAGAGGGAGGAGCAGTGTGGAACCCAGACTACTCCCTTTCCCTTGGGGCACCCACTCCAGATCCACTCCAGCTCTGTTCATTCTTCCAAGGGCAGGGTTCCTGGTTTCCAAAGTTGCTGGCCTGGCCATGCTTAGGGGCTGCTCTGGGCAAGAGAGGGAGGACAGGGACCAAGCCCCTCCCTGGCCCATGGCTCCTACCCTCTGGCTGACGAGCAGGCGGTAGGCATGCTGGATGGCGGTTCGCTTGTGCAGTAGCAACGACTTGAACTTGCGTTTCTCAATGTCATTGAAGGTGTCGAACACCACAGCCAGAAGCTGTGGGAGAGAAGCACAGAGCCCTGGTTCAGGGCCGTGAGTGGCTGGCGCAGGGGGTGCAGGGGGGCATGGGTTCATCATTTAGGCAGGGCTCTCATCCAGCCAACCCAGAGAGGCCCTGGGGAGACCCTTTTGCCTGCACCTCATGGGGTAGGAAGTCGGTCTCCCAAGTCTCAACAGAGGCAAGCCCTTTGTTCCTCTTGTAAATTTCCCTCTTCAGATACATGAAGGCATTGTTACTCAATCTTTCCCAGGTTCCCCTCCACTTTCCCACACTCCCTTCCCCAGTTCCAGCTTGTCCCAGGCTGGGCAGGGGCAAGCCAGGGGAGGATAGAGTAGCAAGAGGGGCGCATCTGGGTTCCGAGCCCAGTCTGACTCTGGCCAGTGGCAGGAGGAGGCTGCCTGCCCACTGCCCTCCTGACCTCCGAGCCAGAAGTACCCTTCCTCCTCCTGCCCTCTTTGTACTTCTCCTTCACTGCTTCACGTGTGGCCCAGGAAAAGGGGGAGTGAGAGGCTCTGCAAGCAAGGAAATAACGTTCTAGAGTTGGCTAATACCAAAGTTAGCTTATCAGAGGGGGATGGAAGGTGGGGGAAGAACTTGAAAGAATCCTTTTTAGAAACACTTTCTCTGTCTTTAAAAATGTTTTAAGGGAAACTCTCTGGTCCTTTCCCTCAAACTGGTCCCCCATTTTTTCCCTGTGGATCAAAGGTCAGCACGCTTTTTCTGTAAAGCGTTCAACAGCAACTGTTTTAGGCTCTGGAGGTCAAATGATCTCTGCTGCAACTACTAACCTGTGGTCATATCATGTGATCAGCCACATACTATACATAAACAAATGGGCATGACTGTGTCCCTGTGTATTTACAAACACAGGCTGTGGGCCAAATTTGGCCAGCAGGCCGTACTTTGTTGACTGTTGCCCTAAATTCTCACAGCTCTAAATATATTACAAATTAAATCAAATACAAAGAAGTACTCAACATATTTCTTCTTGGTTTCGAGGAATTAAAACAAGAATATATTTTCTCCTTTTTAAGACTTAATTTTGGCCAGGCGCTGTGGCTCACACCTGTAATCCCAGCACTTTGGGAGGTTGAGTCGGGCAGATCACCTGAGGTCAGGAGTTTGAGACCAGCCTGACCAACATGGCAAAACCCTGTCTCTCCTAAAAATACAAAAATTAGTCAGGTGTAGTGGCAAGTGCGTATGCCTATAATCCCAGCTACTCAGGAGGCTGAGGCAGGAGAATCACTTGAACCTGGGAGGTAGAGGTTGCAGTGAGCCAAGACTGCGCCACTGTACTCCAGCCTGGGTTACAGAGCGAGACTCCATCTCACCAAAAAAAAAAAAAAAAAAGGACTTAAAATTTTTTAGATTTCACATGTCTACCTAGAGAAGATGATTTTCATTTCTATACTGGGCCTGACTGTGGTGACTGGTGTGAGAATGCTCTGCGGAAGCATAAAAATAAACACAAGACTCGATCGGAAGCCTCTTCCCGTTAGTCCTGCCATGGATGTGTGGTCTGAGCACCAGCCTAACAGCCTGGTGTCGGATGTGATCTATGATGGCTGGGACATTCCTGGCGGCTGTCTGCGCCTCCACAAATACCCTCAAAGTTCTTTGAGCACAGGCGCTTTACGTTCTCCTTCACAGAACGTGTTCTATACCGGATTTTCTGATGGTTCCTGATAAATGAGGTAGAAATACACAAGACATTTCTGGCATATGAGTGCAACTGAACAGAGTGGTTAGGAACAGGGCTCTGGAATGGGCCTGGCCACTCCAAGCTACGCAGCCGTCGGCAAATCACACTGTCACTCTGACCCTCAGTCTCTTCATCTGCACTTCGAGAACCATACTCACTACCTCCAGGGTTGTGTTTATTTATTAAATTATTTCATCCTTATATGTAAAGCACTTTGCATAGTGCCAAGTGGCTAAGGCTTACTAAATGCCAGCTTTTACAGTTATTATAATATAGTTGGCCTTCCATATCTGTGAGTTCTGCATCCATGGATTCAAACAACTGGAAATCAAAAATATTCCAAAAATAAAAGGATGGTTGCATCTGTACCGTACATGTACAGCCTTCTTTTTCTTGTCATTATCCCCTAAACAATATAGTAAAACAATTTTTTTTTTTTTAATACGGAATCTCGCTCTGTCACCCAGGCTGGAGTGCAATGGCATGATCTTGGTTCACAGTAACTTCCACCTCCTGGGTTCAAGCAATTCTTCCGCCTCAGCCTCCCGAGTAGATGGGATTACAGGCGCCCACCACCACACCCAGCTAATTTTCGCAAGTAGAGACAGGGTTTCACCATGTTGGCCAGGCTGGTCTTGAACTCCTGACTTCAAATGATCCACCCACCTTGGCCTCCCAAAATGCTGGGATTAAAGGCGTGAGCCACCCTGCCCAGCCCAGTATAACAACTATTTACATAGCTTTTACATTGTATTAGGTGTTATAGGTAATGCAGGATAATTTAAAATATATGAGAGGATGAATGTGCATAGGTTATCTGCAAATACTCTGCCATTTTAGACAAGGGACTTGAACATCTGTGGATCTTCACACCTACAAGGGGTCCTGCAAACAATCCCTGTGGACACTGAGGGTCAACTGTCTATTTCTGATGTAAGAATGCAAAGGTCCCAGGGTCGCCTGGGTTTAACATCCAGCACTATCAGCAGCAGCAGCACTGCCCTGGTGAGGACACCACCCCCAGCAACTGGCTGAACTCCTGAAGTCCTGACAGGGCATTCCCTGCAACACCGCACCTGACTGTGAATCTGGGACTTCCTGCCCCAGCGTTCTGCCCTGAGAGGCGGAAAGCAGTCCCCACTTCTCCACTCCCATGGCGCCCAGCGCTGTGTGGGTAGGAGCAGGCTGCTTCAGCATATAGCCTGAAGCACAGTCACTCACCAGGTTCATGATGAAGTACAGCTCAATGGAGAGGTACACGATGAAGAAGACACAGGACCAGGGGTTCCGGGAGTAGGAGGGCATCATCACATCTGGGAAACTGTATTTGCAGAGGGTGACCCGGCGTGCTGTATTTGCCTGTCTCCATCCTCTCAGAGCACATGCCTTGCAGAGGACAGCTCCTTGTTCGCCTTCCCAGCCTCCAACCCTGGTTCCCCTACTCTCACCCCTGGGCTTCATGCTCAGTGGGCCAACCCCATCTCCCAATGGCACCACAGCACCTGCCTGTGCTGGGATGTGGAATATACTTTGCAGAAAAGAGGAGGAGACCCCAGCGCAGCAGCAGAGGACCAAAGGCAAGGCAGAGTCTGCACTTACTTGGCTGTGGTCAGAAGGACAAACAGACTGACGATGCTGTTCTCCAGGGTGCTGAAGTACTGCAAGGGAAGAGGGGGCAGAGGAGAGGTCGGGACCAGCCAAGAGCACACGGCTGCCAGGAACAGGCTGCGATGGGCCACCTGGCGCACCCTGCCACGCCCGCTCTTGCATCTCTCAAGGAATCCCTGAGGGAGGCAGAGGAAAGAGCAAATACGCAGTCCAGAGGCCTCCCCTTTCCTGCACCCGATGTTTCTGGCAGAAGCAGACTATTGACTTGGGGGGACTTTTTTCTAGGGAATCACATGTCTGGGCCATTCGTCTGGCTCTCCGCCACTACTCCTCTGCCAAAATATTTCAACGGTCCAAACCTGATCCTGGTGGCACCCCTTTGAAGGACAGAAAAGGGGATCCCCAGCTCTCAAGGAAGGAAGTGGTCAAGTCTGAGTGACGGGAACTCCCACGTGCGGTGCACACACAAGCTATGATGAGAAACCAGGCAGGGCCCCCCTTTCCCACATGGCTACAGGGTCACGCTGGTGACCCTGTCTGAGGGAAAAGTCCTCCATAAAAGAAGAGACAGACAAATGTGCCAATTACTTACGGGGTCTGAAGGGTTAGGGGAGAACAAGTAGAAACCTAGAAGCGGGTGGAAACACAGATAAACGAAAGGATTAGAGCAGAGGTCCCAAAACCTGGTGTGAAAAGGACCGGACAAATACAGGCAAATGAATGCAGCAGGTCAGGAAGAGCAGCAGGGACTGTTGGGGACCACAGCACCCCAAGAACACATGCTGTGTTGAAAGGGAGCAGGGCTGCAGGCACCAGACGCTTGCCGCTCTACAGCAATGTGCTGGGCACTATCAGCTCTGTTCTTTCAAAAGAGGGGAAGTCTGTATTTTTGTGTAAAATCTAATTTTAAAATGCTGGCTCCAAGTTTTCAGACCAAACAAAAACCCATCTGTTGGCTGGATCTGGAATCCAGGCTGCTGTTTTGCAATCTCAGGTTCTGAGATCATGACAGCTGAGTAAAATTCCAAAGGGATCCGCTGCTCCCCTGCAGCCAGGGTCCCAGGGTGGGAATGCCATTCACTTCCTCCCTTCAGGAATGGACCACTCCCTGAGTCCCTGAAATCCTGAGTGGGAAAAGGGAGGAACTCTGCCCTTAGGGGAAATCAGCCCTACCCCTGGAGAAGCACAAACAAAATTCTACCAAGAGTGGGATGGCGGGTGGGAGGAAGTGAGAGCCATGACTCAGGACAAAGCAGTCATGAGGGCCAGGAGGGGTGGGGCCTGGCTCTAGCCTCAGAGTCAGGGCTCTGGAGTCCCACTGTCTTCGCCATCTGCGGAGTCCTGGTGAAAGGACCTTGGCTTTCCCAGCTGAGTGCCAGGGCTTCCAAGGTCTACGCCCTGTGACTCTGTGGCTATCACAGTCAGCCCCATGTGAAAAACCAAGCTCTCCTGAATGAGCAGCCTGTGACCCTGCTGTACCCAGTGAAGCTGAAGCTTGCCGTCTCTCAGGGCCCAGGCAAGTGCCTTTGAGAAACTCTCAAGCGTGAGCACCAGGAAACACACAGGAGTGTTCACTGCGGTGGGATTTGTGATAAGAAAAACGTCCAACAGAAGAGCAGATTAACAAGCTTTGGCATACTTGCTCCGCTCCAGTGAAAATGAATATACGGCATCTACATGTATCAACAGGAATAAATTTCAGAAACACAGTATTGAGCGAAAGAGTAATGTGTAGAAGTGGACACTCATATTATATAACCACTTAGAGACTTTTTTAAGTATGTAAAGCTTTATCATTTCTTTGTCACTTGGGGAAACGTAAATGTGAAACAAAATATAAAGAAGTGCATGGGAATGATAAGCTTAGGACAGCAGGTACCTTTGTGGAAAGCGGGAATCATGATCACTAAAGGTCACAAACGTGCCTTCCATTTTATTCTAAGGCTTCATTTCCTAAACTGGATGGTAGGTCCATGGGTGTTCATGTTATTATTATTTATTTATTTTGAGACAGGGTCTTGCTGTGTCACCCAGGCTGGAATGCAGTGGCACCATCACAGCTCACTGCAACCTCTGTCTCCCCATGCTCAGGTGATCCTCCTGCCTCACCTCCTGAGTAGCAGGGACCACAGGAGCATGTCACACACCACCATGCCCAGCTAATTCCTGTTTTTGTTTTTTTTTTTTGGCAGAGATGGGGTCTCGCGCTGGTCTCGAACTCCTGGACTCAAGCGATCTGCCTGCCTCAGCCTCCCAAAATGGTGGGACAATCGGCATGAGACACCATGCCTGGCGTATTTTTAAAATCTTTCTGAATTTCTGAAACTACCTGCTCTGGTCTGAATGTTTGTGTTCCCCGCCCCAATCCCTACGTTGAAATCTAATCCCCAAATTGAGGGTGTTAGGAGGTGGGGGCTGTTGGAGGTGAAGAGGTCATGAGTGTGAAGTCCCCCCGAATGGGATTAGTGCCCATATAAAAGAGGTCCCAGAGGCTGGGCACAGTGGCCCACACCTGTAATCCCAGCACTTTGGGAGGCCGAGGCAGGCAGATCACAAGGTCAGGAGTTGGTGACCAGCCTGGCCAATATGATGAGACCCCGTCTCTGCTAAGAGTACGAAAATTAGCTGGGTGTGGTGGTGGGTGCCTGTAGTCCCAGTTACTCGGGAGGCTGAGGCAGGACAATCACTTGAACCTGGGAGGCGGAGGTTGCAGTGAGCCGAGATCGCGCCACTGCACTCCAGCCTGGGTGACAGGGTGAGACTCCGTCTCAAAAAAAAAAAAAAAAAAAAAGAGGTCCCAGAGAGCTGCCTGTCACCTTCCACCACGTGAGGACACAGCCAGAAGGCACCACCTATGGATCAGGGAACAGGCCCTCACCAGACACCCACGGCTGGCCCTTGACCTTGGACTTCCAGATTTCACAGCCTCCAGAACAGGAAGAAACAAACTTCTGTTGTTTATAAGCCACCCAGTCAGGAAGAAATAAACTTTTGTTGCTTATAAGCCATGCAGTCTATGGCATTTTGTTATAGCAGTCCAAAAGGACTAAGGCACTGTCAAAATAATTTTTCTTCTCTTTTTTTTTTTGAGACAAAGTCTCACTTACTCTGTTGTTGCCCAGGCTGGAAAGCAGTGGTACGATCTCAGCTCACTGCAACCTTGGCATCCCGGGTTCAAGCAATTCTCCTGCCTCAGCCTCCCAAGTAGCTGGGATTACAGGCGTGTGCCACCCACGCCCAGCTAATTTTTGTATTTTTAGTAGAGACTGGATTTCACCATGTTGACCAGGCTGGCCTCAAACTCCTGACCTAGGTTATCTGCCCACCTCGGCCTCCCAAAATGCTAGGATTATAAGCGTGAGCCATTGTGCCAGGCCCAAAATAATTCTTCATCCACTGTGAACATGCTTTTTGAGTGCGCCTAGGCCTGAGAAGTAGGAACTCACCGAGGATGGCGAAGATGATCATGAAGAACAGCAGCAGCAGGAGGATGTCCATGAAGGGCGGCAGGGACTGGAAGATCTGCCGCAGGTTGCTGGGGAGAGATGGGCCAGCTCAGAGGAGGTGCCAGCTGGGGCGGGCTGTCTGGGACTCCTCCTTGTTGAGATGGGGCCTAGTGCTTCTGACTCGAAATACTAAACCCTGCCATACCCTGGTGTGACATCATGCTTCATTTTTTCCTAAAGTGGCTTGAGACCCCCACTTAGTGGGTGGCGGGGAAGAACTGGGGCAGGTGTAGCACACAGCCACCTCCACCTGGTGACGGCCCAAGGAGGCAAGTGCCCTGCAAACAGGGAACAGAACAGAAGGTCAAGGGCATCACTTTGGGCGCAAAGGTCAGTTTCCATGAGCAGGATGTGGAAGGCATGAAGACATTTCAAGGCCACTTAGTCCTGGGACACTGGGCCTGTTTCAAGGACAAGTCCTGTTTCTAGCTTTGCAGATGGGCACAAAGAATGAATTACAAGCCCACTCTCAGCAACAGTAGACCAGCCAAGAAATTTTCCAGATTGCATCTCCCAAAATAAATCTCAGTTGAGGCTTGGTCTGGTTTGAGTTTGGTCCCACAGCCTCAGTGGAGATGGCAGGAGAGTCTGCTTGTGTCACATGGATGCTGCTGAGCTGCCTGCATTTGGGTAGATAACACGCATAGAGCGAGGAAGCAGCTCTGGAAGGCTGCAGAAAAGATGGGAAAAAGCCCTGGACCCAGAGGCCGCAAACCTACACTGCGGCAGGAATATCGCCTTCTCCTGTGCGTGGGTGGAATGGCAGAGGGAGAGTGAGTGTGTGTGTACTCCCACCAGCATGCAGGGTCGACGTCATCACTAACTGACTCACAAGCTCTTGCCCCACCAGCCCAGAGGTCAGGCCATGCCAGGATAGTGACTGTCTGCCCAGCTTCCAACCCGGGCCTTACCGCCGGACGCCTCCGCAATACCGACAGTCCACCAGGAAAATGCAGCGCAGTGCTCGGGTCACCCGCACATGGGACATCTGCCGTACCAACACCACGATGGCCTCGACAAACTGCACCACCAGCACCGAGGTCTGCGGGTAGCAGGCATGGAGCACCGTCAGGCCCTGCAGCCCAGCCGTCATCCTGCATTACCTAGAATCGGGGGCTGGAGAGGCAGCGCCCACTCTGGCCTCAGGAGGCCTCTTCTTCTCTCCAGCCCTCTCTCACACTTCCTGCCAACATCAGGCAGCCCCAGAAGAAAAAAACTCCAGCTGCTGGCTCAGGTGTGTGGCACCAGGAGAATGAGCTGAAGGGAAGCATGACTGCTGGTATCCACTGAGGAGGCAAAACTGCCACTCTGCCAGGCCCCCTCGATCAGCCCTCCCTACTCACATCAGGGATCCCGGGGCCTGCAGCTCCTCTTCAGCTCCGCTTACTTGGCTACACTCTCCTAGAGTAGCACACATGCTCCACACACTACAAAGTGCCACCTTGACGTGCTCCTACTCACGCCACTCTCTGCGGCACAGATAAAAAACGCACAACACTAGGGACAGGTGAGCCCGGGCGCAGTGGGCAGAGCTGGGTGTGAACCCCATGTCTCCAGATGAATGTAAAACAGGGAGAACAGCGCACCTCTCTCCAAGGTGACTGCGCCAGTGCCTGGCAGGTACTAAACACCCCATCACATTAGCTACTGCTGGCATCACCACAACATCTAGGGCACCGGCAAGGCTGAGGGCGTGGTCAGGACAAGGACCCTAGGGTGACACCTCTAAGCATGGACTGGGTCCATGGTGGATTCTGAATTGTACCAAAGAGACAGGTTTGAAGGTGCATGGGAGAAAAGGCTGCAAGGGGAGGGACAGATGGGCGGACACATCACCTTGACCATGGTCCGCTTGTGCCGGATGAAGGTGTGGAGGCCCAGCCAGCGTAACTTCATGCAGAGTTCAAACACTACCACCATCAGGGCGAATAGCTCCAGGGTGGCGTGGACCTGAGACCAGAGGGTGTGGGGATGTGTCATAGCCAGCCCAGCCCACGGCCATTCCTCATTGCCCAATCCTCCCAGGACCTGGAAGTACCCCAGGACATCCTCCCAACACACACCAGAGTTACAAAAACCTGGCCCTGCATGCCTAAAGACAAAGCCTTGGTCACGGAGCCTTCCCCAGAACAACTAAACATAAACTTGATATCCAGGAAACTGACATGCTGGTCCAAATGATGAAAAATCAGGAAGGAGCCTGAAGTTTGTAAGTTGTAAGAAACACAAATTAGCTGGGCGAGGTGGCGCACACCTGTAACCCCAGCTACTCAGGAGGCTGAGGCAGGAGAATCGCTTGAGCCCAGGAGACAGATGTTGCAGTGAGCCGAGATGGTGCCACTGCACACCAGCCTGGGCAACAGAGGGAGACTCAGTCTCAAAAAGAAAAAAAAAAAAAGTAAGAAAAACAAGATAAGATAAAATTTAATATCTAGCCTTGTTCTAAGAGGGATTTCATGTAATATACAAAAAATCTATGAAAGACACTAAGAAAGCATCAATTAAGAACTTAAGAAATAAAATCTGATTGTCAAAAAAACAAGGACTGTCAAGCAGAGAGCAGCCCCTAAAACTCTCATCCTCATTCTGGACAAAAGGACAAGACAGGGAAAACCCTCAGCTGGAAAACCTTCCCAGCAGGGAAGTCAAGTGCTTCCGGGAAACAGACATGAGAGAGCTCCTCCTCCCGGGGGTGGGGAGGTTCGGGGCCTGTGGACATTCCAGTGGGCAGGAACTGACAGAGTGAAGGGACGGGAAGATGGACTCCAGCACAGGGGACAGAGTGGTGGAGGTGTGCAGAGGAAGAAACACAGACTGGCTGGAGCTGTGACTTTCGGGCACGAAGAAGGAGAAACAGGAAGGAAAACTGAGTCATGGAGGGCCTCAGAGGCCAGGCTGGATGAGTGCTTCCTAACTCAACAGGCACAGGCTTCCTTCCTTGCTTCCATGCCTCCCGAACACTCCTTGAGAAGGGAACAAGCACAGCTCCACACCTGCTCTGGCCCCCACTGAATGATGGCTGGGCCTAGGTGTGGGGACATCTGAGGGGCTGGAGCTGCCCAGGAAACATCTCCGCCTCCCATGGTGACCACACCCAAATGCCTTCTCCTTTGAGGCTGGAGACAGAGTAGTGGGACTATCCACTGGGTGCCCTCCCCACCCAGAGACAAGGTGTGGGCACTGGTTCTGAGCAGGGCCTGGGACACTTCCCCTCCCTGGAATGTACTGGTGGGCAGAATCCCAGAGAGACTGGCTGAAGGCCATTCACTCCAGCAGGGACACCCAGGCATTTCGGCTCCCAAGGCCTCTATGACCGCCTGGTATCTCTCTGTTTTAAGTCTGTTTGCAGTGTTTGTCCTCCCAGTATGTTCCTTTTTGGGGTTCTGTCGTTTGCCCTGAAAGCCGTGGCTCCCAGCCCCCCATGTGAGGAGCATGTGTGCTCACGTAGATGCCGAGCCGGAGCGCAGGGACGGCGGGGGCCTCGCACAGGGAGAGCAGCAGCAGCAGCAGGGCCGTGGCCAGCTCCATCAGGTAGAAGAGGTGATTGTGTGCAAAGAGGTAGGCCGCCAGCGCCTTGGCATCCTTGGGGTGGGTGAAGAACTTGTCATTGTTCTCGCCTTCCTGAAAAGATGAGAGCAGTGTGGGCATGTGAGCCTGGAGACCTGTCCAGCGCCAAGGAGGAACCATGGGCAGGGGAGGAAAGGAAGGACCCAGGCAGGCGAGGAGAGATTCAAGCCAGAGACAGAAGACGCTGGGAAATCAAAATGATCTTCGCAAATCTCATGGTGGTCAAGTCTCACTCCTGCCTGCTGATGGGCTCAAGAGACTTGCTGCTTCTTAAAAACCACTTGGAGGAACTAAAGGGTCCTGAGACAGCCAGGTGTAGTGACATCCCAGCTACTCCAGAGACCAAGGCGGGAAGATCCCTTGAGCCAGGAGTTCAAGTCTAGCCTGGGCAACACAGCAAGACCCCATCTCTTAAAAAAGAGGGGAGGGGCTGGGTGCCATGGCTCATGCCTGTAATCACAGCACTTTGGGAGGCTGAGGCTCCCAGGAGGATTGCTTGAGCCCATGAGTTTGAGACCAGCCTGGGCAACAAGGTGAGACCCCTGGTGCCAGCTACTTAGGAGGCTGAGATGGGAGAATCACTTGAGCCCGGGAGGTCAAACCTGCAGTGAGCCAAGATCATGACACTGTACTCCAACCTGGATCACAGAGCAAGATCTGGTCTCAAAAAAAAAGAAAAAGAAAAAGAAAAAGAAAAAAAAGAAGAAAGGTCCTAGGAGGAGGTAAAGAGAAACAGGCATGTCCAGTCCCCTCAGAGGCCAAGTTCTCCCTCTAGGAGTGCCCAGCAGAGTGTAAAGAGCTCAGAGGCCAGGCTCGGCGGCTCACGCCTGTAATCCCAGCACTTTGGGAGGACGAGGCGGGTGGATCAAGAGGTCAGGAGATCGAGATCATCCTGGCTAACAAGGTGAAACCCCGTCTCTACTAAAAATACAAACAAATTAGCCGGGTGTGGTGGTGGGCGCCCATAGTCCCAGCTACTGAGGAGGCTGAGGCAGGAGAATGGCATGAACCCGGGAGGCGGAGCTTGCAGTGAGCCGAGATCGTGCCACTGCACTCCAGCCTGGGCAACAGAGCGAGACTCTGTCTAAAAAAAAAAAAAAGAAAAAGAAAAAAGAGCTCAGTGTAAAGAGCCTGAGAGGAACCACATGAGCTGAACCTTGGCTTTCTACTCCTTCCCTGAGGAATGCTGGGAAGGTTCCTTCGCCCTTGAGGCTCAGCTTCTTCAACGGTAAAGGCACTAACATTAGTGCTTCCTCCCGGGGCTGTTGTGAAGAAGGAAAGTGAGGACATTTGAAAGGCACTTAGAGTGGTGTCTGCCACACAGTCAGCTCACTACAGGTATTTGCTATTATCATGTTATATGAACATTACCAGAAAAAAGGAAGCCAATAACCCTGCCTAGTCAGACCCTTTAACGCCCTTCAAGAGCTACCCAGAACAGGCACAGTGGCTCATGCCTGTAATCCCAGCACTTTGGGAGGCTGAGGCACATGGATCACCTGAGGTCAGGAGTTCGAGACCAGCCTGGCCAACATGGTGAAACCTCATCTCTACTAAAAATACAAAAATTAGCCGGGTATGGTGGCATGTGCCTGTGGTCCCAGCCACTTGGGAGGCTGAGACAGGGGAATCACTTGAACACTATTATACTCTATACTCCAGCCTGGGCCCCTGTCTCCAAAAAAAAAGGAGCTGCACAGTGGCGTATTGCTACTATACATTTACTTAATTCAGGATTCCCCATACCCTACCTTGTTTCAATTGACAAATAATAATTGTATATGGGGTACAATGTGATATTTTGATATATTTATATGTTATGTAATATTTTTTTTCTTTTTTTTTTGAGACAGAGTCTTCCTGTGTCACCTAGGCTGGAATGCAGTGGTACAATCTCAGCTCACTGCAACCTCCGCCTCCTGGGTTCAAGCAATTCTCTTGCCTCAGCCTCCTGGGTAGCTGGAATGACAAGTGCACACCACCACACCTGGCTAATTTTTGTATTTTTAGTAGAGATGGTGTTTCACCATGTGGCCCAGGCTGGTCTTGAACTCCTGAGCTCAAGTGATCCGCCTACCTCAGCCTCCCAAAGTGCTGGGATTACAAGTGTGAGCCACCATGCTCGGCCCATTCTCACAAACTTATTCTGGGAAAGGCCCTGCTTGCAGTTTGCAGAGTGACTGTGAGTGAGTCACTTCCCTGAAGCTGGATAAACTGCTCTCCTCATTAGCAAAAAATCGAGGCAAACCGCAGCCCCAGCAGCAAACCTGGCAGGGGTAGGCATGTCAAAGGGAGCAAACACCTTGGCAGTCAACAGAGGGTAAGTTGAACATGGTTCTGTGTTCTGTGCAGGGCTGTGGTTTTCACTACCACCTCCATGGCCACGGCAGTGGGCAGGGGGCCACATACAGTGGCCTGGGAAGCTTCTGGTTTCAATAACTAAAAAAAAAAAAAAAATGTATTTCTTGGGCAATTTCTTCCAACAAATAGCCAGGAATGAAGGTCTCGCTAGAAGAACCACTGACATGGGGGCTCAGATTTTAACTCTAGGACTTGGAATCGTCCCAGAAGACATGAGGGGAATGAGGTCTCCACCAACAGATGGAAATATCACCCATGGCACTGGATTCTGAAGAAAACTCAAGAGAACATCGACCCTGTTTCCTGGCTGCTGATCATAAACTAGATTTGGAAAAATAAGGAAGGCCAGTTGTAGCGACTTCTAGGCCTTTGCTGTCTGCTCCCTGGGGTCCAAGTCCACATAGAAATGAGTACTGTTTCAAAGGCACCAGGACTGCTGAGCACGTGGCTCCAGAGGATGAGTGAGTTAACAGGTAACAGGTAAAATGTGGGAAGAGGGGAAACTGCAGGCACCGGACACCCTCAAAGCAGCGAGGGCCAATTATCCACACACACCAGCAACCTGGCTCACTGCAGGACCTATAGCCTGGCTGCAAGTGTGGAAAGGCAGGCCATCTTGAGCCGGGCAGAGGCTCACACCTGTCATCCCGGCACTTTGGGAGGCTTAAGCGGGTGGATCACTTGAGGTCAGGAGTTTGAGACCAGCCTGGCCAACATGGTGAAACCCCGTCTCTACTAAAAATACAAAAATTAGCCGGGCGTGGTGGCAGGTGCCTGTAATCCCAGTTACCTGGGTGGCTGAGGCAGGAGAATCGCTTGAACCTGGAAGGAGGTTGCAGTGAGCCGAGATCGCGCCACTGTACTCCAGCGTGGGCAATAGAGTGAGAGTCTGTCTCAACAAAAACAGGCCATCTCATCCTCCAGGAACAGCTGTGAATGACTGTGACTGTTCAAGGAAATCCAAGTTTTTCTTACTTTTTTTAAAAAAAATGCATTTTTGGTAAAATAATTTAAACGATTTAAATTTGTAAGGTAGTAAAAATTCCATCAGCCAGAGATAATCATCTTTAATATATAAACAACTTTCCAGATATGTATAGATACCTGTACACATACATACCCGCATGCATATGCTGCTGTATGACATCAATTTAAAATGATCATACAACACCAGCTGTTCCATAACTGCTTTTTTCCACAAATACATGGCCCATTTTCAAGGAGATGCACATGGTCAGTTCATAAGTGATGCAACAGCACACAGAATAAAAAATATCATCTGGAGGCTAAACAGTTTAAATGTGGAGCTCTGCAACTCCCTAGCTGAGTGGCCTTGGGCATCATCTGGCCCCTCTGAGTCTCAGTCACCACATCTGTAAAGTGGGAGATGATCACTGCAGCCTCAGAGGCTTGTTACAAAGATTAGCAGGTGCCCTTTAAAGTCTCATATTTTCTTTTTTCTTTTTTTTTTTTGAGACGGAGTCTCGCTGTGTCTCCCAGGCTGGAGTGCAGTGGCGTGATCTCAGCTCACTGCAAGCTCCGCCTCCCGGGTTCACGCCATTCTCCCGCCTCAGCCTCCCAAGTAGCTGGGACTACAGGTGCCCACCACCACGCCCGGCTAGTTTTTTGTATTTTTAGTAGAGACAGGGTTTCACCATGTTAGCCAGGATAGTCTCGATCTCCTGACCTCGTGATCCACCCGCCTCGGCCTCCCAAAGTGCTGGGATTACAGGCACGAGCCACCGCGCCCGGCCTAAAGTCTCATATTTTCATTACCAATGTCCTCACCTGCTTAGGAAAAGGAGGAATGATCAGGATCCTTAGAGCTTCAGCTATTCTAAGTCTGTGTTCTGACCAATCCCACGCTCTTATCTAGCCTCAGAGAAGGCGATGTGCAAAAGACATCCTCGCTAGATCATTAACAAGCATGCCTGAGCTTGGGACAATTTTCCTAAAACATTCTGTTGCCTTAACTTGAAACAAAACACAATCGTTTAGGTGTATATGATGCTGCATGAACGTATGAGAAACAGACGATTGAACAACCATCAGACAAATGTCTAAATTTCATTACATCTTTTTTCTTTTTTTTAGACAGGGTCTCATTTTGTCACCCAGGCTGAAGTGCAGTGACACAAACATGGCTCACTGAAGCCTCAACTTCCCAGAGTCAGGCGACACCTTCACCTCAGTCTCGCAAGCAGCTGGGACTAGAGGGTACACGTGCCACGCCTGGCTAATTTTTGTAGTTTTTCCAGAGATGGATTCGCCATGTTGCCCAGACTTGAATTTCACTAAATCTTTTTTAAATGACAAAACAAATACTTGCAGTGGAGAAATGATTCAGGTAAGAAAGATTAGGGAAAATTATGATGTGAATGCATTTAAGAAAAAGTCTATTTCCTCATCCAAACTCTTAATGCAAACCAGAAACTGAAATCTTACAGTGACAAGATTGGCAAGATTAAGGTTAAAATGTCACCGCCAGTGGGCCCGTCAGTAAAGAGGCAATACTTCCTGTGGAGAGGATTCCATGATAAACATCAAGGACCTAAAAACTGTTGATTCCTTCTACCCGGTCATTCCATTTCTTAGACTTCCCATTTCTTTTACTTTCCTAGTAAAATAATCCTAGATGTAAGGGGGTGGGGGTGCTATGTATAGATTGTCCTTGGATTATAATTTACAATAAGGGAAAATATTCAAGATTATCAGGTTAAGTAAATTAGGATAATTTACCTGATATAATTTAAAGCTATTTAAATAGCCAGGTGTGGTGGCTCATGCCTGTAACGCCAACCATTTGGGAGGCTGAGGTGGGCAGATCACCTGAGGTCAAGAGTTCAAGACCAGCCTGGCCAACATGGCGAAACCCCATCTCTACTAAAAATACAAAAATTAGCCAGGCATAGTGGCACGTGCCTGTGATCCCAGCTACTCCAGAGGCTGAGGCAGGAGACTCGCTTGAACCCGGGAGGCAGAGGTTGCAATGAGCCAAGATCAAGCCACTACAATCCAACTCCAGCCTGGGTGATGGAATAAGACTGTCTTCAAAAAAAGAAAAAAAGAAAAAAAAAAAAGCAGAATCTAAAATTGCACATACCATATGACTTTTTTGGAAAACAGATATATTATTCTTATAGCACATTTTTTTTTTTTTTTTGAGACGGAGTCTCGCTCTGTCGCCCAGGCTGGAGTGCAGTGGCGCAATCTCGGCTCACTGCAAGCTCCACCTCCCGGGTTCACGCCATTCTCCTACCTCAGCCTCCCGAGTAGCTGGGACTACAGGCGCCCGCCACTGCGCCCGGCTAATTTTTTTCTATTTTTTAGTAGAGACGGGGTTTCACCATGGTCTCGATCTCCTGACCTTGTGATCCGCCCGCCTCGGCCTCCCAAAGTGCTGGGATTACAGGCGTGAGCCACCGCGCCCGGCCACATTTTTTTTTTTTTAACCTGGAAGGAAATAATGTTGACAGTGACTGCCTTAGGCGAATGTTTCTTCATTCTTTTTTGTATCTAAATTTATTGTAATAAGCATGTATTACTTTCACCTTTCACACAAAAATATTAAAAAAAAAAAAAAATTCTAAAATGGCAAACAGGAAAGCAGCAACAAGTTAAACAGGAATAAAGCTACAGCATTCAGTATGTAAAGAATTCCCTCCTGAGAATGTGGCCTCTCAGTGTGCCCTGAGAAGAGGGAGGGTGGCAGGGAAGGCCGAGTGGACAGACTCCAGAAATTGTGGGGGTTAGCACAGCCCCAAACAGGGGCCTGAAGACAAGCTGGTGCACGGCAGTTTTCCCCTATGAGCACAGTCAGGTCAGCCAGCCCATCTTACGAACCTGAAGCTCACACACGAGCAGCAGCAGCATGAACCGCCACTGGAACTGAATTTCTGGGCACCTAACAGAGTCCTGGCTGCCCCACCCCACCAATAGGTGCAGAGAACCGCCAGGGCCTGACTGGAGATACTCACCTGGAGGTAGATTGCTGCCTCTTGGTAATTCATCTCCCAGTTGTGTGCGGGGCTGGAGGGGGAACTCCCGCCCTCAGAGCTGAGACTGGGGACCTGGGAGTCGTGGATGGCATAGCTGCCGCCATCTGCATTGGAAGAGGAGAGAGATTCACTTGGCACCCAGGCTTAAGGGCATAAAGACACCGTTCGGCAGAAGAAAAGCCTGGCAGTCCCTTCACATGCTCACATGGACATCCCGTCATCTTCAAATCAACCTCCATGCTGTGTACTGATAACGGCAAGAATTAGCACAGCTGGTTACAAATGTTTTCCTTTCTCTTGATAAGTGAAAAAAGCAAGTACAAAAGAGTACAAATAGTATGCTCTCTAATGTGTACAAAAGGGAGGAAACAAAGAAACATAAATACATCAACTTATCTTTACCAAAAGAAACACAGGAAAGAAAAATGAGAAGTCAATGAAATCAGTCGTCCTACAAGGGCTATAAGGAATAGTGTAGATGGACCCTTTTTGAATCCTTTGACTTTTGGAAGCATATTAACATCCTACTTAGTTAAAAATTAAAAACAACTGGATTTGTTCCCTGGTGCAGGGCCATCTGTTGCTCTTCCCTGCTGACAGCCACGCCCTCCTCCCCCAGCAACACTGGGCCATCTGTCTGGGTAGAACATCCCCTCCTTGCTCTCTGTCCACATTGTTTGGCTCTGGCCGACTCCACCCCTGGCTCCCGGGCAGGTGACCTGGGCCTGGCAATGAGCCCCTCGTCTCCCCTGGGCCCAGGGATTGGTTCAGGCATGGCTGCTGACCCAAGTCCGGCCGGTGACAGCTGAACTTGAAACTGTTCCTGGGCCAATTAGGAAGGAGGGGCTCTTTCCCTGTTGTTGCTCGCGGCTGCCTCTGCCACCGCATGGGGAAAACTTGCCTGAGAAGGAAGTCAGCAGAGAACAAAACAATAACCAAGAGGTAACACTAACACCAGCTGCACCTCTGGAATTCAGCTGTGCCTGAAATCTACCCCTTAATTTCCAAAATCCAAGCTGATAAAGAGATCCCATTTGAGTCTGAGTTGGGTTTGTCACAATAATCCTGAGACTACTGATACACACAGTAAACAACGGCACCAAGAAATGATGTATTCATTGGGAAGAAGTGAATCTGAGAGAAATCTGTAAATCCGCATTGTAAATGATCCACCTGAAGGAAGATAAAGAATCTAATGTTTTGGGCTGAGCACGGTGGCTCACACCTGTAATCCCAGCACTTTGGGAGGCCAAGGTGGACGGATCACCTGAGGTCGGGTGTTCAAGACCAGCATGGCCAACATGACGAAACTCCAACTCTACTAAAAATACAAAAAGTAGCCAGGCATGGTGGCAGGTGCCTGTAATCCCAGCTACTCAGGAGGCTGAGGCATGAGAATCACTTGAACCTGGGAGGCAGAGGTTGCAGTGAGCCAAAATTGCGCCACCACTCTAGCCTGGGGGACAGAGCGAGACTCCGTCTCAAAAAAAAAAAAAACCAAAAAACCAAAAAACTAATGTTTTGATACTGGGATTTGCACAGTTGGCAGGAAGCAAATGTGTAAGGCTTACAACCATGCAAGGGACAGGAAACTGACAGGGCTCAAAGGCCTGCTGGGTTGCAAAAGGTCCTTCTGATCTTGAATTGCCAGTCATGAGCAACCAGGACCAGGCACATCCATTTTCCTAACAATAATGCTGCACATCTTTCCACATGTTTATTTACCATTTGTGTATCTTCTTTGAAGTGTCCAGATCTTTCACCTTTTTCTTTGTTTATTATTATTATTAAATTGAGAGCTCCTTTATACACTCTGGATACAAGTCTATCAGATACATGATGACTTGCAAATCTTTTCCCTTTTGTGGTTTCTCTTCTCATTCTTTTCTAACAGCGCCTTACAAAGGTCATTGAAACAGAAGTTTTACAAATTTTGATGAAGGCCAACTTATCCATTTATTCTTTTATGGATTAACACTTTTGATATCATATCTGAGAAATCTTTGCCTAACCCCTGGTCATAAAGATTTCACATCAGGCCAAGGCGGGGAGGATCACTTGAGCCCAAGAGTTCAAGACTAGCCTGGGCAACACAGTGAGATCCTGTCTCTACAAAAAAATTAAAATAAAAAAGATTCCACATCAAGGCACAGTGGTGTAAGCCTGTAGTCCCAGCTGCTAAGAAGGCTGAGGTGGGAGGATCACCTTAGCCTGGTAGTTCAAGCCAACCTGGACAACACAGAAAGACACTGTCTTTAAAAAAGAAAAACAAAAACAAAGATTTCACATCAATACCTCAATGCCTTGATTATTGTGGCTTTACAGGTCTTAAAATCAGGTAAATGTTGGCAGGGCACAGTGGTTCACGCCTGTAATCCCAGCACTTTGGGAGGCCAAGGTGGGCAGATCACGAGGTCAGGAGATCGAGACCATCCTGGCTAACATGGTGAAACCCCGTCTCTGCTAAAAATACAAAAAAATTAGCCAGGCGTGGTGGCAGGCACCTGTAGTCCCAGCTACTCGGGAGGCTGAGGCAGGAGAATGGCGTGAACCCAGGAGGTGGAGCTTGCAGTGAACGGAGATTGCGCCACTGCAATCCCGCCTGGGGGACAGAGCGAGACTCTGTCTCAAAAAAAAAAAAAACACCAAAAAACCAGGTAGTGTTAATCCTCCAACTTTGTTCATTTTTTTCAAAGTTGTTTTGGCTAGCCCAGTTCTTTTGAACTTCCATATAAACTTTAGAATTAGTCAATTTCTTTGTCCCTAGTCTAGGAGTCCAATCAATCAATCAATCAATAAAAACCCAGCCTGGGGAATATAGTGAGACCCTATCTCTACAAAAAAAAATTTTTTTAAAGTAAAAAAATTAGTCAGGTATGGTGGCATGTGCCTATAATCCCAGCACTTTGGGAGGCTGAGGTGGATGGATTGCTTGAAGTCAAGAGTTAAAGACCAGTCTGGGTAACATACTAAGACCTCATCTCTACAAAAAGTATAAAAATCAGCTGGGCATGGTAGCTTGCACCTATAGTCCCAGCTACTCAGGAGGCTGAGGTAGGAGGATTACTTGAGCCTGAGAGGTCAAGGCTAGAGTGAGCTATGATCATGCTACTGCATTCCAGCCTGGGTGACAGAGCAAGATCCTGTCTCAATAACAACAGGCCAGGCACAGTGGCTCATGCCTGTAATCCTAGCAATTTGGGAGGCCAAGGCAGGTGGATCACCTGAGCTCAGGAGTTCGAGACCACCCTGGGCAACAAAGTGAAACCCCGCTGGTCTCTACTAAAATACAAAAATTAGCCAGGCATGGTGTCACGCACCTGTAGTCCCAGCTACTCAGGAGGCTGAGGCATGAGACTCACATGAGCCCAGGAGGTAGAGGCTGCAGTGAGCCAAGATTGCGCCACTGCACTCCAGCTTGGGCTACAGAATGAGACTCTGTCTCAAAATAGATAAATAAATAAATAAACAAACAAATAAATGAATAGTCAATTTCTACTTAAAAAAAGCCTGCTGGGATTTGATTGAAATTATGTCAAATCTATCAATGGGGCTGGGCGCGGTGGCTCAAGCCTGTAATCCCAGCACTTTGGGAGGCCGAGACGGGCGGATCACGAGGTCAGGAGATCGAGACCATCCTGGCTAACACGGTGAAACCCTGTCTCTACTAAAAAAATACAAAAAACTAGCCGGGCGTGGTGGCCGCGCCTGTAGTCCCAGCTACTCGGGAGGCTGAGGCAGGAGAATGGCGTAAACCCAGGAGGCGGAGCTTGCAGTGAGCTGAGATCCGGCCACTGCACTCCAGCCTGGGCGACAGAGCCAGACTCCGTCTCAAAAAAAAAAAAAAAAAAAAAATCTATCAATGAGACATCTTAAAAACTCATGAATATGGTATATCTCTCAGTTTATTTTGATCTTCTTTAATTTCTCTTAGTAATGTTTTGTAGCTTTCAGTATATGGACCTGACACATCTTTTGTTAGATTTATCACGAAGCCTTTCATATTTCCGATGCTGCTGTACATGAAGTTGCCTTTTAATCTCAATTTCCAATTGTTTGTTGTTAGTATACAGAAATACAACTAATTTTTATATATTGGCCTTCTATCCTGCAACCTGGATAAGCTCACTTAAAAGGTCTAGTAGCCTCTTTTGTAAATGTCATGGGCTTTTCTATACAGAAGATCATGTTGTCTGAGAATAAGGACAGTTTTATTTCTTCCTTTCTAATCCAGATGCCTTTGTTTTTCTTGCCTTATGGCACTGTTTAGAACCTCCCTTACAATACTGAACAAAAATGATAAGAAGGGATATCTTTGTCTCATTCCTGATCTTAGGGGAAAAGCATTTAGTTTTTCACCACTCAGTATGATGTAAGCTAGAAGTTTCTCGTAGATACCCTTTATCAGGCTGAGGAAATTCCTTTCTATGCCTAGTTTGTTGTGAGATCTTACCATGAATAGGTGCTGGATTTTGTCAAATACTTTGTCTACTTTGAGATGATTTCAGCTTGAGTATCCCTAATCTGAAAATCTGAAATCCAAATGCTCCAAAATTCCATACTCTTTGAGTACCAACATGACACTCAAAGAAAATGCTCACTGGAGCATTCTGGATTTCATATTTTCAGGTTAGAAATACTCAACCAATAAGTATAATGCAAATATTCCAAAATCTGAAAAAAATTAAAAATCAGAAATACTTCTGGCCCCAAGCATTTTGGATAAGGGATAGTCAGTCTGTATATGGTTTTTCTTTCTCCTTTGGTTAATATAGTGAATTACAATGATTGGTTTTTGAACATTAAACCAATCCTGCATTCCTGAGCTAAGTCCCTCTAGTCATGATGTATTATCCTTTTTATATATTATTGCATTTGCTAAAATTGTTTAAATTTTTTGCATCTATATCCACGTAGAATGTTGGTCTGATGTTTCTTTCCTTGTGATGTCTTTGCTGGTTTGGGTATCAAGGTAATGCTGGTCTCATAAAATGTGCTAGAAAATATTTCCTCCTTTTCAATTTTCTGGAAGACTTTGGGACAAATTCATATTATTTCTTCCCTAATGTATAGCGTTCACCAGGAAAGCTATCTGGGCCTGAAGTTTTCTTTCTAGGGAAGTTTTTATTACGTATTAACCTTCTTCAGTACATATAGGGCCACTCAGGTTTTCTATTCTTACTGAGAAAGCTTTGGTGTTTGTATCTTTCAATAAATTTGTCAAGAGGTTAAGCAATCTGTCCAAGATCACACAGCTGTAAGGGCTGAACCAGGCTTTGGCCCCTAGCAGCTTGCCTCCAGAGCAGATGCACTTAACCACTATGCTGTACTACCACCCGCTCTAAGGAAGAGGAGTCAGGAATGAGGAATGCAGATGATGATTTTAATCTACTGGTAGCGAACATTTATTGAGGTTTACTGTATGCCAAAACCTATCCTATGGCAGATTTTATTTTCCAAAAATGGCCACCGCATTATCTTTCACCTACCACGCTCTTCTGGAACCTTGCCACTTTTCCATACATAGATAGAAGCTGTCTCTCTTCCTCTTGAAATCAGGTGAGCCTTCATGACTGCTGTGACTAACAGAGAACAGGGAACCTCATGACTTTTGAGGTTATAAAAATACTTTCACCTTATTCTCTTGGGGCACTTGTGGAACCGATCGACCATTTTGTAAGGAAGCCCAAGCAGCTGGTGGAAAGAGAAGACTCAAGGCCCCAGTTCACAGCCCAGCTGAGCACCCAGCCAAGGGGTAGCACCAACTTCTCTGCCACATCAAGGAGCCATCTCAAAAATAGATCCTCCAGCCCCAGCTACATACAACAGCAAAAAGGCAGCTCCACCAAGCCCTGCTCAAACTGCAAACTCAAGCAAAATAAATGTTGCCATCTTAAGGCACTCTGTTGGGGCAGTGATTTGTTACAAGGGCAACAGATAACTGACACCTATCTAAATACATTGCATCTATTAACCCACTTAGTTCTTACAACAACCCTGGGAAGAAGGTAATATTGTTATCAACAGATAACTGATACCTATCTAAATACCCTGTATCTATCTATTAACCCACTTAGTTCTTACAACAACCCGGCAAAGTAGGTAATATTATTCCCACCTCAGACTTGAGGAAACTAAGGTGCACAGAGGCTAAGTAACCTCCCCAGGTCATGCTGCTAGTGAGAAGCAGGGCTGGGATCCCAAACTAGGCTGCCTAGCTCCCAAACAGTAGACTACTTGCCTCTCAAGAATCAGAAACTCGAAAAGAATGACAGGGTAGTTAGTGCCAAAAGGACCAAAAATACACTAACATTTCCATCACTAGAGTGGAGTTCCAAGTAGGAGGTGGGACATCTGGGGGCAGTTTGAACTTGGTAATTCTGACCCTTGTCTTCCCAATAGCAACAGAGCAGCATTCCCTACTCTGATCCCAATGCTCATTTCTGAAAGAACTAAGCCCTAGGCAGAGGCAGGAGAAGGTCAAACCACCTTCCTCAATCTGCTCCCATGGATCAGGGAAGCACCAGCCAAAACGTGACTCCTGAGCAGAAAAAGCCACAGGCGAGCAGCCGGATGGAGCTGCGTCCTCGTGCGCCCATGCCCTGTCCTCCATGACCTCCATATGCCCCAGCAGGGGCTGGCACCGGCAACACAGCAGAGTCCTAGGTAATATAAATAACAATGATGGAGTGGGGCAGGTAGCTGCTCCTCCATGACCTCCATATGCCCCAGCAGGGGCTGGCACCGGCAACACAGCAGAGTCCTAGGTAATATAAATAACAATGATGGAGTGGGGCAGGTAGCTGCTAGCTGGCACAGATGGCAGCAGCCATTAGTGCCATCCTCCTACCCGACACTAGACAGGAGTGTCTATGTAAGCCGCTGCCGTGAAGACCCCCTTTGGAGCCTTCCCACCCTTCTTCTCACACAGGGGTCTCCTTGAATTGACAGGAACTTCCTCTTTGTGCTCAGGAGCTCTCTCAACCCATTCCTGGTGGGGAGAGTACGTCTGGTCCTCCTCAACAGCTCCCCCATCCCTCACCACTTATACCACCGCACCCCTGGGACCAGGTGGCCCAACGCATCCCATGGTGCAGGCCATTCCTTGCTAACAAGCCTCACTGACACTCCCAGCAACAGGTTTCTCCGGGGAGCAGGTAACCTTTGCTATCTTTAGGTGTCCTGGTTTGGGTGAGAGATAGTCCCTCTTCCCCGATACATAACCCTTCAAAGCCACAAAGGACAGTTCCATTCAGCTGAAATCCACAAGGACCACCGAGACTGGAAGGACCTGGCTTCTGGCTGCCCTGGGAGGACAGTCCCCAGAGCCAGAAATCTTAATCCCATCTTCTTTTTCACTCCTCATGGCCTGTAACTCACCAGGTCTGGAAAGGTCTCCTCCTCCTCCCTCTCATCTCTACTCAAGAGGTCTTTGGGGCCTCTTGTCTTTCACCTAAAAGCCTGCGGCAACCTGGACTCGCTCTCACTGTCCAGGCCTTTCCTGACCACCTGACCTGGGCCCCTTGAGGCAGGATGAATCAATCGGGTAAGGCCGAAGTCTGATGGTGTCACTCTGCTACTTAAAATCCTTCCATGGCTTGCCCGCAGAAAAAGACTGACTCCTTGGAACAACAGGAGAGGATCTTTAGAGCCGGCTCCTGCTACAGCCCTCTCCCTTTTCCCTATTCCTGTACCAAACTCCTAACAGCAGAGTGGCTGGGGCCTGGGCCTCAGGGCTGGCCGCAGACAGCAACAGGTGACCATGGAGTGCCAAGGATGCAGGGGGCTGGCTGGAGCCCCCTCCACGGGACAGTGAGCGCCACAGAGACAAAACGTGAGCCCATGGCCACAGACCATACGTGGCTGGTGGGTGAGGGCAGACACGTGGCAGTGCTGCCAATGGTGGAACGAGAACTCAGGAATGGACTTCACAGGGTGTTTCTGCTAGATCTGAAAGGGCTTTCTAATAACTAGAAATGATGGACCATCAGAGAGGGCTTTAACTTTGTCAGGTTTGATGGATTAAAATACAGAAGTCAGTGCCATGCTTCGTTAGAACTGGGTACCTAAGTATTTGTTATTTTAACCTAAATATAATCTGTGAGTTGGAAATAAGTCTCTTTCCTTTTTTTTAAATTTTTAGTTTTAGAGACAGGGTCTCACTATGTTGCCTAAGCTGGACTCAAATTCCTGGACTTGGGCGATCCTCTGTCCTTGGCCTCCATTTGGAAATAATTCTTTTTACTGAGCCCAGGCTGGAGTGCAGGGGCACTATCATGGCTCACTGCAGCCTCAACCTCTCAGGCTCAAGCCATCCTCCCACCTCGGCCTCCAGAGTAGCTGGGACTATAGGCATGTGCCACCATGCCTGGCTAATTTTTTCTTTCTTTTATTTTTTTTTTTAGAGATGGGGTCTTGCCATGTTGCTCAGGGTGGTCTCAAACTCCTAGGCTCAAGCAATCCACCTGCCTCGCCCTCCCTCCTAGAGTTCTAGGATTATAGGTGTGAGTCACTGCACCTGGCTGGAAATAATACTTTTATTTTTATTTTTAAATTTTTATGCATTTTTTCTTTTTCTTTTTTTTTTTTGAGACAGAGTCTTGCTCTGTTGCCCAGGCTGGAGTGCAGCGGCACAATCTCATCTCACTACAACCTCTACTTCCTAGGTTCAAGCGATTCTCGTGCTTCAGCCTCCTGAGTAGCTGGGACTACAGGCGTGCACCACCACGCCTGGCTAATTTTTGTATTTTTTGGAAGAGACGGGGTTTCACCATGTTGGCCAGGCTGGTCCCGAACTCCTGACCTCAAGTGATCCAACTGCCTTGGCCTCCCAAAGTGCTGGGATTACAGGTGTGAGCCACCGCGCCTGGCTGGGAAATAATTCTTAATGAAAATATTCTAAGACCAACAACTGGCCTGTTCAACTACTCCTTTGTTTAGCAGACATTCCCAGGGTTGTCCCTGCCCAAGGGCAGCTCCTAGGTGCTGGACCCTTAGTGGGGACTGTAGGAACTAGGTAGCCCTTGCCCTCCAGGGGCACCTGTCTGCAGAGGGAGTGGAGTACCCCATCACCACGTGGCCTCAAAAAGAGGCTCTGTAGCTACTAGTCATGGAAGTTTCAACAGCAAAAAGGTTCACCAGCCAGTGAGCAGTGGACTAGCTGCCCCTGCAGCTTGTGGCATCTAAATGTTTACAGGTATGTGGTGACTTCAAGGGGAGCAGGCAGGTGGGTGCAGATGGCTTCAGAAGGAGCTCCAAACTGCGGAGCTGCCCCAGAGGATTGGCAGTGCCACACACAGTCTGAGCAGGGCCCAGCTGCCTAGATCCTGATGGCTCCAAAAGCCTTCCACAAACACTTCCTCACTGCTTAGGGAGGGCAATGGCATCTTTTTTTTAAGCGCATGCGTCCCTCTCCCACCTCCCGATTAACTGCAGCCCCCAAATCTAGCCCCAGTCTCATCAGCTCAGCTTCAGCTAAAAGAACACACACAAACACATGTGGAGCAAATTCTGTGAGGCAGGCACTACTCTCAGCACTTTATATGTGAAATAACTTCATCCTCGCAACAACCTTAGGAAGTGGATACCATCAGTATCCCCATTTCACAGGTGATGGGACAGAAGCACAGAGATTGGTCAGTTTGTCCAGGGGCTCCCACATTTAGAAAGTGATGGAGCTGGAGAATAAATGAGGTCTGTGCCTGGAACCACTCTAACTGCGGGCGGTGTTATTCCACGTGGTCTGCACAGTCCATGAATGGTATGCGATGGTTGGGGATGAGCACCATCCAGGAACCAGAGCCAGCGTGTAGAGGCCATCACCGCAGGTGGCACTGTGCGGCACTTCCTTTTCCTAGTACTTCGTTTTTGCTGTGTTTGATGGAAGTAGAGGTCCTCTGCCGCAGAGTGTGGGAAGCCCTGCTACATAGCTCTCCTGCATGCATTGTAGGCACTTTCTGCTGCTGTCTCAGGAGCAACGACTGTCAGGTCAGGAGCAGATCCTAGAGACCACCTAATTCAATGCCCAGCTTTTAGAGACGGGGAAACTGAGGGCAGGGAACAGGATGTCTCCGTGGTATAGGGCCAACTGGTTACAGCACCAGGTCTAGCACCCAGGCCTCCTGGCTCCCCATCCAGAGCTTTCCTTCATACAAATATCTCCCACTCATCTCTCACTAGAGAAACGTAGGGGATAGCTCCGCTGACCCACTGTCTGCCGTGGGGTACAGTGGCCGCTGTCTCTTCTGATGGACAGCATACAGGTGGGAGACAGGCTTAGCACCTATGACCCAAATCAAAGAGAACACGTGGCTGGTTCTCGCACAGATGGTCCCTCCACTGGCCAGGGCTCTTGGGATGCACTCTTACAGGCCACAAGTGACTGGGGGGCAGGAGAAGGCCCTGGGGTGACTGAGACCACATTTTCCTGGCCGTACCGGTGCTGCATGGAACAGCTGCACCAACAGAGAATCTTGCGGCAGGAGGGGCCTCAGGAATCAGGAGGCTCCTCCCCTCCCACAATCAGCTGAAAGGCCCACAAATAGGGGCTGTGCCTGGCTCACGAGACCTTGCTCTCACCAGCTCCTCTGCCACACTGTGACCCAAACCACCTCTCCCCTGGACCAACACAATCCCTTCTCTGTGTCCCTCTCTGTTCTACCCTCTGTGGCCTATTCTTGACACCAGTCAGAGAAATCCTCTGTTGCGTGCACATGTGTGTGGGTTTTTAGGCAAACTTTTTTGTTTAATATAACAATAATCCTCAAGAACACTAAGCCAAATGGTATCACTCCTCTGCCCGAAACATGCCCCAGCCTCCCTTGATCGGAAGATCTCGTGGAATCTGACCCATGATCTCTCCAAGTCACCTCGTCCCGCCTGCCCCTTGCTGCTGCCATGCTGGCCTCCTTGTTGTTCTGAAACGTGTCTGGAACTCTGCCTTGGGGCCTCTGCCTCCCCAGTCTTTGGCTGTTTCCTCACACCTTCCAGTTTCCACCGAAACATCTTATCAAAGGCTACCCTTGGCCTCCCCTACAAGGTGAGACCACATCACTCCATCCCCTCAAAGTGCTGAGGCTTCCTCCTGGGGCTGTCACCACCTGACAGGGTATCTGTTTACTTGTGGGCCTGTTTCCCCACCTGGAATGTCAGTTCCAAGAGGGCAGGGACTTTTGTTTTGGTCACTGTGGTGTTCCCAGGCCCCAGAACAGCGTTGGATACAATGTGTAAGGGGTCAGCAAACATGTCTGAATTGAAGTGAAATAGAAGGCCTTGCCTGCCCTGAAGATTCCACACACCCCCGTGGGGCACTTAAGGATGGCCACAGCCTGGAGGGTGGAGAGCAAGGAGCCATCCATGGGGCCTGGCAGGCCTCAGGCAAGAGGGTGGGCTCTACTGGGGGTGCAGTGGGCATTACCAAAGGGTGTTAGGAAGGGGTGTGACGTGGTAAGTTTGTATTTGTAAAAACCCTTCTTTTACCGGTCTGCTGAAGAGGGGCTGTTTTGTGTAAGAGTAATTCAGGGTAGAACCTTGAAAGGGACAGGGAAGAATAAGACTCAAGAGCTAAGGTGAAAGAATAGCGAATTCTCCCCCTCCCAGGGCAGACTTTGCTCTGTGCTTCTAACCACTCAACCTCAGAAAACAGGACTTGGTGTGCTCATGTGGTCCCAAAAGGCAAAGCACAATCACTCTTTTCTCCACATGGAGAAAGGGACGAAAGGCCTGAGGTGACACTGGCCATTCAGGGGCTTTTCAAGAAAGCCACAGGTGATCGCAAAGGGCCTCCTTCACACCCAGGCACGAGCGACTGGGGTGCATATTTAGGGATTATAGAAAGGGTGCAAATGGAAGGCAAGGAGCCACAGTTCCGTTCTGTTCCTTTCGTACGTGGCCTTCATGCAGCAGTGCAGCTGTGCCAGCCAAGTCCAGGGCATGGCAGGGGCTGGGTGGAGCTGGGCCACCTTGTGGGGTGCTAATCCCCTGCCCTGTCTGCTGTCTAATCCTCTTCCCCACTTATGAGGTTACAGAAGTAGCCAGAGAGGCAGTGGAAATGCTCCCACCCCAAGTGCTGCGTTGTTCCCGCAGAAGGTATGCTCCAAGGCTCGGCAGCTTCCTGAGGAGGACATTTCAGGCCCAGGAAAGAGGGAAGGCAGGGGGCAGAAGGGGCAGATCAAAGGGGACAGGGCTGATAGCCAAGTCCTGGTGAGTCAGGGTGTGAGCCGGTGAGTACAGATGGAGTGGTGTCTGGGAGAATGAGCCCCTGCTTGCTGGGGAACCAATCCCGGCAGGCCCAGCTTCCTCGAAATGAATACCCTCCGTGTGGGAAGTAAGAGGGCGTGCAGGGGCCCCAAGCTGCCCTGAGAGGTCAGCACTATATGTGAAGCTAGAAGACAGTCTGCCCCACTGAAGCCCATTGTGCCCACTGGGTTGGCTGCAGGACCTCTACCTGGGCAGCCTTGAATGCCAACAGTTGTTCACACCCACCTGCTCTAGTGGCCTGGTGCCTTGCTCTGACCTCCTACTGCCCACAGACCCTGGGCAGAACCTCCTGGTCAATGATTGGCACTCGCATCTTCGGAGTACCAGGCACAGAAAACACCGGAAGTGTCCTAGCCAACAAAGTGACCAGGCAGGCTCACCCCGCATCACCCCAGTCCAGCCCCTTCCTCTGTGTGCCGGTGCTGGCCCTCTCCAACCGGTGCTCATTACAGACCACGGAAGAAGCAACACCTGTGGCCTCTGACCTTGGCACTGTTCTTGCCCAGGGCAGAATGGGTTCTTCCAGGCCAGCCGGAAAGGCAGGGATCGATCGGGGCACACCGCAGGGGCCCAGCTCGAGGAGACAGGATGACCTCACCGTGGGGCTGTCAGGGAGCTGGCCTCCACTGCCTCCTCCAGAAGGCCGGCAGCTAGCCCTTGCCTCTGCATGTTCACCTTTCCTGGAAGGCAACCGGGCCAGACATGGGAGGGAGGGAGATGAGCAGCAGCATGGGCAGGTGGGCAGGATTTGCAGTCTCCCTGCCTCCTGCAGCCAGCAAGCTCCACACGCAGGTTTCAGAAAGGACCAGAGGAGGCTGAGCAGGAACACTCTTGGCAACCAGGAAGATTGTATTCTGCATCTCTGTTCTGGGCCTCTGGGGAAAGTTCCACGAAGGGAAACATTTTGTCCTGCCCTTCTGGTGCCCTGGGCAGACAGCTCTCTTGGGAAAACCAGACCAAGAGGACAGGCACAGTCTTTCAGGCCCGCAGACTTTGGCCACTAAAGATTTATGTGGCACCAGCCCCTTAACTTCCCTCCCTGAATCCTGGCAATCAGCCCGGAGGAGAGAACATAAAACCACTCAGAGGAGGGGAAGGAGTGGAAAGAAACAGCTGAACTGACAGGCAGGAGAATACAAAACAACAACCCAAACCCTGACTCAAAGCAGGAGAGACATCCTGGTGCACAGGACAGGCGGACAAACCAGAATAACCTGTTTGCATACATGGTAACACTCCCCCATGCTGATGTCACAGGGCCCAGACGCACCCATGAAACAGCTGGCTGATTTGCACGCCACATTGGAAATGACCCTGTGGGGGAATCCAAGGTTTCCGTTTGCTGGAGCACAGCATGCAACAGCTTCCTGGTGGTGCCGGATAAATAGAAACAGTTTCCATATGCCGGCCATAAAGATGCACTGGAGAGGAGCAGGAAAGAGTGGGCAGGAGGAGAAGGCTTCCACGACCCACCTCCCACCCAGCAAGCGCAGGAGGCAGCCTGGGCTGCGTAAACCACTGGGGCCTTTCTTTGGTGCCTGGGCCAGAGATTGCTTTGGATAAAGGGCCCCTCCTGGGAGGAAGCTCTGATCAGAAAAAGCAGAGAATGACTGTTCTCGGGAAGGGTGATACTGAGGGGCCTACCCCGTTTCTAACCTCTCTCCTTTCAGTCTCATTTTCTTTCTTTCTTTTTTTGGAGACAGGGTCTCATTCTGTTGCCCTGGTTGGAGTGCAGTGGTGCAATCATGGCTCACTGCAGCCTTTACCTCCTGGGTTCAAGCAATCCCCTCCCACCTCAGCCTCCCAAGTAGTTGGAACTACTGGCATGCATCACCATGCCCAGCTAATGTTTTGTATTTTTTTGTAAAGACAGGGTTTCATCACCATGTTCCCCAGCCTGGTCTTGAACTTCTGGGCTCAATTCATCCACCCCGCTCAGCCTCCCAGAGTGTTGGGAATACAGGCATGAGCCACCGTGCCCAGCCTCATTCTCATTTTCTTAAACACACACAACCTCACACATTCTCAAATGTACACATACACACACCCTCACACACCATCTACGAGACAAAACGGAACCCTGGACACCCAAGTTCACTCCAGCTATGCCGCCTCCCCTCCCCCCAGTTCATGATCTTAATCCCCAGAGCCTCAGTTTCTTCATCCAGAAACTGGGACCAGTGCCAACCGTGCTCTAGGCATCGCAGAAACAAACGCGAATACCCACAAAGCACTCGGAGCCCTCCGGAAACCAGTGCCTACCAGAATGACAACAAGCAACCGCCCCGCTGCTTGCCAGTTGTCACTGAGAGCCCCACTCCATGGGAAAGAGCTCAAAGAGGAAAATAAACCAGAGTGACACTGATGAGTTTTCCAGGCACAGCGTCGCCACCGTGCTTCTGCGCCGGCTGGCTCTTCAAAGGCCCCCAGATAAAAATCTAGCATGAGATGCTATGCCGAAAGAAAGCAAAATGCACATCCCCCTGCTCAGGCCTTCTCTCTCTGATAATTGGTTGCAAGACGGCGTAGAAGGTGGACCCGCATTATCGACACATGTTAGTAAAAGCTCCAAACCCAAGCAGAGCCCTGGGCAAATACACTGACCTCCAGAAAGGCAAGAACTGGCATGGAGCCCTCCCAGTTGAATTGCTGGCCTCCAGCCCAAAATCTGTCCTGCCAAAGGCTTAAGTCAAAGGAGAAAAGGAAAAAAGAAAGGCTCAACGGGGCAGTACCATGGGTCAAGCCCTGTTCTAGAGGGAGGGACTCTGGTGTGAAAGTCTCTGTTTCCGGCCACCTGACAGGGACCTAAGTGGCCAAGTCCAGAGGGATTCGCTGTCATCCATGAGGTCAGGCCCAGGGAGCCTGGAACTGGCGGGGATGGGGCAAGGAAGCAGAGAGCAATTCTATAAACGGAGTGCGAATGACGTGGAAAGGCAGGAGGGGTGCAGATCAGAAACAGGCTCATGGGAGGTGGGGGACAGTGAAGAATGTAGGCAGGGAGAGGGGCTGGGAAATGAGCACATCAAAACCACTAGGGGCAGTGACTGCAGTCTGAGATGCCCACTTCCTAACTGTCCACATGAGGAACTCACAGCAGACATCCTAAGGTCGCAAACATTGCCTCAAGAACACCTTTCTAATCTTTTTTTTTTTTTTTTTTTTTTTTGAGATGGAGTCTCACTCTTGTTGCTCAGGCTGGAGTGCAGTGGCACAATCTCAGCTCACTGCAACCTCCGCCTCTCAAACTCAAGTGATTCTCCTGCCTCAGCTCCTGAGTAGCTGGGATTACAGGCGCCCGCCACCACACCCAGCTAGTTTTTTGTATTTTTAGTAGAGACATGGTTTCACAAAATTGGCCAGGCTGGTCTTGAAATCCTGACGTCATGTGATCCGCCCACCTCGGCCTCCCAAAGTGCTGGGATTATAGGGATGAGCCACTCTTTCCCATGGAGTGGGGTTACAGGCATGAGTCTGTGCCCGGCCTCTAGTCTTAATAAATCACATGGTAATTTTGCGAAGAAAAAGGGAGGATGTAGTAGTTTTTTTTTTTTTTTTTTTTTTTTTGGAGACACAGTCCTGCTCCGTTGCCCAGGCTAGAGTACAATGGCACGATCTCGGCTCACTGCAACCTCCATCTCCCGGGTTCAAGTGATTCTTGTGCCTCAGGCTCCCGAGTAGCTGGGACTACAGGTGCCTACCATCATGCCCAGCTAATTTTTGTATTTTTAGTAGAGATGGGGTTATACCATGTTGGCCAGACTGGTCTTGAACTCCTGATATCAAGTGATCCACCCACCTCAGCCTCCCAAAATGCTGGGATTACAGGTGTGAGGCACTGCGCCCAGCCAGACGTAGTTTTAAAAGGCTGACCGCCTATATACAAACACGTGGTTTAATTTGAGGAGACATTTATTCAGCACTTACTGTATACCAGGCATTGTGCTAGGTGCTGGATTAGAAAAGGTGAAACCATGGCCCTCGCCCTCATGGAACTCTCCATCAGTGGGTGACGAAGGATCGTGACTCTGGTGCACTGAGATCTAAAACAGGCTGGGATGACAAGGGCCCTCCACGGGGGCTGGTGGCCAGTGGCAGGGAGGAACTCAGGGGATGCCAGGGCTGGCATTTCAAGGCTGAGGGATGAGGAGGTATTCACAGGGTGGACAAGGATGGGGTGAGTGGCACATTCCGGAAACAAGGATGGTCATTCAGAGAGCACAGAGACTTGAACAGCAGGGCACGTCTGGAAAACTGCAGAGGGTTCCGTAATTCTGAAGCTTAAAATGCCAGAGACCAATGACCAGGATGATGCAGTGGACAATGGTAACAGCCGCGGCTCGCACTCAGTACTTACCACACACCAGACACGGTAAGGGCTTTATGTTAATTAATTATTCTAAGCTTACAAAGGCCCTACAAACAAGACTTGATTATTATCCCCAGTTTACAGAGGGGGAAACTAAGGCCCAGAGAAGCTGAGTGACTTGCCCAAGGTCATAGAGGGAGGAAATGACTGGCAGCCAAGCCCTTGCCTTTCCCTCCACTATTTCTACAAGGCTGGGGGTGTAGGCCAGGTGGAAAGCCATCCTAAGGGCCTGGACTTGAGCCACTGGGGACTAACAGTGTGGAGCAACCTGACCAGGTGTGCTACTTGGAAAGACACAACCAAGGAGGTCAGTCCTGGCTAACTCCCTAACCCATCTGCAAACATTCTGCACAGGCAAAACCACAAGTTCCTTTTCCCAGCAGAGCCATGGCCAGCTAGTGTTCGTGAGGCAGATTAAATTGCCAGGGGCCGCCACGGTCATTTTTATTGTTTAATCCTCCTTCCTGAGATGGAGAACTATGTCTCATCCTTACGGCATGCCCCATGGTTTGCCAGATGTCCATGGGTAATTTCTTGGTGAGGCAGGACATGACTTCTTCTTTAGTCCATGAATTTCAAGACCCAACTTGGAATTGTACTTGCTGCTCCCATGCCACTGGGTTTATTATGAAACAAAGGGCCTTCCCTGCCACTGCTCACTCACTTACTAAGTATTTATTGAGCACTCGTCATGTGTAAAGTGTTTCAGATGCTTTAAAAAACATTTGTAAAGGACCTACGCTTCCTGCTGTCACATACACACACACACACACACGCAGAGGCACGCAAACGCCACTGTTTACCCAGTGAAGAGTACAGCACCTGTGCAAACATCTGTTCCATATTCACTTGGAAACATCTGAAATGCTAATTGTGAAACACCCAGGGACAGGGAAGGGAGCCGGAGAAGAGTAAATGGAGATTAAAGGCATTTTTCACTGTGCACTGGTGCTCTCTGGTTCCCCTGCAAGAGGTCAGCAGAAAGCCAGTGCTCGGAAGAACAAGTCTGGCTTGAGACTCAAGCTGCATGAAGGTCACTGATGTGTCAGCTGATGGCATCCACTCAGCACAGATCAAACGTCCGCTCTAGCCCTTAACCAGGAACACCTGCAGGCTGGCTGGCCCCAGCTTCCATGAACGCTGGCCACGCCCTAGCACCTGGATCTGCTGCTGCTGCAGGCAGCTTTGTTCAGAAGAAGAGCAACAAGGGGTGAGGCGACCATGAGGCACGGGCACCTTGGGGAAGTGACAGCTGGGGGATGGCTACATCCCACAGAGAGCTTGATGGCCTAGGTCTGCCACTTCTCCAGGGCCCCAAATTCCTATGCAGTCAGTGGCCAGGCACTGCTTTTAGCCTTCCCTTCCTTTTGCTTCAGTTTACCTTTCTGTCGGTGTGGAAAGCAGCCCCAAAGAAGCATTGTGAATAAAGGAAAATACAATGGAAATCAAGAAGCCACCCTAAAGAATGAGCAGGAGTGGCCGGGGCAGTGGCTCACGCCTGTAATCCCAGCACTTTGGGAGGCTGAGGTGGGCGGATCACCTGAGGTCAGAAGTTCAAGACCAGCCTGGCCAACATGGTGAAACCCCATCTCTACAAAAATACAAAAATTAGCCGGGCATGATGGCAGATGCCTGTAATCCCAGCTACTCGGGAGGCTGAGGCAGGAGAATTGCTTGAACCTGGGAAGCCGAGGTTGCAGTGAGCCAAAATTGTGCCTCTGCACTCCAGCCTGGGTGAGAGTGAGATTCTGTCTCCAAAAAAAAAAAAAAGAAAAGAATGAGCAGGAGATAGAGCTACTTGATTTTCAATTAATTCTCCTTGCAACACAACAGGAATGGTAGAACGGAGGAAAGGTTCACATCCTCGGTGCAGAAAGTCCTTCAATTACTTACTCAAGGGCTGAGACTGACTACAGACATTCATATACTGATTTGACCGATGAAGAAACTGCAACTTAGGAAAAAACAAGCTTAGCTCCTCATTCAAGGATGTTCAGCTATCAAGAGATGATGCCAGAAATTCAACCCCATCCTTTGCAGTCGACTGAGCGACACTCAGAAAATGTTTAACTGTTGTAGACACCAGCAGGTACCATCACTCCTCAGCAGACACACATTCATCACAGTCTAACAATCTCCCGAGCCACTTCCATTTCTAGACTTCTGTGTCTCCATACACTCTGGACGGTGTCTGGTCTCCAAGAGGAAATAGAGAAAAACAACATGCAACAAAATCAAATGGGCCAACTAGGCTGGAGGCTGAGTGGACTTTAGCACTCATAAAATCTGTGCCCTGTTGAAGCTACCAGACTGGCTCCAGGCTGTGCAGTAAAAACTGCAATTCCAAACAACCAGGCAGGCCAGCCAAGTGTGAACAGCCGAGCCCGCAAGAAGACAGGCCCCTTGAGAGTCACAGAGAGAAGACATCACGCTTGTCGACGACCACCCACAAGTGAAAGGCAGCGCAGCCGGCAGCTTGGAGCAGCTCCAAGCCATTAGCCAGCACTGAGCACAGGTTGCTCTGCCCAAGCTGGTTTTCAGCAAGTGCTAAAAGAATTAGGAAAAAAAATAGTAAAATCCCAATCTAACAACAAGAGAGATAAAAAAGAGAGACGGGTAGTCTACAAATGGTAGGGAGGCGACGGGGAAGCTCAGACGGAAGGAAGGTGGGGATTGAGCACCCGGGGCTAATATGGCGATTACAGGACATGTGTGGGCTCCTGGGGAGTTCAAAGCTGGAAGCAGAGATCTAAACATCCAAAAAGTAGGCTGTTCCTAGGGGCAGCAACGCCATGCCCTGCTGGGCTACTTCCGATCTGATCACATGTGAATCAATCTCCTTGTCACCCTGTAATGGCTCCAGGGGCTGGTTTAGCTGTGACAGTCACCTGGGACCCTGGATGTTTTTGGAAACCAGTGACTCACTCCCAGATATGCAACTTCTATTATGTCTATTATTGTGCCCAGAGTATGTGTAGAAGAGACATGGTCCCTGCCTTTGCAAAACTTGTATTACCAGAAAGAGGCACAGTTGTGTAAAACATCAGCACCTAAAACAACAGCCATTAACACCCAGGCATTACACCAGGTTAGGCCTCTACCTTCCTGCCCTGCCCTGCCTAGTCACCTCAAATAGGCATCAGCGAGACACAAGAAAGAAACTCATAAACCAGGTAAGCCCTAACTGGGGGGACCAGGATTCCCAAAACCCTGCTTGATGCTGGATAAACAGAGTGGCTATGATTCACACTATGAAAGGATTATCTGCCAAACCTAGCCCTCCCATCTATATTTTGAAATATATATGTATATATGTATTTCTAGAGATAGAGTCTTACTCTGTTGCCCAGGCTGGGGTGCAGTAGTGTGATCATGGCTCACTGCAGCCTCAGACTCCTGGGCTCAAGCAATCCTCAAGCCTCAGCCTCTCAAGTAGCTGAGACTACAGGTGTGCACCACCACACCTGGCTAATTTTTTTAACTTCTTTGTAGAGATGGGGTCTCACTATGTTGTCCAAGCTGGTCTCAGATTCCTGGCCTCAAGAGATCCTCTTGCCTTGGTCTCCCAAAGTGCTAGGATTACAGGGTGAACCACTCGCCTGGCTCCCACCCATATTTTAAATTACCTAATTCATCAAAACTCCATTTTCTCACAATCTATCATGGCACAAAGCAAACTCTGATTCAATCATCAAATCGACTACATCCCAGTGTTGGGGAGCGAGTGGGTCTCTGTGCAGTGAAGAGCAGAGAATGAGGTGTAAACAGCATACATGGAGAAGGAGAGGCTGTGGAAACACAACCACTATTCTCAAGGGTTAGGGAAGGCTCTAAAGGCCTTCAGCTAAAGAAAACAGGAAGGGCCAGGCGTGGTGGCGCACGCCTGTAATCTCAGCACTTTGGGAGGCTGAGGCAGGTGGATAGCAAGAGATAGCACGAATGGCTCTGGGGAAGACTTGGTCATTTAAGGTAGCAAAAAAGGACACTCTAATATACAGCTACTAGATTGCTGCCAGGCAGGGGCCACACCCACGTGGCACTCACAGGACACATCTGCAAGTCTAGATATCTGCAAGTCTTCCAAATGCCACTGAAGCAGGAAGCCACCAAAACTAGGAGGTTCCCTGAACCCCTAAATCATGTTTTTTAAGGGAAAAAAAGTGGCACTGCTGCTGGAGTAATATGATGCTCTCTGCTTGCTTCTACAGCTAAATATGTGGGCAAAGAGATCAGAATATTTTTAATAATTTGTTATCCAAATACCCAAGCTGTATTCCAAGATGCCAATTCCTCAATACCAGAAGTGTGGCTATGAGGATAGGTTTCTCCACTAAGTGGGAAAGGCAGAACATCAGGGCTTTATCGTGAAGGAGGATGATAAAATGAGAGGCAGGCTGCCTGTCTGAACAGACTAAGAACTTCCTGATCAACCCGAGATGGGTTGTTCAGGAGAATGTGTCAGTGCACTGGAACAAAGCAGGAACTTATCTGCCGGAAACAGCCACATCTTTTTTATTCAGGAGAGTGGCCCTGGAACTTCAACGTACTTTCTGATCCTAAGAGCTGGGTGTGGTGGGATTAGGAAGGGCAAAGTGGGAGACGTGTGACAGGGCTGGGCACAGTCAAACATCTTCCTCCCATCAGCCCTGCTTTTCTTTCACTAGCTGCTTCCTCCGTGCCCAATACCGCTGGGATGTTTCTCATCAAAGAGCACCCTCCTGGGCCGGGCGCCAGGCCAGGTGAGCCTGTGGAAGTCCTCATCTGTTCAGCATTGTCCAGATGCTTCCTGAGTGCATTTTAAGAAGTAAGGACTGGCCAGGCATGGTGGCTCACGCCTATAATCCCAGCACCTTGGGAGGCTGAGGCGGGCAGATCACTTGAGGTCAGGAGTTTGAGACCAGCCTGGCCAATGTGGTGAAACTCTGTCTCTACTAAAAAATACAAAAAAATTAACAGGGTGTGATGGTGCACACCTGTAATCCCAGCTACTGGGGAGGTTGGGGCACTAGAATTGCTTCAACCTGGGAGGTGGAGGTTGCTGTGAGCTGAGACTGCCACTGCACTGCAGCCTGGGCAACAAAGCAAGACTCTGATTCAAGAAAAAACAAAAAAAGAAGTAGGAACTGAGCTGAGCTTCCAGGACCTGGGGAAGTTCAGTGACTGGTCAGAGAGACAGACACAGAGAGAAAAATGCCAAATCTGGCTCCTACTACTGCAGAACAGCCTGGCAGTTTCCTCTCCATCCACCTCCCAATCTCCAGGGGGAAAAGTAACCCCTATTCAGGGCTGACCCACTCCAGGGTTGCTAAGCTCAGGGTGTATCAAAGCTGCTAGAGACAGCATCCTGAGGGGGCAAGATGTCAGCAGGATGATGCTCTGTCATCAGGTACTTTCTGGCCCAAACACATTTAGCAGCTCCCATGCCCAACTTAACCAGGTCCAAACTTCTGCCATTGGCATTTTAGGCACTCCATAAAACGGATATGCCTGCTCTGACCCCTGACCCTAATTATAATGGCTGACATCCACCCAATGCTTATTCTGGTATAAGCCAGGCACTGTGCTAGTTGTGTGAGACATGCTATCTTGTATAAACCTTAGAGCAGTCTTAAAAGGTAACACTAATATTAGTGTCATTTTACAGATGAGGAAATCAAAGCTTAGAGAGGTTACATCATCTGCCCAAAGTCCCAGCAGGAGAAGGGAGGACTGGACTCAAACTCAGTGGGTCTGACCCCAGAGTTCGTGTAACAATACCCCAAATCCAATCTGCCCCCAGCATGCTAATCTCTGGCCCTGTCCAGGGTGAGAGTCTCAGAAGAGTTCCTACTTTTTTTTTTTTTTTGGTGAGACAAGGTCTTGCTCTGTCACCAGGCAGGCTGGAGTGCAGTGGCAATCTCGACTCACTGCAACCCCCTCCTTACTTCAGCCTATGCCATTTCCCCTCCCTGGGATGTTCAGTCCCTCTCCCCAGCACCCCAAACTCCCACCTCTTCCTAAGTCACACCTGTCCATAGTTGATCTTCTGCTACTCCCCTGGCTGAGCTGTGTGGTCTCCAGCCAAAGGGCTGTACCGTCAGAAGTCAACCAGGGGCTACAAACTCAAATGCCTACAGGCACCAGGCAGGTAACAAACATGGGGGGCTTGGGCACGCAGACTCAGATGCCAAGCTGTATCTGCATAGCAACTATTTGGTTACGCTGCCTCTTAAAACACTGTTCGGGCAAAAACACAACGGGTACCCCGTGTCCCTGGGCCACCTCCACACTGCCTGGTCTTGCCATCATTGCCAACTGCTCTTGGCAGGGCAGCATGAATGAATTTTCAGATACTCTCCTGAAAAACAATGGTCATTCCCCTGCTTAAAGTGCCCTGGGGCTTTTCCTCCATCCCAGGATGAAGATCCAGCTCCTCTTCAGTATGGCTCTAGGAGTGCAAGCAAGAAGACTCTCAAGATTTGGATCCAACCTTTCTTACCCCAACCCTCTGACTCAGGTGCCACCCACTCCAGCACATGTACACCTTTCCTCCCCTGTTCCTTTCTTCTGGGAGAGTCTCTCACTTCCTGTTTATCTCCTTAGACCCTCAGCACACTCAAGCTTAATCCAATCTCTAAAGCCAATCTGGATGCTACCCCAACCCCTCACCAAGCAGACCCATGCCATCTCCTCCTGCCCCCATCTTCCACCTTCTTGGGAAGCCATGCCCACCTCCCCTAAACCCTTCTAGAGTTATACACCACAAAAGCAGCATGTTCTATACACATCTCACTGCCAACCAGACCAAGCTGTAACTACATTTGACGCACTTCTTCTAACTTTCAGGGCAGCTGTTCTAAGTCCTAAATGTGCAGCCATTTTAATAACTCGACTTAGTTTTTCAGTTGACAAGGAAGCGACAATTTAGAGAAAAAAGAAGACTAGCTATTAAACCACTGTTTTTTTCCTTTTTAAAAAAAACCATTACTTTTTAAAAAAACTTTTAATGCTCACGTGAATCTTTATTACACATCTCAAAGTCAAACCTAACAACAACAAAAAAAGGTGATAGCCGGCTGGGTGCGGTGGCTCACACCTGTAATCCCAGCACTTTGGGAGGCCAAGGCGGGTGGATCACAAAGTCAGGAGATCGAGACCATCCTGGCTAACACAGTGAAACCCCATCTCTACTAAAAATACAAAAAAATTAGCAGGGCATGGTAATTTTTTACCACGGGCGGGCGCCTGTAGTCCCAGCTACTCGGGAGGCTGAAGCAGGAGAATGGCGTGAACCCGAGAGGTGGAGCTTGCAGTGAGCCAAGATTGCGCTGCTGCACTCCAGCCTGGGTGACAGAGAGAGACTCTGTCTCAAAAAAAAAAAAAAAAAAAGGGTCACAGCCCGAATCAAATCACTTTTAAAAAAAGGTAGGGGTCCAAAATGGCGTAGGATGAAGATAAGAAGGAAGAACGTAGAATGAGTACTCCCTAGACTCATGTGAACCATAACAAAGAAGGAAAGAATCACCAGGAAAGAATGACGCAGGGTTTCCTGGGAGATGCGCCCACCTGCCCTGACTTCAAATCTCTCTTTGCCTGGCCTGGCTTGACACCTCCACCCCCCAGCCCCAGCTTTGATTCCAAAGTCAAATGAAATCTGGTCTTTCTTTGGGTAAAACATTTAGTGGCAAAGAGGAGACAGCCTGACCTGTTCTGATTCCCACTGGAAGCCACTGGAAGAGGAAGATAACCTCAGGGGCCATGGAGAGTTTGTTGGTTGGTTTTGTACTCTTTTCCTTAATTTGAAGTAGTCTTCTCTGAACAGAAAACAGAGGGTGAATCGGTACGTTCTATGTCAGAGAGAGCAGGGGCAGCCTACTGACCAGATTTCACTCAGCTGGCTACTTTGAAGACATGTATGAATTGGTTGCCACTATTTACGAATCAAAAGACTTTTGATTAAAAATATAGGTTCTAATTTCTTTTGAAAAACTGGCAAATGTGCTAGCAATCAGCCTGTGATCCTATACGACAGCGATTAGCCAGAGTAAGTCACAGTGTCCCTTCAGAGAGTGCACACGGTCCCCAGCATGCCCATGGCCCGGCAGGCCACGTGGTGGCCCAGCTCTCAGATTTTATGCTACGACCTTATACCTCCTCTGAGTCACAGCCTCATGACTGGGGTAGGGAAAGAACTGCACTTTTTACAAGGAGATAAATATCTCCAACAAAAAGTAAACAAGGCGTAACGGGTATCCGGTACAAAAGGCAACACAAGCACCAGTGGCTCCAATTTGGATATCTGGCTCAGTCCAGGGACTTCTACCAGGTAGGTCCGGATATAGGGTCACGTGCCACTGGGAGTCAACAACCTCAAGGGGTCACTGCCCTCAGCAAGCCCACCTGGCCTTGGGAGTTTACCTTCATGCCCCACTCCAAACTCCTCCTCCTCATCCTTCCTCTCCCAGGCCCAAATCTTGACTCCTGAGAACTCCCATTTTCCACCCAAATTTTCTTGTTCTAACCACCATGATGGAAAAAGCAACCAAATGTCTCTATGCAGAGAAGAATCGGGGAAAGGCGTGCACTGGGGAAAAGCCTAGTTTCCGCAGATGGTGAGAGCGTGGCTGTCCTCTGTAGTGTGGTGTTCACTTCCCCTGTCTCGGAGCTTCTCTGGGATGATCCAACACAGCTTCACAATGAAACACCATCAGTTGTGCTATTTTTACAATATGAAAGGGAGCTCCAGGTATGGAACTCCATTTAGAATAATTGCCTTGGAGGAAATAAAAGTTTAATTTAAAAAAAGGATAAAGATAGAAACCAACTTCCTTTTGGGAAAGAAAGAGATTCAGCCTAAAATGCTACCTCTTCCACAGAGCTCTACCTCACGGTGGGGGGCATATTAGGTAAGAGACTAGTTCTGGAGTCAGTAGACATGGGTTCCAAGGAAGTCAAAGTGGCTTCGTGACCTTGGGTAAGTTTCAACCTCTGAGAGCCTCCGTTTCCTCTTCTCTATGATGATATTGAAAGTAACGGCCTCCCAAATCTGCTGTGAGGGAGGACCAAATGATAGACAGCAGCACAAAAGTGCTTTGGGGCTGGGCGCAGTGGCTCACGTCTGTAATCCCAGCACTTTGGGAAGTCGAGGCAGGCAGATCACAAGGTCAGGAGATCGAGACCATCCTGGCTAACATGGTGAAACCCCGTCTCTACCAAAAAAAATACAAAAATTTAGCCACGTGTGGTGGCGGGCACCTGTAGTCCCAGCTACTCAGGAGGCTGAGACAGGAGAATGGCATGAACCCAGGAAGCGGAGCTGGTAGTGAGCCGAGACTGCGCCACTGCACTCCAGCCTGGGTGACAGAGCGAGACTCCATCTCAAAACGAAAACAAAAACAAAAACAAGTGCTTTGGATACCGCCTGACACACGGCAAGGGCTCAACACCCACAGGCCATGATTATGACTGCACATACTCTGACCCAGGCACATACCCTCCCCAGGCATACCTGCCTGTGGGGAGAAGGGTGACAGTCAGAGGATGCCTGAACCAGAGGATTCACTCCAGCCAAGGGCAAGACTGGAGAGCTGCCCGGGGCTCCTGGAGCAGGAAGGCAGCATGGGGGCCGTTTCAAGACTGATGTCACTCCAGGTTTGTTCCTGGGCTACCTTGCTGTCATTTGAAACCTCCCTGCAGAGGGCACTGCAACCAGATGCCCCCAGCGGCACGCTGCTGTGAGCCATCCAAGCCCTCCCATATTCCCTCCCCAATGGGGAAGCTGAGAAGTTCACGGTTCTGGCTCATGAAGCGCTCTCAGAGCAAACATGAACTCAGCCCTCCCCAAGGCGAGCGGGGAGGAGCGTGGCAGGTGCTCCAGCCTGCATCCAGCTGCCACGACTGCCATTTAGAGCGGCAGCGTCTTATGTGCGGGGAAAGGGGGACGGGAAGAGACGGCATCTCATGGCAGGGGGCCTAAGGCAACAGACAGGATCCCTCCAATGAAGAAGCGGAGGGCTGAGGAAGTGAAAGCTCCAAGGCTCGGCTGCAAGGTTCCTGCCCAGCATGCTGGATGCTTACTCATTTTAATTGGTGCCACTGCTGGTCTGGTGACACCCAGCGCTCTGCCTTGGCGAGGCCCTGTAAAAGCCAGGGGAATGACTCCAGCAGAGCCAAATGCCCAAGCTCGGTGGGAGCCTGTGAAAATCAAATTGCTGCTTGGTCTCCAGCTGCTACATGGAGGCGTCCCAGCTCGGCAGGGGCCACCTGCTGTGCCAGGAGTGAGGCAAGAAGGATCTGAATCATGGCCTGGGTTCAGGACCTATGCTCATGGAGGATATTCCAAGAAAGCCCAGTCTCTGGCATGATAACGCCTATGACCAGCTGAGCACTGACCATGTGATCACAATGATCTCACTCAATCCCTCGCAACGACTCTACTGGTGGATGCCATCATGGTCACATTCTACAGATGAGCAGGCTGAGGCTTGGAGCAGCTAAGCACTATACTCAGCTCAACCACTCCATCCACCATGGTATCACAAGTGACAAAAGCTGTGCAAGCCCCTTGGGCTTCTTCACTCTTTGGCAAGTATGCTGGGGCCATCTGGTCAGAGGCAGAGCCACAGCACAGATATCAGTGACAGAGTGCATGCCTCGGGGTGGATTATCCTCTGGTGCCAGCCGGTGAGGATCTCTCCCAGCTCCTCCTAGTTACAGCGGCCCTGAAGCCAATAGCTCTGGCCCACCTTGATTGAGCCTGGTGCCAACTCGCCCTGGTTGCATGAAGACCCTGAAAAGGGGACCAGGGTGCAACATGGGGGCCCCTGCCAGGGGGCAGGGATCCTCCACATTGCTGAGGTTGCACTGGGTCTTAGTGAACTCCTGATGGTGTGCCAGGCATTGACGTGAAGAAGGGAGAGGGTAGGCTTTCTGCGCTGTGACCTTGGGCCTTAGCTGCAGGACCTGTCACCTGAAAACCATAAACAACCTGGTACCAAAGCAGAGACCGAGCATCCTGCTCAGACCTCAGCCAGCCCCACCGAGCCCAATCCTTCCCTCACTCAGAAAAGGCACATGGTCCAGCCCATCTTAGGCAGCGGTTGGCTTTAAAGGCAGGGAGAAGGCAGAGCTGAGTCTGACCACAGGTACCCTGGGAAATTCCTTGGACTGCCCACTACGTTCAGACTCGTCCTGATTCCCTGAATATGGTGGGTGAGACCACCGCCTGCTACACGGTGTGGACTGTGGTCTGTCTCTAAACCGCTCTAACAGTGGCCCCGCTGACTGTTTTCAAGGTTATTCCTAGTTTCCAGGCTTTAAATACCTCTGCTCATACCTGCCTCCTTTATCAACCTGACACCGTGCTGCCTGTGAGTCATTCATTAGCACTGCAGCAGCCACGCTTAGAGCCCAAAGATGTCTGAGTCTTGGATTAAATCCACAATTGCCCATATAAGGAGAAAAACCCAAACCCTCCAATTTCCTACAGGGATAAGGCCCTCACATAGGGTTAAAGGTCATAGGCAGCACAACCAGATTCCTCGGCCCCTGCCTCTGAAGAAGGGGTAGGAGTGTGATGGCCTGAACTGTGTCCCCCTCAAATTCATAGGCTGAAGTCCTAACCCCCAGTAGTTCAGAATGTGACTGTGTTTGGAGAAAGGGCCTTTAAAGGTGATTAAGGTAAAACAAGGTCATATGGATGAGCCCTAATTCAATAGGACCGGTGTCCTTATCAGAAGAGGACACACAGACTCAGGGACAATCACGTGGGGACACAGCAAGAAGGCAACCATTTGCAAGCCAAGGAAAGAGGCCTCGCAAGAAACCAAACCTGCTGACACCTTGGTCTTGGACTTCCAGCCTCCAGACCCATGAGAAATCAGATTTCTGTCATTTAAGCCACCAGTTCATGGTGTTTTGTTAGGGGTGCCCAAGCAGACATGGAGCGTGGAGGCACAGTGCTGAGAAGGTCTCAGCAGCTGCTAGGCCAAAACAAATGCCAGGCTTGATGGTGACTCAGCCTTAGAAAGCTTGCTTCGTTCCCAGTAGCCCATGCTCATGTCACTGCCAACTCCGAGGATGGCCTGCATCTGCATTCTGCCAACTCCTTAGTACTTCAAAGGTTTACAGCAACCAAAGACAAAGGTCAATGATGGCAGCCACCAGGACACTCAGCTGTGCTGAGAGCAATGGGACTCAAAGCAATGGTGAGAAGAGGCGGCAGGAGGGAGGCTGCCCACCTCTAACTCGGGTCCTCACACTGACTGCCATTCCCATGAGCTGCGAGGCCCCAGAAATCCAAGTACATTGATTCTGACCACGATTTGTTGAGTACCCACATACTGTGGGCATTGAGCTATGTGATACAAAGATAAATGGTCCAGGTATGGTGGCTCATGCCTGTAATCCCAGCGCTTTGGGAGGCCGAGGCGGGCAGATCACTCGAGGTCAGGAATTTGAGACCAGCCTGGCCAACATGGTGAAACCCTGTCTCTACTGAAAATACAAAAATTAGCTGGGCATGGTGACGCATGCCTGTAATCCCAGCTGCTGAGGTGGGAGGATCACTTGAACCTGGGAGGTGGAGGTTACAGTCAGCTGAGATGGTGCCACTGCACTCCAGCCTGGGCGACAGAGTGAGACTCCATCTCAAAAAAAAAAAAAAAAAAAAAAAGATGAATGGATTTCAGGGCCTAGTTGGTGATCAGATGGTTAAATGTGTAATTACTCCACCATAATCTACTTGTAATAATGGAAGCCTAATCAAGATACTGAAGCAGAAAAGGGTAGTGAGTAATTAGCTCTGTCAGGAAGGGGAAGTTCAGTGAAGGCTTCAAAGAGATGGTGTTATCAGCAGGATTTTCCAGACAGAACTAGAGGCCACGAGCAAACAAGAGGCTGAGAAAGGGATTCTAGACCGACTTGCCAGCAAGGTGGGGAGGTTTAAGAATGCACAGGGGATTCACCAAACTAAATGCAGTATGATGCTGTGGACTGAGGCAGGAAATGGGACCGGTCAAGCAAGAAGGCACTAGAACAGCAAGGCTTCATCTGCCAGCTGAAGAGCTTGCCCTCCCCAACACCCCCAGAGGGATGGGAAAGTCCCAGGAAGCTTTAAAACAGGGAAACCACCAGGGTGGGCTTGTGTTTTAGATGGACTCCTCAGGGTCGGATGCAGTGGTTCACGCCTATAATCCTAGCACTTTGGGAGGCCAAGGCAGGCAGATCACTTGAGGCCAGGAGTTCAAGACCAGCCTGGCCACCATGGTAAAACCCCCATCTCCACTAAAAATACAAAAAAAATTAGCCGGGCGTGGTGGCTGATGCCTGTAATCCCAGCTACTTGGGAGGCTGAGGCAGGAGAATTGCTTGAACCCGGGAGGCGGAGGTTGTAGTGAGCCGAGATTGTGCCACTGCACTCCAGCCTGGGTAGCAGAGCGAGACTCTGTCTCAAAAAAAAGGACTGAAGGACTGCTCCTCAGACAGCAGGGGCAGGGGGACACTGGGGTAGAAGGTCAAGGCCAAAATCCAAGCACAAAATAGCAAAGGCCTCCTACGCTAAGGCAGAGCAGGCTTCCTCTGAAATCTCTTGTTTACTTGCACAGGTCCTACTCTTCTTCCCAGTCAAGCTTGGTGAATTATACCGAGTCACTGAGGTTTTAAAAAACAACCCAGTAAGAAGTTGAGAGAGGAAACTAAGATGCTAATGTGCTGTGCAGGAAACACAATGTCCCTGGACCCCAGCAGTTGGTTATACATTTCTTTATTCTTGAGAAACAAACCAAAGTAAGCCACTAACTTTGCCAAGATAAAAGCAGCCTCGCTAGTGGCCTAGCCAAGGGGCGTCTTATTGTGTCTCTGGCCTATTTCCTATTCATCAATGTTCAAAGCCTGATCTTGACACAGGACTGGGTTGCTCTCTTGTCACTTTCATCCCACAGGAAAGCTGGACACCCCACCATCGTATCAGGCATGTTGGAGGGACTTAAAAGTGACACTCATGATGACAGCCAGGACTCCCATTTAGAATCTTGAGCCTGGCTATTTCCAGACACAAGTCACACCCTTAGTAGGCCAACCACTCTCTCTCACTAGGAAGCATTCCTCTCTAAAGCTGCAACTGAGCCACAACCACTTTCATCCCTTTCCCCAAAGCACCTTCCACTGTGGTGTGGGAGGAAAGATCAGACAGGCTTTACTGCTTGCTAGCTGTGTGACCTTGGACAAGTTACTTAACCTCTCTGAGCCTGTCTCTTCCTTTGCAAAATACAGATAATAATAACAACCCTATATTGGGGTTATATGAGGAGACAATATAAATGCTAAAGGCCTGTATTCACCTTTTATTTTTTTGAGACAGGGTCTTGCTCTGTTGCCCAGGCTGGAATGCAGTGGTGCAGTCATAGCCCACTGCAACCTCGAATTCCTGGGTTCAAGCAATTCTCCCACCTCAGCCTCTTGATTAGCTGGGACTACAGGCATACACCACCATACCCGGCTAAGTTTTTAATTTTTTTGCACAGCAAGGTCTCGCTATGTTGCCCAGGTTGCTCTTGAACTCAAAATCACTGGGCTCAAGTGATCTTCCTGCCTTGGCCTCCCAAAGTGCTGGGATTAAAAGTGGGAGCCACCACGCCTGGCCTGCACTCACATTTATTAAGGGTGGTGAAGAAAAAAGGAGAGGGAGGAGCAGCTGAAGAAATAAAGGAAGGAAGAGGAGAAGGGGAAGGAAATTCTGGAATCAGATGATGCTGGTTCAAATCTCTGCTCAACCATTTCCTGGCTGTATGACTTCAGACAAGTTACTTGACCTTTCTGACCCAAAGTTTCCTCCTCTATAAAATAGAGAAAATACTGCCTAGCCTTGCAAAGGGATTTCAGAAAGCAAACAGACAGTCTGAAATCGGAACCACTGCTTTCTCATCCCTGAGTGGCACTTGGGGAAGAATCAGGTTTATGTTCAAATCCTCCTGGGCAGCCCAGCTCTGCCACCCTAGATGAGGGTGAACACAGTGAAGCAAAGAGAAGCCTGTTTCTAGGCAGCCAGGGCTCCCCACCACACTCACAACACTGGAAACACTGCTCTCCTTCATCAGTTCCCAGGGGAGGCCACCGAACTCCCTGCAACTCAACGAATTCTCCCCGGACAAAGGAGACGGGAGAGCCTGGCTCGTCTCTCCTTGGCCCCAAACATCTCTGTCTGGCTGGGGAGCACTGGCAGATGGTGGAACATCCATTTGCTAAGCAGACTCTAAAGCACTGTTTCCCAACGTCTTAGGACCCTCCAGAAAAGGCGAGTTATTTTAAGCCTCTCCTGAGCCCAAGGCCTGAGCAACTGAAACAAATGGCTTCGGGATGAAAACCAGAAAGGTTTTCAAGGCCTCTCATTCTGCCAGAAACACATTTAAAATTAAAAAAATTTAAAGCTCCTTGCCGCACTTGGGTTCACTTTGTGCTAGGCTTTGGTTCAGAGGAAGACAAAGCAAAACCCCAAGCCCTCAAATCAATAGATCATGACAAAACACTCGCCCTCTTCCCCGCTGTCCTGGGCAAGGGGGGACTGAGATGGAGCAAAGAGATATGGGCAGTGCTGCTTTCCTGCCAACGGTTTCAGATGAGGACAGACGGAGGCTGGTGTTGAAATCTGTTTCTTTTTTTTAACAAGGAATGGGGCAGGGAAGGCAGCCAAAGCAGGTTGGCCTGAGGTCCCCGCCAAGCATCCACAGGCAGGCCAAGGTACCTCAGGTGCAAGGCAGAAAGGTGGATAAGGGAATGAGAGCATGAAGAAGGGCAGCTAGGCCCCCAGAAACACTGCCAAGCTGGGGGTGTGGAAGGAGAAACCCACAGTCTCCCAAGGAGTAGTTTCTGTATCAGAACTTGGGGCTCAAACGTGGGGCCAGGCAACAAGTTACACACCCCAACTATCAGACTACAAAGCGCTTATCACCTCTCAGTCTCTGAAACAGAAAAGCTGGGTTCCCCGCAGCCCAACCCACCATCTTACTTTTACTAGGTAGCTCTTCCCGGCCCAGGCCGTTGGAGGGAGCCAGTGGGGCACTGCCACCCTCATCCAAGGTCAGGATGAGTGGCACGTCGTCATCCAAACTCACAGCCATGTTCTCTTCTCCTGTGGCCCTCAGGATATGATGTCCAGGGCTTGAAATAGTCTCTGGTTTGAGCTCCCTTTCAAAGCCACTGGGCCAGGGGTGCTGCTCAGAAATTCCTCCATTAGAGGCATCATCTAGGGTTTGGGAATTAAAAAAACAAAAGATAATTATTAAAATACAGCCATGACTGATTAATCTATTCTGAAATTAGATAGTGGTGATGGTTGCACAACCTCGTGAATAAAAACCACTCAAGTATACTCTTTAAAATGGTAAATTAGGGTCAGGCGCAGTGGCTCACACCTATAATCCCAGCACTCTGGGAGGCCAAGGTGGGTGGATCACTTGAGCCAGGAATTCGAGACCAGCCTGGCCAACACAGCAAAACCCTGTCTCTACTAAAAATACAGAAAATTAGCTGGGGGTTGGTGGTGGGTGCCTGTAATCCCAGGTACTCGGGAAACTGAGGCATGAGAATTGCTTAAACTCGGGAGGTGGAAGCTGCAGTGAGCAGAGATTGTGCCACTGTACTCCAGCTTAAGTGACAGAGGCCCTGTCTCAAAACAAATAATAAAATGGTAAATTATATCTCAATTAAATAAAATGGTAAATTATATCTTAATTTAAAAAATAATAATAAAACGGTAAATTATATCTCAATTAAAAAAAAATTGGCCAGTGGGGTGGCTCAAATCTGTAACCCCAGCATTTTGGAAGGCTGTGGTGGGAAGATCAATTAAGGCCAGGAATTTGAGACCAGCCTGGGTAATACAGTAAGACCCTGTCTCTATAAAAAAAAAAATAATAAAAAAAAAAGCCAGTTGGGTAAGCATACGCACAGAAAAAATAAATATTTAAAATACAAAAATAAATAAATAAATAAATAAAATTAGCTGGGCAGATGGCATGCACCTGTAGTCCCAGCTACTCAGGAGGCTCACTTGAGCCCAGGAGTTCAAGGCTACAGTGAGCTACAACTGCACCATTGCACTCTGGCTTGGGCAACAGAGCGAGACCCTGTCTCTTAAAAAGTAAAAGAATTAGGCCGGCTGCGGTGGCTGACACCTGTAATCCCAGCACTTTGGGAGGCCGAGGCGGGTGGATCACTTGAGGTTAGGAGTTCGAGACCAGCCTGGTCAACATGGTGAAAATCCATCTCTACTAAAAATACGAAAATTAGCTGGGCGGGGTGGTGCGTGCCTGTAATCCCAGCTACTCAGGAAGCTGAGGCAGGAGAATTGCTTGAACCCAAAAGGCGGAGGTTGCAGTGAGCCGAGATCAAGCCACTGTAGTCCAGCCTGGGCGACAGGGTGAGACTCTGTCTCAAAAAAAAAAAAATAAATAAATAAATAAATTTTAAAAAATAGAATAAAAGAACTATTACAGTATAATAGCCTTAAAATACGGAGGGGGGAACCCTGCAAGAACAAATACTGAAAAGTTAAAGGTAATTCTGTCTGGAGAGTGAGATTAAGGCTAATATGTTCTACCTCCACTTCTCTTTACATTTACTTGTAAGTTTTGTAAAGACTTTAAAGAAAAAAATAGGCTGGGCACAGTAGCTCCCACTTGTAATCCCAGCACTTTGGGAGGTCAAGGTGGGAGAACTGCTTGAGCCTAGCAGTTCAAGACCAGCCTGGGCAAGGTAGCAAGACTCCATCTCTACAAAATAAAAAATTTAAATTAGCTGAGCATGATGACATACGCCTTTAGGCCTAGCTACTTGGGAGGCTGAGGTGGCGGAAACACTTGAGCCCAGGAGTTGGAGGTTATAGTGAGCTATGATCACACCACTGCAATCTAGCCTGGGCAACAGAATAAGACCCCGTCTCTAAAAAATAAAATAAAATAAAATAAAAGGCCGGGTGCGGTGGCTTACGTCTGTAATCCCAGCACTTTGGGAGGCAGAGATGGGTGGTTCACTTGAGGTCAGGAGTTCAAGACCAGCCTGGCCAAAATGGAGAAACCCTGTCTCTACTAAAGATACAAAAATTAGCTGGGTGTGGTGGGATGCGTCTATAATCCCAGCTATTCTGTAGGCTGAGGCAGGAGAATCACTTGAACCCGGGAGGCAGGGGTTGCAGTGAGCTGAGATGGTGCCACTGTACTGCAGCTTGGGCAACAGAGTCAGACTCCATCTCAGATAAATAAATAATAAAATAAAATAAAATAAAATGACAAAAAATACAACCATTAAAATAATAGTTAATACTCGCCTGGGCGCGGTGGCTCGCTCCTGTAATCCCAGCACTTTGGGAGGCCGAGGCGGGCGGATCACGAGGTCAGGAGATCCAGACCATCCTGGCTAACACGATGAAACCCCGTCTCTACTAAAAATACAAAAAATTAGCCGGGCATAGTGGCGGGCGCCTGTAGTCCCAGCTACAGGACTCAGCTCTAGTCCCAGCTGAGGCAGAAGAATGGCGTTAACCCGGGAGGCGGAGCTTGCAGTGAGCCCAGATCGCCACAGCACTCCAGCCTGGGCGACAGAGTGAGACTCCGTCTCAAAAAAATACTACTAATAATAATAGTTAATACTTAATGAGTGCTTACTATGTACGAGGGACCCTACTAGCACTTCATAAGTAAAAGTTAACTGAAAATTTTTTATAGCCCCATGAGATAGGCAGGCCTATTATCCCCCCATTACAGGATGGGGGTGGTGGGTACTTCAGGCACAGAGAGATTACGTATCCTGCCCAAGGACCCACAGCTAAAAAAAAGCCAAGCTTTCAACTATGGTGTGACTCCAAACCTGTATTCCTAGCCATTACACTATAATTCCTCGAAGTCTGGGCCATGCATTTAGGCAGCATCTAGCTCCAATCACCAATATGTACTTGCCCATATATACAGATTTAAAACACATCTTTCACTTCAGCTTTACCACGCAGCCTCTCAGGAACAGTTAGAAACATACTTCTAAAATGTGTCATTTTTATACCATTTTTATATAGGAGTTGTTCTCTTACCTTTAGGTGTCCCAGGAAGGGGAAAAGAGTATTTTTTTTTAACTGATGAGTATTTTTTAATACAGTAAAAATGCTCATACTTAACTCTCAATTTAAAACACTCAGAGCAGCTGGGTGCAGTGGCTCATGCCTGTGATCCCAGCACTTTGAGAGGCCGAGGCAGGTGGATCACTTGAGGTCAGGAATTCGAGACCAGCCTGGCCAACATGGTGAAACCTGGTCTCTACTAAAAATATAAAAAATAGCCAGTTGGGGTGGCTCATGCCTGTAATCCCAGCTGCTGGGGAGCCTGAGACAGGAGAATCACTTGAACCCAGGAGGCAGAGGCTGCAGTGAGCTGAGATCATGCCACTGCACTCCAGTCTGGGCGACAGAGCGAGAATTCATCTCAAAAAATAAATAAACTAAAAATTTAAAAATAACTAAATAAGTAAAACACTCCAAGCTAACCTGTTACAGCTTCTATTTATGCACATTCCCGTTTCCGCTGAGACAGACCAAAAACACACAAAAAAAAACACTCAGCAGATCTGACTGCAGACCTTTGAACTTGCAAACAGCAGCAAGTTCCTTCCTCAAGCAGTGGGCTCTGGGATCAACCCATTTTGCCTCCTAACTGACCTAGTCAATGGCAACTGAGTGACTGACTTCTTCCTCGAGTCACTGGAACAACGCTGAGCAAATCCGCCTGCATCCACAGGGAACGATACAACTTTTTGAAACAAGGCAGCGAAAGTAAACACCGTTCTGCTTGCCGCTAAGCCGGTAGCTCTCTGCCCAGCACACTTCCTGTGAGATTTTTTTTTTAAGTTTCCTCCAGATCTGGGGATTTATTTTGCTTTTAAATCTCAGCAGTGGAGAGGCAGAAGAGGAAATCCCAGATGAGACACTACTATTTGGCAGTCTTAAGAATGATGGTTGTATTGTCGTTTTGGTTTAACTTTTTACCACAGACATTTTCAAACATACTCAAAAGTGCAGAGAATATATATGTGGACTTCCTTGTATCCATTACTCAGCTTTGACAATTATCTCCCATATTTACTTTGAAGGCAGGAGAATTTATTAACTCACAGAGAAGAGGTTTCTTAATGTTACCATTATCATAATGGCTAGTGGTTTCTATGTTTTAACTCACGGCTGTCCAACATTTTGGCTTCCCTGGGCCACGCTGGAAGAACTGTCGTGCGCCACACATAAAATATACTAACATTAATGATGGGCTAAAAAAAAAAAAAAAAAGGAGGCGGGGGGGGCGGTCCATGCATAATTTTCATGGTATCTGCCACCACAGATTAAAGTCCTCGCATTCAAACGCTTGGACACGGTTGTTTAACTGTTTAATACACGACTGCTTGCCTGCCTGTATTGTCTTTGCCCATTGGCTTTCAACTGGGGTGATTTTTGCCCCCACGGGGACATCAGGAATGTCTGGAGACATCTTTGTCACAACTTGGGAGTGAGGGGATTGCTGGTGAGTGGAGTCGGGGGATTATGTTGTTAATTGAGCTGCTGTTGAAAAATCCTATCTTAGCTAATATCCCCACTTTACGAATGAGGAAATTGAATCTTGGAGTGGTTAACTTGCCTCTTATAAGTTTCAACCCAGGTAGTCTGAATCAGGGAACCTTCCTGCTTAACCATGACCCTATATACACCTACGACTAGAACCAGTACCCTGTTTTGAATTCAAACACGTCATTTGTCCAGCGAGACAAAAATGAGGTCCAGAGAGGGGAAGAGACTTGCCCAAGGTCACACAGTGCAGGAGCGGGGCTAGAACCCGGGACTCCTGAGTCCTGGTCCAGTGTTCCCTCCACGGGCCTTGCTTCTGCCTCTACAGCGGACCCAAATGGCCAGCCCTGGGGAAAGGGCCTAGGGGAAGAGGGCCAGCTGCCATCCCGCTGTCCGCCCGGGTCAGGCTGTCCCGGGCACGAGACTCCTGCCGGGTCACCTGAGGGCGCCACGGAGAAGAGAGAGGGAGGGAGCAAGGAGGAGGCAGGAGCGCTGGCTCCAGCTCCGCGTGCTCCCAGCCCCTGGCTGGGCGCCCACGTGAGGGTCGCCCCAAGAAGTCGGGGGCGAGGAGACAGGGTGCAAAGCCCCGGCCCGGGCTGCACGGAGAGAAGCGCGGCGGAGACTTCCCCGCGCTCCCTCTGGACCCATTCAGCCCACCTCCCACACCAGAGTGTCGCGCCGCAACCCCTTACTCCGCGCCCTCTGACCCTGATCCCTGCCCTCTCCCTCTGGCCAAGTCCTCGCATCCCTCGGATTCTTACACGCGCCGCCCCGGCAACCCGGACCGCGCGCCGGGGTCCGCACCACGCAGCCCAGCCCGCCGGCGCCGCCGCCAAAACCCCGAGCCCGAAGCTGTTGCAGCCGCCGCAGCCGCTGCCACTTCAGCCACCGCCACCAGGGTAGCTGCGCCAGCTCTCGCATCCGCCGCCTACCGTCCTCTCAACCCCGCTGGCCCCGCCCCATTTCCCCTTCACAGCGTCCTACTGGCTAACTGGGCTACCATGATGAGCTCTGATTGGTCAATTCTCACGTCTTTCCGCAGGTCTCGCCCGCAGCCGAGGCAGTACTCCCTGCCCGCCTCCTTAAGAAGGGGCGGGACGAAGAATCCACGCCCCTTTCTCCTCCCATCTCCCCCGCCTTACTCGTTGAGTCCAACCCAGAGGGAGTCCCAAGTCTTTCCATTGGTGGAAGGTCAAAATGGAAGTGCTTCTGATTGGTCAGACTTCAGGAGGTGGGGACAATTGAGCGGAACAAGAAATTGAATGGTGAAAAGAAAGGTCAGTCAGACACAGAGTCCCGCCTTCTGAGATTGGCGGGTAACCTCGCAACGCTGGGACCGCGGCGGTAACTGTGGCTAGGGAAACGTGGAGCCGTCAGAGCGGGTGAGTAACCAGGTGGGAAAGGGTCGCGGATCGGGGGAGATGTGGAATGGGGTTCAGCCCGATGTCCTTTGGCTCCCTGAGAAATTGGTAGCCACCGCTGCGATCCCGTCTCAGCTTCAGGACCCCGTCCCTCAGCCTCTGCCTCAGTCTGGACCTCTCGCTCCACAGCCTGCAGGGAGCCGGCCTCCATTCTTCCCCTTCTACCTGCCCACTTCGTGGCCCCACTCCCTCATCCCTAAAACGACGAGGACACCAGTCAAGCAGAGTCACATCGTAGTTAACTTATTTCAAGTCAAACAGGGGAGCTGTGGGTGGGAGGGGGGTTTGTAAGTCCCCTCCCATTCCACCCAACGACCATACGTTCCTCGGTGAGCGGGCCATCTCACTTAAGTGTTTAAATTAGGTAGTTTTTATTTGTTTGTTCTTGTTGTTGTTGTTGTTGTTTTTGCCTAGCGCGGTGACTCACGCCTGTAATCCCAGTACTTTGGGAGGCCAAGGCGGGCAGATCACTTAAGGTCAGGAGTTCTAGACCAGCCTGGCCAATATAGTGAAACCTCATCTCTACTGAAAATACAAAAATTAGCTGGGCATGGTGGTGCACCTGTAATCTCAGCTATTCGGGAGGCTAAGGCACGAGAATCACTTGAACCCGGGAGACCGAGGTTGCAGTAAGCCAAGATCGCGCCATTGCACTCCATCCTTGGCAACAGAGCAGGACTCTGTCCCAAATAAATAAATAAATTAGGTAATTTTTATTATACCACTTTTGCCTTTGTCCTAACTTTGGAATTTATCTCCCATCTCCGTCCTTAAAATGTAATCTCTTTGTACCTACTGAAGATAGAGAGTTTCTTGTGATGATTAAATGAGGCTGAGGGCTGGGCACAGTGGCTCAACCTGCAATCCCAGCAATTTGGGAGGCCGAGCGGCGGATCACCTGAGGCCAGGAGTTTGAGACCAGCCTGGCCAACATGGTGAAACCCTGTCTCTACTAAAAATACAAAAATTAGCTGGGCATGGTGGTGCATGCCTGTGATCCCAGCTACTCGGGAGGCTGAGGTGAAAATAGGCCACAAAAACTTAGAAACTTAGAAACTTAGAGACTTAGAAACTTAGAGACTTAGAAACTTTAGACTTAGAAACTTAGAGACTTAGAGACTTAGAAACTTAAAAAGCTTAGAAAAGCCACACCAGGCCCTAAAGCACCCGCCCAATGACCAGGTGGCCATCTAAAGCACCTGCCCAACGTCCATGTGGCTATCCAAAACACCCATCCAAAATTCCCGGAACTCAAACAGAAAGACAAGTCCGAGAAATACCCCACGCGGGTTCAAACCAACTAATCAGAGTAAGACACCTTGCTCAGACCATAACCTGCTCCAATCATCTTGCGCCTCAAGCTTTGTGAGTTTCTGTGGTTTTTACCTTTATAAACTGTCTGTACTAGGCATTCGGGGTCCTGTGGCCAGCTTCGGACATAGGACCCTAGCGCGCTAGCAATAAATCTCTCCGCTGTGACTTCCGTGTCGAGTGGTCTCTCGTGACGACCCCTGCCCAGGAAGGAATCTAAAAACTAGGTTCCTACATTTGGTGCGTTGGCCGGGAATCGGGGTCGCCCGAGGACCCTCGACCCCTCCGGCAGAGACCCAATTGGCCCGGGCCACCGACTGATGACCGGACGAACGGACTCTGTCAGGTACTTTCGTTTCGCTCTGTCTGTCTTGCCGGCTAGCTCTGAGGAGTACTCCGTCTGAATAATCAAGTGGGGAAGGGGGACAGACGTGTCTGGTACCTTCCCCCTTGCGCCCCGGGGGACGCCCTGGCAGTTGTTGGGAGGAAAGCTGACGACTCTGTTGGCCTCCTCAAATCGGTAGGCAGGTCGCCCCTGCCGTCTGAATCTTTTGTAAACTTGTGGCGCCACTCTCCGGCCGCGCGGCTCCTCTGTGTTTGTTTGGTCACTGTGTATATTGTTGTCATTTCGTCCTTGTGTGTGCGTGACTTTCTGGACAAAACTATGAGACAGACACTAACAACTCCTTTAGCCTTGACTTTGACCCACTTCCCTGACGTCCGGGCGCGAGCCCGCGATCTCTCCGTGGAAGTCCGTAAAGGACGATGGCAAACTTTCTGTTCGTCTGAATGGCCAACCCTCCATGTTGGGTGGCCCCAAGACGGAACATTTGACCTCTCCATTATCTTACAGGTTAAAGCAAAAGTGATGAATCCTGGGCCACAAGGACACCAGGACCAAGTGGCCTATATAATCACCTGGGAAGATTTGGTCCGAAACCCCCCTTCCTGGGTGAAACCCTTCTTCCATTCCCCCTCCCCGTCCCAATCTACCCTCCTTGCCGTGGAAGCCCCAAAGAATCAGACTCCGGATCCTCCTAAGCCAGTCCTCCCTGATGGAACTCAGCAAGACCTCCTCCTTTTTGACCCTCCGCCTCCTCCTCCTCCTCACAACCCCCTCCTGAGGCCTCCACCTTACGCTTCACCCTCGTCCCTTACTCTATCCCCAATCCCTCCCACTACTCCCTCGGCCCCTACTCTTTCTCCAGCCCCCTCATTGGTCCCTTCCTCGACCTCGCCTCCCTCTCCAACCCCGCCCAAATTAACCCCTAGAACGCCGCCACCAACACCTCGTCTCCGCTTGCGGTGGACTGAAGACCCTCAGGCCTTAACCTCATTGATAGAATCCATTCTCCTCACCCACCAGCCTACCTGGGATGATTGTCAACAGCTTTTGCAGGTCCTTCTGACCACCGAAGAAAGGCAACGAGTCCTCCTGGAGGCCCGGAAAAATGTGCCGGGGCCAGGAGGCCTTCCAACCCAGCTCCCCAACGAAATAGACGAGGGATTTCCCCTCACCCGCCCGGACTGGGATTATGAGACAGCACCAGGTAGGGAGAGTCTCCGAATCTATCGCCAGGCTCTGTTGGCGGGTCTCAAGGGGGCAGGGAAACGCCCCACCAATTTGGCCAAGGTAAGGACCATAATTCAGGGAAAGGACGAAAACCCGGCAGCCTTTATGGAAAGACTTCTGGAAGGGTTCCGAATGTATACCCCATTTGATCCAGAGGCTCTAGAACATAAGGCTACCGTGGCCATGTCGTTCATAGACCAAGCAGCACCAGATATTAAAGGGAAACTCCAAAGATTAGATGGGATCCAGACCTATGGATTACAGGAATTAATCAGAGAGGCAGAAAAAGTATATAATAAAAGAGAAACTCCCGAGGAAAGGGAAGCCAGACTAGCGAAAGAACAGGAGGAACGAGAGGATCGGAGAGATAAAAAGAGAGATAAGTATTTAACAAAAATCCTGGCGGCAGTAGTAACAGAGAAAGGGCCAGGGAGACAGGGGGAGAAGCGGAGGCGGCCAAAAGTAGACAAGGACCAGTGCGCCTACTGCAAAGAACGAGGGCATTGGATCAAGGACTGCCCCAAGCGTCCTGGGGACCAGAAAAAACCTGCCCCTGTCCTCACCTTAGGTGAGGACAGCGAATAGGGGTGTCAAGGCTCTGGAGCCCCCCCCGAGCCCCGGTTAACTCTCTCTGTAGGGGGGTACCCCACCACCTTCCTGGTGGACACAGGGGCCCAGCATTCGGTGTTGACAAAGGCAAACAGGCCCCTGTCTTCTCGTACTTCTTGGGTTCAAGGGGCAACAGGGGGAAAACTGCACAAGTGGACCAACCACCGGACAGTTAATCTTGGACAAGGAATGGTAACACATTCCTTCTTGGTGGTGCCCGAATGCCCATACCCCCTTCTAGGGAGAGATCTTTTGACCGAGCTCGGAGCTCAAATTCACTTCTCTGAGGAAGGGGCCCAAGTGTTAGACCAAGACGGCCAGCCCATCCAAATTTTAACTGTGTCTCTACGAGACGAACACCGGCTTTTTGATGCTCCGGTCGTCACTGGCCTCCCAGATGTCTGGCTACGAGATTTTCCCCAAGCTTGGGCAGAAACGGGAGGACTCGGGCTAGCCAAGTGTCAAGCCCCAATTATAATTGATCTAAAGCCCACGGCGGTGCCTGTGTCTATCAAACAATACCCCATGAGCCAAGAGGCTCATATGGGTATTCAGCAGCACATTATCAAATTTCTAGAACTTGGAGTTTTGCGACCTTGTCGCTCACCCTGGAATACTCCTCTTCTGCCAGTAAAAAAGCCTGGTACCCAGGATTATAGGCCCGTCCAAGATTTGAGAGAAATTAACAAAAGAACTATGGATATCCATCCCACGGTCCCCAATCCTTACAACTTGCTCAGTACCTTAAAACCAGACTACAGCTGGTATACAGTACTGGACTTAAAAGATGCCTTCTTTTGTTTACCCCTGGCCCTCCAAAGCCAGGAACTCTTTGCCTTTGAGTGGAAAGACCCTGAGAGAGGAATCTCAGGCCAATTGACCTGGACCCGACTTCCCCAAGGGTTCAAGAACTCTCCCACTCTCTTCGATGAGGCTCTCCACCGGGACCTAACCGACTTCCGGACCCAGCATCCAGAAGTGACCTTGCTCCAGTATGTAGATGACCTCCTCCTGGCGGCCCCCACAAAGGAAGCCTGCATGCAAGGTACTAGGCATCTACTCCAGGAACTGGGTGAAAAAGGATACCGGGCATCCGCCAAGAAGGCACAAATTTGTCAGACCAAGTTAACCTACCTGGGGTACATACTGAGTGAGGGAAAAAGGTGGCTCACCCCTGGGCGCATAGAGACTGTGGCTCGCATTCCACTGCCCCAGAATCCCAGAGAGGTGCGTGAATTCCTGGGAACTGCTGGGTTCTGTCGCTTGTGGATACCCGGTTTCGCTGAACTGGCCGCCCCCCTTTATACCCTCACCAAGGGAAGCACCCCTTTTACCTGGCAAGAGAAACATCAGTTGGCTTTTGAGACTCTAAAGAAAGCACTCCTCTCTGCCCCAGCCCTTGGGTTACCGGATACCTCAAAACCTTTCACCCTCTTCTTAGATGAGAGGCAAGGAATTGCCAAAGGAGTCCTGACCCAAAAATTGGGGCCTTGGAAAAGACCGGTAGCGTATCTATCTAAAAAGCTGGACCCTGTAGCAGCTGGATGGCCCCCGTGCCTCCGTATCATGGCAGCCACTGCTATGCTGGTCAAGGACTCTGCCAAATTAACCCTCGGGCAGCCACTAACTGTCATTACCCCACATGCTCTAGAGGCCATAGTGCGGCAGCCCCCGGACCGGTGGATCACCAACGCCCGCCTGACCCACTACCAAGCCCTCCTACTGGACCCAGACCGTGTCCAGTTTGGCCCTCCGGTCACCCTAAACCCTGCTACGCTGCTGCCGGTACCAGAAGACCAGCCAAGCCCACACGACTGTCGGCAGGTATTGGCAGAAACTCACGGAACGCGAGAAGACCTTAAGGACCAAGAACTTCGAGATGCGGACCACACTTGGTACACAGACGGCAGCAGCTATCTTGACTCAGGTACCCGGAGGGCGGGAGCGGCAGTGGTAGATGGCCACACCACCATTTGGGCACAGTCACTGCCCCCTGGCACGTCTGCACAAAAGGCTGAGTTAATAGCACTAACAAAGGCCCTAGAGCTATCGAAGGGGAAAAGGGCTAATATTTATACTGACAGTCGGTATGCCTTTGCAACGGCCCATACCCACGGGAGTATTTATGAAAGAAGAGGGCTCCTAACATCAGAAGGGAAAGAAATCAAGAACAAAGCTGAAATAGTTGCCTTACTAAAAGCCCTCTTCCTCCCCCGAGAAGTGGCCATAATCCACTGTCCCGGGCATCAGAAAGGGCAGGATCCGGTCGCAGTTGGGAACAGACAGGCAGACCAAGTGGCCAGGCAGGCCGCCATGGCAGAAATACTAACCTTAGCCACAGAACCCAACGAAACCGACCAGATCACCATTGGACACACCTACACCTCAGAAGACCGGGAGGAAGCCAAAGCCATAGGAGCTATAGAAAACCTAGACACCAAAAACTGGGAAAAAGGAGGAAAAACAGTCCTCCCACAGCGGGAGGCCCTGGCTATGATCCAGCAGATGCACGCCTGGACACACTTGAGCAGCCGAAAACTAAAAATGTTACTTGAAAAGACTGACTTTCTAATCCCTAGGGCTAGTACTCTAATAGAACAGGTGACGTCTGCCTGTAAGGTCTGCCGGCAGGTAAACGCTGGGGCTACTCGAGTGCCAGCAGGAATACGAACCCGTGGCAGCCGCCCAGGGACTTATTGGGAAGTGGACTTCACTGAAGTAAAACCTCACTATGCGGGGTATAAGTACTTACTGGTGTTTGTAGATACCTTTTCAGGATGGGTAGAAGCCTACCCCACCCGACAAGAAACGGCACACATAGTAGCCAAAAAGATTCTAGAAGAAATCTTTCCTAGGTTTGGACTTCCCAAGGTAATTGGGTCAGACAACGGGCCGGCCTTCGTTTCCCAGGTAAGTCAGGGGCTAGCCAGGATACTGGGGATTAATTGGAAATTGCATTGTGCTTATAGACCCCAGAGCTCAGGACAGGTAGAGAGAATGAATAGAACAATAAAAGAGACCCTTACTAAATTGACCTTAGAGACTGGCTTAAAAGATTGGAGACGCCTCCTATCGCTAGCTCTATTAAGAGCCCGAAATACGCCTAACTGCTTTGGGCTCACTCCATATGAAATCCTCTACGGAGGACCTCCCCCTTTGTCAACCCTGCTTGACTCCTTTTCTCCCTCCAACTCTAAGACTGACCTGCAGGCCCGGCTAAAAGGACTACAAGCAGTACAGGCCCAAATCTGGGCCCCCTTGGCAGAACTGTACCGGCCAGGACATTCGCAGACCGGCCACCCTTTCCAGGTGGGGGACTCCGTCTACGTTAGACGACACCGTTCTCAAGGACTGGAGCCTTGGTGGAAAGGACCCTACATTGTTCTCCTAACCACACCCACAGCCATAAAGGTTGACGGAATCGCCACTTGGATCCACGCATCCCACGCCAAGGCTGCTCCAGAGACGCCCGGACCACCTGGGACATGGAGACTCCGTCGCTCCGAGGACCCCCTCAAGATAAGACTCTCTCGTACCTAACCCTTTGCTTACTACTAGCCCTCCTTCCCCGCGTCGCTGACACCAGAAACCCCCACCAACCTTTCAACCTAACCTGGAGAGTAACTAATTTTAATACCCATGAAGTTCTTAATGAAACCTCACATGTAGCCCCAGTAGGTACGTGGTTCCCGGATTTGTACTTCAACCTAGATAAAATAGCTTTAACAGGGGACCAATATCCTAGAAGACCAAATCGGTTTACTGGACCCACCGGGACCCTATTAGGCACCCATATCAGCAGTGACACCCTAGAAGACAGAGAAAAAGCTAGGAGGGTGTCAATCAGCCGAAACGGGTTTTATGCCTGCCCCGGATTCCGCACCGGAAATATGGCAACCACCTGTGGAGGATATACCCACCTCTATTGCTATAGTTGGTCTTGTGTAACTACTAATGATGGAGAATGGAAATGGGCCACAAAACCCTGGTACATAACCATGTCCTATGTCCAGCCCTGTACCAGAACTCGGTATTCGGCCCATTGCAATTTAATCCGCATCAAATTTGAAGATGCAGCAAAGTTTGATACCCGCTGGACATCAGGGTTAATATGGGGCCTGTATTTATACCAAAAGCCATTGTTTGGGGTCCCTATCAGAATTCAGCTAATAGTAAGCCCCATCGAAGCCCCTGTCGCAATAGGGCCGAACCAGGTTTTATTAAAAGCCCCTCAGCTGGCCGGGCGCGGTGGCTCAAGCCTGTAATCCCAGCACTTTGGGAGGCCGAGACGGGCGGATCACGAGGTCAGGAGATCAAGACCATCCCGGCTAACACGGTGAAACCCCGTCTCTACTAAAAATACAAAAAACTAGCCGGGCGAGGTGGCGGGCGCCTGTAGTCCCAGCTACTCGGGAGGCTGAGGCAGGAGAATGGCGTAAACCCGGGAGGCGGAGCTTGCAGTGAGCTGAGATCCGGCCACTGCACTCCAGCCTGGGCGACAGAGCGAGACTCCGTCTCAAAAAAAAAAAAAAAAGCCCCTCAGCCTCCTCAGAGCCCTCAGCCGGAGGCCCCTCAGGGCCCTCAGCCAAAGGCCCCTCAAGGCACTACTCTGCCCGTGAGTTCTCCGGGCTTAGGTGACAGGCTCCTTAATCTCATAAAGGGCTCTTACTTTGCCTTGAACCAGACAAACCCAGAATCCACCTCCTCTTGCTGGTTATGCCTAGCTACAGGCCCCCTTTATTATGAGGGCATTGCCTCCACTAATAATTTCACCAACTCCACTAATCCAACTGGATGTGTATGGGAACAGCATAAAAAACTGACCCTGGCTGAGGTTTCCGGGACAGGAACCTGTATAGGCCAAGTGCCCACTAGCCATCAGCATCTCTGTGACCAGACCCTGACAGTGCCTAGTTCCAATCACTATTTGGTCCCTTCCGGGACAGACTGGTGGGCTTGCAACACTGGACTCACTCCCTGTGTATCCACAGCAGCGTTTAACCACAGCACAGACTACTGCGTGTTAGTACAGGTTGTTCCCCGGGTATACTATCACTCTGGAGACTCCTTTGACCTCCGGTATGAACAGAAAGCTTATAGTAGACCCAAAAGGGAACCTGTCTCACTCACCCTCGCTGTAATGCTAGGAGTGGGGGTAGCAGCCGGGGTTGGGACCGGAACAGCAGCCTTAGTACGTGGTAGCTACCATCTGCAACAACTTAGGACAGCCATGGATGAGGACCTTAGAGCCATAGAACACTCTATTTCAAAACTTGAAGAATCTCTAACCTCTCTGTCTGAGGTTGTATTGCAAAACCGGCGAGGACTAGAAATTGTCTTCTTAAAGGAAGGCGGGCTCTGTGCAGCCCTCAAAGAACAATGTTGCTTTTACGCAGACCATTCAGGAGTGGTTAAAGATTCTATGGCAAAACTAAGAGAAAGATTAGACAAACGAAGAAAAGAAAGAGAGTCTCAACAAAATTGGTTTGAAAGCTGGTACAACCAGTCCCCTTGGTTCAGCACCTTAGTCTCCACTATCTTAGGCCCCCTTATCCTACTCATGCTCATCCTGACTTTCGAGCCGTGTATACTTAACCGCTTGCTCGCCTTTATTAAAGATAAATTAAACATTGTACACGCTATGGTCCTGACCCAACAATACCAGGACCTCAGGACAGAAGAGGAGGCTCAAGATTGAGCTTCTAAGGCACAAAAAGAGGAGGGAATGAAAATAGGCCACAAAAACTTAGAAACTTAGAGACTTAGAAACTTAGAGACTTAGAAACTTAGAGACTTAGAAACTTTAGACTTAGAAACTTAGAGACTTAGAGACTTAGAAACTTAAAAAGCTTAGAAAAGCCACACCAGGCCCTAAAGCACCCGCCCAATGACCAGGTGGCCATCTAAAGCACCTGCCCAACGTCCATGTGGCTATCCAAAACACCCACCCAAAATTCCCGGAACTCAAACAGAAAGACAAGTCCGAGAAATACCCCACGCGGGTTCAAACCAACTAATCAGAGTAAGACACCTTGCTCAGACCATAACCTGCTCCAATCATCTTGCGCCTCAAGCTTTGTGAGTTTCTGTGGTTTTTACCTTTATAAACTGTCTGTACTAGGCATTCGGGGTCCTGTGGCCAGCTTCGGACATAGGACCCTAGCGCGCTAGCAATAAATCTCTCCGCTGTGACTTCCGTGTCGAGTGGTCTCTCGCGACGACCCCTGCCCAGGAAGGAATCTAAAAACTAGGTTCCTACAGAGGCAGGAGAATTTCTTGAACCCGGGTGGTGGAGGTTGCAGTGAGCCGAGATGGTGCCACTGCACTCCCGCCGGGGTGATAGAGCGAGGCTCCATCGCAATAAATAAATAAATAAATAAATAAATAAATAAATAAGGCTGAGGTGGAAGAATCGCTTGAACCCCGGGGTGATAGAGCGAGGCTCCATCGCAATAAATAAATAAATAAATAAATAAATAAATAAATAAGGCTGAGGTGGAAGAATCGCTTGAACCCAAGAGGCGGAGGTTGCAGTGAGCCATGATTGCACTGCTGCACTCCAGCCTGGGCCACAGAGTGAAAAACCCTGTCTCAAAAAAATATATAAAAAAGAAAAACTTTGAGGTTCAAAAGATATTTTCATAAGAAAATGAAAAGATCAGCCACAGACACAGACATGGAGGAAATATTTGCAAATCATGTGTCTTATAATAGACTTGTATGTAGAAAATAAAAATAACTCTTATAACTCAAGAGGACAACTCAATTTTTTTAATGGGCAAAAGAGTTGAGTAGACATTTAAAAATCAAAAAGACAATCCCAAATATCATCATGTAGATAAATAAACAAACTAGCTTTCATATATTGCTGGTAGGTACAGCAGAATACCAATTGGTACCACCAATCTGAAATATAGTTGGCAGTTTCTTAAAAAGTTAAACATAGGCCAGGCACAGTGGCTCATGCCTGTAATCCCAGCACTGTGGGAGGCACAGGCAGGTGGATCACCTGAGGTCAGGAGTTCGAGACCAGCCTGGCCAACATAGCAAAACCCCGTCTCTACTAAAAATACAAAAATTAGCAGGGCATGCTGGCGGGCCCCTGTATTCCCAGCTACTTGGGAGGCTGAGGCAGGAGAATCACTTGAACCTAGGAGGCGGAGGTTGCAGTGAGCTGAGGTTGCTCCACTGCACTCCAGTCTGTGTGACAGAGCGAGACCCTGTCTCAAAAAATAAATAAGTAAATAAATAAAACAAATGAAAAATAAACTAACACATAACCTAGCAATTCCACTCTTAGGAAGGTGCCCCCCAAGTGAAAACATAAGTCTACACAAAGACTTAAATATAAATGTTCTTAGCAACATCACTCTTAACAGCCCAAAACTGGAAACAACCCAAATGTCATCAACAGGTGAATGAATAAACAACTCGTGATATTTCCATAGAATGGAATGCTATACAGCAATAAAATTCTATACAGGAATGAAATACTAATAATTGCTACAACCTGGATGAACCTCAAAAACATATTAAGTCGAGGGTTTTTGGCCCAGTAGCTCACGCCTGTAATCCCAGCAATTTGGAAGGCCAAGGCAGGACAATCGTTTGAGCTTAGGAGTTTGAGAGCAGCCTGGCAACAAAGTGAGACCCCATCTCTACAAAAAATACAAAAATTAGCCAGGCATGGTGGCATGCACCTGTAGTCCCAACTATTCAGGAGGCTGAAGTGGGAGGATCACCTGAGCCTGGGGAGGTCGAGGCTATAGTGAGCCGTGATTGCACTGCTGCACTCCAGCCTGGGTGACAGAGTAAGACCCTATCTATTTAAAAAAAAAAAAGTCAGCTGGGCATGGTGGCTCACACCTGTAAATCCCAGCACTCTGGGAGGCTGAGGCAGGTGGATCACCTGAGGTAGGGAATTCGAGACCAGCCTGACCAACATGGAGAAACCCTATCTCTACTAAAATACAAAAAAATTAGCTGGGCATGGTGGCACATGCCTATAATCCCAGCTACTCGGGATGCTGAGGCAGGACAATCGCTTGAACCCGGGAGGCAGAGGTTGCAGGGAGGCAAGATCACGCCATGGCACTCCAGCCTGGGCAACAAGAGGGAAACTCTGTCTCAAAAAAAAAAAAAAAAAAAAAAAAAGGCAGAATTTTTCAACCTCAGCTCTACTGACATTTTGGGTGAGATAATTCTTTGTTATGGGGGACTATCCTGCCAATTGTAGGATATTTAGCAGTATTATGAGCCTCTACCCACAAGATGCCAGTAGTAGCTTCTCTCAGCTGTGACAAGCAAATGCATCTTCTGATTATTGCCAAGTGTCTTCTGGAGGGCAAAGTTGCCCCAGGTTGAAAACCATTGTGCTAAGCAAAAAGTCAGATGCAAACAATTACATACTGCATGATCCCATTTATATGAACTATCCAGGAAAGTTAAATGTGAGTAGAGGCCGGGGCAGTGGCTCACGCCTGCATCCCCAGCACTTTGGGAGGCCAAGGCAGGTTGATCACTTGAGGCCAGGAGTTCAAGACCAGCCTGGGCAACATGGTGAAACCCTGTCTCTCCTAAAAACACAAAAATTAGCCAAGCGTGGTGACGTGCACCTGTAATCCCACCTACTTGGGAGGCTGAGGCACGAGAATTGCTTGAATCTGGAAGGTGGAGGTTGCAGTGAGCCGAGATCACGCCACTGTACTCCAGCCTGGGCAACAGAGCGAGACTCAGTCTCAAAAACAAAACAACTACAACAAAAAAATGTGAGTGGAAACAGAGATTGTTTGCAGATTAGCTCATGGGAATTTGGGGGAGTGATAGAAATGTTCTAAAACAGGATTGTATCTAAAACTGATGTGGCAACTTTAGATTCATTTACAAAAATAGTCATTGAGTTTTACACTTACAATGGGTGAATTTTATGGTAATGTAAATTACACCTCAATAGAGCTGTAAAAAAAAAATTACACGCGTGATTAGTACCATGCAGGAAAGGTGAGAGAGTTTCCACAGGTTGTAAAGTGCTGTGTGTTCCTGTCTGAGAAGGGGTAGCCATTGAGCTAAGACCTAAAGAATGAGAAATTGTTAATCCAGGGAGAAATTGTTCATGGGGGGTTGGTTTCTGACATAAAGTAACATTATACGTTAGTGCCTGAGAGCAGGAGGGGTTTGAGATAGGCTGTTTTTTGTTTGTTTTGTTTTTGAGACAGAGCCCCTCTCTGTTGCCCAGGCTGGAATGCAGTGGTGCAATCTCAGCTCACTGCAACCTACGCCTCTCCGGTCTAAGCAATTCTCCTGCCTCAGCCTACCAGGTAGCTGAGATTACAGGTGCCCGCCATCATGCGCTGCTAATTTTTGTATTTTTAGTAGAGACGGGGTTTCACCATGTTGGCCAGGCTTGGTCTCGAACTCTTTTTTTTTTTTTTTTTGAGACGGAGTCTTGCTCTGTCGCCCAGGCTGGAGTGCAATGGCGCAATCTTGGCTCACTGCAAGCTCCACCTCCCGGGTTCACGCCATTCTCCTGCCTCAGCCTCCCGTGTAGCTGGGACTACAGGCGCCCGCCACCGCACCTGGATAATTTTTTGTATTTTTAGTAGAGATGGGGTTTCACCGTGTTAGCCAGGATGGTCTCGATCTCCTGACCTCGTGATCCTCCCGTCTCGGCCTCCCAAAGTGCTGGGATTACAGGCGTGAGCCACTGCGCCTGGCCTGGTCTTAAACTCTTGACCTCAGGTGATCCACCCGCCTCGGCCTCCCAAAGTGCTGGGATTACAGGCGTGAGCCACCGTGCCTGACCCTGTTTCATTTATTTTTAACACGAGTTCCAGTCGGCAAATTGATTTCACTGCCCCATAAAGGGTTGCAACCCTAAGATATTATTTTTTAAGCAGTTTTAGATACACAGCAAAATTGACAGAAAGGTAGAGAGAGTTCCCATATACTCCCTATTCCCATATGAACAGCCTGCACCACCATCAACCTCCCCCACCAGAGAGGTGCATTTGTTACAGCTGATGAACCTACATTGACACATCAGCAGCAGCATCCAAATTCCATAGTTTACATAAGGGATAAGGGTTCACACTTGGTGGTGTACATTCTGTGAATTTGGATAAATGTATAACGATGGTATCCATCATTGTAGTAAGGTACATAGTATTTTCACTTCCCTAAAAATCCTCCCTATTCTGCCTATTCATCCCTCCCTTCCCCCAGCCCTTAGACAACACTGATCTTTTTACTATCTCCATAGTTTTGCCTTTGCCAGAATGTCATATAGTTAGAGTGATACCATATGCAGCTTCTTCAGATTGGCTTCTTTCACTTAGTGATATGCATTTAAGTTTCTTCCATGTCTTTTCATGGCTTGACAGCTCATTTCTTTTTAACGCTGAATAATCCTGTATTCCATTGTCTGGATGCACTACTGTTTATTTAGCTATTCAGTTCCTGAAGGACATCTTGGTTGCTCCCAAATTTTGGCAGTTGTGAATGAAGCTGCTATAAATATCCATAAGCATTTTTTGTGTGCAGGTTTTTGTGTGGACATGCATTTTCAACTCCTTTGGGTAAACACCAAGGAGTGCAATTACTGGATCGTACAGTAAGAGCAGGTTTAAATTTGTAAGAAAACAACCGTCTTCCAAAGTGGCTGCACCATGTTGCATTCCCACCAACAATGACAGAGTTTTCTGCTTCACGTCCTCACCAGCATTTGGAGTTGTCAGTGTTCTAGATTTTGGCCATTCTAATAGGTGTGTAGTAGTTAAATATTTTTTTCAAGTTGGAGAAGTTGATGGTAGAATAATCTAAATTCACTACTAGGAAATCTTTCTGTCTGAAACTGCCGAAGTGATACTGTCTACAGTTAGATATAACCAGAAATAAGCATTTCTAAAGTGACACTGTAACCAAAAGAGGAATTAAAGTTCCTGATGAACTGATTGATAAGGAGGGGAGACTGGACAATAGGGAGTGATTTAAGGGAACTCAGTCTTCTTCAGTCACTAACAGGAGAACATGAATAATGTAGAAACCAGCAAAATTAAAAACGAAATAGTAAAAAGGAGTAAAAACTGCTTCTGTTTTGGCTGTTTATAAAGCCTTTGACACAAAAACATATACCATATTATTTTGTTGAATAATCTATTTTAAGAAATATTAAAGTGTTTGATATTAACATATAATTTTTGAAGTAGTACTAAAAGTCATAAAAATGTAACACTTTTGAGCAAGGATTTCATTTCATTCCCACAACAGTGCTGTGTCCCCATTTCACAGGTAGAACACCAAAGCTTGGAGAGGTTAATCGACTTACCCAAAGCCACACAGCCAGGAAGTGGTGTGATGCTGGAATTGCATTCCAGATGTGTTTTTAGTTTCCACTTCAGTAATGAGGAAATGAAAGCCCAGAAGATCAAGAGGACTTGCCCAAGGCTATATAGCTTGTGGCCAGTGGAAAGTATTTCATCATAACCAGCAACATAGAAATCTGTCCGGGGAGGGGGGCACATTCCCTCCCAACCTGAGTCACTATCCCGTGTCCTCTGTCTCCAAAGCACCAGATAATCCTAGAGCCTACAGCCACCCAGGCAGCATTACAAACAGGGTCCCATCTGTCAATACCTCCAGCTTTCACTGCTGCAGCCCTAGCCTGGGAATCTTTTACAGACCAATTATAAACCGTAAAACACAGGTTCTCAAAAAGAACGAGAGAGGAGGATTGGGTAATAGTTCAAAACTAGTCACAGAAAGGCAAAAAAAGAAACCACTCAACTATGAAAAAGTAAAAACTTAATTACATTTAAATCTTTTATTTAAAAAATTCCAAGCCCTGAGTAAAGGGATGCAAAACAATTCATAGGCCAATTCTTGGCCTACAGTTTTATCATGAAAATATAACTCTTGGCCAGGCACAGTGGCTCACGCCTGTAATCCCAGCACTTTGGGAGGCCGAGGCTGGTGGATCATGAGGTCAGGAGATCGAGACAATCCTGGCTGACATGGTGAAACCCCGTCTCTACTAAAAATGTAAAAAATTAGCCAGGCGTGGTGGCGGGCACCTGTAGTCCCAGCTACTCGGGAGGCTGAGGCAGAAGGATGGCGTGAACCCGGGAGGCAGAGCTTGCAGTAAGCGGAGATTGCGCCACTGCACTCCAGGCTGGGCAATAGAGCGAGACTCCGTCTCAAAAAAAAAAAAAAAAAGAAAATATGACTCTCTTTTCTGACTCCAATTCAGGACATATATATTTTGCAAAACAACATTATCCTATTATGCCAGCATCTCCCAGTGAGGAGACAGGCCTATTGGTAAATCTGGGTTTGGCATCTCATTTATTCAACAGTGATTTTTTTCTTTTTCTTTTTTTTTTTTTTTGAGATGGAGTCTCACGCTGTCACCCAGACTGGAGTGTACAGTGGTGCGATCTCAGCTCACTGCAACCTCCATCTCCCCGGTTCAAGTGATTCTCCTGCCTCAGCCTCCCAAGTAGGTGGGATTACAGACATGTTTTACCACACCCGGCTAATTTTTGTATTTTTAGTAGAGACGGAGTTTTGCCATATTGCCCAGGCTGATCTCAAACTCCTGACCTCAGGTAATCCACCTGCCTTGGCCTGCCAAAGTGCTGGAATTACAGGTGTGAGACACCGAGCCCAACCGCAACAGTGATTTCTGTATTGAGCACCTACTGTATAGTAGTTGCTTCGGATAGCAGGTTTCATCATGAATCTATTGCTTCTTTCTAGCCCCTCCCTTTCCCCCTCTCTAAACTTGAAAGACTCAGATAAAACATACAGAGTTCGAAGAAAGCTAGAGGTTTGGAGGGTAGTGAGATCTTTCTGAGGCTAAAAAGAAAATTCCTCTTGAGCCCAGGAGTTCAAGACCAGCCTGGGCAACATAGCAAGACCTTGTTTTTTTTGTTTTTTGTTTTGTTTTTTTTGAGACGCAATCTCACTGTGTCACCCAGGCTGTAGTGCAGTGGTGTGATATTGGCTCACTGCAACCTCTGTCTCCCAGGTTCAAGAAATTCTTCCGCCTCAGCCTCCACAGGTGCCCACCACCACACCCAGCTAATTTTTGTATTTTTAGTAGGGATAGGGTTTCACTATGTTGGCCAGGCTGGTCTCAAACTCCTGACCTCAAGTGATCAACCTGTCTCAGCCTCCCAAAGCGGTGGCATTACAGGCGTGAGCCACTGCGCCTGGCCAGAAGTCAATCTTCAAATCAAGAGACTGGACAGACTACTGCTAATGGGGTGCTGGCTCTGTCACTTCCTAGCTGTAAACTAACTAGAATCATCTAACCTCTCTCTGTCTCCCTTTCTTCATCTGTGAAATAGAGGTAATAGCACCTACCTCCTAGGGTTCTTGCAAGGATTAAAGGAATTAGTTCGTATATAGCATTCAGAACAGTGTCTGCTACACAGTAAGTTCTCAAGAACTTACTTAGCTAATGTTAAAATGGTATTCCTTAAAATGAGATCTGGACGAGGATGGAAAAACTACCTATCAGGTATTGTGCTTATTACCTGGGTGATGAAATAATCTGTACACCAAACCCCCATGACATGTAATTTACCTGTATAACAAACCTGCACATGTACCCCACAACCTAAATTAAGAGTAAATTTAAAAAGAGAGAGAAAAATCCATCTTCCACACTCCAGTTGTTTCGGGTTTTTTTTTTTTTTTTTTTTTTTTTAACACCCTCTGACTTTTCCACGTGCCCGTTTGGATTTGTAGGGTAGTTGTAAGTGTTGGGTTTTTTCCTTCTCTCCAGGGGGAAAAAATATATAATTTAGTTCAAATCTTTTTTTTTCCTCAAAATATTCTAAGAGTGAAAGTAATAAAATATCCAACAAGCCTGTTTGAATGAAGATGAGGTATAATTTGCATGATAAAGATATATTTCCATTTATGAAGTTCATCAGCAGAATTAATGACAAATAAAGGGAATATCCAATTAAAGTTTCCCATCCATTAACAATTTGCTTCACTCTCAGGGCAGGAATTTTAAAAGGAGATGCTTAAGTTGGAAATGATTTAAATATTAAGGTTAGTGGCATTAAAAAGGACTTGAAATGATCATATTAGGATTCAAGGAAAAGAGATTCTCCAGTCATTTTTGTCGTCAGAGTCAGATGCATTTCCCCTCAATCCTAGTTCCACAGGCTTTTTCTTGTTCACGAAAATGAGCTGTCAAGAACTGATGGGTCTCATCATAATCAAAGAAAACAAGTTTGCCCTTTAAAGCAAAAGAGGTAATTTGGCTGAAAGCAAATTGGAAACATTTCATATAATGTTGCATTTCCAGCAGCATTCTCTGAAGAATTCAGGCGTTTTGATTTATGCCTGAGAGCTTTGGGGTACAATGGAGAGGACTGCATTCATTAACTACCTTGTTCACATTCATCCTGTGGCCATGAGCAAAGATCCTTCATCCTCAGAGAGGCTGAGAAAGCTCCATGGCTGTCCCTAAAACTTTTTTTTCACTTATGAGATAGGATCTAGGCCTGGCGCAGTGGCTCACACCTGTAATCCCACCACTTTGGGAGGCTGAGGTGGGCAGATCACCTGAGGAGTTCGAGACCAGCCTGGTCAACATGCTGAAACCCTGTCTCTACTAAAAATACAAAATTAGGCTAGCATGGTGGCACATGCCTGTAATCCCAGCTACTGGGGAGGCTGAGACAGGAGACTGCTTGTACCTGGGAGGCAGAGGTTGCAGTGAGCCAACATCACACCATTGCACTCCAGCCTGGGCGACAAGAGCAAAACTCCGGCTAAAAAAAAAAAAAGAGGAGAGATAGGGTCTTGCTCTGTCACCCAGGCTGGAGTGCAGTGGTGCAATCATGGCTCACTGCAGTCTCAACCTCCCCGGCTCAAGCAGTCCTCCTGCCTCAGCTCCCCAAATAGCGGAGACTACAGGTACCTGCCACTGTGACGGCCTAATTTTCTTTTTTTTAACTTTTTGTAGAGGTCTCATTTTGTTGCCTAGGCTAATCTTGAACTCCTGAGCTAAAGCAATCTTCCCTCCTTGGCCTCCCAAAGTACTGAGATTACAGGTGTGACCACCATGCCCAGCCTCCTAAAACTTTGTCTTCAGGAAAAGCCTCAAAGGATCTCATGAGATTAATTAGGGAACAGGAAGTGTGTGTGAACCAAAGTGACTGAAGATAATCCTCAGTCCTCTGCTCCCAAAGGGGCTTCTGGTTGTTTTTTTGTTTTGTTTTGTTTTTTTGTTTTTTTTTTTTTAAGAGACGGTCTCCCTCTGTTGCTCAGGCTGAAGTGCAGTGGCCTGATCATAGCTCACTGCAGCCTCAAACTCCTGTGCTCAAGCAATCCTCCTGCCTCAGTCTCCCAAAGTGTTGGGATTACAGGCGTGAACCATGACACCTGGACTGATTTTGAATTCATTCTGCCTTGCCAAGGAACTAAACATCCTTAGCACCTGATCTGGCCTTTCTTTTTCGTTCTTAGTCACTTTAGGTGTTTCTTTGATTCCCTGCCATTCTCTTGGTGTGCTCTTTGGTTTGGTGAGTTGAAGATATCTTTGTGGCTTCAAGTGTCACTTCCTTCTCCTGGGCAACACAGCGAGACCCTATCTCTACACAAATAAAAATACAATAATTAGCTGGGCATGGTGGCACGTGCCTGTAGTACCAGCTACTTGGGAGCATGAGGCAGGAGGACTGTTTGAGCCCAGGAAGTCGAAGTTGCAGTGAGCCATGATTGTGCCACTGCACTCCAGCCTGGGTGACAGAGTGAGACCCTGTGTCAAAAAAAAAAAAAAAAAAAAGAGGAAATGGATCATGGGAAGGCCAAGACACCATTGTCCACTGCAGTACGGCAACTAGAGCTCAATGAGTTTAAAAGTGAGCTCATTGTTCTCCCCTCCAAACTTCCTCTCCCAATTTCTGCCATAGTTTCTTAAGGGCCCCATCTTTCTCTACCAGTCACCCAAACTCAAAACTCTTTCACTCATCAAGTCCTAATGATTCTTTCTTCAAAACATTTCTCACATCTACAGATAATATGAAAATAAAAGTGGCACAGGTAACCTGTAAGTAGTAACTTACAGCTTTCATTGGTGCTTTGCTTCTTAGGAGAGGGGGGAAAGACAGACAATAAACAAATAAACAGGTGTATATAGGGATGTCATATGCTGATACTTAACCTGGAGAACAAACAGGATAAGGGGGAAGAGAAGAAGAATCATGGTGAGGGATGGGGATGTTATGGTGGGTGTCCATCTGAGACATGGTGTTGGCGGGTGGACAGACATCCTGGGCAGTAGGTGTTCTCTCTTTTTTTTTTTTTTTTTAAGAGATGAGGCCTTGCTATGTTTCCCAGGCTGGTCTTGAACTTCTGGGCTCAAGCGATCCTCCCACCTCAGCCTCCCAAAGTGCTAGGATTACAGGCGTGAGCCCCTGTGCCTGGCCAAGGCAGCAGGTGTTCGTTTGATAGTTGCATCAGAAATCACTAAAGTCCTGGATTTGGGATTTTCGTTTTCCTGTGTTAATGCTATTAGTTATTTACTGAACTTTTACAGCATGCAGGCCCTGTGCTGAAGCTTCTCATTGATCCTGAGGACTCCTGTTTTACAGCTGAGGAAGCCTAAGCTCTGGAAGATTAAATGAGCAGCCCAGAGACCCCCAGCAAGGATTTGAACCCAAGTGGGGCTGTGAAAATCTAGTACTTTTAGCCATGGTACTATGAAAGCAATATAAATTACTGATCTCTGCCCTACAGATTTTTCTGAAACAGTTATTTATTTACTTATCTATCTTTTGAAACAGAGTCTTATTCTGTTGCCCAGGCTGGAGTACAGTGATGCAAACTTGGCTTACTGCAACCTCCACCTCCTGGGTTCAAGAGATTCTCATGCCTCAGCTTCCCAAGTAACTGGGATTAACCCAAGTAACAGGCACGCACCACCATGCCTGGCATTCTCTCGTATTTTCAGTGGAGACGGAGTTTCGCCACATTGGCCAGGCTTGTCTTGAACTCCTGACCTCAGGTAATATGCCTGCCTTGGCCTCCCAAAGTGCTGTGATTACAGGTGTGAGCTACCAGGCCTGGCCTGAAACAGTCTTTTAGCTAAGCTTTTTACTCTGTAATAAATGTAGATTTATAGAAAAGTTGCAAAGATAGTACAGAGAGTTCCTGTATGCCCTCCATTCAGCTCCCCCTAATGTTAACATCTTAGATAAACTTGATGTGTTTGTGAAAACCACAAAATTAGGCCCGTCACGGTGGCTCATGTCTGTATTCCCAACACTAGGAGGCTAAGGTAGGAGGATTGCTTGAGCCTAGGAGTTCAAAATCAGCCTGGGCAACATAGTGGAGCTCATCCCTACAAAAAGTTAAAAAATTAGCCAGGCATCGAGCACCTGTAGTCCTAGCTACCTGAGAGGCTGAGACAGGAGGATCACTTGAGCACAGTAGGTTGAGGCTGGAGTGAGCCATGGTCACACCACTGCACTCCAGCCAGGGTAACAGAGTGCCTACAAAATTAATGTTGGTACAATGCTATTAACTAAACTTTAGACTAGATTTGGATTTGGATTTGGATTTCTCCAGTTCCACTAATGTCCTTTTTCCACTCCAGAATCCAATTCAGAATGCAACATCGCATTTAGTGAAACGGTTTTTTAAATTGTATTTCAAAGTTATATTTCACCACCATCCATGCCACCAATTTTTAAAATCAGTACTTAAAAATGGCCGGCGTGGTGGCTCAGGCCTGTAATCTCAGCATTTCGGGAGGCAAAGGCAGGTGGATCACCTGAGGTCAGGAGTTTGAGACCAACCTGGCCAACATTGCAAAACCCTGTCTCTACTAAAAATACAAAAATTAGCCAGGCGTGGTGGTGTGCGCCTGCAGTCTTAGCTGCTCAGGAGGCTGAGGCAGGAGAATCATTTGAACCTAGGAGGTGGAGGTTGCAGTGAGCCGAGATCGTGCCACTGTACTGCAGCCTGGGCGACAGAGCAAGACTCTGTCTCAAAAAAACAAAAAAACAAAACAAAAAAAAACAACTTTAAAATCAGTGAAAATGTGCCATTCCTAGTCCTGTTAGTCTTAACCACTGTCTGCCCTGTCCCTGTCCCTGTCCTGCTCAGACTTAGGCTGACGCCTGCGGTTCCATTGCCCAGGCTCCCTTGTCAGTTGGTTTCCTGCTGGTTTTGGCCAAGGGCAGTAGAAAGAGAGAAACCAAGGTATTTCTCCTCCCCCACTGCCACCGTTCTTTCACCTGCATTTCCGGCAATGTCTCTAGCTCCTCTGGGAACTGATGGCTGTAGTTCAAGCTTCCCCTGGGTGACCCTGGGCCCCAGGCTCACCACCTCTTCATGTAGTGGCTTCCTGCCATTGACAATTGTGGGATGGCTTTGTCTTCCCCTGGTTGGCCTCTCAACTCTCCCATCACTGAGGTAACCAGTCTCTGGTTTTAAATCCTTAGAATGGCATCTGTCTTCCTGGCTAGTCCCTGCCTGACACATGTGCCTGAGACGCCTCCAGGCTTGGTCTTCCTGCCCTTGTGGCCCTAACACCCTCAAAGCTGAAAACTGCTTCCAGAGAAAAGTTCTGTGTAAAAGCGACAGAGGACCTAAGATGAACTCTTAATGTCAACAGTTGTGGTTTCTGCAGCCACACTAACCGCACAGATGTCAGCACAGCTACACTCACACCTACCTCTTCCTTTTGCAGGATGGCCAGAGACAATAAAAGCATGAAACCCAAGTAGTCTACCGAAGTCTCCATCTCTGCGGACCTACAGAGGCACAGAGGGCTGCTCACAAGATGGCTTTAGACATTCTTGCCATGGCCCCTTTGTATCAGGCCCCTGCCGTCACCAGAATAGGGCCAAAGACAGACCCATCTAAAAGGCCAGCTGACCCACTAAAACCCTTGGTTCCCTCTAGGACCAAACTCACCACCATTGAGGCCAAAAGGATCATGTCCATCCTGGATGAGGCGATCAACAAGGTGGAGCTGGTGACCCTGCTGTCATATGTGGCATCCAACAGAGAGGATGTGGAGGGGGTGCTGGGGGAGGACATCATGAGGGCAGTGAGAGAGCACGAGGATCTCTGCCAGCTCCTCCTGGAAAACATCAGGTGCCTGAAGGAGAAAGAAAGGCAATTGCAGGAGCAGGAAGAGGCTGAGGAGGAAGGGTGGCTCAGAGACCGCCTCCTTTCCATAGAGCTGCAGAAATCCAGCCTCTCACCACTTACGCAGCAGATCAAAGACTCCACCAAGAATGTCCTGAGACTCTTGCTTAGCAACCCACAGGCTGCTAGGCTCCTGCAGATGCAGACGCAGAGTAGAAGTGCAGAAGCCCAGAATTTTATTGACAGCCTAATAGAGCTTCGTGGTTTCCTATTTGAAAAACTAGTCACTAGTCCCATGGAAGCGAGGGATAAGGCCCAGTTCATACAGGATATCAATAGACAGAATAGTAATAACCAACAAATCATCGATACTCTTGAAAATGAATTGGCGGAGAGAATGAAGAACAGGAATGCAGAGGTATTGTTTCATAGTACTGCTGAAATTACTGAAGGAGTGACACAAATCTTTTTTGTTGGTTGGGTTTTTCCTCAATGATTGATTTTTTTTTTTTTTTTTTTAAGATGTAGTCTCGCTCTTTGTCCAGGGCAGAGTGCAGTGGCATGATCTCAACTCACTGCAACCTCTGCCTTCTGGGTTCAAGTGATTCTCCCACCTCAGCCTCCCAAGTAGCTGGGATTACAGACATACACAACCACGCCCAGCTAATTTTTGTATTTTTAGTAGAGATGGGTTTTCGCCATGTTGGCCAGGGTGGTCTGGAACTCCTGACCTCAAATGATCCTCCTGCCTCAGCCTCCCAAAGTGCTGGCCACTGCGCCTGGCCAATTGATTGACTGATTTTTTGATACAGGGTCTCACTCTGTCGCCCAGGCTAGAGTGCAGTGGCATGATCACAGCACACTGCAGCCTCCATCTTTCAGGCTCAAGCAATCCTCCCATCTCACCCTCCCAAGTAGCTGGGACTACAGGTGTGTGTCACCATGGCTGGCTAATTTTTTGATTGTTTGTAAAGATGGGCTCTTGCTACGTTGCCCAGGTTGGTCTCGAAATTCTGGGTTCAAGAGATCCTTCTGCCTTGGCCTCCCAAAGTGCTGGGGTTACAGGCATGAGCCACTGTGCCCGGCCTCCCCCATGATTTTTTTTTTTTTAAAAGATGGAGTCTTGCTGTGTCACCCAGGCTAAAGTGCAGTGGCAATATCTTGGTTCACTGCAACCTCCACCTCCTGTGTTGGGAATGCATACTTGGTGTCACCAAAATCAACACTGAGACAAAGGATCTCTCAGCAAGGCTAGTTTACTTTCTGCAGAAAGGGTGCCACTCACTAGCAGTCTTCCCACGAGAGCACACGTGAACAGAAGAGACAGGGTCATTTATAACCTGACGCATCCACCCTCTGCTGTGTCCAGTTTCCATTGCCTGGAACGGACCTCACATTCTGTACTCAACCCGATTGGCTAGCAGCTTAGAACTTCCCAAAAGAGGCAAAGGCAGAGGGGAACAAAGGAAGAGAGGAAGTAACTTCTGGAATGCTGAGAGAGGGAAAAACACCTCCAAATAAGGAAGACGAGTAGGCTATCACCTAATGCTTGCTCAGACTGGTTCAGGTATGCCAGGGCAAATATCTAAGCTAAAATGTGGGAGCTAAGAACAGAGTATATTGATTTCTTATTTTCTTTTTTTTTTTTTTGAGACGGACTGTTGCTCTGTCACTCAGGCTGGAGTACAGTGGCACGATATCGGTTCACTGCAAGCTCTGCTTCCTGGGTTAACGCCATTCTCCCGCCTCAGCCTCCCGAGTAGCTGCAACTACAGGTGCCTGCCACCATGCCTGGCTAATTTTTTTAATTTTTATTTTGTTTTTATTTTTAGTAGAGACGGGGTTTCACCATATTAGCCAGGATGGTCTCGATCTCCTGACCTCGTGATCCACCCGCCTTGGCCTCCCAAAATGCTGAGATTACAGGCGTAAGCCATGGCGACTGGCCTATTGATTTCTTTATTATAGCTAGCTGAATTGAAGAATATTAGCACAGGTCTTTGAGTAAATTTTGGTTCTAAGAGAGGTTACTACCTATTCTGAATTAGACTGGGAGGAAAGTCCCTTTGAAGAGGAACCTCTATTTATTTCATTTTCTACATACTGGGTTCAAGCAATTCTGGTTCAGCCTCCCGAGTCGCTGGGACTACAGGTGCTTGCCACAATGCCCAACTAATTTTTTTATTTTTAGTAGAGATGAGGTTTCACCATGTTGGCCAGGCTGGTCTTGAATTCCTGACCCCAAGTGATCTGCCCGCCTTGGCCTCCCAAAGTGCCGGGATTGCGCCTGGCCTAAATAGCTTTTCTTTCTTTCTTTCTTTTTTTAAATTCATTTACTCCACAAATTATTGTAAGTACTTACTAGGTACCAGGTCTTATAAATAAGCCCATGTGGTTGCAGCCTCATGGAGTTCACAATAAGGAAGGTAGGAATTAAAAACTCATTTAATTACAGTTTTGAGAAGGACAATGTGCTATAAGGGAGTGTTACAGGAGAACTCAACTTATACCAAAAGGGTCAGGGCCATTGAAGCCAAGATATGAAGAATGCGAGGGCGTGAACCAGGCAAGTACAGTGAGGAAGAACCTTCCAAGCTACGGAGTAGCAAACTTTTTTTTTTTTTTCTGAGACAATCTTAGTCTATGCCCAAGCTGGAATACAGTGGTGTGATCTCAGCTTACTGCAGCCTTCATCTCCCAGGTTCAAGTGATTCTTGTGCCTCAGCCTCCTGAGTAGCTGGGATTACAGGCATGTGCCACCATGCCTGGATGATTTTTGTATCCTTTAGTAGAGACAGAGTTTTGCCATGTTGGCCAGGCTGGTCTTGAACTTCTGGTCTCAAGTGATCCTCCCACCTCAGCCTCCCAAAGTGCTGGAATTACAGGTGTGAGCCACAGCACTTGGTCGCAACTTTTTCTACAAAGGGCTAGATAGTAAATACATTAGGCTTTGTGGGCCAGATGGTCTGTTGCAATTACTCAACTCAGCTCTGCTGTTATAGGGGGAAAGCAGCCACAAACAATATATAAATGAATGGGCAGTGTTCCAACAAAACTTTACTTACAAATACAAGTGACTGGCTGGATTCGACCTGTGGGCCATAGTTTGCCAACCCCTGTTCCAGGTGGAGGGTAGAGTGTACCTCAGTCATGAGATAGGAATAAGCGTGGCTAGTTCAGAAACCCAGAGAATGCCAGTGAGCTAGAGGGAAGGGGAAAGATGGGCTGGGAAAGCAGGGGAAGGAGACAGATCACATGGGGCCTGGAGACCTAATCAAGGAATTTGGTCTCTAGAAGTTTTTAGTGTTAGAGACAAGATCTTGCTCTGTCACCCAGGCTGGAGTGCAGTGGCACGATCATAGCTCACTGTGGCCTTGACCTCCTGGGCGATTCTCCTGCCTTAGCCTTTTGAGTAGCTGAAACTACAGACATGCGCCACCACTCTTGGCTAATTTTTTAAAGTTTTGTAGAGACATGGTCTCACTATGTTGCCCAGGCTGGCCTTGAACTCCTGGGCTCAAGCAATCCCCCTGGCTCAGCCTCGCAAGTAGCTGTGACTACAGGCACATGTGACCATGCCTAATTTTTTTCTTTTTTTGGAAATGGGGTCTCTGGCCAGATGTGGTGGCTCACATCTATAATCCCAGCACTTTGGGAAGCTGAGGCGGATGGATCACTTGAGGTCAAGAGTTCAAGACCAGCCTGGCCAACATGGCGAAACCCTGTCTCTACTAAAAAAAAATACAAAAAATTAGTTGGGCGCAGTGGCTAATGCCTATAAGCCCAGCACTTTGGGAGGCCGAGGCGGGTGGACCACCTAAGGTCAGGAGTTCGAGACCAGCCTGACCAGCATGGTGAAACCCCATCTCTACTAAAAATACAAAAATTAGCTGGGTGTGGTGGCGGGCACCTATAATCTCAGCTACTTGGGAGGCTGAGGCAGGAGAATCACTTGAACCCAGGAAGTGGAGGTTGCAGTGAGCCAAGATCGTGCCATCACATTCCAGCCTGTGTGACAGAGTGAGACTCTGTCTCAATTAAAAGAAAGAAAGGAAGGAAGGAAGGAAAGGAAAGAAAGGGTGAGAAGAAAAGAGAAAAGAAAAGAAAGGAAAGAAATGGGGTCTTACTCTGTTACCCAGGCTGGTCTTGAACTCCTAGCTTCAAGGGATCCTCCAGCCTCAGCCTCCTGAGTAGCTAGGATTATAGGCATATCACACCAGCTAGAAGAATTTTTAAGAAGGGAAATGGGAGTGTGGTGGCTCACACCTGTAATCCCAACACTTTGGGAGGCCAAGGCAGGTGGATCACTTTAACTCAGGAGTTCGAGACCAGCCTGGGCAACATGGTGAAACACCGTCTCTACATAAAAGACAAAATTAGCTGGGTGTGGTGGTGCACACCTGTAGTCCCAGCTACTCAGGAGGCTGACGTGGGAGGATCACTTGAGCCCAGAAGGCAGAGATTGCAGGGAGCTGAGATCGCACCACTGTACTCCAGCCTGGGCTACGGAGCAAGACCCTATCTCAAAAAAAAAAAAAAAAAAAAAAGAAACGGTAGCATGATCCCAAACCTAATAATAATTGTCATATTGGACACATACAGTGTATTTGTTTTACATACATTTTCTCTCTAAATCTTTACAAAAATCCTGTGAGATGATGTGTGAGTACAGATTTGGCTGCTATAACAGAGACACCCAAAATAGCTTTGGCTTAGTTAAGACGGCAATATATTTCTCTGTAGTGGAAATACCGGAGCTGGTGTGGCATCTCTGCTCCCCAAGTTGTCAGAGGTCTGGCTTCTTCGATGTGACTTTCCTGCTGACCCCACGTGGGACTTCTGCCTGTGGGCCAAGATGGCAGCTCCAGCTTTCCCCATCATGTGGCCCCCAGTCCAGCCAACAGGAAGGAGGAAAGGGGAGGAGAGGGCTTGGTTCTGCCCCTTAAGGACACATGTGGAGGTGGCACACAGAACTTCCACGCCCATCTTGTAGCCACACCCAGCAGAGAGCGCTGCTAGGAAGGACCTGCCACCTGTCACCGGGCCGTGTTATGTTCCACATTCTACCCCACAGCCTCTCTGGGGAGAACAGACATGGGCGGTAGCCAGGCTGCACTGTCACAGGCCCTTCTGTTTCTATCCCCCACCACTGATGAGAGGTTCAAGGCCCTGGGAAGCTATTCACTACCCTCCTCCCTGGTGCTGGGTTGGGCACTTCGCATTGAAGTTGTCCTTTAAAGCATTCATCTGACTTTGTTGGTAACATTCACCCAACTTTGTGGATAACATATCTGTGTGTGGTATGTGTGGTCTTGAGAGGTTTGGCTCCTCCACAAGAAAAGGGGACCTTGTCTCTTTCAGCCTGCCACTGTGTCCCTAGTAAGCCTGTCCAAAAGAGGGGCATGATGTATACTTGCTGAGTGGACAGAGGACGGGCAGCTGAGCCCTCGGGCAGTGAGGTTACTTGTAAGGTGGAAGGAGCATCATCTAGGAATAGGCAGAGGGACACAGGTGGCCGTGCTGGTCTCATTCAGGTGCTAGAACCAGCTTGGGGCTTCACCTTGGACTGACCTGGGGTCAAATGCCATTTTTGCCAGGTGGACAAATTTCATGTCATTGAACCTCAGTGTACAATGAGGGGAGACACCAATCAGGCACGTGTGGGGAGTCTACAAGGAGAGAGCTCTGACTGCCGGTCATATTCCGAGCTCCTGGTGCCTCAAGCCTTGCCTGCAGGATGGGCTTGCCCCAAAGGCGCTGCCTCCCTGCCCCCAGTGTGCAGGAGGTGAGCAGATGCCCGGCAGGCCTGCTGCCAGCTGACCCAAGCCCAAGGTGACGTGAGCAGCCATAGCACCACTGTGCTCAGAGGGAGACTCTAGTGTATATAAGAAGCCTTGAGGGCTTCTTTACAAAACTGTCTCATCCTCCACCCCAATTCCTGTTCGAGAATCCACCCAAGGCAGGGGACAAGCCAGGCATAGGCCCTCAGGAGAGAGCCTGGTGGTGATCCCTGCAGCCTGTGTTCATCGCACACCTTCATGCACCCCACCAAGTGTCTGCCAGCTGGGCCTCCCCTCCTGTGTCCCCAAGAGGAGGATCACTGCTGTCCCGGTCCTCCCCTGTGGCCTCAATCCAACAAGCTTGTACCCTTCATTCGTGCAAGGAAATAGAAAGTGGTGGCCAAGAACGTGGGCTCGAGGTCAGACAAACCTAGCTTCAGGCCCCCGTTGAGCTGGGCAACCCCAGACAGATGAAGCCACCTCCTTGAGCCTCAGCTTTCTTGTCTGTTATCAGGCTGTCCCTGACCTCCACTGCGGGGTTGGGGGTGCGATTAGAGAGATAATAACCCAGGTGGCATGCCTGGCCCCGAGGGAGGATGCAGTGGTGCCAGCCTCTGGTGACTGTCAGTTGGTATGGAGGGTTTTTCTTGAGATGGAGTCTCACTCTGTCACCCAAGTTACAGTGTAGTGGTGTGATATCTCCACTTACTGCAACCTCCACTTCCCGTGTTCAAGCAATTCTCCTGCCTCAGCCTCTCGAGTAGCTGGGATTACAGGCATGTACCACCATGCCCGGCTAATTTTTGTATTTTTAGAAGAGATGGGATTTCATCATGTTGGCCAGGCTGGTCTCAAACTACTGACCTCAGGTGATCCACCTGCCTCAGCCTCCCAAAGTGTTGGGATTACAGGTGTGAGCCACTGTGCCCGGCTGGGCATGGAGGTGTTAACAGAGCCCTTTCTCTTCCTGGCTCAGGTGGAAAAGGAGAACTTTGTGATCCAAGAACTGAAAAACCACTTGCACCAGGTGCTCAAGTTCTCAGAGAACAGCCTCCTTCGCACTAAGCAGGAGGCCGAGAAGCAGCAGAAAGCCGATTTCCGGGCATCACAGGCCAGGGTAGCCAAGATCCAGCAGGAGATCCTGCAGCTGCAGTCACAGTTTTACAACCTGGTCATGGAGAACCGGGAGGCGGAGCAGGCGCTGAGGAAGGTGCCCCGGGAAGTGGGAAGTGGGAAGCGGGAAGCAGGGAGGATGGGCCGGTGGGGCCCCTGGGGCGGGGGACGGGTGGGACTGTCCCATCACTCCTGGAGGTCCAGCAGTGTTGGGCAGGGCAGGGCTGCACCAGCTACTCAGGAAGTGGTGTGGTGGAGGGGAAGGGCACAGGAGCAGGGAAGGCCCAAATCCGAGCCAATGTGTCCCAGCTACTTGGGAGGCTAAGCCAGGAGGATCACTTTAGCCCAGCAGTTTGGAGGCTGCAGTGAATCACGACTGCGCCACTGCATTCCAGCCAGGGCAAGAGAGTGAAACCTTGTCTCTTGAAAAAACCCAAAACCATTTGCCTTCATCATCTCAGCCAAGACCCAGGCCTAGCACACACCCAACTTCCAAATCTCTTTCCTCGTAAAAGGCACCCTTTTTAATACTTGTCCCCAGTCTCTTAGTGTCACGCTCTTGAGCATCTGATGGAAGCCACAGGCCTCTCCCCCAGCAAGAAGGCACAGATGCACATATACATCCTAGTGGACAGTTCCCCAGGGAGCCCAGACCCCCTGAAGCTGGCCTATCCATGGTGCCCAAGCTAAGTGCTCTTGCTCTGTAGGATTAAGAGGTTGATTGATTGATTGATTTTGAGACAGGGTCTCACTCTGTCACCCATGCCAGAGTGCAGTGGCGTGATCATAGCTCACTTCAGCCTCCAACTCCTGGGCTCAAGCGATCCTCCCATCTCAGCCCTCGTGAATAGCTGGGACTACTGGGGCATGTCACCACGTCTGGCTAATTAAAAATTATTATTATTGGCCGGGCGCGGTGGCTCACGCCTGTAATCCCAGCACTTTGGGAGACCGAGGCGGACGGATCTCCTGAGGTCAGGAGTTCAAGACCTGCCTGGCCAATGTGATGAAACCCTGTCTCTATTAAAAATACAAAATTAGCCAGGCGTGGTGGCGTGCACCTGTAATCCAGGCTACTTGGGAGGCTGAGGCATGAGAATTGCTTGAACTCAGGAGGTATGGTTGCAGTGAGCCGAGATCGCACCACAGCACTCCAGCCTGGGCAACAGAGTGAAACTCCATCTCAAAAGAAAAAAAATTCTTAATTTTCGTGGAATCAGGGTTTTGCTATGTTGCCCAGGCTGGTCTAGAACTTGTGGCCTCAAGCAATTCTCCTATTCCCACCGCAACCTCCCAAACGGTTGGGATGAGCCACTGGCCCAGCCTGTTTATTTTTAATTTAGGTGAAACTTATATAATATGAAACCATTTTAAAATGAGCAATTCAGTGTCATTTAGTATATTCACAAAGTTGTGCGACCCCAATTCCACCACTTCTATCTAGTTCCAAAACATTATCACCTCAAAATGAAACTCCATATCCGTTAAGAAGTTACTCCCCATTCTCTTCTTACCCCTGTCCCTTGCAATCACTAATGTGCTTTCTGTCTCTGTGGATTCACCTATTCTCGACACTTCATATGAATGGAATCCTCTGTGGCAGTTGTGTCTGGAATCTTTTATTTAGCACCGTGTTTTCAAGGTTCACCCATGTTGTAGCATGGATCAGTGCTTCATTGCTTTTTATGGTGGAAATAATCTTTTAAAAACAAGATTAGATCAGGTCCCTCCACTGCATCTATATCACCCAGTGGCTTTACCTCACCCTTTCCTGAGAATACAGCCTCCTCTTGCTGACACTCCCTCTGTAACACAGCCTTTCCCTTGGACCTTGTTGGGGACCACTACCCTGCTCACCACTCCCTTCCAGCCACACTGACTCGATTTCTGTCCTTTTTTTTTTTTTTTTTAATTTTTATTTTTTGAAACAGTCTCGCTCTGTCACCCAGGCTGGAGTGTGGTGGCGTGATCTCAGCTCACTGCAACCTCCGCCTCCTGGGTTCAAGAAACAGCCTCCCAAGTAGCTGAGATTACAGACGTGCATCATCATGCCCAGCTAATTTTTGTATCTTTAGTAGAGATGGGGTTTTGGCATGTTGGCCAGGCTGGTCTCAAACTCCTGGCCTCAAGTGACCTGCCTGCCTCAGCCTCCCAAAGTGCTGGGATTACAGGCGTAAGCCACCACGCCAGGCCGATTTCTGTCCTTTAAACAACACAAGCTTGTTCCTACCTCAGGGCCTTTGCACCTGCTGCTTCCTCTGCCTAGGATGTCCTGGAACCAGGCTGCTGGTTTCAAATTCAGGGTCTGCCACCCATTAGCTCTGTCACCTTGGGCAAGTGAGATAGCATGTCTGAGCCTCAGTTTCCTTGCCTGTGAAATGGAGAAAAGAGAACCTCCTTGTGCGGATTCAATAGGCGAGGCATGTCAAGCACCTGCCACAGGGCCTGGTGATGCACAGAGGGCTCAGTGCTGTTGATTGTTAATATATTTCATCAAACAATGACAAATTGGATCTTTTCTAGAAGAAATATAAAGTAGAAACGGAAATCGAGAACTGGATCCAGAAATATGATACAGAGATGGGTGAGAAGCAGGTATTTGTCGCTGAATAAGTCTCTCTTTCGTGCTTTTCCCAAGACTTTCAGGAATGGGATGAATGGGAAGAGCAGCCTTGGGATGGTCCATGGAGTGGGCAAAGTTCTGAGCCTCTCTGCGGGGAACACCTGCCTCTGTTTAAATGGTTTGTCCAGCCTGGGGCAGAATGAGAGGTGGGAAAGAAAAGAGCCAGAAGCTGCAAGGCCAGGTGTGGTGGCTTATGCCTGTAATCCCAGCACGTTGGGAGGCCGAGGTGGGAGGATCGCTTGAGCTCAGTAATTCAAGACCAGCCTGGGCAACAAAGCAAGACCCAGTCTCTATTAAAAAAAAAAAAAAAAAAGCGACTGGCTAGAAGGGCCTGACCCTGGGCCTAATGATCATGGCTCCATCTAGTGTCCACATCCTATACTCCTCTGGATGGGCTCCTGCCAGCACCCCCACAAGCTGGAGCTCCTCCCCACAGACTCAGATGGGAGCCTGCCTCTACCGCGTCACTCAGTCACTCAGCCAGTTTTTATTGAGCACCTGAGATGTGCCAGTTGTGTGGCCTTAAGCAAGGTACTTGACCTTCCCAAGCCCGTTTCTGCATCTGATTAGCAGAGGCAGTAATTACCATCTTGGGACCCTGGCAGGGATTGGGTGAGACACCATAGCTGCGTGTGTGCCCAGCATCGGGTCTGGCCTGGAGGAAGTGCTCAGGGGGTGAGAACCTTCAAATGGAGACACCCCCAAACCCTTCACCCAGCACTGGGATAACATTGGTGGCCCATGGCTCCAACCCAGAGGCCAGAGAAGCCTGGGGAGCACTGGAGGTAACACGAGCCAGAGTGAGCCAAAGCCAGGTGTGCTCTTCAGAGGAGGGCAAGTCAGAATCTTGTCCTGGGCAACTGTCAGGGCCTGGAGAGGGGAGCTTTGCAGGCTGGGACTCTCATTTCTCTGGGCCGCATGAGGGTTGTGGGTTGGTTGAGGGCAGGGACCTTGTCCACCCAGCTCTGTGTTCTCTGGCAGTGCTCTGCTTTTTGTAGATGCTGGGTAAACGTCAGTGGAAGGAAGGAAAACAGGTGTAAATGACAGCAGGAGAGGCTATGGTTAGACATAAGGAAAAACTCTGGAACTCCGTTTGAGGCTTGAGAAAGTTCCTTCTCCTCTGGTGTCTTGTGGAACAGACTGCTTTTATGGCAGCAGCCTCCATTTCTTGTGTCCCCACTGTGTGCCTGGCATCATGTCCAGTACATTGTGTCCATCAGGCCATTTAATCCTAGAAACAGCCCCTGGGTTTGGAATCGTCCTCATGTTTCAGATGAGGAAAAACGGAAGCCTGAAAGGTGAAGTCAGTTGAGGTGTGGCAGAGCTGGGACTTAAAACTAAGTCTGCCCAACTCACAAGCCCGTGTTCTTTTCCTGTTCCTGAAATTATTTCAATGGGGTCTTTCCTAGAGTTGGGATGGAGCCCATCCCCTCTCCCCATCCACCTCACTGGGACCGAGATGCTGAACAGCTTAGCTTAGGGGCATCGCTGGGGCAGAAGCCCATTTGGGAAGGGTGGGGGGCCTTAGGGAGGAGGGTGGGAGGAGGCGCTCTATGCATGGTGACCCCAGCCCCACCCCTCGCCCCAGGAGGAGTTGGAGGATCTGGAAGCTGTTCACAGGGAGGAGAAGATCGCTCTGGAGGAGCTGAAGCGGAGGCACAAAGTGCTGGTGGAAGAGTTTGTGCAGATCCGGGAAGAACGAGAGATCAACTCCAAGAAAAGGATGGAGGCAGAGCAGGAGATGGTGCGCATGGTGCGGGCGGCCACGTTAATCCAGGCCTTTTGGAAGGGATACCTGGTGCGCTCCCTGCTCAGATCCAAGAAGAAGCGGGGCAAGGGCAAAGCAAAGGGCAAGGAGAAGGGCAAGCAGAAAGGCAAGGAGAAGGGCAAAGGCAAGAAATGAGCTCTCCACCCCAGCCTGCTACTGACCTTTATCCTCCCAGAGACCAGGCCAGGAAGCCACCGGGATAGAGAGCACTAGATTCATGGCTTTCATGATGTTTTTATTTAATAAATTAAAAAGTATTTGAAGCCGCATTGAAGGGAACGCTCTATGAATAAATCTCTTTACCCAGGGCTGTGGACTATGTGTGTCCAGCTCACAGATGGCGTTTCCACGAGGAGCGTGCAGCCTGGGATGTCAGCCCGGAGATGATGGTTCCTTACTTCAGCCTTACTGGGCAACCAGACCCCAGCTGCAGCCCGGAAGCTGCCATGGCCATGATGGACACATCACCCACCAGGGCAGTGGGGTGTGGGTCCCAGCTGCCCATAGAGGGCACAGAAGCAGGCAGGGAACTCCAGGAGGGGCAGGGCCTCAGGTTTCAGGCGGCCCCCAACCCTGTTCTGGGATTAATTTGCCTGCAACTTCCCCCGCTCCAGCACTGTGAAAGCTCAGAGGGAGTCCTGAGGTCACAGCAGCCCCAGCTTCACATTCCAGGGAGCTGAACAATTATTTAAAACAACTTTTTTTTTTAAAGCATATAAATTGATTTAATGTAAGTTTTACATGACACCGGAGCCTTCATGAGGAAATGTAGACCCGAAGAAACAGTTGAGCCTGTGCGCTTTTACGCTACATTTGATGAAGAGTAGATAGTTGTGGTGATACATAATAGGGCAGAAAAGGTATGATCTACTGGTAGTAAGCTGGGGGAAATTTAGCAAGACCTGTGTGTTTAGATTCTTCTCTGTGTCCCTGTGTCTTCAGAAATAAGGATATAACTTTCCTCAGGGTATAGGGAGGGCACCTCTCACATGAGAGTCTTATGACCTGCTTCAGGAAAACACCAGAAAATACTTTCTTTTTTTTTTAAATGTAAAAAATGTTTAGGCCAGTCATGGTTACTTACACCTGTACTCGCAGCACTTTGGGAGGCTGAGGCAGGCAAATCACTTGAGCTCGGAAGTTTGAGACCAGCTTGGGAAACATGGCAAAACCCCATGTTTTATTTTTTGTCTCTATAAAAAATAAAAAAATTGGCCCAGCATGGTGGCACATGCTGGTAGTCCCAGCTACTTGGGAGGCTGAGGTAGGAGGATTGCCTGAGTCTGGGAGGGTGGAGATTGCAGTGAGCTGAGATTGTGCCACTGCACTCCAGCCTGAGTGACACAGCAAGACTAAATAAAACAAAACAAAACAAACAAAAAAAGGTGGCTAGAGAGACAGGGTCTCACTGTGTTGCCCAGGCTGGTCTCAAACTCCTGGCCTCAAGCAATCTTCCTGCCTAGGCCTCCCAAAGTACTGGGAATACAGGCATGAGCCATCACACCTGGCCTGGACAATTATTTTTAAATTATTTGTCAGCATTTAAAAAACTGAGGGCCACCACATAGAAATCCAGCACTCTCCCTTTCCTGGAAAAAAAATCGAATCATCCAGATATCCCAGGCTTGTACATCTTCTAGGGCTCAGCAGCAGCAGCCCCCTTTAGATGGTAGAGAGTAAGTTGCCCCCGTCCTCACCACCCCCAACTGCCTTACATACACCACAGCCTGGTGTCAGTTACCCTTTAGTGTTACCTCGGGCTATTGCCAGATTTTACTGTAGTTGGGAGGAAACAGAGTTTTTTGGTTTTTTTTTTTTAAGTCTTGCTCTGTTGCTCAGGCTGGAGTGCACTGGTTGGATCTCAGCTCACTACTGCCTCTGCCTCCCAGGTTCAAGTGATTTCTCCTGCCTCAGCCTCCCGAGTAGCTGGGATTACAGGCATGCGCCACCATGCCGGGCTAATTTTTGTATTTTTAGTAGAAACAGGGTTTTGCCATGTTTGCCAGGCTAGTCTCAAGCTCCTGACCTCAAGTGATCCACCCACCTTGGCCTCCCCCTCCCAAAGTGCTGGGATTACAGGCGTGAGTCACCATGCCCAGCCAGGAAAGAGAGGTATTTCTGGCCTATGTCTATGGAAAGTAAGGGGAAGATGGGAAGGCAAAAGAGAAATGGATATTTCAGGAAAAACTGAGTTGGACATAAGTAACTAATTGTTTGTGAAAGTTCCAGGAAGCTTAAACATTCTATATGTTTAAAATGCACATTGCAGCTGGGCAAGGTGGCTCACACCTGTAATCTCAGCACTTTGGGAGGCTGAAGCAGGAGGATCACTTCAGGCCAGGAGTTTGAGACCAGCCCACTCGTGACTCTTTTTTCCCTTTTGTCTTGTTTCTTACTGGAAGGAATGAAATCCCTCTCTACAAATTTTTTTTTTTGAGATGGAGTCTCCCTCTGTCGCCCAGGCTGGAGTGCAGTGGCATGATCTCGGCTCACTGCAAGCTCTGCCTCCCGAGTTCACGCCATTCTCCTGACTCAGCCTCCCAAGTAGCTTGGACTACAGGCGCCCACCACCACGCCCAGCTAATTTTTTGTATTTTTAGTAGAGACGGGGTTTCACCTTGTTAGCCAGAATGGTCTCGAACTCCTGACCTCATGATCCACCAGCCTCGGCCTCCCAAAATGCTGGGATTACAGGTGTGAGCCACCGCGCCCGGTCCAAAAAAATTTTTTAAACAAGTTAGCTGGGCACGGTGGCACATGCATATAGTCCCAGCCACTCAGGAGGCTGTGGGGGAGGATGGCTTGAGCCGGGAGGTCAAGTCAGCAGTGAGCTATGATCGCGCCACTGCACTCCACTCCAGCCTGGGCAAGGAAACGAGGCCCCGTGTCTTAAAAAACAAAACAAAACCAAACAAAAGAATCACCAAAAACAAACAAACATACAAACAAAAAAACAAAAAACAAAGCATGTTTACATGAGAGCGCAGCTGGCCTGCCTGACCCCACAGGCATTTCCGTGTGTCCCTGGTCCTGGGCGCTGCAGATCTCCCTCCCCAGCAGTGTCCACTCTTCCCTGCCCAAAGGCAGATGTACCAAACCAATGATGTGGCTTCCAACTGGACTCCCTAGAATCCTGGTGCCTCCTGGAGGTGCCTTACAGGAAGACGAGGGCAAGGAGAGGCCCAGAGCCCAGCCCACACTGCCCAATCCAGGTGCAATTCCATCTGTGCAAAGGCTTTGCTGCTTTTCCTAAGCCCCAGGCTGCATTCTAAGGGCTCTGCAGACACACGTGTCACTGTCTGGCTTTCTTGGACCCTCCATTTGGCATAGTCCTAGCCATTGTTTTATTTCCCACCTTAACAAACACACACACATACAAACTTAAAAACAAAACTAAAAAAATACTATTGTCTGTATTCTGAGCTCAGGAAGAGCTGGCCAACCACAAGTTAGTAGCATTAGCCAGAAACCTATGGGAGGAAGAGTCCAGCAATTCCTGAGGCCCCGGGTTGCCAAACCAGTCACCCACTCACCACTGTCATGTTGTCTGCCACATCCTTGTATTTAACTTTGTTATTTAAATCAACTCAGGCTTAACAATGGCCTTTACCCTAAGGGGAAAAAAAAGAACATTCATGGCTTTGATAAGCTGATATATTTAGTACATGAAAATAAATACAGAAGCATATTAAGATGAAACAATGTTCACTCAAAAATCTCCCAGTTGCCCTAGTGTTCTCCAGGCTTCACACACAGTCTGGGAAAACTCCTCTAGGGCTTGCAGACTCAGTTGGAAACTAACCCTGAGCAGGAAGCTTGGCTTGAAGGAGAGGGGACCCTCCAGGTTGGCAATTACACCATTTATTTGCACTTGGCAGCAAGAAAATGGATGATGTGGGAGGTGTCAGGACCCTAGGTTGGCACTAATTTGGAGTGTGATTGAGACGGCTGGAGACGGCATCTTAGAGGTGGCCCCCACATCTGCAATCGGGAGAAAAAGGCAGGAATCGACTAGAGATTGTCAGGATAAAGGGAGGCACTGCCCACCCCTGCTATGTCTGTCTGCCCCTACAGGGGCTTCATACCTGGGGTTCCCTGGGTGATGAATGTCCTCCTACCCTGGCAAGGGGCTATACCTCTCGCCATGGCCCCATAGGCAGCCCTGATGAAAGAGTATCATTTCCAAGGGGGCTTTGCTTTCTGGGTGGCCCCAACTCGTCGTGGGGTAGCTGGCACTGAAATGCTAACTGAGCGAGCCCTGGAAGTCACCAGGGGGCTCCGGAAGGTCACCCCTGATGTGGAAGGCCTGAGATCCTGAGGCCCATTTGTGTGGGAGGCACTGGTGGCTGAATGACCAGTGCTGGGGACATTCAGGTGGGTGAGGGAATGGGAAAGTCCCCGCCTCAGGGGGCATGAAGAGTGTAACCCATCCATGGATAACTTCTGGGAGTCTGCCGCCGCCCCCAGCTCTGTCTTGGAGGGACCAGCTGGGTGAATGGCTCGCAGTGGGGCCTCCCTGGGGCGGGGCGAGTGGCTACCCCTGGGGGTAGCTGGTGGCGTCCAGAAGAGAGCACGGAGCTTTGCGGCATCCTCCTTCGCCATCCGCGGGGCCCCGAAGCTGGCGCCCTCAGATCGGGAGCCAAACAGCGACTCATCACAGTAAGAGGGGGTGTGGCTGATCAGTCTGGCAAAGGGAAGATAAACGCCATGAGCGGGGGGGATGAACAACCCCTCAAAACTTTAACAGCTCTCCCACCCATCCCCAGGCACTGGCAGCAGCAAAGGAGGGTTCCCTGCAGATCCCAGGAGTCCCTGTCTCCCAGTCTGAAACCTATAGCAAGGCCACAGCCTTCTGTGGCACCACTGTCCCCGGTCTCCACTGATTTTACCTTGCGAAACATCCACTGCCCCTGCATCCTGACCCAATTCCCAGGCATGTGCCCCAGGCCTGGACAATTTGCATATTCCATCCTCCTGGCGACATGGATTGGTTCAGGAATGGCCAGATGACCCAAGCCTCTCCGATCAGAATCTGCCTTAGGACCTTTGCAGAAACTACTAGGAAAGAGATGTTTTTCTGCCACCTGACTTTACTTCTTGCTAAGCTGATAGGATGTCAGCCCAAAGCAGTTTGTGGCCATCTCCTTCCTACTGGAGATTGAACGGCATGCAGGGAAAAGTAGCACTAAGGTGGAGACAGACAGTTCCAGCCACAGTTTGAGCCCCTCTTACAGGAGCCCCGAATGCCTTCTCCTGGGAAAGCCAGTTTGAATAAGTTTTCTGTCACTTGCAATCGAGAGTCACAATTAGTATAACCTTAGTCTTTAGAGCCTCCACTTTTTCTTTTTTTTGGTGAGACATGGTCTCACTCTGTCGTTCAAGTGGAGTGTAGTGGCACAATCACAGATCACGGCAGTCTCAAATTCCTAGGCCCAAGCAATCCTCTCACCTCAGCCTCCCTAGTAGCTGGGACTACAGGCATGGTGCCACCAAGCCCAGCTAATTTTTTTTTTTTTTTTTTTCCAGTAGAGATCAGATCTCACTACGTTGCTCAGGCTGGTCTTGAATTCCTGATCTTAAGCAACCCCCTGCCTTAACGTCCCAAAGTGCTAGGATTACAGGAGTGAGCCACTGTGCCCATTTTCTTTTCTTTCTTTTTCTTTCTTTTCCGGAGACGGAGTCTCGCTCTGTCACCCAGGCTGGAGTGCAGCGGTGCGATCTCACCTCACTGCAACCTCTGCCTCCTGGGTTCAAATGATTCTCCTGCCTCAGCCTCCTGAGTAGTTAGGATTACAGGTGTGTGCCACCACGCCTGGCTAATTCTTGTATTTTTAGTAGAGACGGGGTTTCACCATGTTGACCAGGCTGGTCTTGAATTCCTGACCTCGTGATCCACCCACCTCGGCCTCCCAAAGTGCTGGGATTACAGGCAAGAGTCACTGCGCACCTGGCCTTTTTTGTTGTTTTTTTTTTTTTTAAGAGATAGGGTCTCACTCCGTCACCCAGGCTGGAGTGCAGTGGTGCAATCATAGCTTACTGCAGCCGCGAACTCCTGAGCTCAAGTAATCCTCCCACTTCAGCCTCCAGAGTAGCTGGGACTACAGGTATGCGCCACCATGCCTTGCTAATATTTTTATTTTTTGTAGAGACAGGGATCTCGCTATGTTGCCCAGGGTGGTCTCAAACTCCTGGGCTCAAGCGATCCTCCCACCTCAGCCTCCCAAAGTGCTGGGACTATAGGCCTGAGTCAGCCTGCCTGGCCTGTTTTTTTTTTTTTTTTTTTTTTAATTCAACAGATATTCATGGCATACCTGCAAGATTCCATGCCCATAGTTTTTGGCCAGGACTGAAAGTGTTTCTACCCCCAAACTGCAAGTCTTTGAAAGGGCAACCTTTTGCCACTTGGTTTAGCTGCTCAAACCACATTGGCTAATGCCTGCATATGTCTGGTGCCAAGGTTTTTGCTCAGTAACTTCTCTACCTCTTATGCAACCCCTCACTTGACACCCTCTACCTGTTGGCATCCAGAAGAAAATTCCATCCTCCAGGTGAGCAGGGAGTTGGCACCTCCGTTTTCATGGACACCATACTTCCGTTAATGCAGCCTATCTTTACCTCAGTGTTTTCAGCCATGTTGTAGCTTCAGTGTTGCTAATCTCCACCTGACCCTGCCTTGTCTACAGAACTGCCAAAAACTGATTCTTGTTTTTATAATAGGCATCATTCCCATTCTCATTTCATTTCTGTCATCTGAAATATGTCCCTGTGGCTCAGAATGAACCTTAAATTTAGTTGTCCAGTTCTTATGGACTGAATTGTGCCCACCCAAATTCACATGTTGAAGCCCTAACCCCAAATGTCTCTACACTTGGCCTTCATTATTCAGATTAATTAAAGGTAATTAAGGCTGGCCAGATGCAGTGGCTCACGCCTATAATCCCAGCACTTTGGAAAGCAAGAGGCGGGCAAACCACTTGAGCTCAGGAGTTTGAGACCAGCCTGGCCAACATGGTGAAACCCCGTCTCTACTAAAAATACAAAAGTTAGCCGGGTATGGTGGCGTGCACCTGTAATCCCAGCTACTCAGGAGGCTGAGGCAGGAGAATTCCTTGAACCCGGGAGGCAAAGGCTGCAGTGATCCGAGATGGCACCATTGGCCTGAGCAACAGAGCCAGACTCTGTCTCAAAAAAAAAAAAAAAAGGTAACTAAGGCTAAATAACGTTATAAGGGTGGGGGATCCTAATCCAATAGAACTGGTGTCCTTATGAGAGGAAGAGACACCAGGGGTGTGTGTGTATACAGAAAAGGTCCTTGCATGTAATTGAAGGATTAAAAAAAAAAAAATGAGAAAAGGCCCTATGATGACACTGTGAGAACGTGGCCAACTGCAAGCCAATGAGAGAGGCCTCAGGAGAAACCAAACCTGCCAACACCTTGATCTTGGGCTTCCAGCCTCCAGACTGTGACAAAATAAATATGTGTTATGGCCAAGTGCAGTGGCTCACGCCTGTAGTCCTGGCACTTTGGGAGGCCAAGGCGGGCGGATCACAAGGTCAGGAGTTCGAGACCAGCCTGGCCAACATAGTGAAACCCCATCTCTACTAAAAATGCAAAAATTGCCAGGCGCAGTGGCTCACACCTGTAATCCCAGCACTTTGGAAGGCCGAGGCAGGTGGATCACCTGGTAGGGAGTTCAAGACCAGACTGACCAACATGGAGAAACCCCATCTCTACTAAAAATAGCCAGCATAATCCCAGCTACTCAGGAGGGTGAGGCAGGAGAAACGCTTGAACCTGGGAGGCGGAGGTTCCAGTGAGCTGAGATAGCTCCATTGCACTCCAGCCTGGGCAACAAGAGCGAAACTCCATCTCAAAAAAAAAAAAAAGTTAGCCAGGCATGGTGGTGTGTGCCTGTAGTCTTCGGAGGCTGAGGCAGGAGAGTCGCTTGAACTCGGGAGGTGGAGGTTGTGGTGAGCCAAGATCGTGCCACTGCACTCCAGCCTAGGCAACAGAGCGAGACTCTTCTCAAAAAAAAAAAAAATTGTGTTGTTTAAGCCACCCAGTCTGTGGTATTTTGTCATGGTGGCCCTAGCCAACTACTGTGCTAATCTTCTGTCTTGTTTCTTTCTTTCTTTTTTTTTTTTTTGAGATGGAGTCTCGCTCTGTCACCCAGGCTGGAGTGCAGTGGCGCGATCTCCACTCACTGTGAGCTCCAGCTCCCAGGTTCACGCCATTCTCCTGCCTCAGCCTCCTGAGTAGCTGGGACTACAGGTGCCAGCCACCATGCCCAGCTAATTTTTTTGCATTTTCAGTAGAGACGGGGTTTCACCGTGTTAGCCAGGATGGTCTCGATCTGCTGACCTCGTGATCTGCCCACCTTAGCCTCCCAAAGTACTGAGATTACAGGTGTGAACCACCACGCCCGGCCATCTTCTGTGTCTTTGTCCAAACCACTGTAAACAATAAACAGGACAGAGTCCTGTGGCTCACCAGTAGACACCTCCCTCCAGGCTGATATTAATCTGAAACAGTCCAAATAATCTAATTCTAATCTAATTAATTAACAATGACAATTTGCATTAGTTCCTATTTTTCTAACTTGTTCATAAAAATGCAGCAAGACCCACTTTCAATTTTTGTTTTGTTTTTTTTTTTTGAGACAGGGTCTCACTCTGTCACTCAGGCTGGAGTGCAGTGGCGTGATCTGGGCTCACTACAATCTCTGCCTCCTGGGCTCAGGCGATCCTCCTACCTCAGCCTCCCAGGTAGCTGGGAGTACAGGCGCACACCACTACACTTGGCAAATTTTTGTATTTTTTGTAAAGACACAGTTTCACCACACTGCCCAGGCTGGTCTCAAACTCCTGAGCTCAAGTGATCCCACCTCAACCTCTAAAAGTGCTGGGATTACAGTCATGAGCTACCCCACCGAGCCAAAACCCATTTTCAGAATGACTTCAGAAACACCACATCTATGCCATTGCAAGGATCGATCATATTAATATTAATAACCTTATGCAAATTTCTCTGTGATCTTATGCATCAGTTGACTCCTCTGGGCCTCAGATGCCCAGTTTGTGACATTTGGGGATAGGGAGTCCACCATCACAACCATCAACACTACCATTTATTGACAGCTAAGTATTAGGTTACTGTGCAATGTGCTGCAGACCCCTCTCTCATTTAATCCATCAACAATTCCTCTAGGTAGGAATCATTGGTCCTATTTTCCACATGAGTAAACTGTGGCTCAGAGGGGTCAAGATGCTTGCCCAAGGTCACAGAGTAGGTGAACATCAGGGCTGTAACTGGAATCCAGGTGGCTGCACTGAGTACAGGATTTGTACCTCCCTACCCCATTACCTGTATTTGTTCTTCTTCCTTGGAGTGAGGGTCGGGGTGCTGCCCCTTGAGGGGGTGGTCTCACAGCTCCCCTTTGCCCCTAAGGCCTTCGATGCCTCCTTGCCCACGTCTCTGGTTCTGTTAGCCTTCTCCACCCAGGGCGGGTCAAAGTCTGGTGGGGTAGGCCGGGTGCTTGCTGGGCTGCCAAACAGAGTCTCATCCACATACGACGTTCTGGCCTTGACCCGGTGGCCACCCCGGCAGCGGTGCTGAAGGCGGAGGGTCTGCATCCCACTGACGGCGAGCCCCACAGGGTTCTTCATGCTGCCTGTGGTCCCTGGTGACAGCAGGTGTGCTCTGCCGGCCAGGCCCTGTTTCCGAGGCTCCCTGTGAGAGGTCAGAGTAGCACCCCTGAGCCACAGCAGTGCTAATGGAGGAATACCGGTAGTCTCTGAAGTTCTCATCCCAAGGGTTTAGTTCTCTCTCAACCAGTATCTCAAAGGAGAGCTGTCAACTTCAGGGGGCATTTTGGAATTTTTTTTGGCTTTTTTTTTAGTTGTCAAAATGGTGGAGAAAGGGGTGCTACTGGCAATTATTTATAGAATGACTCTGGGGGTGAAGGAGAGATGACACCTGTGCCCATTTAGGCACCAACCAGAAAACGCACTATGGTGGTAGGAGAGACAGGCACATTCCTATATCCTGTGTGTACTGATGGGTGCGGGGGCAATGACAGCCAGCGTGGATCCCATGCCTACCTCCTGCAAAGAGCTTTACAAGCATTGTTTCATTTAATCCTCTCAACAGCACTGTGAAGTAGCTTCGAATTTGTCCATTTTACGGATCACAAAACTGAGGTGAAGTCACATGTGTAGGTCACACCTATAAAGCTAAAACGGTGGAAGTGAAATCTGAGTCCAGAGCTTGTGTACTTGGCTACACTGCTATCGGGAGATCACCGCCGCCCCCACTACCCCACATTCTGCGACTCCCAAATCAATGACCCGATTAAAAAATGCCCGAGGTCCCTGTATTTTTGAGCTTTCTCCTACCTGAGCATCTTGGTTCGTAGTCATCGGGGTCCTCAGGGACCCCTCCCCGCGTCTTCTTCCCACCAGGTCTGGACCCCTCGGCGAGGGCGCGGGGGAGCGCGGTGCATCCGGGATCCGCGTCAATCTGCAGCCCGGAATGCCCGGGGCCCCGGACCGCCGGCAGCCCAGGCCGTGCCGGGGCACCGCGCGCGGACCAACTCACCCGAGGAGCTGGCACAGGCGACGTGTGAGCGGCGCGCGCATCCAGAAAACCAGAACCCAGCACCTAGCACCCAGCAAACAGGGAGCAGCCAGCACACTGCGGACGCGGCCCGGACCATTCGCGCCAAGGGATGGGGGGAGTCCGCCCAGGGGCGGGCGCCACGCCCCTGACGCCCAGGAGGTACCTAAACACCGCGAGGGGCCTCTCGTGCCACTCACTCAGGGTCTGGTGTACTAGGCCGCCCAGGGCCGCAGACCCCGGCGAAAGCGCAGCCGAGGTCACGTGGCCATCGCGCCTCCCCGCCCCAAGCAGTTGGTGCGCGCCGCAGGCCACGCCCCCTTTTGCGTTCCCAGCGCGAGGCCCGAATGGCGGCAGGCAAGCGCCCGGCGATCGGCCCTCGGTCGAGAGCTGCCATGGCCCAGTGGAGGAAGAAGAAGGGGCTCCGGAAGCGCCGAGGCACGGCCTCCCAGGCCCGCGGCAGCGACTCGGAGGACGGCGAGTTTGAGATCCAGGCGGAAGATGACGCCCGGGCCCAGAAGGTAGGCGCGTGGGGCTGGGACGCACTTTGGGGCCCGAGACCCGGCTCCCGGCAGCGCCCCAAGGCCTCAGTTTCCCCAGCTGGGGAGTGGGCTCCGCAGAGAGTGAGGAGGGAGGCTGCCGGCCCGAAGACCGGTCTTGGGACCGCCGGCCTGAGCACGTGTCTCGGGGCTTGTCAGGCTCAGGGTCCCGCGGCTGGAGCCTGCGGGGCCTTCCTGCCGGGTTTTGGTCGCGCGTCTCTCATTGGCTGCCTCCTGCACATGGGGCGGATCCTGGTTGCCTTTCGCCCAATGAAAAGTGCCGGTGCAGAAAATCTGACTTTGAGAGTTTGCAGCGTTCTTGGGAGGTTGCGTTAAGGGGAGGCCCGACTGCGTGGATTGAGACAGTGACTTCCCCAAACCTCTGGGAAACTAATTTAAAAATTAGCATGAGCCCGGCCAGTTTGTGTTTGTTGACCATTTACTATGTGCCAGGCTCCATGCTAAGAGCTGTACGAGCCTTATTATGTAATCCTCACACCAACGCTGTGCTAACACCACCGGCAACTGTCATCTTCATTTTTCCACGGGAGGAAATTGAGGCCTAGAGGGTTAAGAAATAGTCAAAGGCCTGGTGTCGTGGCTACACGCCTGTAAACCCAGCACTTAGGGAGGCTGAGGTGGGAGGATTGCCTGAGGTCAGGAGTTCAAGATCAGCCTGGGCAACATAGGGAGGCCCCCGACTCTACAAAAAATTAAAAAATTAGGATGGCCGCAGTGGCTCAAGCCTGTAATCCCAGCACTTTAGGAGGCCGAGGTGGGCGGATCACCTGAGGTGGGGAATGCAAGACCAGCCTGGCCAGCATGGTGAAACCCTGTCTCTACTAAAAATACAAAAATAGCCAGTTGTAGTGGCACGCGCCTGTAATCCCAGCTACTTGGGAGGCTGAGGCAGGAGAATCGCTTGAAACTGGGAGGCAGAGGTTGCAGTGAGCCAATATCGCACCACTGCACTCCAGCCTGGGTGACAGAGCAAGACTCTGTCTCAAAAAAAAAAAAAAAAAATTAGCCTGGCGTGGTGGCGCCTGCCTGTGGTCCCAGCTCCTAGAGAGGCTGACATGGGAGGATCACTTGAACCTGGGAAGTGGAGACTACAGTAAGCAGTGGCTACACACACACACACACACAAAAAAAAAAAAAAAAAAAAAAAGGAGATCCCAGCTTTATAAAAAAAAGAAAGAAACTTGACCAAGACCCTACAGCTTGTGAGTATAAGAGCCAGGAGATTCAAACTTGGGACTGTCTGATTCCAAGGCCTGTGCCCTTTCCATTACTGAATGCTACGTGTATGCACATGAGGGGACAGGTGTGAGCACCAACAGGGCAGAAAGGTTTTGCCCATTATTTCCCACAGTCCTGTTCCCAGCAGGTGCCTGGCACCAGGTAGGCTCAGGGCAAGGAGATGAGTAAGTGGGCATTTATATGAAGAGAAAGGATCATACCCCAAGGCAGGAACTGGAGGAGACCTCATCCCACCGTCTCCCTCCCCTTCCAGCCTAGCCAGCTCCTGGCACACAGTAGGTGCTCAACAAATGTAGAGAAACTACTAAAGGTAATGAACAGCACAGGTGGACAGAGGTAGTGAGTACCAAAGAAGAGGAGTCTATGTGTAGTTCAGACCAAGGGCTTTCTCACGGCACCGCCCTGTGTTCAAATTTGGCCCAACCTTGCACTGGCTGTGGGACATTGGAGAGGTTGCTTAACTTCTCTGTGACTGTTTCCACATCTGTAGAAGGCAAGTAAATGATTATATATGTTTCAAAGATTGTTGGCCAGGTGCCATGGCTTGTGCCTGTAATCCCAGCACTTTGGGAGTCGGAGGAGTGAGGATCACTTGATGTCAGGAGTTCAAGACTAGCCTGGGCAACATGGTGAGACTCTGCATCTACAAAAAATACAAAAATTAGCTGGGCATGGTGCTGTGTGCGTGTATTCCCAGCTACTTGGGAGACTGAGGTAGGAGGATCACCTGAGCTAGGTGAGCTGTGATTGCCCCACTGCACTCCAGCCTGGATAACAGAGTGAAACTCTGTCTCAAAAAAAAAAAAAAAGTTGAAGAGACTAAAGGAGGCTGGGCGTGGCGGCTCATGCCTGTAATCTGAGCACTTTGGGATGCCAACGTGAGCGGATCACTTGAGGTCAGGAGTTTGAGACCAGCCTTGCCAACATGGTGAAACCCCGTCTCTACTAAAAATACAAAAATTAACCAGGCCTGGTGGCGCGTGCCTGTAGTCCCAGCTAGTTGGGAGGCTGAGACAGGAGAATTGCTTGAACCTAGGAGGTGGAGGCTGCAGTGATCCAAGATCCTGCCACTGCACTCCATCCTGGGTGACTGAATGAGACTGTCTCAAAAAAAAAAAAAAGACTGAAGGACATGCTGTTCATACATGCTGTTCAGTAGCTATTGCAGGTGACTATGTGTCCCAGGCACCTTGTTTTCATGTGCTTAGAGCAGGGGTTGACCAACCTATCAAGGGCCAGATGGTAAATCTTTTTTTTAGGTTTTATTGGGCCATATAAGATTACTGTCTTTTTTGTTTGATTTCTTTTTCCTTTCCTGCAACTCCTTAAAATGTAAAAACCATTCTAAACTCACAGACCGTTCAAGACAGGCCATGGCTCTGCCCTAGAGGATTGTAGTCAACCTTAGAGGGTCACAGTGAAAAGAACACAGTCTCTGAAGCCAGGGTTCACATCCCTCACCCACTACCTGCTGGCTGTGTGACCTTGGGCACGTCACTTTATCTCTGTGCCTCAGTTTCCTTCTCTGTAAAATGGACAGAACAGTAGTACCCACTTCAGATTGTTGTGAGGATTAAGTGGGTTAATTTGTATGAATTCTCGGAGCAGCACCTAGCTTACAGTACATGGCCTTGTAAGTTTCAGCCACTCTTATGAATTGCTGCTCCTTAAATGCTTTTTTAAAAAAAATTTTTGGCAAAAATGGGGTTTCACCATGTTGCCCAGGCTAGTCTCGAAACTCCTGGGCTCAAATAAATGATCCATTCACCTCAGCCTCCCAGTGCTGGGATTACAGGCGTGAGCCACCGTGCCTGGCCATAAATGCTATTTTTAAGAGAAAGGGGGCAGCCCTGGAGTCCAAGAAGGTTCCCCAGAGGAGGTGTCTGTATTGGATTTAGCTGTGCCAGGGGAAGTGGGTCCTGGGTGAGCAGAAAGGAGACCAGGCACAAGACAGACCAGAGATCAGAAAGGAGATTGGTTGGCGGCTCGTGGGGTGGGGGTAGGGGGCGGGAGAGCTTGGAAAAGTCTAGTACTTCACACATAGTAGGCATTTTGATTGGCTCTTTAAAGTATTTAGGGGCTGGGTGTGGTGGTTCATGCCTGTAATCCCAACACTTTGGGAGGCCACGAAGGGAGGAATGCTTGAAGCCAGGAATTCAAGACTAGCCTGGGCAATGTAGTAAGACCTCATCTCTACCAAAAAAAAAAAAAAATACAAAATTAAAAAATTAGCCAGGTGTGCTAGTATAACTCCTGTAGTCCCAGCTACTCAGAAGTCTAAGGTGGGAGAATCACTTGAGCCTAGGAGTTCAAGGCTGCAGTGAGCCATTACTGCACCACTGTACTCCAGCCTGGGTGACAGAGTGACACCCTGTCTGTTAAAAAAAAAAAAAAATGTGTGTTAACTTTTTTTTTTTTTTTTGAGACAGGGTTTCTGTCTGTCACCCAGGCTACAGGTGCAAGTGACCACACCTAGCTAATTTTTATTTTTATTATTATTATTATTTTGACACAGAGTCTTGCTGTGTTGCCCAGGCTGGAGTGCAGTGGCGCGATCTCGGCTCACTGTAAACTCTACCTCCCGGGTTCAAGTGATCCTCCCATGTCACCCTCCTGAGTAGCTGGGATTACAGGCACATACCACCATGGCTGTCTAATTTTTGTACTTTAGTAGACGGGGTTTCACCATGTTGGCCTGGCTGGTCTTGAACTCCTGACCTCAGGTGATCTGCCCATCTTGACCTCCCAGTGTTGGGATTACAGGCGTGAGCCACTGCGCTAGCCAGGTATTTAATTTTGAGGGCTTTGATGGTGGTGATGATGATAGTGATAATACCACCACGTTTCTAAGCACCTTTCTAAGTTCGACACTCACCCATATATATGATCTTCACAGCACCCTGGGAGGCCTCTGCTTGTTGTCCCCATTCTCCAGGTGTGGAAGCACAGGCTCAGGGAGATTAAGTCCCTTCCCTCAGGTCTCACAGCTGGTAAGTGATAGGATTGGGATTCAAACCGAGACAGTCTATCTGCAGACCCCACTCCAGACTTCTGTCCTGTCCTGGCCCAGCCAAAGGAGAACTTACTAGGAAAAAAGTGACGTGATCTGGTGGAAGCATCATTGGCTTGAATCGGGAAGAGAGGGCAACAGCATAGCCCCCTTCCCTGCCCCCTGTGGTCCCACTGTGCCTGGAATGACACTGCCTCTCTGTTCTTCCCTCCCAGCTGGGACCTGGCAGACCCCTGCCCACCTTCCCCACCTCGGAATGCACCTCAGATGTGGAGCCGGACACCCGAGAGATGGTGCGTGCCCAGAACAAGAAAAAGAAGAAATCTGGAGGCTTCCAGTCCATGGGTGGGTGCAAGTTTGGCATCGGGGACTTTGCGGGAGCGGCAGCTGGGGATCGACCCCGCCTCTGCACTCCATCACTGATGTCCACTCTGATCCCAGCACTGTGGTTGGGTAGACTAGGGTAGCAGATCTGGTCTCCCAGTCATTCAGGTCCTTCTAGCGGGACAGTGGGCCTGACATAGGAGAGGGCAATTAGAACAGGCCTCGGGAAAGGCGCTGTAGATGCAGGAACAGGCAAAGACAGTCGGGGACTTAACTGCATGCAGAGGGGCATTTCAGAAGGAGGGAAAGGATGGAATAGGTTAGTGGTGTGGGGACACTTGGCTGGCCGGAATTAAAGCCTGACTGTTACTCTTTACAAATCAGTAGCAGCTAGAGCAAGGATTTAACTGTCAAGACGAGTGCCAGGTACAGTGGCTCATGCCTGTAATCTTAGCGTTTGGGGAGGCAGAGGTGGGATCACTTGAGGCCAGGAGTTCAAGTCCAGCCTGAGCAACAAAGTGAGCTCCCATCCATGCCCTCACCCTCTTGTCCCTCCCCACCACCTGGGTGATTCTGAAGTTCGTTCCAGACATCCTCATTGTGTCTGCACACACTTCTGAGAGGGGCAGGACCTTACCACACCTAAAACGAAGGCACAGCTTCTCAGTGTTGTCTAAGACCCCATTAGCATTCAGAGATCCCTGCTGTCTTATGACATCAAGAGTGGGTTCACATCAGAAAAGCAAATAAGGTTCAAGTGCCCCAGTCAGATCTGTCTCCTAAGTCTCATTTCACCTTTCAGTTTCTGCTTTATTGCTTTTTTTCTTGTTGTTGATTGTTGATGAAGCTGTCGTTTGTCCTGTAAAGTTCTCTGGGGTTGGTGCTGCGGGGACTCCCTCGGCCCCCTGACGGTTCCATGTCTCTCCCAGGCCTAAGCTACCCGGTGTTCAAAGCCATCATGAAGAAGGGGTACAAGGTGCCGACACCCATCCAGAGGAAGGTGAGGGGTGGGGCGGTCGACGGGTGAGGGCCAGGGAGGAGTGATATGGCCCTCTTGTCTGGCCCCTTGACAGCCACCCCTTGTCCCAGCTGTCACATCTCTTGCCCCCTTTACTCTGCTGAAGCCCCAGCTAGTGTGCCCACTTCCTCAGTGGAGAAGGTTGGGCCGAGCTGAGCAGAGACTCTGGGCCTTTCTGCCAGTTGAGCCTCCCAGAGGCTTCCCACAGCTAAGCCTCAGCTCAGGCAACTCGCAGCCACCTATTATCATCCAGGGATTATGATTATTCTCAGATGCTTCACCCAGTGGGAGCCATCTCTCTGGGGTGCTGAGGAGGACTGGACGGGAGGTAGAGTCTGCTCCGCCTGAAGAAGGGTGTTCCAGCAATCAAAGAGTTGGGGTAGTGAGCCGCTTATCCTTGGAGGCGTGCTAACAGGCTTTTGAAAGAATGGGCAAGAATAGGCTTAGGGCTGGGTGACAGGTGCCTGCGCATTCACTGAGATCCGTAGCATGCCCACTCCTCAGGATCTTGAAGCTCTGGATCATGTGGTGTTTGGGAGGAGCTGACCCTGACCTTCCCTGCTTGTGCCTCTCCAGACCATCCCAGTGATCTTGGATGGCAAGGATGTGGTGGCCATGGCCCGGACGGGCAGTGGCAAGACGGCCTGCTTCCTCCTCCCCATGTTCGAGCGGCTCAAGACCCACAGTGCCCAGACTGGAGCCCGTGCCCTCATCCTCTCGCCCACCCGAGAGCTGGCCCTGCAGACCCTGAAGTTCACTAAGGAGGTGTGTGTGGGCTTGGGGAGAGGTGGGAGGCGAGGGCTGACTTGGGACTGGGCACAGAGGCCACGAGTGTGCTGTCATCTCACTCCTGCCCTCTCTCAATCACTTTGTCTTCTCAGCTAGGCAAGTTCACTGGCCTCAAGACTGCCCTGATCCTGGGTGGAGACAGGTAAGGTCCCTGCACCCCATGCCAGGGTCACTACCATGCAGGCACATCTCTGTGTCTCCAGGACATTAGTTTGATTTAGCTCTGTTGCTTATTAATAATGGCAGCTTCTGTGCTCATTCAAAAAAACCAACAAGACTGGGCCCAGTGGCAAATGCCTGTAATCCCAGCACTCTGGGAGGCCAAGGCGGGCAGATCCCCTGAGGTCAGGAGTTTAAGACCAGCCTGACCAACATAGTGGAACCCTGTCTGTACTAAAAATACAAAAATTAGCTGGGCGTGGTGGTGCATGCCTGTAATCCCAGCTACAGTGGAGGCTGAGAAAGGAGAATCACTTGAACCTGGGAGGTGGAGGTTGCAGTGAGCCGAGATGGCACTACTGCACTCCAACCTGGGTGACAGAGCGAGACTCCGTCTCAAAATAAAAAGAAAAAACAAAACAAAAACCCAACAAGGCTGGTCCAGTGGTAGCAGGTTATGAGAACTTACCAACATTAGTATCATTAAAGTTGGTGTACAACCCCCTCACTGCTAAATTTGACTGGCTTAAGAAAAAAAACCAACAAAGGAAATCCTGCAATAAAATATTAAAATAAATTGTCCACAGAAGCACTGCCACTCAGAAGTTCTGATGCTCCTGAAATAGAGTCGTCAGCTCACAGGATAGACAGATGTATCTATTTTAATATGCCTACTTGTGGGTTTGGTTTTTGTTTTTGTTTTTTGTTTGTTTATTTTGAGACAGGGTCTCGCTCTGTCACCCTGGCTGGAGTGCAGTGGCGCACTCACAGCTCACAGCAGCCTCAGCCTCCTGGGCTCAAGTGATCCTCCCACGTCAGCCTCCCCAGTAGCTGGCACTACAGGTGTGCACCACCACGCCCAGCTAATTTTTGTGTTTTTTGTAGAGATGAGGTCTCGCCGTGTTGCTTAGGCTGGTCTTGAATTCCTGGGCTCCAGCGATCTGCTGCTTTGGCATCCCAAAGTGTTAGGATTACAGGCATAAGCCACCATGCCTGGCTGTGGGCTGTTTGGAAGCAGGAAGCACAGGAATTGAGGGATATTTGTAATAGCTCAGATTCGTAAGCTGTATTATCGCCTGATGTGCAGGTACCACCCTTCCTAGGTAGTAGGTGCCCCACGTGTTTTACAGATGAGCAAAATGAGGAAGTGACAGGTTAGAGCCAGGCAATGATTCCGTAGTGGAGCTGGGATCAGAATCCAGTCTCCTGCCTCATTCCGTGCCTTATCCCACAGTTTCTCCCTTAAAGAGCAGCCCCTTTAAGGGAAAAAGTTTAAGGATGCTGCTGTTAACACTCTTGATTCTCAGAGAGTTTGCTTTTCAGTGCCTTTGTCTCCATTGTCATTTACTCTTTCTAAAGTTTGGGATTGTCAGAAAGGCCTCCCTGGGCTAGTCCTGGCCCAGGGCTACCCTGGCTCCTACAGGTATCCCAAGGGTGCTTCAGAGGAGGACTGAAAGTAGGGATGTGTGCCCAAAGGGTTTAAGGATGAGAGCTGACAGAGATCCGGGGAACCTGAGTTCTAGTTGGAGCTGGTAGTTCCAGGGTTAGTTGCTGGGGGCGCTGTGGGTAGAAGGCAGCTTTGTTGCTATCTGGACCGACAGAAGGAGTGAATTGAGGTCTGTAGTTGAGCCCATCTCTTTGGGGGCACTCTGTTATAGCCGTTCTTTTGAATATTTCAGCTTGTATCTCTTGTCAGGGCAATGCCTTTGCCTCATACCTCAGCACTGGCCTTTCCTCAGTTCCAAGCCTCAGGTGTGTGTTCCTGGGGTTGGGGTGTGCAGCCTCACCTGGACGTTTGGTTATGGGAAGGGAAACCGGAGACCTGTTCTATCAAGCTAAAACCCTTCTCTCCTCTCTAGGATGGAAGACCAGTTTGCAGCCCTGCACGAAAATCCCGACATGTGAGTTTGTGGATTGGGGATGAGTCCCTGAGGTCCCTTCCCGGTGGTGGGGGTGTAAGAGAACTATGGTGGTGGCCCTGGCCCTGGGGTCACCTGGCCTGTGCACCCTCTTCCAGAATTATTGCCACGCCCGGACGGTTGGTGCATGTGGCTGTGGAAATGAACCTGAAGCTGCAGAGTGTGGAATACGTGGTGTTCGATGAAGCCGACCGGTAAGGTTGCAGGTCAGCCCTGAGCACTTGTGTCTGAACTGGGAAAGCAGAGGCAGAGAGGTCAACCAGAGGAAGGCTCTGCCGGGAGAGACCCGTGTGGCCAAGATCGAAGCAGTGTCTCCCCAGATGTGGGCTGCAGACCTCCTCATAAGTGGTGCTGGAGCTCGTCTGTGGGGCTCTCTGACCAATATTTATAATTTTGCATTTCAGGAGTATTGAAATAAATAGTAGGACATCTAACATGGGATTTATTTATTTATTCATTTATTTTTGAGATGGAGTCTCGCTCTGTCACACAGGCTAGAGTGCAATGGCACAATCTTGGCTCATTGCAACCTGCGCCTCCCAGGTTCAAGTGATTCTCCTGCCTCAGCCTGTTGTGTAGCTGGGGTTACAAGCACACGCCACCATGCCCGGCTAATTTTGTATTTTTAGTAGAGATAGGGTTTCACCATGTTGGCCAGGCTGGTCTCGAACTCCTGACCTCAGATGATCCACCCACCTCGGCCTCCCAAAGTACTGGGATTACAGGCACGAACCACAGTGCCCGGCCCCTAACGTGGGATTTCAAAGATTTTTTTTTAAAAGCACAAAGTTGAGAGCATGGACTCAGGAGCCAGACAGGAGTGGGATCCAGTCCTAGCTCTGCGACTTCAGCTCTGAATTTGGGCAAATCACTGGGCATCTCTGGGCCTTGGCTGCTTCAACTGCAAAATGGGGATAAAGTAGCATGTACCTCCCAGGGGTGCTGTGAGGACCCGAAGACTTGATATTTGTGAAGTACTTAGAACCCTCCCTGGCAGAGTTGGGGAGGGTGAGGTGGGGAAAGGGGGGAGGGACTGCTATCATTGATTGATTGATGGTGACAGGGTCTTGCTCTGTCGCCCAGTCTGGTGTGATGATGGTTCACTGCAGCCTTGACCTCCCAGGCTCAAGGGATCCACCCACCTTAGCCTCCTGAGTAGCTGGGGGTATAGGCATTCGCCACCATGCTCAGCTAATTTTTTTTTTTTTTTTTTTTTTGAGATGGAGTCTCGCTCTGTCACCCAGGCTGGAGTTTAGTGGTGCGATGTCGGCTCACTGTAGGCTCTGCCACTCGGGTTCATGCCATTCTCCTGCCTCAGCCTCCCGAGTAGCTGGGACTACAGGCGCCTGTCACCACGCCCGGCTAATTTTTTTTGTATTTTTATTACGGACGGGGTTTCACCATGTTAGCCAGGATGGTCTCGATCTCCTGACCTCAGGTGATCCACCTGCTTCAGCCTCCCAGAGTGCTGGGATTACAGGCGTGAGCCACCATGCCTGGCCCCAGCTAAATTTTTATTTTTTGTAGAGATGGGGTCTTGCCTAGGGTGTTCTCAAATTCCTCCTACCTTGGCCACTCAAAGTGCTGGGATTACAGGCATGACCCTCTGCAGTCAGCCTGGGCTGCTGTCGATTATTTCAGCATGAGTTTGTAAGAACATAACCGAGACAGATTCCAGATTTCAAGGTTATTGTTGCTTAGGATGAAGTCACGCGATAAAGTGTGAGTGGGCTGAGTTAGAGAGAGGAGCTCTGGGACACCACAGAAGTTGTGGGGACAAGGATGGCTGAGGTTGGAACTCCAGGGAGTGGAGGTCCCCTCTGACCCGGTCTTGCCCTCTACCCTTCCAGGCTTTTTGAAATGGGCTTCGCAGAGCAGCTGCAGGAGATCATCGCCCGCCTCCCCGGGGGCCACCAGACGGTGCTCTTTTCTGCCACGCTGCCCAAACTGCTGGTGGAATTTGCCCGGGCTGGTGCGTGAGCTGGGGGTGGAGATGGGGGCTGGGGGTGGGGCTGTGGCCTGGGGGTCCAGTCCCTCTGCGACACCCCCACTCTCCCCCACGTCTCCTGCAGGCCTCACAGAGCCTGTGCTCATCCGGCTTGACGTGGACACCAAGCTCAACGAGCAGCTGAAGGTGAGGCTGCACCTGTCCTGTCCCAGGAGGGTGTGTCCAGGTGGGCCCTGCAGGCTCTGGGCCAGGATCCCAAAAGCCAACTCGTGATGCCCTCTCCCCACAGACCTCCTTCTTTCTCGTGCGGGAGGACACCAAGGCTGCCGTGCTGCTCCACCTGCTGCGCAATGTGGTGCGACCCCAGGACCAGACCGTGGTGTTTGTGGCCACGAAGCACCATGCGGAGTACCTCACTGAGGTGAGCCCAGTCCTGAGTGGGACCATCACCTCCTTCAGCTGGAGTTTGGAGCTGCAGTTCCCTGTGCGGTCACTAGAGGGCAGCATGAGAGTGGACCAGGAACCTGGGCCTGGGCTCAAGATGGTCATTTTTATTTTTATTTTTTATTTTTTGAGACGGAACCTCGCTCTGCCATCCAGGCTGGAGTGCAGTGGCATAATCGCAGCTCACTGCAGCCTTGACCTTCCAGGCTCAAACAGTCCTCCTACCTCAGCCTTCCGAGTACTTGGGACTTCTGGTGCTTGTCACCATGCCCAGCTAATTTGTTACTTATTTTTGTATGTTGTAAAGACAGGTTCTCGCTCAGTTGCCCAAGCTGGTCTTGAACTCCTGGGCTCAGGTGATCCTCCCACCTTGGCCTCCCACAGTACTGGGATTATAGGTGTGAGCCATTGTGCCCAGCCTAAACTTTTTACTATGAAAACATTTCTTTTCTTTTTTTTTCCTTTGGAAATGGCATCTCACTCTGTCGCCCAGGGTGGGGTGCAGTGGCACAATCTCAGCTCACTGCAACCTCCACCTCCCAGGTTCGAGTGATTCTCCTGCCTCATCCTCCTGAGTAGCTGAGACTTCAGGCACCACCATGCCTGTCTAATTTTTGTATTTTTCTTAGAGACGGGGTTTTGCTGTGTTGGCGAGGTGGGTCTTGAACTCCTGACCTCAAGTGATCTGCCCATCTCAGCCTCTCAAACTGCTGGGATTACAGGTGTAAGCCACAGTGCCTGGCCTAAACTTTTTATTGTGAGAAAATTTCAAAGACATACTAAGATCAGAAAATAATATGATGAACTCCTGGGTACTCGTTATCTAGGTACAACTGTTATCAGCTCATAGCTGGTCTTAACCTTCATCCGTTATTTCCCCTTATCATCCGGGTTATTTTGAAACCTGTCCCTGCCATCCTGTCATTTTCTTGTAGATTTTTAGTGTTTGGTTTGTTTGACTTCTTAAGATTGAGGCATGACCTGCATGTAGTAAGCTGTGTGAAGTGCTGTTAGCATGTGTGAGTGGCTCAGAGTTTTTTCCTATGTGTTATCCCTGTGTGACCCTCGCCTGGGTCAAAGCCTGGGGAGTTGCTGTGCCCCAGAAGGCGGGGGGCCCCTTTCCATCAGTGCCTGCCTCCCTGTCGGCTACACCTGGGTCTGTTATCTGAGGACATGGTTCACTGGGTTTCGCTCACTCCACACACAGTTAACAGCGCTCCCTCTGTGCAGCTGCTGGGGTCACCAGCGAATAAGACCAAAATAGTAATTTTTAAATAGTTTTTTTTAGAGACAAGAATTTTGCTACTTTGGCCGGGCTGGAGTGTAGTGGCATGATCATGGCTTACTGCAGCCTCTGCCTTCTGGGCTCAAGTGATCCACCCACCTCAACCTCCCAAGTACCTGGGACTCTAGGCACGAGCCATGCTTGACCATGCCAGCTCATTATTTATTTTTTTATTTTTATTTTTTGTGTAGAGATGGTGTCTTGCTGTGTTACCCAGGCTGGTCTTGAGCTTCTGGGCTCAAGTGATTTTCCAGCCTTGGTCTCCTGAAATGCTGGGATTACAGGCGTGAGCCACCACGCCCAGTTTAAATAGTAATCTGTAAAGAACAGCTAGTGCCATCATGAGTGTCCCATGTTGAGAGTCTGTTCTCAGCACTGTGTATACTGACTCATGTGATCCTCATAATAAGGCTACAAAGAAGGGGCAGTTATTCGTACAGATGAGGATAAGGAAAATGAGGCACAGAAAGGTTTGGTAACTTGCCCAAGGTCACACAGCTTGTTTATAGCAGAATCAGGATAAGACCTGTGCACTGAGGTAGCATTTGCGGCTTCCCTGAGAGGGCCCTCTGCACACATCATCTCTGATCCTCAGACAGCCCTGCAGAGAGGTGGGAGGTGTTGTAAGCTCCATTCCTCCCCAAACTGGCGTCACCCAGCAAGCTGGGATTCAGACCACGGGTGCCAGACTCCAGAACCCGTGGTCTTCTCTCTGCACCTCAGTGCCTGTCCCCCACCATGGCCTCGCTTCCTTTCCTTTCTCCTCCAAGTCTCCTTCTCACTTTGTTACCATCTTTGCTCTGAGCAGCTGCTGACGACCCAGCGGGTGAGTTGCGCCCACATCTACAGTGCCCTAGACCCGACAGCCCGCAAGATCAACCTTGCCAAATTCACGCTTGGCAAGTGCTCCGCCCTCATTGTGACTGACCTGGCCGCCCGGGGCCTGGACATCCCGCTGCTGGACAATGTCATCAACTACAGCTTCCCTGCCAAGGGCAAGCTCTTCCTGCACCGTGTGGGTAAGCGGCCCGTGGCTGGCCCTGGGGCAGGCAGGGGTGCTGGATCCTGGCAGAAGCCGAGGGTACAAGGCTTAACTCCTGACACTGCATATGGGGTGGCTGTGAGCTTGTTTTAGAGACAGAGCCTTGCTCTATTGCTCAAGCTGGTCTCAAACTCCCTATTGTGCCACTGCACTGCAGCCTGGGTGACGGAGCAAGATCTTGTCTCAAAAAAACAAAAAAAAGACCCAATTATTCAGCTTATGTTTTTTTTGACTTTACAATAGCACCCATACAACCATTCTATTTTTTTCTTTTAGTACAGATTCAATAAGTTACATGATATCAACACTTTATTTTAAAATCGGCTATGTGTGGGATGATTTTGCCTAAGGGTAGCTAATGGAAGTGTTTGGAGCATGTTCAAGGCAGGCTGGCTGAGCTGTGATGTTTAGTGGGTTAGGTGCAGTGAGTGTGTTTTTGACGGCTGTTGGGTTTATTGAGACGCAGCCCTTTGTAAGTCACGGAGCAGCTGTGGTCTCATTTCAGAGATCGCTGTCCCCCATTGCTCTCTGATGACATGGCCGTCATTTTGGTGTGCGTCCATTCTTCTGATGTTTCTATTTTAAGTTGTGGTAAAGTAGACATAGCATACAATTCAGCATTTTGCCATTTCCCAGTATGCAGTGGAGTGGCATTGAGTGTGTTCACATTGTGCAACCATCACCACCATCTGTCCCCAAAACTTTTTTTTTTTTTTTGAGATGGAGTCTTGCTCTGTCCCCCAGGCTGGAGTGCAGTGGCATGATCTTGGCTCACTGCAACCTTCACCTCCTGGGTTCCAGCTATTCTCTTGCATCAACCTCCCAAGTAGTTGGGATTTCAGGTGCTTGCCACCACGCCTGGCTAAGTTTTTGTGTTTTTAGTAGAGACGGGGGTTTCACCATGTTGGCCAGGGTGGTCTTGAACTTCTAACCTCAAGTGATCCGCCTGCCTCAGCCTCCCAAAGTGCTGGGATTACAGGTGTGAGCCACCATGCTCAGCCCCAGAACTTTTTCATCTTGCAAAACTGAAGCTCTACCCATCAGACAAAATCTCCTTATTCTCCTCCCATAGCCCCTGGTAACTGTTACTCTACTTTCTTTGCCTTCTTTTAAGTGTCATATGGTGGGCACACTTCCCTCTTGTTGCTGTCTGCTGTCCCCTAGTTTTCGTTGCTGTGTGGAGGGCTGGTTCTGCATGTCCCTAGAGAGGTCCCCAGGACCCCTCAAAGGGAATTTCTTGTGCCACACAAGACCAACAGTGCCAGTCGGACAACCTCAAATGAAATCTCCAAATGTCGTGACACCGTGTTTTCCCAAGATACAGACACAAGCCAGAATGTAATGCTGTGTAGGGATTTATGTATTTCATGCAAAATTGCAATCATATTGGGTGCTCTTTTTTATAACTTGCTTTTTGTTTTTTTCTTTTTACATCACCACACATAGCGAATGTTTTTTGTTTACTATGAAATGTCATTCTGTGATGGGTTGGCACATCTTTTCTGTAAGGGGCTAGACATGAAACGTTAGGCTTTGTGGACCATACTGTCTCTGTCATAACCGTTCATCTCTGCTGGTGTAGTGTGAATGCTGCCTATTCATTTACATAGACAAATGAGTGTGGCTGTGTTCCAATAAATCTTTATTTACACAGATAAGCAGGGGGCCAGGATCTCACTCTGTTGCTTGGGCTCTAGTGCAGTGGCATGGTCATAGCTCACAGTAAGCTTGAACTCCCAGATCCAAGCAATCTTCCCAGCTTAGCCTCCCAAGTACTTAGGGCTACAGGCACACACCACCACATTTGGCTAATTTTCATTTTTTGTAGACATGGGGTCTTACTATTTTGCACAGGTTGTTCTTGAACTCCTGGCCTCAAGTGATTCTCCTGCCTTAGCCCCTCAAAGTGCTGTGATTACAGGCGTGTGCCACTAGCCTGGCCCTGTAGGCTGCAGTTTGCCCACTCTTTTTCTGAGCTGTTTAATTCCCCACTGTGTGGCCATCAGCTCATTCACTTAACCAGTCCTCTATCCTTGAGCCTTTAGTTCCAAACTTGGGGCTCTCCTAGTCAGGGCCATACTAAACCTCCTTGTGTGTGAATCTTTGCATCTTTGGGGGGAATTCTCAAAAGTGGGGGCACTGAAGAGTTGATCATGCTCATGAGCAGGCCTTTGCTGTATTTCTGCTAGTCTCCCAGAGCACCGTGTCAGCTCGGCCACACTCTCACAGATCAACCCAGAGACCATGATTGAACTTCCCTGTTCATAGGTGGGGAGAGCAGCTATGGGAATTCGAGGCCTGGCCCGGCTCACCCACTCAGGATCTGGTCTGTGGGACTCATGCTGGGTCCAGGTTCTTCTAGTTTGCTTAATTAAGCTTGAACGTCTCCTTGCTGCAGGCCGTGTGGCTCGGGCTGGCCGAAGTGGCACAGCCTACTCCTTGGTGGCCCCTGACGAAATCCCCTACCTGCTGGATCTGCACCTGTTCCTGGGCCGCTCCCTTGCCCTTGCCCAACCCCTCGAGGACCCCTCAGGTGAGTGGAGGCTGGTGGGGTTAGGGGTCCCTATAGAGTTCATGGGCCCTGTTTTGGCTGTGGGAGGAGGTGGGGCTGGGTTTGACCCCAGGAGAAGATGATTCCTTATTTTATTTTATTTTATTTTACTTTTATTTCATATTTTTTGAGACGGAGTCTCGCTCTGTTGCCTAGGCTGGGGTACAGTGGTGTGATCTTGGCTTACTGCAACCTCTGCCTCCCAGGTTCAAGCCATTCTCTTGCCTCAGCCTCCCAAGTAGCTGGGACTACAGATGCCTGGCTAATTTTTTATTGTATTTTTAGTAGAGACAGGGTTTTACCATGTTGGCCAGGCTGGTCTCGAACTCCTGACCTCAGGTGATTCACCCACCTCCCAAAGTGCTGGGATTACAGGTGTGAGTCACTGCACCCGACTGATTCGTTTTATTTTTTAATGAGACGGGGTCTTACTCTTGCCCAGGCTGGAGTGCAGTGGTGCAGTCACGGCTCGCTGCAGCGTCCAACTCCTAGGCTCAAGCAAGCCACTGTGCCTGGCTAATCCCTCTATTTTAAACTCAGGATTTCCCACAACAATCCAGATTTCTGGTATCTACTAGGAAACGGTTGGATCTGGGTGCTAAGCTGTGGCGCCCCCATTAGACAGGCTCCCTGGTCCCCTGCAGCCCCTGCCTGCCTCCCCTTCCTGTTGGTATAGCCTGCCCAGCCCCTGCAGGCATCTAGTGTGTGACCCTATGCTTGACTGAGTTTTCAGGGGAGCACAGGGTGCGGGGAGGGAGGCTGAGGCACCTTTAGACCAAGCCCAAAGGACTTTCTTTCTTTCTTTCTTTATTGAGACAGAGTTTCGCTCGTGTTGCCCAGGCTGGAGTGCAATGGCGCAATCTCAGCTCACCACAACATCCACGTCCTGGGTTCAAGCAATTCTCCTGCCTCAGCCTCCCGAGTAGCTGGGACTACAGGCACACACCACCACACCCAGCTAATTTTGTGTTTTTAGTAGAGACAGGGTTTCACCATGTTGGCTAGGCTGGTCTCGAACTCCTGACCTCAGGTGATCTGCGCGCCTCAGCCTCCCAAAGTGCTGGGATTACAGGTGTGAGCCACTGTGCCCGGCCACCCACAGGACATTTCTGTATACACCCTAGAGTGGGAATGCATGGGACAGACAACAGGAATCACCATGGCCTCCATCTATGGGCCTCCAACTATGGGCTTCCACCTGCAGTCCTGCTGGTTCCCGGGCCCTGTACACATCTTGCCTCATTTGTCCATCTGTGCTGGAGGGAGGGCTGTCAGTCACCTCTGCTTCACAGATGAGAGAACAGCTCTGACAGGCCTACCCGCGTGCACACCGCAGGAAGGTGGAGAGCTAAGATTCAGAGCTCCGGGCCCCCTTCTCCTTGGCTGTTCACTCTTGGCTGCCAGTGGTGATCTCTGTCCAGGCTGCGGCCCCCTCAGGTGACCGTGTGGCCCTGCAGTGTCCCAGCCCATGCCTGGAGGCAGCTGGAAAGCAGACACTGCAGTGGAGAGTCTGGGGTCAGATGCAAGGGCACAGGAAAGGGCTGTGGGGCCTGGCCGGGGTCAGGGGCAGCCTGTGCAGTCACTGGAGGTGGAGGCCTCAGTTGGGCGCCACACAGGGGTGAATTGGAGGGGGCATTTCAAAGCATTTTCCTGGGGGCGAAGCCGAGAGTGCAAGGGCCAAGTGAGGGAGGTGCGAGCGCAGCTCCACCCAGCAGCCCCAGGGGCCCGGTGACAGGCAGGAGCAGAAGGACATGGACCCTGCACCCAGAGCCTGCTCAGGGCTAGAGGCAGCACGCAGCCCTGTGCAGGCTTTACAGATCTCCGACCTTCTGGGTTGAGAGCTGTGCATGGGTGTGGGAGGGGCAGAGGGAGGGAAGGAACCTCCCACAATGTCCAGGCAGAAACCACCCCCGGTGCAGTTAGCTTTTAGGGAGAGACATCCTGCTTTTGCTCCAGAGCTAGCCAGGGGTCAGCAGGGCCCAGCACCTGCTTAATCTGGAGAGATGGGAAGAGGGCAGGCTCTTGACCCAGTGCAGAGTTTGGTTTCCGACCCTGACCCTCACCATGTGCCCCTGGGCCCAATCTCTAAACCTCCAGGAGCCTCAGTTTCCTCATCTCTAAAATGGACTCATCAGGGCCTTTCTTGCAAGATTGGCCAAATGTTGGTAATTGACGGTGGGTGATGGGCCTATGAGGTCCATCACACTCTTCCCTTGGCTTTTTGTGTTTTTCTTTCATTGTTTTGCCTTTTTTTTTTTTTGAGGGGGGCTCACTCTGTCACGCAGGCTGGAGTATAGTGGCATGATCACAGCTCACTGCACCCTTGACCTCCTAGGCTCAGGCAGTCCTCCTACCTCACCCTCTTGAGTAGCTGGGAATACAGGCAGGTCCACCAGGCCTGGATGATTTTTTAGGTTTTGTGGAGATGGGGGTCTCACTATGTTGCCCAGCTGGGTCTTGAACTCCTGCACTCAAGTGATTCTCCATCTGTTCTGGAGGCTTCCAAAGTGCTGGGATTACAGGTATGAGCCACCGTGCCTGGCTTACAGTTGTAGATGTTCTGTAGTAGAAAGTCAGAACGTGATGACAAAAGAAAGCAGGTACTTTCCTCATAGTTTTGGTATGAGGTAAAGGAGATGATGATGATGAACTCAGCACAGTGCTTGCACATAGGAAGCCTCTGTCCCCGGCATCCTCTGCTCTTACTGTTGCTGTTACTTATTACCATAAGTATCGCTGTTGCTAGTATGGACTCTTCCTAGATTGAATCCTGTCTCTGCAACTGACTCATTTGACAGTCCTGGTAGCAACTGAACCACACTAAGCCTCAGTTTTCTTATCTGTAGAACAGCGTTGCTGTGGAAATTGAATTTCTAATGCTGGAGTCAGCAAAGTTGCTGTTGGTTGTTTTTTGTTTTAGTTTTTTGTTTTTAAGAGAGACAAAGTCTTGTTCTGTTGCCCAGGCTGGAGTACAGTGGCGCTATCATGGCTCACTGCAGCCTTGGGCTCCCAGGCTCAAGTGATCCTCCTGCCTCACCCCATGAGTAGTTGAGAGACTACAGGTGCACACCACCATGCCCGGCTAATTTTAAATTTTTTTTGTAGACATGGAGTGTCACTACATTGCTCAGGCTGGTCTCCAATTCCTGGCCTCAAGTGATCCTCCTGCCTCAGCCTCCCAGAACTCTGAGATTATAAGCATGAGCCACCGTGCCCGGCCAACAAAGTTTTGTTTTTAGAGCCAGATAGTACATATTCTAGACTCTGTGGGCCATGTGATCCAGGGTGGCTCTTCAACCCTGGCCTTGTAGTGCAAAAACAGCCAGAGACCATGCATCAGCGAGTAGTGCAGCTGTGCTCCTGTAGAGCCATTTACAGAAGCAGCAGGCAGCTGGCCGGCCGGCCGCGGTTTGTTGACCCCTGTCGGTGTATTCAAGTGTCTGGCTCTCTAGCTCCTCCGTAAGTGCTGGTGTTCTTTGCAGTGATTATTTTGTAGCCATTTACCTATGATTCTGGAGCCAGGGTGAGACCCAGGAATGGTGGTCGGGCAGCGGACAGGCGGGCTGGACTGAAAGACCCCTGACAAGGTGCTGTGTGGGGTGCAGGTGCAGCCGGTGTGGATGGCATGCTGGGTCGGGTGCCACAGAGTGTGGTGGACGAGGAGGACAGTGGCCTGCAGAGCACCTTGGAGGCATCGCTGGAGCTACGGGGCCTGGCCCACGTAGCCGACAACGCCCAGCAGCAGTATGTGCGCTCGCGCCCAGCGCCCTCACCCGAGTCCATCAAGAGGGCCAAGGAGCTGGACCTTGTGGGGCTGGGCCTGCACCCCCTCTTCAGTGAGTCCTTCCACAGGGTAGGGGTGGCAGGTGGGTCTTGCTGACCCCACCCACAGCCTGACACCTCACTGCTTTCCCACCAGGTTCGCGTTTTGAGGAGGAGGAGCTGCAGCGGCTGAGGCTGGTGGACAGCATCAAGAACTACCGCTCCCGGGCGGTGAGTGGGGCTGGGCGGAGACCACGCTCTGAGTCCTGGCTCAGTGGAGGCCAGAGACAGATGGCCCGTGGCCTGGGGTCACACAGTGACAACGGTGGTGCCATGACTCAGATTGCAGTCCTGACCCCCAGCAGGACCCCAGCAGGGATTTTCATCTGAGCTTATATCTTAACCTGCAGCCTTGGCTCTGACAGCCTCTCTTGAGATGCCCTTTGTTCTGGAACCATCCCTGCTGGCCCACAGCAGGTGGCATGGGGCAGCCATTCCGTAGCACTTAACAGATGGTTCACGAGGGGAAGTGACATGCTCCCGGTCTGTTAGAGGCCTGAAGAGCTGGTTTTCCTGAGCTTCCTTCCCTCCTTCCCAACTGTTGACTCCCATTAGGCACCCCATCTTGTGCATATGGAAGGGGATGCACAAAAGGAAAAAGCTACTTGGGAGTGAGTAAGCTTGCCAGCCAGCTGGGATCAAGAGAGGGCGCTGTCATGGTTAAGAGCACCAGTTTTGAAGTCAAATGGACTTGGGTTGACAAGCTGTGGTTTTTCCTAGCATGTGACCATGGGCTGGTTACTCACCCTCTCTGGGTTTTTGTTTTTGTTTGTTTTTGAAACAGGGTCTTGCTTTGTCACCCAGGCTGGAGTGCAGTGGTGCAATCATGGCTCACTGCATCCTTGACCTCCTGGGCTCAAGTGATCCTCCTATCTCAGCCTCCTGAGTAGCTGGGACTGCAGGTGCATGCCACCACACATGGCTAATTTTTTTATTTTTTGTAGAGATGAGGTCATGTCATGTTGCCTAGACTGGTCTCAAACTCCTAGGCTCAGGTGATCCTCCTGCTTCAGCCTCCCAAAGTGCTGAGATTACAGGTGTGAGCCATGGTACCTGACCTGGGTCTCTCTTTGTGTTTTTGTTTTATTTTTGAGATAGAGTCTCGCTCTGTTACCCAGGCTGGGGTGCAGTGGTGCAATCTCGGCTCACTGCAACCTCTGCCTCCTGGATTCAAGTGATTCTCCTGCCTCAGCCTCGTCAGTAGCTGGGACTACAGGTGCCCACCACCACACCTGGCTAATATTTGTATCTTTAGCAGAGATGGGGTTTCACCGTGTTGGCCAGGCTGGTGTCGAACTCCTGACCTCAAGTGATCCGCCTGCCTCAGCCTCCCAAAGTGCTGGGATTACAGGCATGAGCCACTGCGCCTGGCCTGGGTCTATCTAATTGTGAAGTGCAGATAATGAGAGTGCCCACCTTGGACACTGGGGAAGACTTGGGGAAGAATGCCAATAGGGAGCCCACCAAGTGGTAAGGGTGGGGTTAGGGGTAGGAGGCTGGTGGGCAAAGGACTGGGTGTCCCCTCCACAGACTATATTTGAGATCAACGCCTCCAGCCGAGACCTGTGCAGTCAGGTGATGCGCGCCAAGCGGCAGAAGGACCACAAGGCCATCGCCCGCTTCCAGCAGCGACAGCAGGGGAGGCAAGAGCAGCAGGAGGGCCCAGTGGGCCCAGCCCCGAGCTGCCCAGCACTGCAGGAGAAGCAGCCTGAGAAAGAGGAGGAGGAGGAGGAGGAGGAGGAGGCGGCGGGAGAGAGTGTGGAGGTACAGGTTCCACCCTGGGGACCCTGGACCTGGGGTACAGGGAAGGGGTGGCTGAGTTGCAGCAGCCCATGAAGCTGTTCTAGGGGCTTTGAGCAGTGGATGAAGGTGGATGCTGTCAGCTTCCCATCTGCAGAGTCGGGGTATGGTTCTTGTCCACTGTCCCTCGTTTAAAACTGGGGCCAGATCTTTAGCCTGAGAAGCTGTGTACAACATGACACCCTCAGTGGGGTCCAGGGCATCACCAGCCACCAAACACATCAGGGCTTCTGCAGTGAGACGTGCGGGTCTCACTCAGAGGGAGGACCATGAAGTGTCCCATTCACCTGGTGGGTGGGTCTTGGGCCTGCATGTCCCCCAGGATGTCCCTCTCTCATGGTTTGTTTAGACAGAGGGTTCAG